>NW_026112392.1:0-654000 GCF_024323335.1 Lathyrus oleraceus
TGAAATGAGTTCTAGTAACAACTGAGCTTGGAATATTGCCTAGTAACAACTGATTTTTAGGAGACACCAATGATGTCTTGAAATAATTCCAGGGAATGGCATAGGGGTTCTGGAAGTTCGTCAGAACAAAAATGACATGTCTGGGAATTCATCAGAGAGTAAAAGAAACAAATTCTGGAAATGCATCAGAATTACAAGTGATATTCCGGAAATACAACAGAATACAAACACATCTGGTAATACATCAAGGAAATTCTGGAAATACATCAGAATACAGACACATCAGAGAACACCTCAGATAGATGGGGAAACATTTGGAAATACATCAGACAAGTTGTGGAAATACATCAATAAACCAAGGATTAATCCGGAAATTCATCGGATAATCCAAAAAGAAAATGAACCTTAATGGGAAATTTTCTAATAGGTGCCAACTGGGTTGGATTTGAAAATGACTGCAAAAATCGGATGATGGTTTAAGGGCACCAAAGACAAACTGGAATTAGAGGTCAAAGGATATAGGATCAACAACAAGACCTAGGTCAATGCAAAATGAGCACGAAGTGCATTTCGACTATGCATGATTTGGACTTTTTATGCATGATATATGAATGATCATGATATGAGAATGCTGACACTTGAGTGGACTGGGAGTTTGTAGAGGCTTTTTATGGAGATCATGATTCCTCAACACCGAGAACTCAACCAAATATTTTATGATAGATGTTATCAAAGGAGAAATGTATCCAGCTTAACAGCCACATCTTAGCTAATGGGATCCTTTTGGAGGATTAATGAATCGTGCTAGCATAATTTCCGGGCAGTCGTCTTAAACTCAAAAGTTGTTGACGTATGGCAAAATTTGTTTGAGCAGTTTGAAAGCATGAAGAAAGAGGTTCTGCCCCTCTATGGCTCATCTTGCCCCAGTCTGTTGGGACTTTGGAAACGTTCACCTTGAAAGTGAGTTTGGAAACAACTTGCCATGAGACTACCTCGAGATGGCTTGCCCCAAGCGTTTGAGACTTGCAGTGGTCTGAACTTGACTAACCAAATGTTGGAATGGTAGACTCTTTATTGACTTTCCTTAGACAGTTGGACTTATTGAGCTCTGAGGTTGCTTGCCCCAGTCTGAGTCTTGAAGCAAATTACTCTTGGCTAACTGAACCTTAGAGTGATTAGCTCGAACTAACTGATGCTCAAAGTGATTTGCCCCGACTAGACTTCTTTCACTTCATCAATTTCATCAACTGCATATTGTTGGAATTTCTTTGATGCTGAGTGTTGACTCGCAAATAAGATTGTGCATTCAAAAAATGGTAATTTTAATGCAATGTTTATGCAAAAATTTGAACTCAAAGTTTATTGATATGAATGGGTAAAATACAGTGAACGAGTCGTTGATAAGAACACAATGGTGACCCAGTCATTCACAGTATGCAAGTTGGTGCCATCAAATGATTCACAAAGATCGTTTGGAGTCAAGTTAACACAACCTTGTTGTAGTATGCTTTCAAAATAAACCCTGCCTCAATTAGGTCTTTTAAGGGTTGTAACGTGGCCTGGTTCACGGTTTTTTTTTGAAACAAAAGGATATAAGGCTCAAAATTTATTTTTTACCCACCCCTTCTTCTTGATGATCTCCAGATCCTACGTTCAGTTAATTCGATACACGCATTCGACTTCTAAGAGGGTTCGAAGGTGTGATGGTAAAGATGAGGGTTCAAGATAGACTTCCTTGAATGGCAGTCACCTTATTTTGTTTTTGTTGAGGATTTAATGACCTCTTTTGATTGATTTTCTCTATCCCAAATTTTGCCTGGACCGCTTCTTTGAAGCTTTCGGTCCATCGGGATGCCCTGACTTTTGCCTAAATCATTTTGTGGTATTTGACTTAACGAGCTTTTTCAATCTTTTTTTTTAAAGGTGTTGACTGCCATATTATTGATGGATAAGGATCAACCAACGCTAATTTTAGCTTTTCTCAATTTCTACGACACTTCAACATGTGCGCGAAGGATAACATGTGGTTGAACCTAATTGGAGGGTGCACATATGGACGATTTTTTTGAAAGATCGAATGCACGATCAAACTATCTGAACATAACTACCCTGCCCCAGGTTAAGATTAAGGGTTTTAGATCCGAAATAAACACCAACTTCTAGGCTCAAAGTGGTTGACTAGGGATTAACTCCTTATCTCTTCAGTGTTTGGGGATTTGAAACAATGCCTTACATCATCGACAAGGTTTTACTCAAAAGCATACCACAACAATTTCAGGTGTTTCATTTTCATCATCCTCCATCCAATCTTTGTTAACACAACGGTTTGATAAACAAAAGTGAATGAGAGGAGTATTTTTGTTTTTTAACATGAATGAAAAACGAGTGAATACGAATGGATTAATTCAAAAGATGCATAAACATTTCATTAATCTTACCAATTCAAAGAAAACAACAATGCTTAAAATCAATTAACAATCAACATGCAAGGAAACTACAAAAGAAATGCTGAAACAGCCAAATGATTGCCAGCTTTAGGGAATTGACTTCTTCAAACTTGAAGGTTGGGATCAACAAGCTTTTTGACATTGGCATGATGATCTTCAAATTCCTTTCCTTCAATCTCATCGTTGAACGCAACTCTCTTGGATCCACTACTCACTTCTCCTTTTCTTTCATTGGTATGGGTCGTGCCATTGGAAATCCAAGACGGTATCTCAATGCTCTTACCAGGAAACAGTGATAGCTCATTAGCCACATCCCTGACATATTCCTTGTGGAACAAAACCTTGAGGGGTTTCAAGGGTCCTTTCCTTTCTCATTACCTGGCCCATAGATCAAGGCATATGTACCTGAGCCTTCCTCCTTGAGTGTTGGTGACCTTATGTCAATCAATCTTTGCAGCTTGAGCTAAAAACTCTTGCATTCCTCGATGGAGTGCCCCATTGTTCCAGTATGGTATTCACACTTGACCTTCGGGTGATCTTCTCCAAAGATTAAGCTCTTTTTGTTAATCAACTCTCGTACCAAGGCTTTCAGCGCTAAGCAAGAATCCAAGTCATGTCCCAATGCTCCTTTATGGAATTCACATGTTGCATTTGGATTGTACCATGGCAGGTACGGTGACACAAGTGTGAGAGCTCGAGGGGTCACCAAAGCATTCTGGATCAGCTGTGGGTAGAGCTTGCTATATGGCACTAGAATCGAGTCATTGTGAACCTTGTTCCTCTTGTTCTGATTCTGAATTTTGTTTTGAACCTGGCTTCGGTGATTTTGAGGAGGAATAGCCAGAGGATGTTGACGATGACGTCTTGAGGGAAGGCCATATGCCGGTAGACGAGGAGCTTCCACATGGAATTTCCCTTGACTTGGGGTAACACCAGATGGATGTGGAGTAGTAGCTCTCTTTGTTGCAGCAGTGTATATTGGGTGACCCTCTTTTCTCAACAAGACTTGCAGGGTTTCCAAGACCCATCTCATTTGACTCTTCAGAAGATTAAGTTCCTCCTTCAGTGCTTCTTGGCTTTTCCTTAGCTCGTCCATCATCTCCTGAGATATGGTTCTTTGTTCTAAACGCGTGTTGAGAATCACTTTGCTGATCACGGACAAAGGATGGGTGAGTTTTTTTTGTATTTTGTCTGGAAAATGACATGCATTATGATGAGATGCAGATGCAAGGGAATGTGAATGAATGCAATGCAAGCCATGCATATTTGTTTTTTTTCTCACTACACGGGTTCAAAAGTCTGAGGTACTGATGAATCAGATTGCTCTCCAAGAATAGGTTCTCACCGGGTATGATCTAGGGTTACAAAGGTTCCTAGAGTCATGGATCCATTAGACTGTTTGTTACCTGTGGCAACTTACTTGCCGGGCATCAACTCCATCTAAAGAATCTACTCTAAGTGAGGTTCTCGCATCGATCCAACGAGAAATTCATCTCGTAGACCCACACTACGCAACCATCTTTCCTAGTTGGACAAAGAACTAAGGTTCTACAAATGGTTCTTAGAGTCATGGATCCTAAAGAAAATATCGAAGCTTACGGCAACTTACTTGCCGAGCGACAACATCCTCTCAAGAATCTACTCTAAGTAAGGTTCTCGTACCGACCCAACGAGAAATACATCTCGCGGACCTGCACTACTCAACCTCGTCATATCTTATGTTTTTACTCGAGACTCGGGTAAAAGTCTTTCCCATAAGGTTTGCAATCAGAGTATCCAAGTATCAAACCATAATCGAACCAATACAACAGATTCATATCAATATGACAATAAAGATAGTAAAACCAATAAAGAAAAGCCACATAGGTAAACAAACAAAGGCACACAAACGACCTAACTAGGCTTAACTCACTTAGGGATTTGTAATCCCCAGCAGAGTCGCCATCTGTCGCAACTCGAAAAATGGGGATACGACTTCAAAGCGAAGCGCGATCACACACTCGCAATGATGGACTGAACAGAGTCGCCACCGAACTTTATTTATTCCTAAAAAGGAAAGGGGAAATATCGATAAAACCCAAGACAAAAGAAAGGATAAGATATGGTCATCGCAACCAATATCAGGGTTCGGGAGTCGATTACGCGAGGGGAAGGTATTAGCACCCCTCACGTCCGTTGTACTCAACGGGAACCATTAGGTCAGTTGTGTGCGTTAGTGTTAGTTAAAATATTAGGCTTTTCAAATTATTAGGTGGGAAAGAAAGAAAGGATGAGAAGAGAATGTTTTTGGATTTTCAACGAAGGACTAAACCTAAGTTTTTCTATTAGTGGGCCTGACAAGATTTACAAATCCTGCTCCTACGTATCTCAAAAGAGAAATCAAGGCTTACGTAGTTCTGGGTAGAAAAATGTTTGTTTGTTGGTCGATTTTAGCGAAAGCTACTTTGTGTCAAATCGACGAAAACATTGTTGGACTACCCAAAACAGGTGGAAAAACATTGCCTTGCATTGTTTTGAAACAAAGCACCTTTCGTTTGTGAAAAGGTTTAAGAGTCAATCGCACGGCGGCGAGAAAAAGAAATTGATTGGTTTGGTGTATTTTGAGTGATGGCGAGAACTTGGATGAGCGAGATATACATCTCGAATCCTAGCCTCAGGAGTGCACGATATACACCATGTTCCATTTCCATCTTTATTAAAAAAAATATAAGGTAGGAATTAGGTATTTTGAAGTTTGAAAGACGAGTACTTGTGACCTACAAGCTCTTACAGATTGGGTCTAATACTCGGGACTACGTCTGGACATTCCACCCAGGCAGTCTGTTTCTTTCCAATATTGCTAAGAAAATGATTCGAATAATTACGAATGTTTTGGAGGGAAGACGAATATTTATGGCTTGCAAGTTCTTACAGCTTGAGCCTAATATTCGGGATTACGACTGGATATTCCATCCAGGTAATCTTTTTCTTCCAACTTTATTAAGGAAAAGATTTGAATATTTGGAATGTTAAAGAGAAGACGAATATTTATGGCTTGCAAGCTCTTACAGCTTGAGCCTAATATCCGGGATTACGACTGGACATTCCATCCAGGTAATCTTTTTCTTCCAACTTTATTAAGAAAATGGTTTGAATATTTGAGTGTGGAAGGGAAGACGAATATTTATGGCTTGCAAGCTCTTACAGCTTGAGCCTAATATTCGGGATTACGACTGGACATTCCATCCAGGTAATCTTTTTCTTCCAACTTTATTAAGAAAATGACTTGAATATTAGAGTGTTTTGAATTGATGAGATTGAAATGGTTTAGTTTAAGGAAATTGAAATGGTAGTGAAATAAATTGATTAATATTAAATTAACAAAATTAATTGATTAAAATTCGATTAAGTCGTCTAATTAAGGTAATTAAAATTAATTATCAAAATTGTTTGATTAAAAATTAATATAATCAAATGACTAAGTTAATTAAAATTAGTTAACAAAATTATCTAATTTAATTCAAACTTTAATTAATTAACTTTAAAAGAAATAAGTGACAATATTGAATATAAAATATTAAATTGAATCGGCCACCATGTGCTCATAAACCGGTTTGTACATAGCGACAACGGAGTTGAAATGTCGTATGCAAGAACCGAAACGCGGTGAAATATTCTATTAATTTATTGAAATTTAGGCAGCATAACGGCATGAAATTGCCAAATCCACCAATTGAAATCTCGATTAAAAATGCAATGGAATTAAACAATAACAATACACATTTATTTACAGCATCGTATAGTCATTACAATATTTAAATATTTAAATGTAATACATAATTTACAAGTACACAAACTCAACACCAAAACTGAAACGAAATGAAACTTGTATATGATGTGCATATGAGAATAAAATACAATTATATTACTATCATATGATTAAGTTCCAAATTTTGAAAGAAAAAAAAAAGTGACTAGTTTATTCTATATGAAACTTCTACTTTATACTAGCATAGTATATGATGTGTATATATAATACCAAAAGCACTACACAACCACTTTGTAATTGAAGAAAAATGTATATACCTTTTTCAAAAAGAAAACAGTAGACAATTAAAACTATTAATATCCAAAAGTTTAAAAATAAATAAAATAATTTGAAAGAAAAGAAGAAGAAAAAGTTACACGATGGATCTGAGTTGTGATACGGTTTTGTGTCACAGCGGGAATATGTTCAGCAGTGGCCTTGGTGGTTCCGCCGGTGAGGGAGCAAGGAGATTTGGTGCGTGTGGAGACGAAGAAGATATTGTTGTCGACGAATGATATTGATGAACGGAGGACGGGATGTGTTTTAGATGGAGGTTGTGACGGTTTGAATGGAGGAGCACGGTGGTGTCGTGGTGTTTTCGGTTGTGGACAGGTTTAGAGTGAGGGAGAGTTTTTTTGAGTTTGAAATTTTTATGATGGTTATAGCTATGAGGAGAAGGAGATCCCCAATGTTTGTTTGTGAGAAACAATTTATGATGGAAGATTTTTTGTCTTTTTCCAAAGAAAATGAAGAGGTGATGGGAGAGAAGCATCTGGAATTTTTTTCCAATCCATTCTCTTTTAGAGAGAGGAAGAGTTTTTTTTTATTTGTTTTTTTAGCTACCAGAGAGAGCCATTGGGACGCGTGGCTTGAAGCTGATGGTGGTGGCTGGAAAGGAATTTTTTCTGCTTTATCTTTTTTCAATACCAACTTATTTTTCCTTTTCCATTGAGAGACCATGTGAGGAGAGGAGTGGTACTATGGTTGGTAAAATAGGATCCAATGCAAATGTTGATATTGTTTTTTTTGAAATAATTAATATCATTTTATTGCTAAAAAAATATGCTTATTAAAAAAACTAATCCAATTTCAAAATAAATAATAGAAAAAATCTAATTAATTAATTTGGATATTTGGACAAAGAAACAAAAATAAAAATGACTGATTACGAATAAAAGTCGGGTGAAAATTCGCTCGAAAAATTAAATCGGATGTACTAAAATGATCAGCACGAAATATACTTATTGAAAAATACAGCGTTTCTTTTAATTTTGAAATAAATTTTGACCGGTTAAACAGGCTTGAGCTGATCAAAAAGTGGCCGAAAAATTAGCTGAAAAATAAATTGAGCATACCAGATTAAACTACGCGAAACGTAGATTAATAAAATTGATGTCTAGAAGCTTGATTTTAAAATTTTTCATCCACTAATTTGACGCACATCCGTTGATTAATTCAACCGGTTTGTCTGTACATCCGAAAATATTATTTCGACTGATATTTTAGGCAATATGCGGTATGGAATGCATGGTATGCTATGTAGAAATGCAATAGCTATGATGAATGTATTGAATCGGCGATTAAGGGTCAAAATTGGGGTGTGACAGATATTATTCATCAATGACTTCATACCTATAGTCAATTTTAATGATTAAAATATAATAAATAGATTTATATTTTATTTCTTTATAACGAGTAAGACTAACATAACTTCTATTATATAGGCCTAAAAACTGTATTAGTTTTTTAATATCTCATTTGACTATTAACTTTACATAAATTTATTAATTGGATCTTAAATTAAGAAAGATAGGTTAGATTTAAATAAATAAAGTGTTCAATAAAATGAATTTGATAATATTGAAATATAATCTTCATTTTCTATTGAATTTTGAAAGGAATATAAAATGATATTATTCATCAATGACTTAATACCTATAGTCAATTTTAATTATTCAAACATAATAAATAGATTTATAAATACTTAAAATTATGTGTAATATATGATTATAAACATGTAGTTTAATTGAATAGATTATTATAATATTAAAATTAATAAATTTATTATAAAAAATACTACTCAATTTTAACCGAATGACAAAAAAATGGTGTCAAATTACGTAGGAGTTATTTTAGTCCTCGTCAAATTACGAGTTGGTTTAAAAATTAACTGAATAAACTTTACACGAATGTCCCAACACAACTATTTTGTTAACACTTGAACAGTTTCTATAAATTATAAAATATATTATTATTATCTTTAATTGTAACATATTGGTCATGAATTTTGCAATGTTTTATTATTTTGATTTTTATGGTGACTAAAGTACAAAGATTTTCTTAAGAATTTAACAACAAAACATTTCAACACTAAATTAATTAGTTGGTCATGATTTTATCATTTTATTTACCAGTCTCACATGCTAGTGAAGAAATGTAAAGTGCTTGTACATGTAATTATCATAAAACGACTATTTATTTTCTCATCGTATGCAAGTGTTTAAAAGGTTTGAGTCTTTATCTTGTAAATCAATCTTTGTTGAAGATTCTCTTACATTATTTATACTTTTTCTAATACTTTTGTTTCTAAACATATAATTCAATTCTTGTTTCATTACTAGGGTCTCCAAAATAAACTAAATCATCAGAGACATAATTCATTTGTATTTGAAATAGTGCTTTAAGGATCGAACTAGCTTGACCGGTCAAACAGAAAATTGAAAGGATCACCAATTTGGTCTTATTGTTGGATCAGGCAAGCTATTAAAACAGTTGAAACTGACTAGAACTGACCAAAATCAGTAAATCAGCCGGTTAAATGCTATCTTTTTTTTCTTTAGCCAAAATGAGATTGCAATATATATATATATATATATATATATATATATATATATATATATATATATATATATATATATATATATATATATATATATATATATATATATATTATATATATATATATATATATATATATATATATATATATATATATATATATATATATATATATATATATATATATATATATATATCTAACTAGATTTTTTTTAAAAATTATTTGAAACAATTTTCCAACACTAGAATTAAATTTATAAGAAATTGCAGTTATTTTTTTATCCAGATTATGTTCCAATTAGACTTTGTTCAAAATTTATTTGTATTTGTATTTTGTACTATTTTGTTGTGTGTGATGATTATATTTAGCATTTGAATTTAAATAATGAACTTGTGAAATTGTTATAATTTGATGTTTTGTAGGTGTCATGATTTTTTTAGAGACCGAGTCACATGTTCGACCGGTTTAATAACTTTATATTTTTTGATAAAGACAGTATTATTAAAATGACTTTTCCAATTTTATTCGGTTTAGTCATGCGGTTCGACCTGTGACCCGGTGGTTCGACTAACGAACGAGTGGCTCAATACCCTCACGGTTTGATGACCCTTTCGATTGTTAAAACTTTGATTTTAAGATCTACCTAATCATCAAACTAAGAGTTTTTTTAAAATAAACACCAGTAGTAGGATATGAATAAGGATTTTCTTCGAAACACAATTTCAGATATACTTTCTCAATCATAATTTTAACCAAACACTTGATTACCTATTATTAAGAATTTAAAATTAGAATATTTGCATAATTCAAATAAATTCTTTATCTTGTGTCTTTAAATCCACCCTCACTAACTATCCATGTATAATATATTTTTTGTGATTTCAAGGGAACCATATTTTTGATAAATTTAAAACATCCATTTTATTCATCATGAAAACATAAATAATTAAAATATTTAAGTAATATTTTATAAAAAGAGACAATGCAAATAATATATATTCCATTTTAAATTTCATTTATTCATAATAGTGTTTATAGTATTTTAAAGATTTACACAAATTTCTTACAAAAGTAAGTTCCAGAGCTAAACTGAAGTGCACGTTTTATTATTTTTATTGAACTCATACAATAAAATTCATTGGTGAAAACAACAACATGTTGCCTTCTCAAGATGAGTAAAACAATGTCCCCCTTTTCCAAATCCCTTGCGAAAGCAATCCTGGTCACACGTTGCAACACAAGGCCCTATACAAACTCCTCCGGGAGGGACCAAAATACTGGTAACCAATCCTGAATCAACCAAAATTTAAAATTAGTTTGTGTCTGACATTGCTTCATTATTTTTACATTAAAAATCTCAATCTAATGTTCTTTCTAATTGAGAATTGATTAAACCATAATTGGATTGTTATTGATCTACATATCTTGTTTAAAAAGAAATCAACTTCTTAGAAGGGTTAAACAATCACATAATTTTTTAGACGAGTCTTTTTTACTTTCTTTTGAATATAAAGATGCAATATATGTTTCAATAAAAAACATTTGGTGTTAGTAAATTCTACTTTAAAATTGAAACTCAAAAATAAAAATAAAATTTCATTCTTACCCGAACTAACCATGAAAACAAGGCATAAAACACTCAAAAAACAAGATTGATTGGTGTGACATGCCATTTTGTAAGATGTTAATTTATATTTTGTTTCTTTGTAACGAGTAAGACTAACATAACTTCTATTATATAGGCCTAAAAACTGTATTAGTTTTTTAATATCTCATTTGACTATTAACTTTACATAAATTTATTAATGGAATCTTAAAGTAAGAAAGATAGATTTAAATAAATAAAGTGGTCAATAAAATGAATTTGATAATATTGAAAATAATTTACATTTTCTATTGAATTTTGAAAGGAACATTAAATGATATTTGTAACAACCCGTATAATATATATCTAGAATAATATCATACAAGTGTTAAATTTTGGTACTGTTACAACATAAGTGCCTAATGGCATTAATATATATACATGTTCAAACTAAAAACATTAATGGAACATGTTATACAATAATGCCTAAACAATAAAAATCTAAGAACTATGTACAATATCTTCATTGCACACAACTCCACAGCGGAAGATCATACTAAACAGCATCCCTTGAAACATCCATAATAGTTTCTCTTAGATCCAACCTGTAAAGAATACCTGAAAAATAACAACAATGATGGGATGAGATAATAATCTCAGTGAGTTCTCCTATCCTATGGGTCCACTCGGCTCTACAGGGTATTCTAATCGATATTCAACTCATATCCAACTCAAGTCAACAAGGGAACGAAGACCTGAGTGATGGGGAAACTATCTCGCAATTGTATGGCAACATGCATCTGAGTTCTCACAACTCAACCACGATCATTATTCAGATTCACGCAACATCGATCCCCAACTGGACCTACGTCTAGGCCAAGGCTTGGTTCACGCATGTCCGTATGATTCGACTTTCGTGGTGGATATCAGGTTCCCCTATGGGACTCAAACCCACTTTTAAGAACCATCACCCGTATGGGACTCTAACCCACCTAGGGTATCTTTCACCGTATGGGACTCTAACCCACATAGGTGTCCACCTTTCCCCCATGTCCGCCATGGTTGGGGCTCAAACCCAATTGAGGCTCGAATCATTGGTCCCACATCCCAATGCTTACTCATCTAAGCATACCAATAGAGATGTGTACCACCACATAAAAACACACATTCTGAATACATGATCGGTTCCACAAAACATTGATTCCACGAACCATAACAAATTCATCAATCATAGGTGACTTCATTCACCACAATACACAAATAATAACATAGCATGTTCCATACAATGCGTCTCATTCTCAATCATGGTAACAATTCGTCCACGACCTCACATAAGCGTCGTACGAATGAATACCATATTCTCATACATATATCACACATGTTCCATAGCCTAGATTATCTTTCTAAGTTATTAATCAAATTATTCTTCTAGGTTTCCTCACTCATCTTTGTAAGGTTTTTAATCATGTTATTTCACCTTCCACATAACAACAATATTTAATTTTCATCATGATAAAATTCATGGCATTTATAAATCACATACTATTTTATAACATGGAACAATAATAATAGTCCTTTACGTTATCTTTAGTCATGTTATTTCACAATCAACCATATCAACCATGTTTAACACCCATCATAAATATAATTCATTTAATTTGTAAGACACATAATATACTATAATATGATATCATAATAATAACCTTTTTCATTATCTTACTAATGCATCCGTCCGCATCCAAAACGGAGTTATAGCGCTCAATTAATTCATTAATCTATCTTAATCAAGATTTAGATTAATATTTATTCATTGCATAAGCTTTCAACAACAACCTCTCTAGCCTAGTGGTAAGGCATGTACAGTTTCAAAGGAGGTCCTGGGTTCAAACCCCACTGGTGATAAATTCTGTACAGACAGAAGATTAAATTATGTTTCAGTGTTAACCGGTTAACCTAAATCGGCGGTTAACCACTCACGAAATTACTCAGTAAGTGAGTTTTATAACTAACCAAGTGTTATAACTAACCACACAATATTGACTACTTTTCTTACTCTCATCCTTACCTCCATTCTTACGAGTAACTATCTCCCTGATCCCCATAGACTTGATTGGGCTCTTTCTCTCGTCACCTTCCATACTCTGATTCCAATAGTGGAACACTTGGGATTCCTAGGCACTACTGCTTAGCTAACAATCTTCAAGGAAACGCACTTACCCTCAGAGTGCCCACTGTCCAAAATGGTACAAGAACCTTACCGACTTCCATTAGTATAATAACGTCCTTGATGACTCACAAAAGTGTAGAATAAGACCAACACTCTTCAGAAGGCAGGTATCCAAGAGTTACATTGCTACAACCATAAAACATAAAACATCCAAGATTCTGGTTACTATATTCCATATCAAATCCTCTTATAGGGTTTTGATTCACTCAAGATTTCTCCCACCACATGATCTCGACCAAAACAACATAACACCATTAAGGAACTTTAAATTATCAACAAAACACCACTTTTAAGGAACTTAAGCAATCTAGAACATAACTATGAGTGTACATACATCTCATAGAGTCACACACAATACTTCACACATATCTAGAGACAACATTTCACTTCATATCCAAAATCATTCATCCCAGTCGTCTTGTCCCGTCTTCCATAATCTTAGCTCATGCCCTTATTAACATACAGTCTGAGTTACATGTTTAACTTTAAGAATCTAATTCTCGTTCCATCTTGGAAGTAAAACTTCACAAATCCTTCCAATAGTCTAGAGCATCATTGTACACATCCATTACCACTCTCAGGGAGTCTACATCTAAGGCTATGAATCCAAATGAATCAGTCAATTTCATACCATGACCAACCACTTCACACCTTATCAATTTATACCACATACCTAGCTAATCTCTTTCAGATCACCGCTTAGTAGGTCTCTTCCAAGTTTGTTCCGTATAGTTATTCATAATCATAATAGTGGTACTTCGCAGACTTACTTAAACTGAGTATGGTCTACTAAGTTGGTTTTCCCACACGTCTGACTTCCATGATATCTCCTCAGATGACCAAATATGCAATACACCTTCAGAAATCCCAATCTCAAAACTACCAATCTGACTTGTGGTGACTTGCAATTCCATCCTCAATTTGTACATCCAAAACGGTACACTTATGACATTTAGGACGTCCTTAGCTCCAACACGGTGTGAACGTTTATACTCCGCGACTAACCAACCAACCAAATACTTCTCAAGAAGATAAATAACAACCAGACTTCCAATAAGCCAATATTACTCTTTCAATCCAAATAAAATGCACTTAAGATGAACCTTATCATTGCCACACACTTATGACTAGAATTTTCTTCTAAACCATTACACTTACTTGTGACCATAATACTGCTATCACATACTTCTCTTGATACCAAGGTTTAACTTCCTCTATTCCACTATGTAACACCCAGACTGCTTTCAGGATTATCAACTAACCCCACAAATCAACACGGCCCTTTTTCAATATGTTTTGTCCTCACTCACACGCTTTCCAGGAAACTTCCCAGAAGGTCACCCATCCCAATACTAATCCAAGTCAAGCACGCTTAACTATGGAGTTCTTATTGGTTAGGATACCGAAAAGAAGATGCATCTTGTTGGTATAGGTAGTACCAATTAATCCTTATAAGCCTTCTTTCAACCATGTAGTCTCATACCTGCACAACCTCAGGATCATTCTCATTCCGATGTGAATTCAGTTTTTCCCCTAGAAGTTGCTAGGAGTGTCTCATTGTCATGCATCATGCATCGACAACCACTCCATCGCCCTCGGATGTTACATGTAACCACTCTTCAGCCTCTCCGACCTCGGATGTTACACACTACATACTCTAGAAATCTTCGATGTGAACAATCATCAACTACACGCCCATAACTTTGTCTTAATGAATCTTAATGGTCCCATTGTGCCTTTATCTAAAATGCACCCCATTACAACAGTTGTATTGCAACATCCACATTACTTCCACACTCGGTGTTCACTTGCCTTCCCATGGTAATTCTCCCAGTTCCAATTACAAAACCATTCTACTAGAAGTCCTTAAATCCAACTTAATTGCTCTTATCCTCAACCAGTTCTCATACAACCAAAACCCACTTGAGCTTCCATTACTATATAATGTGCGCTATCTGCCCCCAACACAAACTCTTATAATTGATCTTTAGGTAACTCATCATTCCATAATGGTCTCTTACTAACACTGAACCGCTGACGAGCCATCTCAAATCCGATCTCCCTTCTAAAATTGAACATACTTGGTTTATCTTCTAACCTCCATTTGGTCCATACATGTTTCACTTGGAACAAACAACCATGTCCTCGAGTCTCTCCTTAGACTTCACCACTACCTTAGGCCCTCAACAAAATTGAATGTCCTTATCTCTCAAGTCTTTAACTACTTGCAAGGTACCATTCCAAATACATATATTCCATTAAGTACTCTTGTTCTTCCAAAATATTTTAGTGGCCTTAGAAACTGAAACACTGATACACTACCTCACTTCCAAACCTTATGACATATGCGTAACATAACCATCCTTTCTACTTTACCATACGGAATTATTCACAATACTATTCCATATTAGTGAGTGCATCTTATTCCACTAGCAAATTCACTCATTCCTCAAACTTCTGACAAACTCATCTGATAGAATTCCCCAATTTCTCAACTCTGTTAACACTGCAGAATCGCTTGAACGATACA
Source organism: Lathyrus oleraceus (assembly GCF_024323335.1). NCBI lineage: Eukaryota > Viridiplantae > Streptophyta > Magnoliopsida > Fabales > Fabaceae > Lathyrus > Lathyrus oleraceus. The sequence continues at coordinate 15,416 of NW_026112392.1, forward strand.
CTACTCTTCAATTCCATAATACCCAAATCACAACGCCTCTGAAACTTCAACTGGGCTATCCGGTTCTCCTTACTTTCTAACTCTTGGCTTGAGCCTACTCTCAAAGCACAAGTTCCACCCACACTTCGGAGTCCTCGTGGTCGCTCAACCATGATCCTACCTACCATGCACATAATATTAGGTTTTGATCAGGCCCAATACTATATACAGTGATATTAAGAATCATGTTGGCTAAACACGCATATGAGGCAGGAATAGATTTACTTATGATGTTTCAAGGCTAGGTCGAGAATCGACCTGCTCTGATACCAACTGTAACAACCCGTATAATATATATCTAGAATAATATCATACAAGTGTTAAATTTTGGTACTGTCACAACATAAGTGCCTAATGGCATTAATATATATACATGTCCAAACTAAAAACATCAATGGAACATGTTATACAATAATGCCTAAACAATAAAAATCTAAGAACTATGTACAATATCTTCATTGCACACAACTCCACAGCGGAAGATCATACTAAACAGCATCCCTTGAAACATCCATAATAGTTTCTCTTAGATCCAACTTGTAAAGAATACCTGAAAAATAACAACAATGATGGGATGAGATAATAATCTCAGTGAGTTCTCCTATCCTATGGGTCCACTCGGCTCTACAGGGTATTTTAATCGATATTCAACTCATATCCAACTCAAGTCAACAAGGGAACGAAGACCTGAGCGATGGGGAAACTATCTCGCAATTGTATGGCAACATGCATCTGAGTTCTCACAACTCAACCACGATCATTATTCAGATTCACGCAACATCGATCCCCAACCGGACCTACGTCTAGGCCAAGGCTTGGTTCACGCATGTCCGTATGATTCGACTTTCGCGGTGGATATCAGGTTCCCCTATGGGACTCAAACCCACTTTTAAGAACCATCACCCGTTTGGGACTCTAACCCACATAGGGTATCTTTCACCGTATGGGACTCTAACCCACATAGGTGTCCACCTTTCCCCCATGTCCGCCATGGTTGGGGCTCAAACCCAATTGAGGCTCGAATCATTGGTCCCACATCCCAATGCTTACTCATCTAAGCATACCAATAGAGATGTGTACCACCACAGAAAAACACACATTCTGAATACATGATCGGTTCCACAAAACATTGGTTCCACGAACCATAACAAATTCATCAATCATAGGTGACTTCATTCACCACAATACACAAATAATAACATAGCATGTTCCATACAATGCGTCTCATTCTCAATCATGGTAACAATTCGTCCACGACCTCACATATGCGTCGTACGAATGAATACCGTATTTTCATACATATATCACACATGTTCCATAGCCTAGATTATCTTTCTAAGTTATTAATCAAATTATTCTTCTAGGTTTCCTCACTCATCTTTGTAAGGTTTTTAATCATGTTATTTCACCTTCCACATAACAACAATATTTAATTTTCATCATTATAAAATTCATGGCATTTATAAATCACATACTATTTTATAACATGGAACAATAATAATAGTCCTTTACGTTATCTTTAGTCATGTTATTTCACAATCAACCATATCAACCATGTTTAACACCCATCATAAATATAATTCATTTAATATGTAAGACACATAATATACTATAATATGATATGATAATAATAGCCTTTTTCATAATCTTACTAATGCATCCGTCCGCATCCAAAACGGAGTTATAACGCTCAATTAATTCATTAATCTATCTTAATCAAGATTTAGATTAATATTTATTCATTGCATAAGCATTTAACAACAACCTCTCTAACCTAGTGGTAAAATGACTTTTCCAATTTTATTCGGTTTAGTCATGCGGTTCGACCTGTGACCCGGTGGTTCGACTAACGAACGAGTGGCTCAATACCCTCACGGTTTGATGACCCTTTCGATTGTTAAAACTTTGATTTTAAGATCTACCTAATCATCAAACTAAGAGTTTTTTTAAAATAAACACCAGTAGTAGGATATGAATAAGGATTTTCTTCGAAACACAATTTCAGATATACTTTATCAATCATAATTTTAACCAAACACTTGATTACCTATTATTAAGAATTTAAAATTAGAATATTTGCATAATTCAAATAAATTCTTTATCTTGTGTCTTTAAATCCACCCTCACTAACTATCCATGTATAATATATTTTTTGTGATTTCAAGGGAACCATATTTTTGATAAATTTAAAACATCCATTTTATTCAACATGAAAACATAAATAATTAAAATATTTAAGTAATATTTTATAAAAAGAGACAATGCAAATAATATATATTCCATTTTAAATTTCATTTATTCATAATAGTGTTTATAGTAATTTAAAGATTTACACAAATTTCTTACAAAAAGTAAGTTCCAGAGCTAAACTGAAGTGCACGTTTTATTATTTTTATTGAACTCATACAATAAAATTCATTGGTGAAAACAACAACATGTTGTCTTCTCAAGATGAGTATAACATTGTCCCCCGTTTCCAAATCCCTTGCCACGGCAATCCTGGTCGCACGTTGCAACACAAGGCCCTATACAAACTCCTCCGGGAGGGACCAAAATACTGGTAACCAATCCTGAATCAACCAAAATTTAAAATTAGTTTGTGTCTGACATTGCTTCATTATTTTTACATTAAAAATCTCAATCTAATGTTCTTTCTAATTGAGAATTGATTAAACCATAATTGAATTGTTATTGATCTACATATCTTGTTTAAAAAGAAATCAACTTCTTAGAAGGGTTAAACAATCACATAATTTTTTAGACGAGTCTTTTTTACTTTCTTTTGAATATAAAGATGCAATATATGTTTCAATAAAAAACATTTGGTGTTAGTAAATTCTACTTTAAAATCGAAACTCAAAAATAAAAATAAAATTTCATTCTTACCCGAACTAACCATCAAAACAAGGCATAAAACACTCAAAAAACAAGATTGATTGGTGTGACATGCCATTTTGTAAGATTTCAATTTATATTTTGTTTCTTTGTAACGAGTAAGACTAACATAACTTCTATTATATAGGCCTAAAAACTGTATTAGTTTTTTAATATCTCATTTGACTATTAACTTTACATAAATTTATTAATGGAATCTTAAATTAAGAAAGATAGATTTAAATAAATAAAGTGGTCAATAAAATGAATTTGATAATATTGAAAATAATTTACATTTTCTATTGAATTTTGAAAGGAACATTAAATGATATTTGTAACAACCCGTATAATATATATCTAGAATAATATCATACAAGTGTTAAATTTTGGTACAGTTACAACATAAGTGCCTAATGGCATTAATATATATACATGTTCAAACTAAAAACATTAATGGAACATGTTATACAATAATGCCTAAACAATAAAAATCTAAGAACTATGTACAATATCTTCATTGCACACAACTCCACAGCAGAAGATCATACTAAACAACATCCCTTGAAACATCCATAATAGTTTCTCTTAGATCCAACCTGTAAAGAATACCTGAAAAATAACAACAATGATGGGATGAGATAATAATCTCAGTGAGTTCTCCTATCCTATGGGTCCACTCGGCTCTACAGGGTATTCTAATCGATATTCAACTCATATCCAACTCAAGTCAACAAGGGAACGAAGACCTGAGCGATGGGGAAACTATCTCGCAATTGTATGGCAACATGCATCTGAGTTCTCACAACTCAACCACGATCATTATTCAGATTCACGCAACATCGATCCCCAACTGGACCTACGTGTAGGCCAAGGCTTGGTTCACGCATGTCCGTATGATTCGACTTTCGTGGTGGATATCAGGTTCCCCTATGGGACTCAAACCCACTTTTAAGAACCATCACCCGTATGGGACTCTAACCCACCTAGGGTATCTTTCACCGTATGGGACTCTAACCCACATAGGTGTCCACCTTTCCCCCATGTCCGCCATGGTTGGGGCTCAAACCCAATTGAGGCTCGAATCATTGGTCCCACATCCCAATGCTTACTCATCTAAGCATACCAATAGAGATGTGTACCACCACATAAAAACACACATTCTGAATACATGATCGGTTCCACAAAACATTGGTTCCACGAACCATAACAAATTCATCAATCATAGGTGACTTCATTCACCACAATACACAAATAATAACATAGCATGTTCCATACAATGCGTCTCATTCTCAATCATGGTAACAATTCGTCCACGACCTCACATAAGCGTCGTACGAATGAATACCATATTCTCATACATATATCACACATGTTCCATAGCCTAGATTATCTTTCTAAGTTATTAATCAAATTATTCTTCTAGGTTTCCTCACTCATCTTTGTAAGGTTTTTAATCATGTTATTTCACCTTCCACATAACAACAATATTTAATTTTCATCATGATAAAATTCATGGCATTTATAAATCACATACTATTTTATAACATGGAACAATAATAATAGTCCTTTACGTTATCTTTAGTCATGTTATTTCACAATCAACCATATCAACCATGTTTAACACCCATCATAAATATAATTCATTTAATATGTAAGACACATAATATACTATAATATGATATGATAATAATAGCCTTTTTCATAATCTTACTAATGCATCCGTCCGCATCCAAAACGGAGTTATAACGCTCAATTAATTCATTAATCTATCTTAATCAAGATTTAGATTAATATTTATTCATTGCATAAGCATTTAACAACAACCTCTCTAACCTAGTTTGACCGGTCAAACAGAAAATTGAAAGGATCACCAATTTGGTCTTATTGTTGGATTATATATATATATATATATATATATATATATATATATATATATATATATATATATATATATATATATATATATATATATATCTAACTAGACTTTTTTTTAAAATTATTTGAAACAATTTCCCAACACTAGAATTAAATTTATAAGAAATTGCAGTTATTTTTTTATCCAGATTATGTTCCAATTAGACTTTGTTCAAAATTTATTTGTATTTGTATTTTGTACTATTTTGTTGTGTGTGATGATTAATTTTAGCATTTGAATTTAAATAATGAACTTGTGAAATTGTTATAATTTGATGTTTTGTAGGTGTCATGATTTTTTTAGAGACCGAGTCACATGTTCGACCGGTTTAATAACTTTATATTTTTTGATAAAGACAGTATTATTAAAATGACTTTTCCAATTTTATTCGGTTTAGTCATGCGGTTCGACCTGTGACCCGGTGGTTCGACTAATGAACGAGTTGCTCAATACCCTCACGGTTTGATGACCCTTTCGATTGTTAAAACTTTGATTTTAAGATCTACCTAATCATCAAACTAAGAGTTTTTTTTTTAAAATAAACACCAGTAGTAGGATATGAATAAGGATTTTCTTCGAAACACAATTTCAGATATACTTTATCAATCATAATTTTAACCAAACACTTGATTACCTATTATTAAGAATTTAAAATTAGAATATTTGCATAACTCAAATAAATTCTTTATCTTGTGTCTTTAAATCCATCCTCACTAACTATCCATGTATAATATATTTTTTGTGATTTCAAGGGAACCATATTTTTGATAAATTTCAAACATCCATTTTATTCAACATGAAAACATAAATAATTAAAATATTTAAGTAATATTTTATAAAAAAAAGACAATGCAAATAATATATATTCCATTTTAAATTTCATTTATTCATAATAGTGTTTATAGTATTTTAAAGATTTACACAAATTTCTTACAAAAAGTAAGTTCCAGAGCTAAACTGAAGTGCACGTTTTATTATTTTTATTGAACTCATACAATAAAATTCATTGGTGAAAACAACAACATGTTGTCTTCTCAAGATGAGTATAACATTGTCCCCCTTTTCCAAATCCCTTGCCACGGCAATCCTGGTCGCACGTTGCAACACAAGGCCCTATACAAACTCCTCCGGGAGGGACCAAAATACTGGTAACCAATCCTGAATCAACCAAAATTTAAAATTAGTTTGTGTCTGACATTGCTTCATTATATTTACATTAAAAATCTCAATCTAATGTTCTTTCGAATTGAGAATTGATTAAACCATAATTGAATTGTTATTGATCTACATATCTTGTTTAAAAAGAAATCAACTTCTTAGAAGGGTTAAACAATCACATAATTTTTTAGACGAGTCTTTTTTACTTTCTTTTGAATATAAAGATGCAACATATGTTTCAATAAAAAACATTTGGTGTTAGTAAATTCTTCTTTAAAATTGAAACTCAAAAATAAAAATAAAATTTCATTCTTACCCGAACTAACCATCAAAACAAGGCATAAAATACTCAAAAAACAAGATTGATTGGTGTGACATGCCATTTTGTAAGATTTCAATTTATATTTAGTTTCTTTGTAACGAGTAAGACTAACATAACTTCTATTATATAGGCCTAAAAACTGTATTAGTTTTTTAATATCTCATTTGACTATTAACTTTACATAAATTTATTAATGGAATCTTAAAGTAAGAAAGATAGATTTAAATAAATAAAGTGGTCAATAAAATGAATTTGATAATATTGAAAATAATTTACATTTTCTATTGAATTTTGAAAGGAAAATAAAATGATATTATTCATCAATGACTTCATACCTATAGTCAATTTTAATGATTAAAATATAATAAATAGATTTATATTTTATTTCTTTGTAACGAGTAAGACTAACATAACTTCTATTATATAGGCCTAAAAACTGTATTAGTTTTTTAATATCTCATTTGACTATTAAGTTTACATAAATTTATTAATTGAATCTTAAATTAAGAAAGATAGGTTAGATTTAAATAAATAAAGTGTTCAATAAAATGAATTTGATAATATTGAAATATAATCTTCATTTTCTATTGAATTTTGAAAGGAATATAAAATGATATTATTCATCAATGACTTAATACCTATAGTCAATTTTAATTATTAAAATATAATAAATAGATTTATAAATACTTAAAATTATGTGTAATATATGATTATAAACATGTAGTTTAATTGAATAGATTATTATAATATTAAAATTAATAAATTTATTATAAAAAATACTACTCAATTTTAACCGAATGACAAAAAAATGGTGTCAAATTACGTAGGAGTTATTTTAGTCCTCGTCAAATTACGAGTTGGTTTAAAAATTAACTGAATAAACTTTACACGAATGTCTGAACACAACTATTTTGTTAACACTTGAACAGTTTCTATAAATTATAAAATATATTATTATTATTATCTTTAATTGTAACATATTGGTCATGAAGTTTGCAATGTTTTATTATTTTTATTTTTATGGTGACTCGAGTACAAAGATTTTCTTAAGAATTTAACAACAAAACATTTCAACACTAAATTAATTATTTGGTCATGATTTTATCATTTTATTTACAAGTCTCACATGCTAGTGAAGAAATGTAAAGTGCTTGTACATGTAATTATCATAAAACGACTATTTATTTTCTCATCGTATGCAAGTGTTTAAAAGGTTTGAGTCTTTATCTTGTAAATCAATCTTTGTTGAAGATTCTCTTACATTATTTATACTTTTTCTAATACTTTTGTTTCTAAACATATAATTCAATTCTTGTTTCATTACTAGGGTCTCCCAAATAAACCAAATCATCAGAGACATAATTCATTTGTATTTGAAATAGTGCTTTAAGTATCGAACTAGCTTGACCGGTCAAACAGAAAATTGAAAGGATCACCAATTTGGTCTTATTGTTGGATCAGGCAAGCTATTAAAACAGTTGAAACTGACTAGAACTGACCAAAATCAGTAAATCAGCCGGTTAAATGCTATCTTTTTTTTCTTTAGCCAAAATGAGATTGCAATAATTATATATATATATTATAATATATATATATATATATATATATATTATATATATATATATATATATATATAATTATATATATATATATATATATATATATATATATATATATATATAATTATATATATATATATATATATATATCTAACTAGACTTTTTTTTAAAATTATTTGAAACAATTTTCCAACACTAGAATTAAATTTATAAGAAATTGCAGTTATTTTTTTATCCAGATTATGTTCCAATTAGACTTTGTTCAAAATTTATTTGTATTTGTATTTTGTACTATTTTGTTGTGTGTGATGATTAATTTTAGCATTTGAATTTAAATAATGAACTTGTGAAATTGTTATAATTTGATGTTTTGTAGGTGTCATGATTTTTTTAGAGACCGAGTCACATGTTCGACCGGTTTAATAACTTTATATTTTTTGATAAAGACAGTATTATTAAAATGACTTTTCCAATTTTATTCGGTTTAGTCATGCGGTTCGACCTGTGACCCGGTGGTTCGACTAACGAACGAGTGGCTCAATACCCTCACGGTGTAACAACCCGTATAATATATATCTAGAATAATATCATACAAGTGTTAAATTTTGGTACTGTCACAACATAAGTGCCTAATGGCATCAATATGTATACATGTCCAAACTAAAACATCAATGGAACATGTTATACAATAATGCCCAAACAATAAAATCTAAGAACTATGTGCAACATCTTCATTGCACACCACTCCACAGCGGAAGATCATAATGAACAGCAACCTTTGAAACATCCATAACAGCTTCTCTTAGATACAACCTGTAAAGAATTACCTGAAAAATAACAACAATGATGGGATGAGATAATAATCTCAGTGAGTTCTCCTATCCTATGGGTCCACTCGGCTCTACAGGGTTTCTAATCGATATTCAGCTCATATCCAACTCAAGTCAACAAGGGAACGAAGACTTGAGCGATGGGGAAACTATCTCGCAATTGTATGGCAACATGCATCTGAGTTCTCATAACTCAACCACGATTATTATTCAGATCACGACGCATCAATTCCCGGACGGACTTACGTCTAAGCCAGGTCCGGTTCATGCATGCTCGTATGATTCGACTTTCACGGTGGATATCGGGTCCTCTATGAGGCTTAATCCCCAGTTCAAGCGACCGTCACCCGTATGGGACTCTAACCCACCTAGGGTATCTTTCACCGTATGGGACTCTAACCCACATAGGTGTCCACCTTTCCCCCATGTCCGCCATGGTTGGGGCTCAAACCCAATTGAGGCTCGAATCATTGGTCCCACATCCCAATGCTTACACGTTAAGCATACCAATAGAGATGTGTACCATCACAGAAAAACACACATTCTGAATACATGATCGGTTCCACAAAACATTGGTTCCACGAACCATAACAAATTCATCAATCATAGGTGACTTCATTCACCATAATACATAAATAATAATAGGGCATGTTCCATACAATGCGTCTCATTCTCAATCATGGTAACAATTCGTCCACGACCTCACATAAGCGTCGTACGAATGAATACCGTATTCTCATACATATATCACACATATTTCATAACCTAGATTATCTTACTAAGTTATTAATCATTTTATCCTCCTAGGTTTCCTCACTCTCCTTTGGTAAGGTTTTTAATCATGTTATTTCACAATCAAACATATCAACCATGTTTAACACCCATCATAAATATAATTCATTTAATTTGTAAGACACATAATATACTATAATATGATATCATAATAATAGCCTTTTCCATTATCTTACTAACGCATCCGTCCGCATCCAAAACGGAGCTATAATACTCAATTAATTCATCAATCTATCTTAATCAAAATTTAGGTTAATATTTATTCACTGCATAAGCATTCAACAACAACCTTTCTAGCCTAGTGGTAAGGCATATATAGTTTCAAGGAGGTCCTGGGTTCGAATCCCCTTGGTGACTTATTCTGTACAAACAGAAATTAAATTTTGTTTCTGTGTTAAACGGTTAACCAAAACCCATTAATTCCAATTCCCATTAATTCTCAGTAACCTCTTTCCTTAAATAACTCATCTTTTTCCTCTTTCTCTTTTCTTCTTTCTTTCTCCTTCTCTTTTCCTCTTTCTCTTCTTTTCCCTCTCTTTTTCCTCTTTCTCTTTTCTTCTTTCTTTCTCCTTCTCTTTTCCTCTTTCTTTCTCTTAACCAAAACCCATTAATTCCAATTCCCATTAATTCTCAGTAACCTCTTTCCTTAAATAACTCATCTTTTTCCTCTTTCTCTTTTCTTCTTTCTTTCTCCTTCTCTTTTCCTCTTTCTCTTCTTTTCCCTCTCTTTTTCCTCTTTCTCTTTTCTTCTTTCTTTCTCCTTCTCTTTTCCTCTTTCTTTCTCTTTCTCTTCTTTTCCCTCTCTTGTACTTATTAATATTGGTCTATCTCTTTATTAATAATTAATCCCTTCAGAGTTCACTCCTCTTTCTTTCTCTTTCTCTTCTTTTCCCTCTCTTGTACTTATTAATATTGGTCTATCTCTTTATTAATAATTAATCCCTTCAGAGTTCACTGGTTACTCTATTGGTCCCAATTGACAACATTTAGAGCATATAAGAGCTCCAATTGTTACAATTGACAAAAGATATAGTACACAGGTACTCAATTGATCTCAACTGACAATTAATTGAACATTTAGGGGAATATGGGATATTACACACGGTTTGATGACCCTTTCGATTGTTAAAACTTTGATTTTAAGATCTACCTAATCATCAAACTAAGAGTTTTTTTTTAAAATAAACACCAGTAGTAGGATATGAATAAGGATTTCCTTTGAAACACAATTTCAGATATACTTTATCAATCATAATTTTAACCAAACACTTGATTACCTATTATTAAGAATTTAAAATTAGAATATTTGCATAACTCAAATAAATTCTTTATCTTCTGTCTTTAAATCCATCCTCACTAACTATCCATGTATAATATATTTTTTGTGATTTCAAGGGAACCATATTTTTGATAAATTTAAAACATCCATTTTATTCAACATGAAAACATAAATAATTAAAAAATTTAAGTAATATTTTATAAAAAAAAGACAATGCAAATAATATATATTCCATTTTAAATTTCATTTATTCATAATAGTGTTTATAGTATTTTAAAGATTTACACAAATTTCTTACAAAAAGTAAGTTCCAGAGCTAAACTGAAGTGCACGTTTTATTATTTTTATTGAACTCATACAATAAAATTCATTGGTGAAAACAACAACATGTTGTCTTCTCAAGATGAGTATAACATTGTCCCCCTTTTCCAAATCCCTTGCCACGGCAATCCTGGTCGCACGTTGCAACACAAGGCCCTATACAAACTCCTCCGGGAGGGACCAAAATACTGGTAACCAATCCTGAATCAACCAAAATTTAAAATTAGTTTGTGTCTGACATTGCTTCATTATATTTACATTAAAAATCTCAATCTAATGTTCTTTCGAATTGAGAATTGATTAAACCATAATTGAATTGTTATTGATCTACATATCTTGTTTAAAAAGAAATCAACTTCTTAGAAGGGTTAAACAATCACATAATTTTTTAGACGAGTCTTTTTTACTTTCTTTTGAATATAAAGATGCAATATATGTTTCAATAAAAAACATTTTGTGTTAGTAAATTCTACTTTAAAATTGAAATTCAAAAATAAAAATAAAATTTCATTCTTACCCGAACTAACCATCAAAACAAGGCATAAAATACTCAAAAAACAAGATTGATTGGTGTGACATGCCATTTTGTAAGATTTCAATTTATATTTTATTTCTTTGTAACGAGTAAGACTAACATAACTTCTATTATATAGGCCTAAAAACTGTATTAGTTTTTTAATATCTCATTCGACTATTAACTTTACATAAATTTATTAATGGAATCTTAAAGTAAGAAAGATAGATTTCAATAAATAAAGTGGTCAATAAAATGAATTTGATAATATTGAAAATAATTTTCATTTTCTATTGTATTTTGAAAGGAACATAAAATGATATTATTCATCAATGACTTCATACCCATAGTCAATTTTAATGATTAAAATATAATAAATAGATTTATATTTTATTTCTTTGTAACGAGTAAGACTAACATAACTTCTATTATATAGGCCTAAAAACTGTATTAGTTTTTTAATATCTCATTTTACTATTAACTTTACATAAATTTATTAATTGAATCTTAAATTAAGAAAGATAGGTTAGATTTAAATAAATAAAGTGTTCAATAAAATGAATTTGATAATATTGAAATATAATCTTCATTTTCTATTGAATTTTGAAAGGAATATAAAATGATATTATTCATCAATGACTTAATACCTATAGTCAATTTTAATTATTAAAATATAATAAATAGATTTATAAATACTTAAAATTATGTGTAATATATGATTATAAATATGTAGTTTAGTTGAATAGATTATTATAATATTAAAATTAATAAATTTATTATAAAAAATACTACTCAATTTTAACCGAATGACAAAAAAATGGTGTCAAATTACGTAGGAGTTATTTTAGTCCTCGTCAAATTACGAGTTTGTTTAAAAATTAACTGAATAAACTTTACACGAATGTCCGAACACAACTATTTTGTTAACACTTGAACAGTTTCTATAAATTATAAAATATATTATTATTATCTTTAATTGTAACATATTGGTCATGAATTTTGCAATGTTTTATTATTTTGATTTTTATGGTGACTCGAGTACAAAGATTTTCTTAAGAATTTAACAACAAAACATTTCAACACTAAATTAATTATTTGGTCATGATTTTATCATTTTATTTACAAGTCTCACATGCTAGTGAAGAAATGTAAAGTGCTTGTACATGTAATTATCATAAAACGACTATTTATTTTCTCATCGTATGCAAGTGTTTAAAAGGTTTGAGTCTTTATCTTGTAAATCAATCTTTGTTGAAGATTCTCTTACATTATTTATACTTTTTCTAATACTTTTGTTTCTAAACATATAATTCAATTCTTGTTTCATTACTAGGGTCTCCCAAATAAACCAAATCATCAGAGACATAATTCATTTGTATTTGAAATAGTGCTTTAAGGATCGAACTAGCTTGACCGGTCAAACAGAAAATTGAAAGGATCACCAATTTGGTCTTATTGTTGGATCAGGCAAGCTATTAAAACAGTTGAAACTGACTAGAACTGACCAAAATCAGTAAATCAGCCGGTTAAATGCTATCTTTTTTTTCTTTAGCCAAAATGAGATTGCAATAATAAGTTTATATATATATATATATATATATATAACTAGATTTTTTTTAAAATTATTTGAAACAATTTTCCAACACTAGAATTAAATATATAGGAAATTGCAGTTATTTTTTTATCCAGATTATGTTCCAATTAGACTTTGTTCAAAATTTATTTGTATTTGTATTTTGTACTATTTTGTTGTGTGTGATGATTATATTTAGCATTTGAATTTAAATAATGAACTTGTGAAATTGTTATAATTTGATATTTTGTAGGTGTCATGATTTTTTAAGAGACCGAGTCACATGTTCGACCGGTTTAATAACTTTATATTTTTTGATAAAGACAGTATTATTAAAATGACTTTTCCAATTTTATTCGGTTTAGTCATGCGGTTCGACCTGTGACCCGGTGGTTCGACTAACGAACGAGTGGCTCAATACCCTCACGGTTTGATGACCCTTTCGATTGTTAAAACTTTGATTTTAAGATCTACCTAATCATCAAACTAAGAGTTTTTTTTAAAAAATAAACACCAGTAGTAGGATATGAATAAGGATTTTCTTCGAAACACAATTTCAGATATACTTTATCAATCATAACTTTAACCAAACACTTGATTACCTATTATTAAGAATTTAAAATTAGAATATTTGCATAACTCAAATAAATTCTTTATCTTGTGTCTTTAAATCCATCCTCACTAACTATCCATGTATAATATATTTTTTGTGATTTCAAGGGAACCATATTTTTGATAAATTTAAAACATCCATTTCATTCAACATGAAAACATAAATAATTAAAATATTTAAGTAATATTTTATAAAAAAAGACAATGCAAATAATATATATTCCATTTTAAATTTCATTTATTCATAATAGTGTTTATAGTATTTTAAAGATTTACACAAATTTCTTACAAAAAGTAAGTTCCAGAGCTAAACTGAAGTGCACGTTTTATTATTTTTATTGAACTCATACAATAAAATTCATTGGTGAAAACAACAACATGTTGTCTTCTCAAGATGAGTATAACATTGTCCCCCTTTTCCAAATCCCTTGCCACGGCAATCCTGGTCGCACGTTGCAACACAAGGCCCTATACAAACTCCTCCGGGAGGGACCAAAATACTGGTAACCAATCCTGAATCAACCAAAATTTAAAATTAGTTTGTGTCTGACATTGCTTCATTATATTTACATTAAAAATCTCAATCTAATGTTCTTTCGAATTGAGAATTGATTAAACCATAATTGAATTGTTATTGATCTACATATCTTGTTTAAAAAGAAATCAACTTCTTAGAAGGGTTAAACAATCACATAATTTTTTAGACGAGTCTTTTTTACTTTCTTTTGAATATAAAGATGCAACATATGTTTCAATAAAAAACATTTGGTGTTAGTAAATTCTTCTTTAAAATTGAAACTCAAAAATAAAAATAAAATTTCATTCTTACCCGAACTAACCATCAAAACAAGGCATAAAATACTCAAAAAACAAGATTGATTGGTGTGACATGCCATTTTGTAAGATTTCAATTTATATTTTGTTTCTTTGTAACGAGTAAGACTAACATAACTTCTATTATATAGGCCTAAAAACTGTATTAGTTTTTTAATATCTCATTTGACTATTAACTTTACATAAATTTATTAATGGAATCTTAAAGTAAGAAAGATAGATTTAAATAAATAAAGTGGTCAATAAAATGAATTTGATAATATTGAAAATAATTTTCATTTTCTATTGAATTTTGAAAGGAACATAAAATGATATTATTCATCAATGACTTCATACCTATAGTCAATTTTAATGATTAAAATATAATAAATAGATTTATATTTTATTTCTTTGTAACGAGTAAGACTAACATAACTTCTATTATATAGGCCTAAAAACTGTATTAGTTTTTTAATATCTCATTTGACTATTAAGTTTACATAAATTTATTAATTGAATCTTAAATTAAGAAAGATAGGTTAGATTTAAATAAATAAAGTGTTCAATAAAATGAATTTGATAATATTGAAATATAATCTTCATTTTCTATTGAATTTTGAAAGGAATATAAAATGATATTATTCATCAATGACTTAATACCTATAGTCAATTTTAATTATTAAAATATAATAAATAGATTTATAAATACTTAAAATTATGTGTAATATATGATTATAAACATGTAGTTTAATTGAATAGATTATTATAATATTAAAATTAATAAATTTATTATAAAAAATACTACTCAATTTTAACCGAATGACAAAAAAATGGTGTCAAATTACATAGGAGTTATTTTAGTCCTCGTCAAATTACGAGTTTGTTTAAAAATTAACTGAATAAACTTTACACGAATGTCCGAACACAACTATTTTGTTAACACTTGAACAGTTTCTATAAATTATAAAATATATTATTATTATCTTTAATTGTAACATATTGGTCATGAATTTTGCAATGTTTTATTATTTTGATTTTTATGCTGACTCGAGTACAAAGATTTTCTTAAGAATTTAACAACAAAACATTTCAACACTAAATTAATTATTTGGTCATGATTTTATCATTTTATTTACAAGTCTCACATGCTAGTGAAGAAATGTAAAGTGCTTGTACATGTAATTATCATAAAACGACTATTTATTTTCTCATCGTATGCAAGTGTTTAAAAGGTTTGAGTCTTTATCTTGTAAATCAATCTTTGTTGAAGATTCTCTTACATTATTTATACTTTTTCTAATACTTTTGTTTCTAAACATATAATTCAATTCTTGTTTCATTACTAGGGTCTCCCAAATAAACCAAACCATCAGAGACATAATTCATTTGTATTTGAAATAGTGCTTTAAGGATCGAACTAGCTTGACCGGTCAAACAGAAAATTGAAAGTATCACCAATTTGGTCTTATTGTTGGACAAGCAAGCTATTAAAATAGTTGAAACTGACTAGAACTGACCAAAATCAGTAAATCAGCGGGTTAAATGCTATCTTTTTTTTCTTTAGCCAAAATGAGATTGCAATAATAATTTTAAATATATATATATATATATATATAACTAGTTTTTTTTTAAAATTATTTGAAACAATTTTCCAACACTAGAATTAAATTTATAAGAAATTGCAGTTATTTTTTTATCCAGATTATGTTCCAATTAGACTTTGTTCAAAATTTATTTGTATTTGTATTTTGTACTATTTTGTTGTGTGTGATGATTGTATTTAGCATTTGAATTTAAATAATGAACTTGTGAAATTGTTATAATTTGATGTTTTGTAGGTGTCATGATTTTTTTAGAGACCGAGTCACATGTTCGACCGGTTTAATAACTTTATATTTTTTGATAAAGACAGTATTATTAAAATGACTTTTCCAATTTTATTCGGTTTAGTCATGCGGTTCGACCTGTGACCCGGTGGTTCGACTAACGAACGAGTGGCTCAATACCCTCACGGTTTGATGACCCTTTCGATTGTTAAAACTTTGATTTTAAGATCTACCTAATCATCAAACTAAGAGTTTTTTTTTAAAAATAAACACCAGTAGTAGGATATGAATAAGGATTTTCTTCGAAACACAATTTCTGATATACTTTATCAATCATAATTTTAACCAAACACTTGATTACCTATTATTAAGAATTTAAAATTAGAATATTTGCATAACTCAAATAAATTCTTTATCTTGTGTCTTTAAATCCATCCTCACTAACTATCCATGTATAATATATTTTTTGTGATTTCAAGGGAACCATATTTTTGATAAATTTAAAACATCCATTTCATTCAACATGAAAACATAAATAATTAAAATATTTAAGTAATATTTTATAAAAAAAGACAATGCAAATAATATATATTCCATTTTAAATTTCATTTATTCATAATAGTGTTTATAGTATTTTAAAGATTTACACAAATTTCTTACAAAAAGTAAGTTCCAGAGCTAAACTGAAGTGCACGTTTTATTATTTTTATTGAACTCATACAATAAAATTCATTGGTGAAAACAACAACATGTTGTCTTCTCAAGATGAGTATAACATTGTCCCCCTTTTCCAAATCCCTTGCCACGGCAATCCTGGTCGCACGTTGCAACACAAGGCCCTATACAAACTCCTCCGGGAGGGACCAAAATACTGGTAACCAATCCTGAATCAACCAAAATTTAAAATTAGTTTGTGTCTGACATTGCTTCATTATATTTACATTAAAAATCTCAATCTAATGTTCTTTCGAATTGAGAATTGATTAAACCATAATTGAATTGTTATTGATCTACATATCTTGTTTAAAAAGAAATCAACTTCTTAGAAGGGTTAAACAATCACATAATTTTTTAGACGAGTCTTTTTTACTTTCTTTTGAATATAAAGATGCAATATATGTTTCAATAAAAAACATTTGGTGTTAGTAAATTCTACTTTAAAATTGAAACTCAAAAATAAAAATAAAATTTCATTCTTACCCGAACTAACCATCAAAACAAGGCATAAAATACTCAAAAAACAAGATTGATTGGTGTGACATGCCATTTTGTAAGATTTCAATTTATATTTTATTTCTTTGTAACGAGTAAGACTAACATAACTTCTATTATATAGGCCTAAAAACTGTATTAGTTTTTTAATATCTCATTTGACTATTAACTTTACATAAATTTATTAATGGAATCTTAAAGTAAGAAAGATAGATTTAAATAAATAAAGTGGTCAATAAAATGAATTTGATAATATTGAAAATAATTTTCATTTTCTATTGAATTTTGAAAGGAACATAAAATGATATTATTCATCAATGACTTCATACCTATAGTCAATTTTAATGATTAAAATATAATAAATAGATTTATATTTTATTTCTTTGTAACGAGTAAGACTAACATAACTTCTATTATATAGGCCTAAAAACTGTATTAGTTTTTTAATATCTCATTTGACTATTAACTTTACATAAATTTATTAATTGAATCTTAAATTAAGAAAGATAGGTTAGATTTAAATAAATAAAGTGTTCAATAAAATGAATTTGATAATATTGAAATATAATCTTCATTTTCTATTGAATTTTGAAAGGAATATAAAATGATATTATTCATCAATGACTTAATACCTATAGTCAATTTTAATTATTAAAATATAATAAATAGATTTATAAATACTTAAAATTATGTGTAATATATGATTATAAACATGTAGTTTAATTGAATAGATTATTATAATATTAAAATTAATAAATTTATTATAAAAAATACTACTCAATTTTAACCGAATGACAAAAAAATGGTGTCAAATTACATAGGAGTTATTTTAGTCCTCGTCAAATTACGAGTTTGTTTAAAAATTAACTGAATAAACTTTACACGAATGTCCGAACACAACTATTTTGTTAACACTTGAACAGTTTCTATAAATTATAAAATATATTATTATTATCTTTAATTGTAACATATTGGTCATGAATTTTGCAATGTTTTATTATTTTGATTTTTATGCTGACTCGAGTACAAAGATTTTCTTAAGAATTTAACAACAAAACATTTCAACACTAAATTAATTATTTGGTCATGATTTTATCATTTTATTTACAAGTCTCACATGCTAGTGAAGAAATGTAAAGTGCTTGTACATGTAATTATCATAAAACGACTATTTATTTTCTCATCGTATGCAAGTGTTTAAAAGGTTTGAGTCTTTATCTTGTAAATCAATCTTTGTTGAAGATTCTCTTACATTATTTATACTTTTTCTAATACTTTTGTTTCTAAACATATAATTCAATTCTTGTTTCATTACTAGGGTCTCCCAAATAAACCAAATCATCAGAGACATAATTCATTTGTATTTGAAATAGTGCTTTAAGGATCGAACTAGCTTGACCGGTCAAACAGAAAATTGAAAGGATCACCAATTTGGTCTTATTGTTGGATCAGGCAAGCTATTAAAACAGTTGAAACTGACTAGAACTGACCAAAATCAGTAAATCAGCGGTTAAATGCTATCTTTTTTTTCTTTAGCCAAAATGAGATTGCAATAATATTTATATATATATATATATATATATATATATATATATATATATATATATATATATATATATATATATATATATATATATATATATATATATATATATATATAACTAGATTTTTTTTAAATTATTTGAAACAATTTTCCAACACTAGAATTAAATTTATAAGAAATTGCAGTTATTTTTTTATCCAGATTATGTTCCAATTAGACTTTGTTCAAAATTTATTTGTATTTGTATTTTGTACTATTTTGTTGTGTGTGATGATTATATTTAGCATTTGAATTTAAATAATGAACTTGTGAAATTGTTATAATTTGATGTTTTGTAGGTGTCATGATTTTTTTAGAGACCGAGTCACATGTTCGACCGGTTTAATAACTTTATATTTTTTGATAAAGACAGTATTATTAAAATGACTTTTCCAATTTTATTCGGTTTAGTCATGCGGTTCGACCTGTGACCCGGTGGTTCGACTAACGAACGAGTGGCTCAATACCCTCACGGTTTGATGACCCTTTCGATTGTTAAAACTTTGATTTTAAGATCTACCTAATCATCAAACTAAGAGTTTTTTTTAAAAATAAACACCAGTAGTAGGATATGAATAAGGATTTTCTTCGAAACACAATTTCAGATATACTTTATCAATCATAATTTTAACCAAACACTTGATTACCTATTATTAAGAATTTAAAATTAGAATATTTGCATAACTCAAATAAATTCTTTATCTTGTGTCTTTAAATCCACCCTCACTAACTATCCATGTATAATATATTTTTTGTGATTTCAAGGGAACCATATTTTTGATAAATTTAAAACATCCATTTTATTCAACATGAAAACATAAATAATTAAAATATTTAAGTAATATTTTATAAAAAAAGACAATGCAAATAATATATATTCCATTTTAAATTTCATTTATTCATAATAGTGTTTATAGTATTTTAAAGATTTACACAAATTTCTTACAAAAAGTAAGTTCCAGAGCTAAACTGAAGTGCACGTTTTATTATTTTTATTGAACTCATACAATAAAATTCATTGGTGAAAACAACAACATGTTGTCTTCTCAAGATGAGTATAACATTGTCCCCCTTTTCCAAATCCCTTGCCACGGCAATCCTGGTCGCACGTTGCAACACAAGGCCCTATACAAACTCCTCCGGGAGGGACCAAAATACTGGTAACCAATCCTGAATCAACCAAAATTTAAAATTAGTTTGTGTCTGACATTGCTTCATTATTTTACATTAAAAATCTCAATCTAATGTTCTTTCGAATTGAGAATTGATTAAACCATAATTGAATTGTTATTGATCTACATATCTTGTTTAAAAAGAAATCAACTTCTTAGAAGGGTTAAACAATCACATAATTTTTTAGACGAGTCTTTTTTACTTTCTTTTGAATATAAAGATGCAATATATGTTTCAATAAAAAACATTTGGTGTTAGTAAATTCTACTTTAAAATTGAAACTCAAAAATAAAAATAAAATTTCATTCTTACCCGAACTAACCATCAAAACAAGGCATAAAACACTCAAAAAACAAGATTGATTGGTGTGACATGCCATTTTGTAAGATTTCAATTTATATTTTGTTTCTTTGTAACGAGTAAGACTAACATAACTTCTATTATATAGGCCTAAAAACTGTATTAGTTTTTTAATATCTCATTTGACTATTAACTTTACATAAATTTATTAATGGAATCTTAAAGTAAGAAAGATAGATTTAAATAAATAAAGTGGTCAATAAAATGAATTTGATAATATTGAAAATAATTTTCATTTTCTATTGAATTTTGAAAGGAACATAAAATGATATTATTCATCAATGACTTCATACCTATAGTCAATTTTAATGATTAAAATATAATAAATAGATTTATATTTTATTTCTTTGTAACGAGTAAGACTAACATAACTTCTATTATATAGGCCTAAAAACTGTATTAGTTTTTTAATATCTCATTTGACTATTAACTTTACATAAATTTATTAATTGAATCTTAAATTAAGAAAGATAGGTTAGATTTAAATAAATAAAGTGTTCAATAAAATGAATTTGATAATATTGAAATATAATCTTCATTTTCTATTGAATTTTGAAAGGAATATAAAATGATATTATTCATCAATGACTTAATACCTATAGTCAATTTTAATTATTAAAATATAATAAATAGATTTATAAATACTTAAAATTATGTGTAATATATGATTATAAACATGTAGTTTAATTGAATAGATTATTATAATATTAAAATTAATAAATTTATTATAAAAAATACTACTCAATTTTAACCGAATGACAAAAAAATGGTGTCAAATTACATAGGAGTTATTTTAGTCCTCGTCAAATTACGAGTTTGTTTAAAAATTAACTGAATAAACTTTACACGAATGTCCGAACACAACTATTTTGTTAACACTTGAACAGTTTCTATAAATTATAAAATATATTATTATTATCTTTAATTGTAACATATTGGTCATGAATTTTGCAATGTTTTATTATTTTGATTTTTATGCTGACTCGAGTACAAAGATTTTCTTAAGAATTTAACAACAAAACATTTCAACACTAAATTAATTATTTGGTCATGATTTTATCATTTTATTTACAAGTCTCACATGCTAGTGAAGAAATGTAAAGTGCTTGTACATGTAATTATCATAAAACGACTATTTATTTTCTCATCGTATGCAAGTGTTTAAAAGGTTTGAGTCTTTATCTTGTAAATCAATCTTTGTTGAAGATTCTCTTACATTATTTATACTTTTTCTAATACTTTTGTTTCTAAACATATAATTCAATTCTTGTTTCATTACTAGGGTCTCCCAAATAAACCAAATCATCAGAGACATAATTCATTTGTATTTGAAATAGTGCTTTAAGGATCGAACTAGCTTGACCGGTCAAACAGAAAATTGAAAGTATCACCAATTTGGTCTTATTGTTGGACAAGCAAGCTATTAAAATAGTTGAAACTGACTAGAACTGACCAAAATCAGTAAATCAGCGGGTTAAATGCTATCTTTTTTTTCTTTAGCCAAAATGAGATTGCAATAATAATATATATATATATATATATATATATATATATATACTAGATTTTTTTTAAAATTATTTGAAACAATTTTCCAACACTAGAATTAAATTTATAAGAAATTGCAGTTATTTTTTTATCCAGATTATGTTCCAATTAGACTTTGTTCAAAATTTATTTGTATTTGTATTTTGTACTATTTTGTTGTGTGTGATGATTATATTTAGCATTTGAATTTAAATAATGAACTTGTGAAATTGTTATAATTTGATGTTTTGTAGGTGTCATGATTTTTTTAGAGACCGAGTCACATGTTCGACCGGTTTAATAACTTTATATTTTTTGATAAAGACAGTATTATTAAAATGACTTTTCCAATTTTATTCGGTTTAGTCATGCGGTTCGACCTGTGACCCGGTGGTTCGACTAACGAACGAGTGGCTCAATACCCTCACGGTTTGATGACCCTTTCGATTGTTAAAACTTTGATTTTAAGATCTACCTAATCATCAAACTAAGAGTTTTTTTTAAAAATAAACACCAGTAGTAGGATATGAATAAGGATTTTCTTCGAAACACAATTTCAGATATACTTTATCAATCATAATTTTAACCAAACACTTGATTACCTATTATTAAGAATTTAAAATTAGAATATTTGCATAACTCAAATAAATTCTTTATCTTGTGTCTTTAAATCCACCCTCACTAACTATCCATGTATAATATATTTTTTGTGATTTCAAGGGAACCATATTTTTGATAAATTTAAAACATCCATTTTATTCAACATGAAAACATAAATAATTAAAATATTTAAGTAATATTTTATAAAAAAAGACAATGCAAATAATATATATTCCATTTTAAATTTCATTTATTCATAATAGTGTTTATAGTATTTTAAAGATTTACACAAATTTCTTACAAAAAGTAAGTTCCAGAGCTAAACTGAAGTGCACGTTTTATTATTTTTATTGAACTCATACAATAAAATTCATTGGTGAAAACAACAACATGTTGTCTTCTCAAGATGAGTATAACATTGTCCCCCTTTTCCAAATCCCTTGCCACGGCAATCCTGGTCGCACGTTGCAACACAAGGCCCTATACAAACTCCTCCGGGAGGGACCAAAATACTGGTAACCAATCCTGAATCAACCAAAATTTAAAATTAGTTTGTGTCTGACATTGCTTCATTATTTTTACATTAAAAATCTCAATCTAATGTTCTTTCGAATTGAGAATTGATTAAACCATAATTGAATTGTTATTGATCTACATATCTTGTTTAAAAAGAAATCAACTTCTTAGAAGGGTTAAACAATCACATAATTTTTTAGACGAGTCTTTTTTACTTTCTTTTGAATATAAAGATGCAATATATGTTTCAATAAAAAACATTTGGTGTTAGTAAATTCTACTTTAAAATTGAAACTCAAAAATAAAAATAAAATTTCATTCTTACCCGAACTAACCATCAAAACAAGGCATAAAACACTCAAAAAACAAGATTGATTGGTGTGACATGCCATTTTGTAAGATTTCAATTTATATTTTATTTCTTTGTAACGAGTAAGACTAACATAACTTCTATTATATAGGCCTAAAAACTGTATTAGTTTTTTAATATCTCATTTGACTATTAACTTTACATAAATTTATTAATGGAATCTTAAAGTAAGAAAGATAGATTTAAATAAATAAAGTGGTCAATAAAATGAATTTGATAATATTGAAAATAATTTTCATTTTCTATTGAATTTTGAAAGGAACATAAAATGATATTATTCATCAATGACTTCATACCTATAGTCAATTTTAATGATTAAAATATAATAAATAGATTTATATTTTATTTCTTTGTAACGAGTAAGACTAACATAACTTCTATTATATAGGCCTAAAAACTGTATTAGTTTTTTAATATCTCATTTGACTATTAACTTTACATAAATTTATTAATTGAATCTTAAATTAAGAAAGATAGGTTAGATTTAAATAAATAAAGTGTTCAATAAAATGAATTTGATAATATTGAAATATAATCTTCATTTTCTATTGAATTTTGAAAGGAATATAAAATGATATTATTCATCAATGACTTAATACCTATAGTCAATTTTAATTATTAAAATATAATAAATAGATTTATAAATACTTAAAATTATGTGTAATATATGATTATAAACATGTAGTTTAATTGAATAGATTATTATAATATTAAAATTAATAAATTTATTATAAAAAATACTACTCAATTTTAACCGAATGACAAAAAAATGGTGTCAAATTACGTAGGAGTTATTTTAGTCCTCGTCAAATTACGAGTTTGTTTAAAAATTAACTGAATAAACTTTACACGAATGTCCGAACACAACTATTTTGTTAACACTTGAACAGTTTCTATAAATTATAAAATATATTATTATTATCTTTAATTGTAACATATTGGTCATGAATTTTGCAATGTTTTATTATTTTGATTTTTATGGTGACTCGAGTACAAAGATTTTCTTAAGAATTTAACAACAAAACATTTCAACACTAAATTAATTATTTGGTCATGATTTTATCATTTTATTTACAAGTCTCACATGCTAGTGAAGAAATGTAAAGTGCTTGTACATGTAATTATCATAAAACGACTATTTATTTTCTCATCGTATGCAAGTGTTTAAAAGGTTTGAGTCTTTATCTTGTAAATCAATCTTTGTTGAAGATTCTCTTACATTATTTATACTTTTTCTAATACTTTTGTTTCTAAACATATAATTCAATTCTTGTTTCATTACTAGGGTCTCCCAAATAAACCAAATCATCAGAGACATAATTCATTTGTATTTGAAATAGTGCTTTAAGGATCGAACTAGCTTGACCGGTCAAACAGAAAATTGAAAGGATCACCAATTTGGTCTTATTGTTGGATCAGGCAAGCTATTAAAACAGTTGAAACTGACTAGAACTGACCAAAATCAGTAAATCAGCGGGTTAAATGCTATCTTTTTTTTCTTTAGCCAAAATGAGATTGCAATAATAAGTTTATATATATATATATATATATATATATATATATATATATATATATATATATATATATATATATATATATATATATATATATATATATATATAACTAGATTTTTTTTAAATTATTTGAAACAATTTTCCAACACTAGAATTAAATATATAGAAATTGCAGTTATTTTTTTATCCAGATTATGTTCCAATTAGACTTTGTTCAAAATTTATTTGTATTTGTATTTTGTACTATTTTGTTGTGTGTGATGATTATATTTAGCATTTGAATTTAAATAATGAACTTGTGAAATTGTTATAATTTGATGTTTTGTAGGTGTCATGATTTTTTTAGAGACCGAGTCACATGTTCGACCGGTTTAATAACTTTATATTTTTTGATAAAGACAGTATTATTAAAATGACTTTTCCAATTTTATTCGGTTTAGTCATGCGGTTCGACCTGTGACCCGGTGGTTCGACTAACGAACGAGTGGCTCAATACCCTCACGGTTTGATGACCCTTTCGATTGTTAAAACTTTGATTTTAAGATCTACCTAATCATCAAACTAAGAGTTTTTTTTAAAAATAAACACCAGTAGTAGGATATGAATAAGGATTTTCTTCGAAACACAATTTCAGATATACTTTATCAATCATAATTTTAACCAAACACTTGATTACCTATTATTAAGAATTTAAAATTAGAATATTTGCATAACTCAAATAAATTCTTTATCTTGTGTCTTTAAATCCACCCTCACTAACTATCCATGTATAATATATTTTTTGTGATTTCAAGGGAACCATATTTTTGATAAATTTAAAACATCCATTTTATTCAACATGAAAACATAAATAATTAAAATATTTAAGTAATATTTTATAAAAAAAGACAATGCAAATAATATATATTCCATTTTAAATTTCATTTATTCATAATAGTGTTTATAGTATTTTAAAGATTTACACAAATTTCTTACAAAAAGTAAGTTCCAGAGCTAAACTGAAGTGCACGTTTTATTATTTTTATTGAACTCATACAATAAAATTCATTGGTGAAAACAACAACATGTTGTCTTCTCAAGATGAGTATAACATTGTCCCCCTTTTCCAAATCCCTTGCCACGGCAATCCTGGTCGCACGTTGCAACACAAGGCCCTATACAAACTCCTCCGGGAGGGACCAAAATACTGGTAACCAATCCTGAATCAACCAAAATTTAAAATTAGTTTGTGTCTGACATTGCTTCATTATTTTTACATTAAAAATCTCAATCTAATGTTCTTTCGAATTGAGAATTGATTAAACCATAATTGAATTGTTATTGATCTACATATCTTGTTTAAAAAGAAATCAACTTCTTAGAAGGGTTAAACAATCACATAATTTTTTAGACGAGTCTTTTTTACTTTCTTTTGAATATAAAGATGCAATATATGTTTCAATAAAAAACATTTGGTGTTAGTAAATTCTACTTTAAAATTGAAACTCAAAAATAAAAATAAAATTTCATTCTTACCCGAACTAACCATCAAAACAAGGCATAAAATACTCAAAAAACAAGATTGATTGGTGTGACATGCCATTTTGTAAGATTTCAATTTATATTTTGTTTCTTTGTAACGAGTAAGACTAACATAACTTCTATTATATAGGCCTAAAAACTGTATTAGTTTTTTAATATCTCATTTGACTATTAACTTTACATAAATTTATTAATGGAATCTTAAAGTAAGAAAGATAGATTTAAATAAATAAAGTGGTCAATAAAATGAATTTGATAATATTGAAAATAATTTTCATTTTCTATTGAATTTTGAAAGGAACATAAAATGATATTATTCATCAATGACTTCATACCTATAGTCAATTTTAATGATTAAAATATAATAAATAGATTTATATTTTATTTCTTTGTAACGAGTAAGACTAACATAACTTCTATTATATAGGCCTAAAAACTGTATTAGTTTTTTAATATCTCATTTGACTATTAACTTTACATAAATTTATTAATTGAATCTTAAATTAAGAAAGATAGGTTAGATTTAAATAAATAAAGTGTTCAATAAAATGAATTTGATAATATTGAAATATAATCTTCATTTTCTATTGAATTTTGAAAGGAATATAAAATGATATTATTCATCAATGACTTAATACCTATAGTCAATTTTAATTATTAAAATATAATAAATAGATTTATAAATACTTAAAATTATGTGTAATATATGATTATAAACATGTAGTTTAATTGAATAGATTATTATAATATTAAAATTAATAAATTTATTATAAAAAATACTACTCAATTTTAACCGAATGACAAAAAAATGGTGTCAAATTACATAGGAGTTATTTTAGTCCTCGTCAAATTACGAGTTTGTTTAAAAATTAACTGAATAAACTTTACACGAATGTCCGAACACAACTATTTTGTTAACACTTGAACAGTTTCTATAAATTATAAAATATATTATTATTATCTTTAATTGTAACATATTGGTCATGAATTTTGCAATGTTTTATTATTTTGATTTTTATGCTGACTCGAGTACAAAGATTTTCTTAAGAATTTAACAACAAAACATTTCAACACTAAATTAATTATTTGGTCATGATTTTATCATTTTATTTACAAGTCTCACATGCTAGTGAAGAAATGTAAAGTGCTTGTACATGTAATTATCATAAAACGACTATTTATTTTCTCATCGTATGCAAGTGTTTAAAAGGTTTGAGTCTTTATCTTGTAAATCAATCTTTGTTGAAGATTCTCTTACATTATTTATACTTTTTCTAATACTTTTGTTTCTAAACATATAATTCAATTCTTGTTTCATTACTAGGGTCTCCCAAATAAACCAAATCATCAGAGACATAATTCATTTGTATTTGAAATAGTGCTTTAAGGATCGAACTAGCTTGACCGGTCAAACAGAAAATTGAAAGGATCACCAATTTGGTCTTATTGTTGGATCAGGCAAGCTATTAAAACAGTTGAAACTGACTAGAACTGACCAAAATCAGTAAATCAGCGGGTTAAATGCTATCTTTTTTTTCTTTAGCCAAAATGAGATTGCAATAATAATTTATATATATATATATATATATATATATATATATATATATATATATATATATATATATATATATATATATATATATATATATATATATATATATAACTAGATTTTTTTAAAAATTATTTGAAACAATTTTCCAACACTAGAATTAAATATATAGGAAATTGCAGTTATTTTTTTATCCAGATTATGTTCCAATTAGACTTTGTTCAAAATTTATTTGTATTTGTATTTTGTACTATTTTGTTGTGTGTGATGATTATATTTAGCATTTGAATTTAAATAATGAACTTGTGAAATTGTTATAATTTGATATTTTGTAGGTGTCATGATTTTTTTAGAGACCGAGTCACATGTTCGACCGGTTTAATAACTTTATATTTTTTGATAAAGACAGTATTATTAAAATGACTTTTCCAATTTTATTCGGTTTAGTCATGCGGTTCGACCTGTGACCCGGTGGTTCGACTAACGAACGAGTGGCTCAATACCCTCACGGTTTGATGACCCTTTCGATTGTTAAAACTTTGATTTTAAGATCTACCTAATCATCAAACTAAGAGTTTTTTTTTAAAATAAACACCAGTAGTAGGATATGAATAAGGATTTTCTTCGAAACACAATTTCAGATATACTTTATCAATCATAATTTTAACCAAACACTTGATTACCTATTATTAAGAATTTAAAATTAGAATATTTTCATAACTCATATAAATTCTTTATCTTGTGTCTTTAAATCCACCCTCACTAACTATCCATGTATAATATATTTTTTGTGATTTCAAGGGAACCATATTTTTGATAAATTTAAAACATCCATTTCATTCAACATGAAAACATAAATAATTAAAATATTTAAGTAATATTTTATAAAAAAAGACAATGCAAATAATATATATTCCATTTTAAATTTCATTTATTCATAATAGTGTTTATAGTATTTTAAAGATTTACACAAATTTCTTACAAAAAGTAAGTTCCAGAGCTAAACTGAAGTGCACGTTTTATTATTTTTATTGAACTCATACAATAAAATTCATTGGTGAAAACAACAACATGTTGTCTTCTCAAGATGAGTATAACATTGTCCCCCTTTTCCAAATCCCTTGCCACGGCAATCCTGGTCGCACGTTGCAACACAAGGCCCTATACAAACTCCTCCGGGAGGGACCAAAATACTGGTAACCAATCCTGAACCAACCAAAATTTAAAATTAGTTTGTGTCTGACATTGCTTCATTATTTTTACATTAAAAATCTCAATCTAATGTTCTTTCGAATTGAGAATTGATTAAACCATAATTGAATTGTTATTGATCTACATATCTTGTTTAAAAAGAAATCAACTTCTTAGAAGGGTTAAACAATCACATAATTTTTTAGACGAGTCTTTTTACTTTCTTTTGAATATAAAGATGCAATATATGTTTCAATAAAAAACACTTGGTGTTAGTAAATTCTACTTTAAAATTGAAACTCAAAAATAAAAATAAAATTTCATTCTTACCCGAACTAACCATCAAAACAAGGCATAAAATACTCAAAAAACAAGATTGATTGGTGTGACATGCCATTTTGTAAGATTTCAATTTATATTTTATTTCTTTGTAACGAGTAAGACTAACATAACTTCTATTATATAGGCCTAAAAACTGTATTAGTTTTTTAATATCTCATTTGACTATTAACTTTACATAAATTTATTAATGGAATCTTAAAGTAAGAAAGATAGATTTAAATAAATAAAGTGGTCAATAAAATGAATTTGATAATATTGAAAATAATTTTCATTTTCTATTGAATTTTGAAAGGAACATAAAATGATATTATTCATCAATGACTTCATACCTATAGTCAATTTTAATGATTAAAATATAATAAATAGATTTATATTTTATTTCTTTGTAACGAGTAAGACTAACATAACTTCTATTATATAGGCCTAAAAACTGTATTAGTTTTTTAATATCTCATTTGACTATTAACTTTACATAAATTTATTAATTGAATCTTAAATTAAGAAAGATAGGTTAGATTTAAATAAATAAAGTGTTCAATAAAATGAATTTGATAATATTGAAATATAATCTTCATTTTCTATTGAATTTTGAAAGGAATATAAAATGATATTATTCATCAATGACTTAATACCTATAGTCAATTTTAATTATTAAAATATAATAAATAGATTTATAAATACTTAAAATTATGTGTAATATATGATTATAAACATGTAGTTTAATTGAATAGATTATTATAATATTAAAATTAATAAATTTATTATAAAAAATACTACTCAATTTTAACCGAATGACAAAAAAATGGTGTCAAATTACGTAGGAGTTATTTTAGTCCTCGTCAAATTACGAGTTGGTTTAAAAATTAACTGAATAAACTTTACACGAATGTCCGAACACAACTATTTTGTTAACACTTGAACAGTTTCTATAAATTATAAAATATATTATTATTATCTTTAATTGTAACATATTGGTCATGAATTTTGCAATGTTTTATTATTTTGATTTTTATGGTGACTCGAGTACAAAGATTTTCTTAAGAATTTAACAACAAAACATTTCAACACTAAATTAATTATTTGGTCATGATTTTATCATTTTATTTACAAGTCTCACATGCTAGTGAAGAAATGTAAAGTGCTTGTACATGTAATTATCATAAAACGACTATTTATTTTCTCATCGTATGCAAGTGTTTAAAAGGTTTGAGTCTTTATCTTGTAAATCAATCTTTGTTGAAGATTCTCTTACATTATTTATACTTTTTCTAATACTTTTGTTTCTAAACATATAATTCAATTCTTGTTTCATTACTAGGGTCTCCCAAATAAACCAAATCATCAGAGACATAATTCATTTGTATTTGAAATAGTGCTTTAAGGATCGAACTAGCTTGACCGGTCAAACAGAAAATTGAAAGGATCACCAATTTGGTCTTATTGTTGGATCAGGCAAGCTATTAAAATAGTTGAAACTGACTAGAACTGACCAAAATCAGTAAATCAGCGGGTTAAATGCTATCTTTTTTTCTTTAGCCAAAATGAGATTGCAATAATAAGTTTATTTATATATATATATATATATATATATATATATATATATATATATATATATATATATATATATATATATATATAACTAGATTTTTTTTTAAATTATTTGAAACAATTTTCCAACACTAGAATTAAATTTATAAGAAATTGCAGTTATTTTTTTATCCAGATTATGTTCCAATTAGACTTTGTTCAAAATTTATTTGTATTTGTATTTTGTACTATTTTGTTGTGTGTGATGATTATATTTAGCATTTGAATTTAAATAATGAACTTGTGAAATTGTTATAATTTGATGTTTTGTAGGTGTCATGATTTTTTTAGAGACCGAGTCACATGTTCGACCGGTTTAATAACTTTATATTTTTTGATAAAGACAGTATTATTAAAATGACTTTTCCAATTTTATTCGGTTTAGTCATGCGGTTCGACCTGTGACCCGGTGGTTCGACTAACGAACGAGTGGCTCAATACCCTCACGGTTTGATGACCCTTTCGATTGTTAAAACTTTGATTTTAAGATCTACCTAATCATCAAACTAAGAGTTTTTTTTTAAAATAAACACCAGTAGTAGGATATGAATAAGGATTTTCTTCGAAACACAATTTCAGATATACTTTATCAATCATAATTTTAACCAAACACTTGATTACCTATTATTAAGAATTTAAAATTAGAATATTTGCATAACTCAAATAAATTCTTTATCTTGTGTCTTTAAATCCATCCTCACTAACTATCCATGTATAATATATTTTTTGTGATTTCAAGGGAACCATATTTTTGATAAATTTAAAACATCCATTTTATTCAACATGAAAACATAAATAATTAAAATATTTAAGTAATATTTTATAAAAAAAAGACAATGCAAATAATATATATTCCATTTTAAATTTCATTTATTTATAATAGTGTTTATAGTATTTTAAAGATTTACACAAATTTCTTGCAAAAAGTAAGTTCCAGAGCTAAACTGAAGTGCACGTTTTATTATTTTTATTGCACTCATACAATAAAATTCATTGGTGAAAACAACAACATGTTGTCTTCTCAAGATGAGTATAACATTGTCCCCCTTTTCCAAATCCCTTGCCACGGCAATCCTGGTCGCACGTTGCAACACAAGGCCCTATACAAACTCCTCCGGGAGGGACCAAAATACTGGTAACCAATCCTGAATCAACCAAAATTTAAAATTAGTTTGTGCCTGACATTGCTTCATTATTTTTACATTAAAAATCTCAATCTAATGTTCTTTCGAATTGAGAATTGATTAAACCATAATTGAATTGTTATTGATCTACATATCTTGTTTAAAAAGAAATCAACTTCTTAGAAGGGTTAAACAATCACATAATTTTTTAGACGAGTCTTTTTTACTTTCTTTTGAATATAAAGATGCAATATATGTTTCAATAAAAAAACATTTGATGTTAGTAAATTCTACTTTAAAATTGAAATTCAAAAATAAAAATAAAATTTCATTCTTACCCGAACTAACCATCAAAACAAGGCATAAAATACTCAAAAAACAAGATTGACTGGTGTGACATGCCATTTTGTAAGATTTCAATTTATATTTTATTTCTTTGTAACGAGTAAGACTAACATAACTTCTATTATATAAGCCTAAAAACTGTATTAGTTTTTTAATATCTCATTTGACTATTAACTTTACATAAATTTATTAATGGAATCTTAAAGTAAGAAAGATAGATTTCAATAAATAAAGTGGTCAATAAAATGAATTTGATAATATTGAAAATAATTTTCATTTTCTATTGAATTTTGAAAGGAACATAAAATGATATTATTCATCAATGACTTCATACCTATAGTCAATTTTAATGATTAAAATATAATAAATAGATTTATATTTTATTTCTTTGTAACGAGTAAGACTAACATAACTTCTATTATATAGGCCTAAAAACTGTATTAGTTTTTTAATATCTCATTTGACTATTAACTTTACATAATATTTTAATTGAATCTTAAATTAAGAAAGATAGGTTAGATTTAAATAAATAAAGTGTTCAATAAAATGAATTTGATAATATTGAAATATAATCTTCATTTTCTATTGAATTTTGAAAGGAATATAAAATGATATTATTCATCAATGACTTAATACCTATAGTCAATTTTAATTATTAAAATATAATAAATAGATTTATAAATACTTAAAATTATGTGTAATATATGATTATAAATATGTAGTTTAATTGAATAGATTATTATAATATTAAAATTAATAAATTTATTATAAAAAATACTACTCAATTTTAACCGAATGACAAAAAAATGGTGTCAAATTACGTAGGAGTTATTTTAGTCCTCGTCAAATTACGAGTTTGTTTAAAAATTAACTGAATAAACTTTACACGAATGTCCGAACACAACTATTTTGTTAACATTTGAACAGTTTCTATAAATTATAAAATATATTATTATTATCTTTAATTGTAACATATTGGTCATGAATTTTGCAATGTTTTATTATTTTGATTTTTATGGTGACTCGAGTACAAAGATTTTCTTAAGAATTTAACAACAAAACATTTCAACACTAAATTAATTATTTGGTCATGATTTTATCATTTTATTTACAAGTCTCACATGCTAGTGAAGAAATGTAAAGTGCTTGTACATGTAATTATCATAAAACGACTATTTATTTTCTCATCGTATGCAAGTGTTTAAAAGGTTTGAGTCTTTATCTTGTAAATCAATCTTTGTTGAAGATTCTCTTACATTATTTATACTTTTTCTAATACTTTTGTTTCTAAACATATAATTCAATTCTTGTTTCATTACTAGGGTCTCCCAAATAAACCAAATCATCAGAGACATAATTCATTTGTATTTGAAATAGTGCTTTAAGGATCGAACTAGCTTGACCGGTCAAACAGAAAATTGAAAGGATCACCAATTTGGTCTTATTGTTGGATCAGGCAAGCTATTAAAATAGTTGAAACTGACTAGAACTGACCAAAATAGTTAAAATAGTTGCTTACTGGGACGTCCTTGGATTCATGCTGCAGGGGCAGTCACCTCCACATTACACCAAAAGATGAAGTTTGTGGTGGACAATCAATTGATTATCATCTCTGGGGAGGAGGACTTTGTGGTTAGTCACCTTTCATCCTTCAGATATATTGAGGCTGATGAGGACGCTTTGGAAACTTCTTTCCAAGCTCTTGAAATAGCCAATGCCACTTTTGTGGAAATGAAGGACCTTGTTGGGAAAGCTTGTTCATCTTTCGCGTCTCTGAAAAGCGCAAAGTCTAGCATTGAAGGAGGAAACCCTGAAGGTTGGGGTCAGCTTATCGATATTCGTGAGAAGCATGATCGCTTTGGTCTGGGATATGTGCATTCCGCTGCGAAAGGAGCCCGAGTCCCTACAAAGGACAACACCCGAAGCATCCAGGAAGTATTCCTCAGCACAGGATTCATCCATGGAGATCAAGTCAATGCAATTGAATATAGCACCGCAAATGAAGATGAGCCATGTTTGGTTTACCGGTGTGAGACAGCTTTGAACAACTGGAAGGCGGTTGAGATCCCCGAAATTTTTCCTTTGTCAAAGTAATAATTGTTGTATTTTTCCTTTCAAATCCTTAGCTCTGCCCAAGGCTAATGGATCGTGTTGTAGGGCCCCTTTTCATTTTCAAATAATCATTATCAATGAATGAAAGACATTTTGTTAAATTCTTTTTTCATTTACTAGGTTTTCTCATAAGAAAATGGCAATCTTTTCAAAAACAAAAAATATTTCATTTATGCATCTTTTATTTTCACTTTTCTAAAAGAAATCAATCATTCAAACATGCAGAATAAATGATAACCCCGTTGAATCCAATGACTTTACTACCTCTCATAATTTTGACTCCCCTATCTACCAAGCGGAAGAAGAAGGTGAAGAAGATTGTTACATCCCCGACGAATTGGCAAGGCTGCTCGAGCACGAGTCCAGAGCCCTTCAGCCACATGAAGAACCGGTGGAAACAATCAACCTTGGCACAGAGGAAGAGAAGAAAGAAGTCAAAATCGGCACCACGCTTGAAGCAAGCATCAAAGAGAGATTGGTTAAGCTGCTACAAGAATATGTGGATGTATTTGCATGGTCATACCAGGATATGCCAGGTCTAGATACCGACATCGTTGAGCACAAGCTGCCACTTCAGCCAGAATGCCCACCAGTAAAACAGAAACTCCGAAGAACAAGACCAGATATGGCTCTGAAGATTCGTGAAGAAGTCAAAAGACAATTTGACGCTGGTTTTCTCGCAGTGGCGAAGTACCCACAATGGGTAGCTAACATTGTACCTGTGCCTAAAAAGGATGGCAAGGTGAGGATGTGTGTTGACTATAGGGACCTGAACAGAGCTAGTCCAAAGGACGATTTCCCTCTACCACACATTGATACTCTGGTAGACAACACTGCAAGTTTTGCTGTATTCTCCTTTATGGACGGTTTTTCGGGATACAATCAAATCAAGATGGCTCTAGACGACATGGAGAAGACCACTTTTATTACCCCTTGGGGCACATTTTGCTACAAGGTAATGCCTTTCGGTCTCAAAAATGCCGGGGCAACTTACCAAAGAGCTATGGTCACTCTTTTCCATGATATGATGCACAAGGAGATAGAGGTTTATGTTGACGACATGATCGCTAAGTCTCAGAATGAAGAAGATCATATGAGCCATCTGAAGAAGCTGTTTGAATGTAATATCCCATATTCCCTTAAATGCTCAATTAGTTGTCAGTTGAGACCTATTGAATTCCTATGTATTATATCTTTGGTTAGTTGTAACAATTGAAGCTCCTATGTGCTCTAAATGTTGTCAATTGGGACCAATATAGTAACTGGTGAACTCTAAAGGGATTAATTATTAATAAAGAGACGGACCAATATTAATAATTACAAGAGAGGACATTTTTGGTAACATTAATAATTGGTCAATTGGTACTGGAAGACAAAATATCAATTGGGATATTTTGTTACTACCTAATATTATAATATATATATATATATAATATATATATATATATATATATATATATATATATATATATATATATATATATATATATATATATATATATATATTATATATATATATATATTGGTGTGGTGGTAAAAGAAAGGAAAAAGAAGAAAGGAAAAAGATAAGAATAAGTAGGTAAGGGAGGAAGAGAGATATCAGAAGGAAAAGAAAGAGAAGAAGGAAGAGGAGAAGAAGAAGACTCATGGGAGGAGAAGAAGGAAGCCATGGAAGCACCACCATCTCATCTTCATCATCACCAACTTCATCATCTTCTTCTACTAGGTGAGTTCTTAGATAGTTTTAGCATTTGGGGGAAAATAATCTATATTTGTGGGGTTAGGATTTGTGTCAATTGTGGTAAACTTGTTGTGTGCATAATCCCTATCCATGTTATGTGTTGAAAAATCGTGTTATGTGAAAATGGTAGTTAAAAATGGTAGATGGAAAGGAAAATAAAAGAGGAGTTATTTAAGGAAAAGAAGTGGACTTATTTAAGGAAAGGAGTTACTGAGAATTAATTGGAATTTTTCCTTTTTTTACAGTGTTGTGTTAACCGGTTAACGGTATGAGGTAACCGGTTAACGCGTAGCAAAATTCACTTTCTGGGCAAATTCGTGAGTGGTTAACCGGTTAACGGTATAGGTTAACCGGTTAACACTGAAACAGAATTAAATTTTCTGTTTGTGCAGAATTTGTCTGCAGTGGGGTTCGAACCCAGGACCTCCTTTGAAACTGTACATGCCTTACCACTAGGCTAGAGAGGTTGTTGTTGAATGCTTATGCAATGAATAAATATTAATCTAAATCTTGATTAAGATAGATTAATGAATTAATTGAGTATTATACATCCGTTTTGGACACGGCCGGATGCGTTAGAAAGATAACGTAAAGGACTATTATTATTGTTCCATGTTATAAAATGTTATGTGATTTATAAATGCCATGAATTTTATCATGATGAAAATTAAATATTGTTGTTATGTGAAAGGTGAAGTAACATGATTAAAACTCTACAAAGATGAGTGAGGAAACCTAGGAGAATGACATGATTAATAACTTAGAAATATGATCTAGGTTATGGAACATATGTGATATATGTATGAGAATACGGTATTCATTCGTACGACGCTTATGTGAGGTCGTGGACGAATTGTTACCATGATTGAAAATGAGACGCATTGTATGGAACATGCCATGTTATTATTTGTGTATTATGGTGAATGAAGTCACCTGTGATTTATGAATTTGTTATGGTTCGTGGAACCAATGTTTTGTGGAACCGATCATGTATTCAGAATGTGTGTTTTTCTGTGGTGGTACACATCTCTATTGGTATGCTTAGATGAGTAAGCATTGGGATGTGGGACCAATGATTCGAGCCTCAATTGGGTTTGAGCCCCAACCATGGCGGACATGGGGGAAAGGTGGACACCTATGTGGGTTAGAGTCCCATACGGTGAAAGATACCCTAGGTGGGTTAGAGTCCCGTACGGGTGATGGTTCTTAAAAGTGGGTTTAAGTCCCATAGGGGAACCGGATATCCACCGCGAAAGTCGAATCATACGGACATGCGTGAACCAAGCCTTGGCCTAGACGTAGGTCCGGTTGGGGATCGATGTTGCGTGAATCTGAATAATGATCGTGGTTGAGTTATGAGAACTCAGATGCATGTTGCCATACAATTGCGAGATAGTTTCCCCATCGCTCAAGTCTTCGTTCCCTTGTTGACTTGAGTTGGATATGAGTTGAATACCCTGTAGAGCCGAGTGGACCCATAGGATAGGAGAACTCACTGAGATTATTATCTCATCCCATCATTGTTGTTATTTTTCAGGTAATTCTTTACAGGTCGAAACTAAGAGAAGCTGTTATGGATGTTTCAAGGGTTGCTGTTCATTATGATCTTCCGCTGTGGAGTTGTGTGCAATGAAGATATTGTACATAGTTCTTAGATTTTTATTGTTTAGGCATTATTGTATAACATGTTCCATGGATGTTTTAGTTTGGACATGTATATATTTTGATGCCATTAGGCACTTATGTTGTGACAGTACCAAAATTTAACACTTGTATGATATTATTCTAGATATATATTATACGGGTTGTTACAGTTGGTATCAGAGCAGGTCGATTCTCGACCTAGCCTTGAAACATCATAAGTAAATCTATTCCTGCCTCATATGTGTGTTTAGCCAACATGATTCTTAATATCATTGTATGTAGTATTGGGCCTGATCAACCTAATGTTATGTGCATGGTAGGTAGGATCATGGTTGAGCGACCACGAGGACTCCGAAGTGTGGGTTGAACTTGTGCTTTGAGAATAGGCTCAAGCCAAGAGTTAGAAAGTAAGGAGAACTTGATGGCCCAGTTGAAGTTTCAGAGGAGTTATGATTTGGGTATTATGGAATTGAAGAGTAGTGTATCATCCAAGCGATTCTGCCGTGTTAACAGAGTTAAGAAGTTAAGGATCTCTATTGGATGAATTGTCAGAATTTTGAGGAATGAGTGAATTTGTTAGTGGAGTAAGATATACTCACTAATATGGAATAGTATTGTGAATAATTCTGTATGGTAAAGTAGGAAGGATGGTTATGTTACGCATATGTCATAAGGTCTAGAAGTGAGGTAGCGTATTAGTGTTTCAGTTTCTAAGGCCACTAAAATATTTTGGAAGAACAAGAGTACTTAATGGAATATATATATTTGGAATGGTACCTTGCAAGTGGTTGAAGACTTGAGGGATAAGGACGTTCAGTTTTTTTTGGGAGCCTAAGGTAGTGGCGAAGTCTAAGGATAGACTCGAGGACATGGTTGTTTGTTCCAAGTGAAACATGTATGGACCAAATGGAGGTTAGAAGATAAACCAAGTATGTTCAGTTTTAGAAGGGAGATCGGATTTGAGATAGCTCGTCAGCGGTTCAGTGTTAGTAAGAGACCATCACGGAATGATGAGTTACCTAAAGATCAATTATAAGAGTTTGTGTTGGAGACAGATAACGCACATTATATAGTAATGGAAGCTCCAGTGGGCTTTGGTTGTATGAGAACTGGTTGAGGACAAGAGCAATTAAGTTGGATTTAAGGAAGTCTAGTAGAAT
Organism: Lathyrus oleraceus; assembly: GCF_024323335.1. Classification (NCBI taxonomy): domain Eukaryota; kingdom Viridiplantae; phylum Streptophyta; class Magnoliopsida; order Fabales; family Fabaceae; genus Lathyrus; species Lathyrus oleraceus. The sequence goes on from NW_026112392.1 coordinate 55,010, forward strand.
GGTTTTGTAATTGGAACTGAGAGAATTACCATGGGAAGACAAGTGAACACCGAGTGCGGAAGTAGTGTGGATGTTGCAATACAACTGTTGTAATGGGGCACATTTTAGATAGAGGCACAATGGGACCATTAAGATTCATTAAGACAAAGTTATGGGTGTGTAGTTGATGATTGTTCATATCGAGGATTTCTAGAGTATGTAGTGTGTAACACCCGAGGTCGGAGAGGCCGAAGAGTGGTTACATGTAACATCCGAGGGCGATGGAGTGGTTGTCGATGCATGATGCATGACAATGAGACACTCCTAGCAACTTCTAGGGTAAAATCGAATTCACTCGGAATGAGAGGGATCCTGAGGCTGTGCAGGTATGAGACTACATGGTTGAAAGAAGGCTTATAAGGATTAATTGGTACTACCTATATCAACAAGATGCATCTTCTTTCGGTATCCTAACCAATAAGAACTCCATAGTTAAGCGTGCTTGACTTGGAGTAGTATTGGGATGGGTGACCTTCTGGGAAGTTTCCTGGAAAGCGTGCGAGTGAGGACAAAACATGTTGAAAAAGGCCCGTGTTGATTTGTGGGGTTAGTTGATAATCCTGAAAGCAATCTGGGGTGTTACATAGTGGAATAGAGGAAGTTAAACCTTGGTGTTAAGAGAAGTATGTGATAGCAGTATTATGGTCACAAGTAAGTGTAGTGGATTCCTTGTCTTGAGATGGATGTAAGTAACATACATTTTGTTGAGCAGTGAGTCTTGCATTCTAAGAAGTTTAGTTGATGATAGCCAACAAAAGATAAGCTAAGCTGGAGCATGTGGACCAAGTGTAGAATGTGGAATATTTTATGTTGCAAGAGTTTATTGGGAGGCAATGAGGATTATTCGTGGGAAGTTATAGAGACAAGTAACCCCGGTATAATGAAGTGTGTAGTAGGTATTGGTTTAGAAGAAGATTCCAGCCATAATTGTGTGACAATGATAAGGTTCATCTTAAGTGCATTTTATTTGGATTGAAAGAGTAATATTGGCTTATTGGAAGTCTGGTTGTTATTTATCTTCTTGAGAAGTATTTGGTTGGTTGGTTAGTCGCGGAGTATAGACGTTCACACCGTGTTGGAGCTAAGGATGTCCTAAATGTCATAAGTGTACCGTGGTGGATGTACAAATTGAGGATGGAGTTACAAGTCACCACAAGTCAGATTGGTAGTTTTAAAATTGGGATTTCTGAAGGTGTAGTGCGTAGTGTGTCATCTGAGGAGATACCATGGAAGTCAGACGTGTGGGAAAACCAACTTGGTAGACCATACTCAGTTTAAGTAAGTCTGGGAAGTACCACTATTATGATTATGAATAACTATACGGAACGGACTTGAAAGAGACCTACTAAGTGCTGATCTGGAAGAGATTAGCTAGGTATGTGGTATAAATTGATAAGGTGTGAAGTGGTTGGTCATGGTATGAAGTTGATTAATTCATTCGGATTCATAGCCTTAGATGTAGACTCCCTGAGAAGTGGTAATGGATGTGTACAATGATGCTCTAGATTATTGGAAGGATTTGTGAAGTTTTACCTCCAAGGAGGGACGAGAATCAGTTATTCCTACGGTTAAACATGTAACTCGGATGGTATGCTAGTGAGAGCATGAGCTAAGATTATGGAAGATGGGACAGGATGATTGAGATGAATGGTTTTGGATACGAAGTGAAATGTTGTCTCTAGATATGTGTGAAGTATTGTGTGTGACTCTACGAGATGTATGGACACTCATAGTTATGTTCTAGATTGCTTAAGTTCCTTAGAAGTGGTGTTTTGTTGATAAGTTAAAGTTCCTTGATGATGTTATGTTGTTTTGGTCGAGATCATGTGTCGGGAGAAATATTGAATGAATCAAAACCCTATAAGAGGATTTGATATGGAATATAGTAACCAGAACCGGATGTTGTCAAACTAATTTGGTTTAGCTACATCGAACACATGATGAATTTGGATGTTTTATGTTTTATGGTTGTAGCAATGTAACTCCTGGATACCTGCCTTCTGAAGAGTGTTGGTCTTATTCTACACTTTTGTGAGTCATCAAGGAATTTATTCTACTAATGGAAGTCGGTAGGTTCTTGTACCATTTTGGACAGTAGGCACTCTGAGGGTAAGTGTGTTTATTTTTGGATTGTTAGCTAAACAGTAGTGCCTAGGAATCCCAAGTGTTCCACTATTAGAATCAGGGTATCACATTGGAAGGTGATGGATGAAAGAGCTCAATCAAGTCTATGGGGATCAGAGAGATAGTTACTCGTAAGAATAGAGGTAAGGATAAAAGTAAGACGATCTCGTGCTAATGGTTCTATCTCATTGGAGTAGTACGGGAAAAGTGAATTAGTAGGAGTAGAGGCTTGTAGCATGCATTATCAGATCAAGTGAAGTTGATGAAATTATCGATAAATGGATTACAAAGTTGTTGCATTTGTTGAAGGAATAACAAGAGCAGGGCAGTCAATATTTGTGTGGTTAAGGAATCAATAAATTTTCTTATGAAGAGTTAATGAGTATTGATTAACCGAGTCCAGATAAGATGTTGTAATTATGTTTTGTGTAACTTAGTGCAAGGAAGGGAAGTCGTGGTTTCGGGGAAGAAAGTGAACCACTGATGTTGAGTGGTATATAAGAGGAATTATGTGGAAGCAAGTTTAAATGTTGATCCAATATCAGAATGAGATTGTGATGGAAATCAAGAAGTTTCGAGAGTTCATGAAAGAAGGAAATTTGTCAGCTAAGACAACTTAGAAGAATGAGTATGTCCGAGACTTGAAATTGAAGAGAAGTCAAGTGTTGGTCTAAGATGTTGATGCAAGGTTTGTTGGTTTGCTTAGTGAAGGAAATTCGGGGGCGAATTTCAATTTAAGGGGGGGAGAATGTAATATCCCATATTCCCTTAAATGCTCAATTAGTTGTCAGTTGAGACCTATTGAATTCCTATGTATTATATCTTTGGTTAGTTGTAACAATTGAAGCTCCTATGTGCTCTAAATGTTGTCAATTGGGACCAATATAGTAACTGGTGAACTCTAAAGGGATTAATTATTAATAAAGAGACGGACCAATATTAATAATTACAAGAGAGAACATTTTTGGTAACATTAATAATTGGTCAATTGGTACTGGAAGACAAAATATCAATTGGGATATTTTGTTACTACCTAATATTATAATATATATATATATATATATATATATATATATATATATATATATATATATATATATATATATATATATATATATATATATATATATATATATATGGTGTGGTGGTAAAAGAAAGGAAAAAGAAGAAAGGAAAAAGATAAGAATAAGTAGGTAAGGGAGGAAGAGAGATATCAGAAGGAAAAGAAAGAGAAGAAGGAAGAGGAGAAGAAGAAGACTCATGGGAGGAGAAGAAGGAAGCCATGGAAGCACCACCATCTCATCTTCATCATCACCAACTTCATCATCTTCTTCTACTAGGTGAGTTCTTAGATAGTTTTAGCATTTGGGGGAAAATAATCTATATTTGTGGGGTTAGGATTTGTGTCAATTGTGGTAAACTTGTTGTGTGCATAATCCCTATCCATGTTATGTGTTGAAAAATCGTGTTATGCGAAAATGGTAGTTAAAAATGGTAGATGGAAAGGAAAATAAAAGAGGAGTTATTTAAGGAAAAGAAGTGGACTTATTTAAGGAAAGGAGTTACTGAGAATTAACCGGTTAACACTGAAACAGAATTAAATTTTCTGTTTGTGCAGAATTTGTCTGCAGTGGGGTTCGAACCCAGGACCTCCTTTGAAACTGTACATGCCTTACCACTAGGCTAGAGAGGTTGTTGTTGAATGCTTATGCAATGAATAAATATTAATCTAAATCTTGATTAAGATAGATTAATGAATTAATTGAGTATTATACATCCGTTTTGGACACGGCCGGATGCGTTAGAAAGATAACGTAAAGGACTATTATTATTGTTCCATGTTATAAAATGTTATGTGATTTATAAATGCCATGAATTTTATCATGATGAAAATTAAATATTGTTGTTATGTGAAAGGTGAAGTAACATGATTAAAACTCTACAAAGATGAGTGAGGAAACCTAGGAGAATGACATGATTAATAACTTAGAAATATGATCTAGGTTATGGAACATATGTGATATATGTATGAGAATACGGTATTCATTCGTACGACGCTTATGTGAGGTCGTGGACGAATTGTTACCATGATTGAAAATGAGACGCATTGTATGGAACATGCCATGTTATTATTTGTGTATTATGGTGAATGAAGTCACCTGTGATTTATGAATTTGTTATGGTTCGTGGAACCAATGTTTTGTGGAACCGATCATGTATTCAGAATGTGTGTTTTTCTGTGGTGGTACACATCTCTATTGGTATGCTTAGATGAGTAAGCATTGGGATGTGGGACCAATGATTCGAGCCTCAATTGGGTTTGAGCCCCAACCATGGCGGACATGGGGGAAAGGTGGACACCTATGTGGGTTAGAGTCCCATACGGTGAAAGATACCCTAGGTGGGTTAGAGTCCCGTACGGGTGATGGTTCTTAAAAGTGGGTTTAAGTCCCATAGGGGAACCGGATATCCACCGCGAAAGTCGAATCATACGGACATGCGTGAACCAAGCCTTGGCCTAGACGTAGGTCCGGTTGGGGATCGATGTTGCGTGAATCTGAATAATGATCGTGGTTGAGTTATGAGAACTCAGATGCATGTTGCCATACAATTGCGAGATAGTTTCCCCATCGCTCAAGTCTTCGTTCCCTTGTTGACTTGAGTTGGATATGAGTTGAATACCCTGTAGAGCCGAGTGGACCCATAGGATAGGAGAACTCACTGAGATTATTATCTCATCCCATCATTGTTGTTATTTTTCAGGTAATTCTTTACAGGTCGAAACTAAGAGAAGCTGTTATGGATGTTTCAAGGGTTGCTGTTCATTATGATCTTCCGCTGTGGAGTTGTGTGCAATGAAGATATTGTACATAGTTCTTAGATTTTTATTGTTTAGGCATTATTGTATAACATGTTCCATGGATGTTTTAGTTTGGACATGTATATATTTTGATGCCATTAGGCACTTATGTTGTGACAGTACCAAAATTTAACACTTGTATGATATTATTCTAGATATATATTATACGGGTTGTTACAGTTGGTATCAGAGCAGGTCGATTCTCGACCTAGCCTTGAAACATCATAAGTAAATCTATTCCTGCCTCATATGTGTGTTTAGCCAACATGATTCTTAATATCATTGTATGTAGTATTGGGCCTGATCAACCTAATGTTATGTGCATGGTAGGTAGGATCATGGTTGAGCGACCACGAGGACTCCGAAGTGTGGGTTGAACTTGTGCTTTGAGAATAGGCTCAAGCCAAGAGTTAGAAAGTAAGGAGAACTTGATGGCCCAGTTGAAGTTTCAGAGGAGTTATGATTTGGGTATTATGGAATTGAAGAGTAGTGTATCATCCAAGCGATTCTGCCGTGTTAACAGAGTTAAGAAGTTAAGGATCTCTATTGGATGAATTGTCAGAATTTTGAGGAATGAGTGAATTTGTTAGTGGAGTAAGATATACTCACTAATATGGAATAGTATTGTGAATAATTCTGTATGGTAAAGTAGGAAGGATGGTTATGTTACGCATATGTCATAAGGTCTAGAAGTGAGGTAGCGTATTAGTGTTTCAGTTTCTAAGGCCACTAAAATATTTTGGAAGAACAAGAGTACTTAATGGAATATATATATTTGGAATGGTACCTTGCAAGTGGTTGAAGACTTGAGGGATAAGGACGTTCAGTTTTTTTTGGGAGCCTAAGGTAGTGGCGAAGTCTAAGGATAGACTCGAGGACATGGTTGTTTGTTCCAAGTGAAACATGTATGGACCAAATGGAGGTTAGAAGATAAACCAAGTATGTTCAGTTTTAGAAGGGAGATCGGATTTGAGATAGCTCGTCAGCGGTTCAGTGTTAGTAAGAGACCATCACGGAATGATGAGTTACCTAAAGATCAATTATAAGAGTTTGTGTTGGAGACAGATAACGCACATTATATAGTAATGGAAGCTCCAGTGGGCTTTGGTTGTATGAGAACTGGTTGAGGACAAGAGCAATTAAGTTGGATTTAAGGAAGTCTAGTAGAATGGTTTTGTAATTGGAACTGAGAGAATTACCATGGGAAGACAAGTGAACACCGAGTGCGGAAGTAGTGTGGATGTTGCAATACAACTGTTGTAATGGGGCACATTTTAGATAGAGGCACAATGGGACCATTAAGATTCATTAAGACAAAGTTATGGGTGTGTAGTTGATGATTGTTCATATCGAGGATTTCTAGAGTATGTAGTGTGTAACACCCGAGGTCGGAGAGGCCGAAGAGTGGTTACATGTAACATCCGAGGGCGATGGAGTGGTTGTCGATGCATGATGCATGACAATGAGACACTCCTAGCAACTTCTAGGGTAAAATCGAATTCACTCGGAATGAGAGGGATCCTGAGGCTGTGCAGGTATGAGACTACATGGTTGAAAGAAGGCTTATAAGGATTAATTGGTACTACCTATATCAACAAGATGCATCTTCTTTCGGTATCCTAACCAATAAGAACTCCATAGTTAAGCGTGCTTGACTTGGAGTAGTATTGGGATGGGTGACCTTCTGGGAAGTTTCCTGGAAAGCGTGCGAGTGAGGACAAAACATGTTGAAAAAGGCCCGTGTTGATTTGTGGGGTTAGTTGATAATCCTGAAAGCAATCTGGGGTGTTACATAGTGGAATAGAGGAAGTTAAACCTTGGTGTTAAGAGAAGTATGTGATAGCAGTATTATGGTCACAAGTAAGTGTAGTGGATTCCTTGTCTTGAGATGGATGTAAGTAACATACATTTTGTTGAGCAGTGAGTCTTGCATTCTAAGAAGTTTAGTTGATGATAGCCAACAAAAGATAAGCTAAGCTGGAGCATGTGGACCAAGTGTAGAATGTGGAATATTTTATGTTGCAAGAGTTTATTGGGAGGCAATGAGGATTATTCGTGGGAAGTTATAGAGACAAGTAACCCCGGTATAATGAAGTGTGTAGTAGGTATTGGTTTAGAAGAAGATTCCAGCCATAATTGTGTGACAATGATAAGGTTCATCTTAAGTGCATTTTATTTGGATTGAAAGAGTAATATTGGCTTATTGGAAGTCTGGTTGTTATTTATCTTCTTGAGAAGTATTTGGTTGGTTGGTTAGTCGCGGAGTATAGACGTTCACACCGTGTTGGAGCTAAGGATGTCCTAAATGTCATAAGTGTACCGTGGTGGATGTACAAATTGAGGATGGAGTTACAAGTCACCACAAGTCAGATTGGTAGTTTTAAAATTGGGATTTCTGAAGGTGTAGTGCGTAGTGTGTCATCTGAGGAGATACCATGGAAGTCAGACGTGTGGGAAAACCAACTTGGTAGACCATACTCAGTTTAAGTAAGTCTGGGAAGTACCACTATTATGATTATGAATAACTATACGGAACGGACTTGAAAGAGACCTACTAAGTGCTGATCTGGAAGAGATTAGCTAGGTATGTGGTATAAATTGATAAGGTGTGAAGTGGTTGGTCATGGTATGAAGTTGATTAATTCATTCGGATTCATAGCCTTAGATGTAGACTCCCTGAGAAGTGGTAATGGATGTGTACAATGATGCTCTAGATTATTGGAAGGATTTGTGAAGTTTTACCTCCAAGGAGGGACGAGAATCAGTTATTCCTACGGTTAAACATGTAACTCGGATGGTATGCTAGTGAGAGCATGAGCTAAGATTATGGAAGATGGGACAGGATGATTGAGATGAATGGTTTTGGATACGAAGTGAAATGTTGTCTCTAGATATGTGTGAAGTATTGTGTGTGACTCTACGAGATGTATGGACACTCATAGTTATGTTCTAGATTGCTTAAGTTCCTTAGAAGTGGTGTTTTGTTGATAAGTTAAAGTTCCTTGATGATGTTATGTTGTTTTGGTCGAGATCATGTGTCGGGAGAAATATTGAATGAATCAAAACCCTATAAGAGGATTTGATATGGAATATAGTAACCAGAACCGGATGTTGTCAAACTAATTTGGTTTAGCTACATCGAACACATGATGAATTTGGATGTTTTATGTTTTATGGTTGTAGCAATGTAACTCCTGGATACCTGCCTTCTGAAGAGTGTTGGTCTTATTCTACACTTTTGTGAGTCATCAAGGAATTTATTCTACTAATGGAAGTCGGTAGGTTCTTGTACCATTTTGGACAGTAGGCACTCTGAGGGTAAGTGTGTTTATTTTTGGATTGTTAGCTAAACAGTAGTGCCTAGGAATCCCAAGTGTTCCACTATTAGAATCAGGGTATCACATTGGAAGGTGATGGATGAAAGAGCTCAATCAAGTCTATGGGGATCAGAGAGATAGTTACTCGTAAGAATAGAGGTAAGGATAAAAGTAAGACGATCTCGTGCTAATGGTTCTATCTCATTGGAGTAGTACGGGAAAAGTGAATTAGTAGGAGTAGAGGCTTGTAGCATGCATTATCAGATCAAGTGAAGTTGATGAAATTATCGATAAATGGATTACAAAGTTGTTGCATTTGTTGAAGGAATAACAAGAGCAGGGCAGTCAATATTTGTGTGGTTAAGGAATCAATAAATTTTCTTATGAAGAGTTAATGAGTATTGATTAACCGAGTCCAGATAAGATGTTGTAATTATGTTTTGTGTAACTTAGTGCAAGGAAGGGAAGTCGTGGTTTCGGGGAAGAAAGTGAACCACTGATGTTGAGTGGTATATAAGAGGAATTATGTGGAAGCAAGTTTAAATGTTGATCCAATATCAGAATGAGATTGTGATGGAAATCAAGAAGTTTCGAGAGTTCATGAAAGAAGGAAATTTGTCAGCTAAGACAACTTAGAAGAATGAGTATGTCCGAGACTTGAAATTGAAGAGAAGTCAAGTGTTGGTCTAAGATGTTGATGCAAGGTTTGTTGGTTTGCTTAGTGAAGGAAATTCGGGGGCGAATTTCAATTTAAGGGGGGGAGAATGTAATATCCCATATTCCCTTAAATGCTCAATTAGTTGTCAGTTGAGACCTATTGAATTCCTATGTATTATATCTTTGGTTAGTTGTAACAATTGAAGCTCCTATGTGCTCTAAATGTTGTCAATTGGGACCAATATAGTAACTGGTGAACTCTAAAGGGATTAATTATTAATAAAGAGACGGACCAATATTAATAATTACAAGAGAGAACATTTTTGGTAACATTAATAATTGGTCAATTGGTACTGGAAGACAAAATATCAATTGGGATATTTTGTTACTACCTAATATTATAATATATATATATATATATATATATATATATATATATATATATATATATATATATATATATATATATATATATATATATATATATATTGGTGTGGTGGTAAAAGAAAGGAAAAAGAAGAAAGGAAAAAGATAAGAATAAGTAGGTAAGGGAGGAAGAGAGATATCAGAAGGAAAAGAAAGAGAAGAAGGAAGAGGAGAAGAAGAAGACTCATGGGAGGAGAAGAAGGAAGCCATGGAAGCACCACCATCTCATCTTCATCATCACCAACTTCATCATCTTCTTCTACTAGGTGAGTTCTTAGATAGTTTTAGCATTTGGGGGAAAATAATCTATATTTGTGGGGTTAGGATTTGTGTCAATTGTGGTAAACTTGTTGTGTGCATAATCCCTATCCATGTTATGTGTTGAAAAATCGTGTTATGCGAAAATGGTAGTTAAAAATGGTAGATGGAAAGGAAAATAAAAGAGGAGTTATTTAAGGAAAAGAAGTGGACTTATTTAAGGAAAGGAGTTACTGAGAATTAACCGGTTAACACTGAAACAGAATTAAATTTTCTGTTTGTGCAGAATTTGTCTGCAGTGGGGTTCGAACCCAGGACCTCCTTTGAAACTGTACATGCCTTACCACTAGGCTAGAGAGGTTGTTGTTGAATGCTTATGCAATGAATAAATATTAATCTAAATCTTGATTAAGATAGATTAATGAATTAATTGAGTATTATACATCCGTTTTGGACACGGCCGGATGCGTTAGAAAGATAACGTAAAGGACTATTATTATTGTTCCATGTTATAAAATGTTATGTGATTTATAAATGCCATGAATTTTATCATGATGAAAATTAAATATTGTTGTTATGTGAAAGGTGAAGTAACATGATTAAAACTCTACAAAGATGAGTGAGGAAACCTAGGAGAATGACATGATTAATAACTTAGAAATATGATCTAGGTTATGGAACATATGTGATATATGTATGAGAATACGGTATTCATTCGTACGACGCTTATGTGAGGTCGTGGACGAATTGTTACCATGATTGAAAATGAGACGCATTGTATGGAACATGCCATGTTATTATTTGTGTATTATGGTGAATGAAGTCACCTGTGATTTATGAATTTGTTATGGTTCGTGGAACCAATGTTTTGTGGAACCGATCATGTATTCAGAATGTGTGTTTTTCTGTGGTGGTACACATCTCTATTGGTATGCTTAGATGAGTAAGCATTGGGATGTGGGACCAATGATTCGAGCCTCAATTGGGTTTGAGCCCCAACCATGGCGGACATGGGGGAAAGGTGGACACCTATGTGGGTTAGAGTCCCATACGGTGAAAGATACCCTAGGTGGGTTAGAGTCCCGTACGGGTGATGGTTCTTAAAAGTGGGTTTAAGTCCCATAGGGGAACCGGATATCCACCGTGAAAGTCGAATCATACGGACATGCGTGAACCAAGCCTTGGCCTAGACGTAGGTCCGGTTGGGGATCGATGTTGCGTGAATCTGAATAATGATCGTGGTTGAGTTATGAGAACTCAGATGCATGTTGCCATACAATTGCGAGATAGTTTCCCCATCGCTCAAGTCTTCGTTCCCTTGTTGACTTGAGTTGGATATGAGTTGAATACCCTGTAGAGCCGAGTGGACCCATAGGATAGGAGAACTCACTGAGATTATTATCTCATCCCATCATTGTTGTTATTTTTCAAGTAATTCTTTATAGGTTGAAACTAAGAGAAGCTGTTATGGATGTTTCAAGGGTTGCTGTTCATTATGATCTTCCGCTGTGGAGTTGTGTGCAATGAAGATATTGTACATAGTTCTTAGATTTTTATTGTTTAGGCATTATTGTATAACATGTTCCATGGATGTTTTAGTTTGGACATGTATATATTTTGATGCCATTAGGCACTTATGTTGTGACAGTACCAAAATTTAACACTTGTATGATATTATTCTAGATATATATTATACGGGTTGTTACATTGAACGCCTCAGAAAGTTTAGATTACGATTAAACCCTGCAAAATGCACATTTGGTGTCCGTTCGGGAAAGTTGCTTGGTTTCATCGTTAGTCAACGAGGAATTGAGGTGGACCCTGACAAGGTCCGAGCTATACAAGAAATGCCTGCTCCACGCACCGAGTGAGAAGTCAGAGGTTTCCTCGGACGTTTGAATTACATCTCAAGGTTTATCTCACACATGACGGCCACGTGTGAGCCTATCTTCAAATTGCTTCGAAAAGATCAGGCTGTTGAATGGAATTCTGATTGTCAAAATGCTTTTGAGAAGATCTGTCAATACTTGAAAGAGCCTCCTATTTTGATTCCACCTGTCCCGGGAAAGCCATTAATCATGTATATGATTGTGCTTGAAGGATCAATGGGATGCGTGCTGAGGCAGCATGACGAAACTGGTCGGAAAGAACATGCTATTTACTATCTGAGTAAAAAGTTTACCGATTGTGAAAGTCGATATTCACTTTTGGAGAAAACTTGTTGTGCGCTAGCATGGGCCGCTCGTCGTTTGAGGCAGTACATGATTTGCCATACTACTTTGTTGATCTCGAAGATGGACCCAATAAAATACATCTTTGAGAAACCTGCCTTGACTGGAAGACTCGCCCGTTGGCAAATGCTCTTGTCAGAGTACGACATCCAGTACGTAACCCAGAAGGCAATTAAGGGAAGTGTGTTAGCAGAGTATCTTGCTCACCAACCAGTTGAAGACTATCAGCCATTGAAGTTTGATTTCCCCGATGAGGATATAATGGTGATAAAGGATTGTGAGATCCCAGGCCCAGATGAAGGACCAGAACCAGGGTCTCGATGGAAGCTCGCATTCGATGGTTCTTCCAATTATAGTGGTCATGATGTGGGAGCTGTTTTGATGAATCCAAATGGTGGCTTTACCCCTTTCACAGCAAGGTTGTGCTTTGATTGTACAAATAATGTCGCGGAATATGAAGCTTGTATCCTTGGTCTTGAAGCTGCAATTGATCTCCGAATCAAGATCCTTGAGGTGTATGGAGATTCAGCCTTAGTGATCTATCAAGTCAAAGGTGAATGGGAAACTCGTGATACGAAGCTAGTCCCCTATCGCGCTCATGTTGTGAAGATGATAGAATACTTCGACGATATCACTTTCCATCACATCCCAAGAGTAGAAAATCAAGTGGCTGACGCTTTAGCAACATTAGCATCAATGTACCAGGTCAGATTCCATAATGAAGCTCCACTTATTCGAATCGAGCGAAGAGATGAGCCTGCCTACTGTCAACTGGTTGAAGAAGAAACTGATGGTAAACCATGGTTTCATGACATCAAGCGATATCTTTTAAGTCAAGAGTATCCAGAAGATGCTACATTGTTGGATAAGAAAATTCTGAGGAGGTTGTCGTCCAAATTCTTTTTGAGCAATGATGTGCTTTACAAGAGAAACCATGACATGGTTCTGCTCAGATGCATGGATAGACACGAAGCAGACATGTTGATCAAGGAGATTCATGAAGGATATTTTGGAACCCATGCTAATGGACATGCCATGGCCAAGAAGATTTTGAGAGCTGGCTATTACTGGTTGACCATGGAGTCCGATTGTTTCAGCTATGCAAGAAAATGTCATAAATGCCAAATTTATGCTGATAAGGTGCATGTACCGCCAACACTACTGAATGTTTTGACGTCGCCTTGGCCTTTCTCAATGTGGGGCATCGACATGATTGGCGCTATAGAGCCTAAGGCTTCCAATGGTCACCGCTTCATCCTGGTTGCCATCGATTACTTTACTAAATGGGTAGAGGCTGCTTCCTATACCAATGTGACGAGGCATGTGGTTGCTCGCTTTATCAAGAAGGAGATTATCTGTCGCTATGGAATCCCAAGCAAGATCATCACTGACAACGGTTCAAACTTGAACAACAAGACAATGACAGAATTATGTGAGAGTTTCAAGATTGACCACCATAATTCTTCTCCATATCGTCCAAAGATGAATGGTGCTGTTGAAGCTGCCAACAAAAATATCAAGAAGATCCTGCAAAAGATGGTGAAAACTTATAAGGATTGGCACGAGATGCTACCCTTTGCTTTGCATGGATATCGGACCTCAGTCCGCACTTCAACAGGGGCAACCCCATTCTCCTTAGTATATGGGATGGACGCAGTCCTCCCAATCGAAGTAGAGATACCTTCCACGAGAATATTGATGGAAGCCAAGCTGGATGAAGCTGAATGGATCCAAAACAACTATGATCAACTTAATCTCATTGATGAGAAGCGTATGACCGCTCTGTGCCATGGACAATTGTACCAGCAACGAATCAAGAAAGCTTTTGACAAAAAGGTCCGTCCTCGAGAGTTCAAGGAAGGAGATCTCGTGCTCAAGAAGATCTTGCCAGTACACAAAGATTCACGTGGGAAGTGGACTCCCAACTATGAAGGCCCATACGTTGTAAAGAGAGCATACTCTGGAGGTGCTCTATTTCTCACAACTATGGATGGCGAAGAGCTCATTCACCCTGTGAACTCTGATGCAGTCAAAAGATACTATGCCTAACGAATCCCGGTGGACTGAAAACCCGAAAGGGCGGTCCAGGCAAAAGTTAGGGATAAAAAAAAAGGGATGGTAGCTCGCTAAGTTGAAAACCTGAAAGGGCGACTTAGGCAAAAAGGAGCGTCCCGGTGGATTGAAAACCCGAAAGGGCGATCCAGGCAAAAATTAGGGACAAGAGGCATAGACTGCATCAGTTCGTCACTGATCAACACAGAAGAGCTAAAAAATGAAAGATCAATCTAGCTACTCCCTTCAGAAGCGAGGTCTCGTGGAGTCATTGTTATTAGGGATAGTAGTAGTCATTGCGATTCAATGTAAACCTTTTCCTATTGCCATTTTCAAATTTGTAACATTCCATGGAGCTACGCCATTTGCGTGCTACCATTCTTGAATAAATACAAGTTTGCCCATCAAATTCTATCATTTGCTGTTTTTCTCTGGTTTTCTTTGTTATGCAAAATGTCATTTATTTGTTAATAATGAAATTTTGAACTCAAAAAAGAATTTTTCAACATATTGAGAAACACAATTTTTGCTTTGACATGTGGAAATATTAAAAGGAAATCTTTCGTCTTTCCCTGCAAGTCTCAAGTTGCAAGACTCCCCTTGGATGATCAATATTCATCTCCAGAGAGCACAAATTTATCATTCTCTGGAAGGATTATTGGGCCAGTTATAACTGTTCAGCTTGACGGATCCTCCTTTGATGCATTTACACACTCCTTTGGTTGAGTTATTGGTGTTGAGGATTCAGTACCTCCATAAAGCTTTCCCTAATTTCCAGTCTGTATATTGTCAGCATTTGCATTTCATGATCATTCATACATCATGCATATAAGCAAAATCCAAACCATGCATAGCCGAAATGTACTTCGTGCTCATTTTGCATTGACCTAGGTCTTGTTGTTGATCCTATATCCCTTGACCTCTAATTCTGGTTTGTCTTTGGTGCCCTTAAACCAACACCCGGTTTTCGCAGTCATTTTCAAAGTCCAATTGTTGTTGGCACGTACAGAAAGTTTAATTACCCTGTCTTTCCTGATGGTTCCGTGAAAGTCATGTATGACTTATTATCTTGAAAAATTTCCAGAAGCTTGGAGGTTCTTCGTGTTAGAAAGCTCCAATGATGTTCCTTTGTATGTTTTCCAATATTCTCAGGTCATGTATGAACCTATTGGTAAAACTCCCTTTGTTTTTTCCCAAGTGATGTCAGGTCATGTATGAACCTATTGATGAAACTTGCTTTGTATGTTTTCCAATGTTCTCAGGTCATGTATGAACCTATTGGTAAAACTCCCTTCGATTTTTTTCCAAGCGTCGTCAGGTCATGTATGAATCGGCCTGTTAAAAATTCTTTGAATAATCAAGTGTTGACAGGTCATGTATGAACCTGCTGTTGAAAATTCTTTGGATGTTCCAGCATTGTTAGGTCATGTATGAACCTGTTGCTGTTGAGCTTTTATTCCAATATTCCCAGGTCATGTCTGAACCTGTTTTTGAAGAATCTTTCCAATGTTGTCAAGTCATGTATGAACTTGTTGTGGAAATTTTCTCAAAATGTTCCAGCATTGTTAGGTCATGTATGAACCAGTTGCTGTTGAGCCTTTATTCCAGTTTTACCAGGTCATGTATGAACCTATGGCTGAACCTTTTATTTTAGTGTCGGCAAGTCATGTATGAACTTGTTCTGGAAATTTTCTCGAAGTATTCAAGTATTGTCATCAGGTCATGTATGAACCTATTGATATACTCTTTTTGAATTTTTCTGAGTTTGTTAGGTCATGTCTGAACCTATTGTCAGAAATTCTTGATATTCTCCAGCATTGTCAGGTCATGTATGAACCCATTGCTGTTGAGCTTTCATTCTAGTATTACCAGGTCATGTATGAACCTGTTTTGAAGTATCTTTCTCTATGTTTATTTCAGTGTTTTCAGGTCATGTATGAACTTGTTGACACACTCTTTTGATTTTTCTGTTTGTTGTCAAGTCATGTTTGAACTTGCTGTCAGAACCGTTCTTGGTATTCCCCAGCATTGTCAGGTCATGTATGAACCTGCTGTTGAGCTTTTATTCCTGTGTTACCAGGTCATGTCAGAACCTATTTTGAAGAATCTTTTTCTTTGATTATTCCAGTATTATCAGGTCATGTATGAACCTGTTGCTGAACCTTTTGTTCCAATGTTGTCAGGTCATGTATGAACCTGTTGTAGAGGTTTTTCTTATTCGGTTTTAGTAAGTCATGTGTGAACTTACTGCCGAAATCTCTTGTATTCCAAGTGTCGTTAATCAAATTTTACTTTGAGTACTCTCTAGTGTGTGTCTGATTCTCCAGCAAGATTGTTTTCCCCAGCGAGTTGGTTTTTACCATTTGTCTGTCTCCCTGTGGACCATCAGTATTCCCCACAGATTGGTATGTCAAGTAGCATCTCCTGTCAAGGGTCCACCATATCCCTAGCAGGGAAGAAAATTAAAAAAAAAAGAGAATCTTGCATCCATGCATATCATATCATAGCATTTTCATTTCAGGATCAAAATCAGGGTTTTCTTAGTATTTAAATATCTTCTCCTATGATCATATGAAGGTCGTCCTACTTCATATTCTCTGGTTGAAGATACTTAAATAGGGGCAACTCTCACACCCCGATTTTGACCCTGATATTCATATCATTATTTCATTCATTTTCTTTGTTCCTCACGATGTTTGTTTCCTCTAACATGGTACCCCCTGTTATTTTCGTGAGCATCAAGTGGTCTCCTCTTTTGTTATTGTTGCACCTTGTTGTATTTTGCGCATTCAAGGCGAAGTTCTGCTGTCAACATATTTAGATACATGGGCACATTCCGCGTCGTTGGTAATCAAGGAAATTCAAGGATTATTGTGTTTGGATTAGGGTGGCTTACCATGTCTTAAGGGAGGTTCATTATCATGTGGTTTTTTTCAAGAGAGACCAAGCATGGTCGTCGCCGGAATCAAGCATCTATTCTCAATGGATTAGATATATATCATAAAATACGATCGCAATGGAAGTCTGCATCTGTACTAAAGGAACTCTTGAATATGACATGCTGCGTTTTGGCTATCTTGATTTTGCTTCAGTTTTCTACCGAATGAGGCTAAAAATACTAAAGGAAGGAAATCAAGTCTTTAGGTATTTAAGGATGTACAACTTCATTGTTACCATCCCATTTCTTGCGTATCAATCTCCTTGTGTTGTTGACTTTAGAGAAATCAAAGGTGGTTACGTGGAACGGATAAATGAATTGGTTGGATTTCACATATTTTCAAATTACACAGGTTTGGTACTCATGATGTTGTTGTTTTAAAACTCAACAAGGCTGATTTAGGTTCTCCTGCTCTTGGGCAAGGTGTAGTTTACAGATTAAAGGACTCATCAATTACTGCTGCTTTTGATGATATACCAGAAGATGGTTTAAACAATCCCCTAAGGCTGAAAAAAATTGCAAATAAGGTGACGTATCACAGGATGAAAGAGGCATTAGTACAGTTGAGTAAAGGTGTGCATAAGGGTCCTGCTTCTGATCTAATCCCTGTCTTGTTCGGGGAGAGGCATCCAAGAAGTCCAATTAGGATATTTAAAAACGTGCGTGGAATTACTGAGAGAGAAATAATTGTGAGGGACTCAAACCGTTTCCATCATTTTAAAGATGGGATTTGCTCATGCGGTGATTATTGGTAAAAGACGCTAATTTATGGAAATATGAAATGATTTTGCCGTAGTACACCAGACATGCATTAATCAAAAAAACTTTCTGAGGCAGTCTCAAACACTTTTTTTTCAACAACTTTCAGCTGCTTCATAGCTACATTGAGTTCAAAGCAAGACAGCTCAATCTGTTCTTCATCTCATGTTGCCACCTTTATCTCTCCTTCTCCTGAACCACTTCACTCTCCTGTTTTCCTCCTCTACCAAATAGTAAGGCAGTTTTTGGCTCCTGGAATCTCCTGCAACAGGAAAAATGAGATTGATGGGCATGTGTGCTCAGAGTTTTGAGAACCTCTCCGCAATCCATCAATGGAGAATTGTTCCTTTCTACAGGCGTCTTAATGCATTTCAACAGGCTCGGTCATTTTTCAACCGCCGTCACCCAAAATTCAGGATGAAGCACTTGCAGTTACGGTATCACCTGAAACCAATAAAGAAGCACAAGTTTAATTTTCAAAATTCACAAAAAGCAAGTTTGCAGCATACCACATAACCATTGTTCGCATACCATTGTCGACTTAAAAACGCCGTCTTGCAACAGTACCTTGTAAAACTCTTCACAAGTTTATGACCGGCATTAAGTGTCAAACAAAATCAAAAACTTGTTCTTGGAGTTGGTGCTGCAAAGATGACTGTGTCAACTCTTTTTCTACATTGGGACAACTAGACCTCATCCACCAACACCTGAACAACTGTCTACTGAAGCAAAGGACTTTTCTGTTGAAATACCTTCACAAGGAACCAGATTTAACACCTTCTGCATCAGACTCGTTACTGCATCCATTCATCACATTCGAGTATCAGGAATCTCATTCAATATCACGCAGTTCAGTCAGGGACTCTTGCAATCGGATGACAAGGCATTCGAACTGAACAAGCTCCAAACATCTCTTTATGAAGAATTCTTTGGCAAATCAATTGCAGCCATTCCTCCTGTACCTGTTGAAGTTGCACATAGTAAAGTTAGTTCAGATGTCTTAAATGCAAACTTCTTAACTGTTATTCTAAATATTCCACCTGCTTTTCCCATTTCGAATTCTTAAGAAGTGGAGCATCATCATAGATACCAACGATCGTCCCTGCATTGGCTTGCGGATCTCTGCAACCGATCAATATTTTCAAGACTTCCTTCATTGATGGTCTACTAGCTGGAAGTGTTGAAGTGCACATACTCCTGAATTTGAAGATGTTGTGTTACTTGGTTTCACAGCATCTTTGTCCAGAAGCTCTTCTATATCGGTTCCTATCTGAATATGGCGTCACACCTATTCTGCAAGCGACAAGTATTCGTATCCAGGATTAACTTCTTTTCCAGTTGTCAATTCCAATAGAACTGCTCCAAAGCTGTAAACATCTATCTTCTCGTTAACTCTAATTGATTGAGCATATTCTGCAATTCATGCACAAAATAAACATTGAGATCTAATAACTTAAGATAGTCAAATTTTATGAGAAAACGGGAATTTGAAACTGTTTTTTACCTGGAGCAATATATCCAAATGTGCCAGCCACAGTTGACATGGTGGCAAGTTCTTCTGGTTTGATCAGTATCTTGGCGAGACCAAAATCAGCAACTTTAGTGTTGAATTGTGAATCCAAAAGAATGTTACTTGCTTTCACGTCTCGGTGAACAATAGGTGGCGAGCAATCGTTATACAGGTAACATAAATCTTGTGCAGCTCCAATGGCTATATGCAATCTCTTCGGCCAATCAATGATGTCATGATGAACCGTACTGAACACAACCAAAGTGCGCCATTGACTGAACATGGAGGTCATGTTGATTATGCACATTCTTCATCTTATCTAGTTAAAACGACACTGGCTTCAGAAGGCATTTCTATAACTGATAATGATTCAAAGATTGAGCAACCAAAGCAGGAGGTATTGTTAACTCCTGAGGGCCATCCGATTCTGGCTGTTCAAAGTGCTCAAAACTATGGTTTGAATTTAATGTCTACCATGTTAGGGACTCAGCAAGTTCAATTTAACGGTAGTGAGCTTCAGGCCCAAGAAACACCACACTTACCTTCATTTGTCCTGCAAGTTCACAGGCGGTGTCCCCTAGCCCAACCCCACTCTCTGCTTCGGGCATCTCTAATCATTCAATTCCGAATGATGTAATCTTTGAATTACCATCCAAATTAGTTTGCTCCAGCTTAGGGTCCATGATCCTGCGATAACCCACCAAAACCGTGTCAAAATAGTTATGCGACATCACACCGACACCAACTTAATCCACGAACAAATCATGTCGCTTGCAAACCTCAGCTGAAATTCAACCCGGCGTGATGTATGTCCTGCAAGTATCAGCAGCAGATGAGATTAACACGACCATGTGCCATTAATTCAAAAATGTATACTCAAGTGGTTTCACAACAGTGATTTACCTGTGGTAAAAAAATAGGATGAGAGTTGAGGGGGGACCACCAAGCTTGAGCAGACAATTTCAGAACTCACGCTCCACTACATGGATAGGTGCCTTAGCTCCTGGTCACTACCAACGGTACAGAAAAGCAGACGAGAGGGACCACCAACTTGAGTGAAGACAAAAACCTCCAGCATCCTCCATACGGACAGCGCTCCACTACACCACAGGGAACACATCAGAGAGGTCATATATAAAAGGGGTTACTATTCACATAAACCCAAGGGAGGCGCATCCACTATTCACAAAAACCCTAGAGAAGAGAGGCGCATCCACTATTCACAAAAACCCTAGAGAAGAGGGGCGGCCGACGGTTCACAAGAAAAAACGAGAAAAGAGAGAAGGAAATCGGAGAGTTTCAATCGCAATTGCCATTACCTGAAGCCACCATTCCGGAACACGAAGGGTAGTGGAAGCAGTTCGAAGAGCGACCAAACCGTTGTCGCATTCGCGGTTTCATAGGTTATTACCTTCCCTTTATGCTTGTTGTTTTGTTTACCATAGTTGGATGTTGCTAGATTAAACTCCATTGTCGGTGTTACCTTCGTCACCATTTGTGCTTTTCAAAAAATGAAAGAAGTTGTTTGAGGGAAGGTGGATTTTTTATAAAGAGACGAACACCACCGTTACTCTGGCTTTTGTTTTTCCTTTGGTTTTATTTTGAGTAATTGTTAATATTATCATTAACGGTCCGGTTGGTTTGGGAAACAGTGCTAGCGGTGTTTGCTATACCCAACGTATATTTGATGTTCTTTTTGCCGTTTCCCCATGAGCAGCTGACTGTTGGTCACTATTTGTGACTGTTCGTCACCTAGTCCCACCGCCCAACAGCCACGTGGCTAGGGCTGGGTCGGTTCCCACCACGTCATTGTGGGCCAATTTGGAGCAGGTTTTGGTGTGATCCGAATCTCCCCGGTTCAAAGACCGTTGGGTTCTCCTCTGGCCCAAATGCTCGGCCCATGCTGGCATTTTGTTATTCGTTTTTTATTTTTTTCTATTTATTTATTTATTTATTACGTTGTTTATATATTTGGGCCACTGCAAGTCTAACAGTAAGTTAGTCATGGCCTGGTGGAAATGGAGGTAGCTCAACTCCTCTTTGGTCCTGTGTTCGACACCCATGTGTGTGGTCTTGGTTTTTCAACATTTTTGATTTTCTCATATTTCTTTAATCCTCACATTTGATTATATGGTCTTACTACTTAACTAACGTGTTTCTATTATTTATTCGTTTTTATAATTTTATTTTTAACATAACTTAGGTGATTATTCTTTCTTTGGGATTTATGTGAATTATTTATTTTTATGTGTGAGATATGTTTCAATCATGATAAATCATCTCAATTTCATTGATAAAAAAAACATTAAAAAGAGTAATAATGATAAATATCACTTAATTCTCGATTCAACGTCGAGCCCATTTCCATACCCTTGTAAGTCGATTGCTTTTAAGCATCACCATCAACCTCACATGGCTTACTCTTGGGCCTTCTTACAATGACCTCTTAAGCAACATCAACTAAACTTTCAATAATTTCAAACCTCGGTACTTTAATTGTTTTAATTTAATATTCAAATCGTTTTCTAAATAAAACGTGAAGAAAAAGATTACCTGGATGGAATGTCCAGTCGTAATCCCGAATATTAGGCTCAAGCTGTAAGAGCTTGCAAGCCATAAATATTCGTCTTCACTTCCACACTCTAATATTCAAATCGTTTTCTAAATAAAACGTGAAGAAAAAGATTACCTGGATGGAATGTCCAGTCGTAATCCCGAATATTAGGCTCAAGCTGTAAGAGCTTGCAAGCCATAAATATTCGTCTTCACTTCCACACTCTAATATTCAAATCGTTTCCTAAATAAAACGTGAAGAAAAAGATTACCTGGATGGAATGTCCAGTCGTAATCCCGAATATTAGGCTCAAGCTGTAAGAGCTTGCAAGCCATAAATATTCGTCTTCACTTCCACATTCTAATATTCAAATCGTTTTCTAAATAAAACGTGAAGAAAAAGATTACCTGGATGGAATGTCCAGTCGTAATCCCGAATATTAGGCTCAAGCTGTAAGAGCTTGCAAGCCATAAATATTCGTCTTCACTTCCACACTCTAATATTCAAATCGTTTCCTAAATAAAACGTGAAGAAAAAGATTACCTGGATGGAATGTCCAGTCGTAATCCCGAATATTAGGCTCAAGCTGTAAGAGCTTGCAAGCCATAAATATTCGTCTTCTCTCCAAAACACATGTAAATATCTCAAACCATCTTCTTAATAAAGTTGGAAGAAAAAGATTACCTGGAGGGAATATCCAGTCGTAATCCCGAATATTAGGCTCAAGCTGTAAGAGCTTGCAAGCCATAAATATTCGTCTTCTCTCCAAAACATTTATAAATATTCGAATCATTTTCTTAACAAATATTGGAAAGAAACAGACTGCCTGGGTGGAATGTCCAGACGTAGTCCCGAGTATTAGACCCAAGCTATAAGAGCTTGTAGGTCACAAGTACTCGTCTTTCAAACTTCAAAATACCTAATTCCTAACTTAATACTTTTTCAATAAAGGTGGAAATGGAACACGGTGTATACCGTGCACTCCTGAGATTAAGATTCGAGACGTATGCCTCGCCTATCTTAGCTCTCGCCAACATTTAAAATTGTCAATGCGGTTTCTCCAAACTCTTTCTCAATCAAATTCAAAACACTTATTTCTTATTAAACGCTTTTTTCAAATAAGATGGAAATGGAACGTGGTGTATACCACGCACTCCTGAGGCTAGGATTCGAGATGTATATCTCGCTCATCCAAGTTCTCGCCATTATTCAAAACACATAAAACCAATCAATTTCTTTTTCTTGCCGCCGTGCGATTGACCTCTTAAACCTTTTCACAAACGAAAGGTACTTTGTTTCAAAACAATGCAAGGCAATGTTTTTCCACCTGTTTTGGGTAGTCCAACAATGTTTTCGTCGATTTGACACAAAGTAGCTTTCGCTAAAATCGACTAAAAAACAAACATTTTTCTACCCAGAACTACGTAAGCCTTGATTTCTCTTTTGAGATACGTAGGAGCAGGATTTGTAAATCTTGTCAGGCCCACTAATAAAAAACTTAGGTTTAGTCCTTCGTCAAAAACTCAAAAATATTTTCCTCTCTTCTTTCTTTCCCACTTAATAATTCGAAAAGCCTAACATTTCAAACTAACACTAATGCACACAATTGACCTAATTATTCTCGTTGAGTACAACGGACGTGAGGGGTGCTAATACCTTCCCCTTGCGTAATCGACTCCCGAACCCTGATATTGGTTGCGATGACCATATCTTATCCTTTTCTTTTGTCTTGGGTTTTATCGATATTTCCCCTTTCCTTTTTAGGAATAAATAAAGTTCGGTGGCGACTCTGTTCAGTCCATCATTGCGAGCGTGCGATTGCGCTTCGCTTTAAAGTCGTATCCCCAATTTTTCGAGGTGCGACAGTGATGATTATATTTAGCATTTGAATTTAAATAATGAACTTGTGAAATTGTTATAATTTGATGTTTTGTAGGTGTCATGATTTTTTTAGAGACCGAGTCACATGTTCGACCGGTTTAATAACTTTATATTTTTTGATAAAGACAGCATTATTAAAATGACTTTTCCAATTTTATTCGGTTTAGTCATGCGGTTCGACCTGTGACCCGGTGGTTCGACTAACGAACGAGTGGCTCAATACCCTCACGGTTTGATTACCCTTTCGATTGTTAAAACTTTGATTTTAAGATCTACCTAATCATCAAACTAAGAGTTTTTTTTAAAAATAAACACCAGTAGTAGGATATGAATAAGGATTTTCTTCGAAACACAATTTCAGATATACTTTATCAATCATAATTTTAACCAAACACTTGATTACCTATTATTAAGAATTTAAAATTAGAATATTTGCATAACTCAAATAAATTCTTTATCTTGTGTCTTTAAATCCATCCTCACTAACTATCCATGTATAATATATTTTTTGTGATTTCAAGGGAACCATATTTTTGATAAATTTAAAACATCCATTTCATTCAACATGAAAACATAAATAATTAAAATATTTAAGTAATATTTTATAAAAAAAGACAATGCAAATAATATATATTCCATTTTAAATTTCATTTATTCATAATAGTGTTTATAGTATTTTAAAGATTTACACAAATTTCTTACAAAAAGTAAGTTCCAGAGCTAAACTGAAGTGCACGTTTTATTATTTTTATTGAACTCATACAATAAAATTCATTGGTGAAAACAACAACATGTTGTCTTCTCAAGATGAGTATAACATTGTCCCCCTTTTCCAAATCCCTTGCCACGACAATCCTTGTCGCACGTTGCAACACAAGGCCCTATACAAACTCCTCCGGGAGGGACCAAAATACTGGTAACCAATCCTGAATCAACCAAAATTTAAAATTAGTTTGTGTCTGACATTGCTTCATTATTTTTACATTAAAAATCTCAATCTAATGTTCTTTCGAATTGAGAATTGATTAAACCATAATTGAATTGTTATTGATCTACATATCTTGTTTAAAAAGAAATCAACTTCTTAGAAGGGTTAAACAATCACATAATTTTTTAGACGAGTCTTTTTTACTTTCTTTTGAATATAAAGATGCAATATATGTTTCAATAAAAAACATTTGGTGTTAGTAAACTCTACTTTAAAATTGAAACTCAAAAATAAAAATAAAATTTCATTCTTACCCGAACTAACCATCAAAACAAGGCATAAAATACTCAATAAACAAGATTGATTGGTGTGACATGCCATTTTGTAAGATTTCAATTTATATTTTATTTCTTTGTAACGAGTAAGACTAACATAACTTCTATTATATAGGCCTAAAAACTGTATTAGTTTTTTAATATCTCATTTGACTATTAACTTTACATAAATTTATTAATGGAATCTTAAAGTAAGAAAGATAGATTTAAATAAATAAAGTGGTCAATAAAATGAATTTGATAATATTGAAATATAATCTTCATTTTCTATTGAATTTTGAAAGGAATATAAAATGATATTATTCATCAATGACTTAATACCTATAGTCAATTTTAATTATTAAAATATAATAAATAGATTTATAAATACTTAAAATTATGTGTAATATATGATTATAAACATGTAGTTTAATTGAATAGATTATTATAATATTAAAATTAATAAATTTATTATTAAAAATACTACTCAATTTTAACCGAATGACAAAAAAATGGTGTCAAATTACGTAGGAGTTATTTTAGTCCTCGTCAAATTACGAGTTTGTTTAAAAATTAACTGAATAAACTTTACACGAATGTCCGAACACAACTATTTTGTTAACACTTGAACAGTTTCTATAAATTATAAAATATATTATTATTATCTTTAATTGTAACATATTGGTCATGACTTTTGCAATGTTTTATTATTTTGATTTTTATGGTGACTCGAGTACAAAGATTTTCTTAAGAATTTAACAACAAAACATTTCAACACTAAATTAATTATTTGGTCATGATTTTATCATTTTATTTACAAGTCTCACATGCTAGTGAAGAAATGTAAAGTGTTTGTACATGTAATTATCATAAAACGACTATTTATTTTCTCATCGTATGCAAGTGTTTAAAAGGTTTGAGTCGTTATCTTGTAAATCAATATTTGTTGAAGATTCTCTTACATTAGTTATACTTTTTCTAATACTTTTGTTTCTAAACATATAATTCAATTCTTTTTCATTACTAGGGTCTCCCAAATAAACCAAATCATCAGAGACATAATTCATTTGTATTTGAAATAGTGCTTTAAGGATCGAACTAGCTTGACCGGTCAAACAGAAAATTGAAAGGATCACCAATTTGGTCTTATTGTTGGATCAGGCAAGCTATTAAAATAGTTGAAACTGACTAGAACTGACCAAAATCAGTAAATCAGCGGGTTAAATGCTATCTTTTTTTTCTTTAGCCAAAATGAGATTGCAATAATAATTTTAAATATATATATATATATATATATATATATATATATATATATATATATATATATATATATATATATATATATATATATATATATATATATATATATATATATAACTTTTTTTAATTATTTGAAACAATTTTCCAACACTAGAATTAAATTTATAAGAAATCGCAGTTATTTTTTTATCCAGATTATGTTCCAATTAGACTTTGTTCAAAATTTATTTGTATTTGTATTTTGTACTATTTTGTTGTGTGTGATGATTATATTTAGCATTTGAATTTAAATAATGAACTTGTGAAATTGTTATAATTTGATGTTTTGTAGGTGTCATGATTTTTTTAGAGACCGAGTCACATGTTCGACCGGTTTAATAACTTTATATTTTTTGATAAAGACAGTATTATTAAAATGACTTTTCCAATTTTATTCGGGTTAGTCATGCGGTTCGACCTGTGACCCGGTGGTTCGACTAACGAACGAGTGGCTCAATACCCTCTCGATTTGATGACCCTTTCGATTGTTAAAACTTTGATTTTAAGATCTACCTAATCATCAAACTAAGAGTTTTTTTTTTAAAAATAAACACCAGTAGTAGGATATGAATAAGGATTTTCTTCGAAATACAATTTCAGATATACTTTATCAATCATAATTTTAACCAAACACTTGATTACCTATTATTAAGAATTTAAAATTAGAATATTTTCATAACTCAAATAAATTCTTTATCTTGTGTCTTTAAATCCACCCTCACTAACTATCCATGTATAATATATTTTTTGTGATTTCAGGGGAACCATGTTTTTGATAAATTTAAAACATCCAATTTATTCAACATGAAAACATAAATAATTAAAATATTTAAGTAATATTTTATAAAAAAAGACAATGCAAATAATATATATTCCATTTTAAATTTCATTTATTCATAATAGTGTTAATAGTATTTTAAAGATTTACACAAATTTCTTACAAAAAGTAAGTTCCAGAGCTAAACTGAAGTGCACGTTTTATTATTTTTATTGAACTCATACAATAAAATTCATTGGTGAAAACAACAACATGTTGTCTTCTCAAGATGAGTATAACATTGTCCCCCTTTTCCAAATCCCTTGCCACGGCAATCCTGGTCGCACGTTGCAACACAAGGCCCTATACAAACTCCTCCGGGAGGGACCAAAATACTGGTAACCAATCCTGAATCAACCAAAATTTAAAATTAGTTTGTGTCTGACATTGCTTCATTATTTTTACATTAAAAATCTCAATCTAATGTTCTTTCGAATTGAGAATCGATTAAACCATAATTGAATTGTTATTGATCTACATATCTTGTTTAAAAAGAAATCAACTTCTTAGAAGGGTGAAACAATCACATAATTTTTTAGACGAGTCTTTTGTACTTTCTTTTGAATATAAAGATGCAATATATGTTTCAATAAAAAACATTTGGTGTTAGTAAATTCTACTTTAAAATTGAAACTCAAAAATAAAAATAAAATTTCATTCTTACCCGAACTAACCATCAAAACAAGGCATAAAACACTCGAAAAAACAAGATTGATTGGTGTGACATGCCATTTTGTAAGATTTCAATTTATATTTTATTTCTTTGTAACGAGTAAGACTAACATAACTTCTATTATATAGGCCTAAAAACTGTGTTAGTATTTTAATATCTCATTTGACTATTAACTTTACATAAATTTATTAATGGAATCTTAAAGTAAGAAAGATAGATTTAAATAAATAAAGTGGTCAATAAAATGAATTTGATAATATTGAAAATAATTTTCATTTTCTATTGAATTTTGAAAGGAACATAAAATGATATTATTCATCAATGACTTCATACCTATAGTCAATTTTAATGATTAAAATATAGTACATAGATTTATATTTTATTTCTTTGTAACGAGTAAGGCTAACATAACTTCTATTATATAGGCTTAAAAACTGTATTAGTTTTTTAATATCTCATTTGACTATTAACTTTACATAAATTTATTAATTGAATCTTAAATTAAGAAAGATAGGTTAGATTTAAATAAATAAAGTGTTCAATAAAATGAATTTGATAATATTGAAATATAATCTTCATTTTCTATTGAATTTTGAAAGGAATATAAAATGATATTATTCATCAATGACTTAATACCTATAGTCAATTTTAATTATTAAAATATAATAAATAGATTTATAAATACTTAAAATTATGTGTAATATATGATTATAAACATGTAGTTTAATTGAATAGATTATTATAATATTAAAATTAATAAATTTATTATAAAAAATACTACTCAATTTTAACTGAATGACAAAAAAATGGTGTCAAATTACGTAGGAGTTATTTTAGTCCTCGTCAAATTACGAGTTTGTTTAAAAATTAACTGAATAAACTTTACACGAATGTCCGAACACAACTATTTTGTTAACACTTGAACAGTTTCTATAAATTATAAAATATATTATTATTATCTTTAATTGTAACATATTGGTCATGAATTTTGCAATGTTTTATTATTTTGATTTTTATGGTGACTCGAGTACAAAGATTTTCTTAAGAATTTAACAACAAAACATTTCAACACTAAATTAATTATTTGGTCATGATTTTATCATTTTATTTACAAGTCTCACATGCTAGTGAAGAAATGTAAAGTGCTTGTACATGTAATTATCATAAAACGACTATTTATTTTCTCATCGTATGCAAGTGTTTAAAAGGTTTGAGTCGTTATCTTGTAAATCAATCTTTGTTGAAGATTCTCTTACATTAGTTATACTTTTTCTAATACTTTTGTTTCTAAACATATAATTCAATTCTTTTTCATTACTAGGGTCTCCCAAATAAACCAAATCATCAGAGACATAATTCATTTGTATTTGAAATAGTGCTTTAAGGATCGAACTAGCTTGACCGGTCAAACAGAAAATTGAAAGGATCACCAATTTGGTCTTATTGTTGGATCAGGCAAGCTATTAAAATAGTTGAAACTGACTAGAACTAACCAAAATCAGTAAATCAGCGGGTTAAATGCTATCTTTTTTTTCTTTAGCCAAAATGAGATTGCAATATAATTTATATATATATATATATATATATATATATATATATATATATATATATATATATATATATATATATATATATATATATATATATATATATATATATATATATATATATATATATATACTAGATTTTTTTTTAATTATTTGAAACAATTTTCCAACACTAGAAATAAATTTATAAGAAATTATAGTTATTTTTTTATCCAGATTATGTTCCAATTAGACTTTGTTCAAAATTTATTTGTATTTGTATTTTGTACTATTTTGTTGTGTGTGATGATTATATTTAGCATTTGAATTTAAATAATGAACTTGTGAAATTGTTATAATTTGATGTTTTGTAGGTGTCATGATTTTTTTAGAGACCGAGTCACATGTTCGACCGGTTTAATAACTTTATATTTTTTGATAAAGACAGTATTATTAAAATGACTTTTCCAATTTTATTCGGTTTAGTCATGCGGTTCGACCTGTGACCCGGTGGTTCGACTAACGAACGAGTGGCTCAATACCCTCACGGTTTGATGACCCTTTCGATTGTTAAAACTTTGATTTTAAGATCTACCTAATCATCAAACTAAGATTTTTTTTTAAATAAACACCAGTAGTAGGATATGAATAAGGATTTTCTTCAAAACACAATTTAAGATATACTTTATCAATTATAATTGTAACCAAACACTTGATTACCTATTATTAAAAATTTAAAATTAGAATATTTGCATAACTCAAATAAATTCTTTATCTTGTGTCTTTAAATCCACCCTCACTAACTATCCATGTATAATATATTTTTTGTGATTTCAGGGGAACCATATTTTTGATAAATTTAAAACATCCATTTTATTCAACATGAAAACATAAATAATTAAAATATTTAAGTAATATTTTATAAAAAAAGACAATGCAAATAATATATATTCCATTTAAAATTTCATTTATTCATAATAGTGTTTATAGTATTTTAAAGATTTACACAAATTTCTTACAAAAAGTAAGTTCCAGAGCTAAACTGAAGTGCACGTTTTATTATTTTTATTGAACTCATACAATAAAATTCATTGGTGAAAACAACAACATGTTGTCTTCTCAAGATGAGTATAACATTGTCCCCCTTTTCCAAATCCCTTGCCACGGCAATCCTGGTCGCACGTTGCAACACAAGGCCCTATACAAACTCCTCCGGGAGGGACCAAAATACTGGTAACCAATCCTGAATCAACCAAAATTTAAAATTAGTTTGTGTCTGACATTGTTTCATTATTTTTACATTAAAAATCTCAATCTAATGTTCTTTCGAATTTAGAATTGACTAAACCATAATTGAATTGTTATTGATCTACATATCTTGTTTAAAAAGAAATCAACTTCTTAGAAGGGTTAAACAATCACATAATTTTTTAGACGAGTCTTTTTTACTTTCTTTTGAATATAAAGATGCAATATATGTTTCAATAAAAAACATTTGGTGTTTACTTTAAAATTGAAACTCAAAAATAAAAATAAAATTTCATTCTTACTCGAACTAACCATCAAAACAAGGCATAAAACACTCAAAAAACAAGATTGATTGGTGTGACATGCCATTTTGTAAGATTTCAATTTATATTTTATTTCTTTGTAACGAGTAAGACTAACATAACTTCTATTATATAGGCCTAAAAACTGTATTAGTTTTTTAATATCTCATTTGACTATTAACTTTACATAAATTTTTTAATGGAATCTTAAAGTAAGAAAGATAGATTTAATTAAATAAAGTGGTCAATAAAATGAATTTGATAATATTGAAAATAATTTTCATTTTCTATTGAATTTTGAAAGGAACATAAAATGATATTATTCATCAATGACTTCATACCTATAGTCAATTTTAATGATTAAAATATAATAAATAGATTTATATTTTATTTCTTTGTAACGAGTAAGACTAACATAACTTCTATTATATAGGCCTAAAAACTGTATTTGTTTTTTAATATCTCATTTGACTATTAACTTTACATAAATTTATTAATTGAATCTTAAATTAAGAAAGATAGGTTAGATTTAAATAAATAAAGTGTTCAATAAAATGAATTTGATAATATTGAAATATAATCTTCATTTTCTATTGAATTTTGAAAGGAACATAAAATGATATTATTCATCAATGACTTAATACCTATAGTCAATTTTAATTATTAAAATATAATAAATAGATTTATAAATACTTAAAATTATGTGTAATATATGATTATAAACATGTAGTTTAATTGAATAGATTATTATAATATTAAAATTAATAAATTTATTATAAAAAATACTACTCAATTTTAACCGAATGACAAAAAAATGGTGTCAAATTACGTTGGAGTTATTTTAGTCCTCGTCAAATTACGAGTTTGTTTAAAAATTAACTGAATAAACTTTACACGAATGTCCGAACACAACTATTTTGTTAACACTTGAACAGTTTCTATAAATTATAAAATATATTATTATTATCTTTAATTGTAACATATTGGTCATGAATTTTGCAATGTTTTATTATTTTGATTTTTATGGTGACTCGAGTACAAAGATTTTCTTAAGAATTTAACAACAAAACATTTCAACACTAAATTAATTATTTGGTCATGATTTTATCATTTTATTTACAAGTCTCACATGCTAGTGAAGAAATGTAAAGTGCTTGTACATGTAATTATCATAAAACGACTATTTATTTTCTCATCGTATGCAAGTGTTTAAAAGGTTTGAGTCTTTATCTTGTAAATCAATCTTTGTTGAAGATTCTCTTACATTATTTATACTTTTTCTAATACTTTTGTTTCTAAACATATAATTCAATTCTTTTTCATTACTAGGGTCTCCCAAATAAACCAAATCATCAGAGACATAATTCATTTGTATTTGAAATAGTGCTTTAAGGATCGAACTAGCTTGACCGGTCAAACAGAAAATTGAAAGGATCACCAATTTGGTCTTATTGTTGGATCAGGCAAGCTATTAAAATAGTTGAAACTGACTAGAACTAACCAAAATCAGTAAATCAGCGGGTTAAATGCTATCTTTTTTTTCTTTAGCCAAAATGAGATTGCAATAATAATTTATATATATATATATATATATATATATATATATATATATATATATATATATATATATATATATATATATATATATATATATATATATATAACTAGATTTTTTTTTAATTATTTGAAACAATTTTCCAACACTAGAAATAAATTTATAAGAAATTGCAGTTATTTTTTTATCCAGATTATGTTCCAATTAGACTTTGTTCAAAATTTATTTGTATTTGTATTTTGTACTATTTTGTTGTGTGTGATGATTATATTTAGCATTTGAATTTAAATAATGAACTTGTGAAATTGTTATAATTTGATGTTTTGTAGGTGTCATGATTTTTTTAGAGACCGAGTCACATGTTCGACCGGTTTAATAACTTTATATTTTTTGATAAAGACAGTATTATTAAAATGACTTTTCCAATTTTATTCGGTTTAGTCATGCGGTTCGACCTGTGACCCGGTGGTTCGACTAACGAACGAGTGGCTCAATACCCTCACGGTTTGATGACCCTTTCGATTGTTAAAACTTTGATTTTAAGATCTACCTAATCATCAAACTAAGATTTTTTTTTAAATAAACACCAGTAGTAGGATATGAATAAGGATTTTCTTCAAAACACAATTTAAGATATACTTTATCAATCATAATTTTAACCAAACACTTGATTACCTATTATTAAAAATTTAAAATTAGAATATTTGCATAACTCAAATAAATTCTTTATCTTGTGTCTTTAAATCCACCCTCACTAACTATCCATGTATAATATATTTTTTGTGATTTCAGGGGAACCATATTTTTGATAAATTTAAAACATCCATTTTATTCAACATGAAAACATAAATAATTAAAATATTTAAGTAATATTTTATAAAAAAAGACAATGCAAATAATATATATTCCATTTTAAATTTCATTTATTCATAATAGTGTTTATAGTATTTTAAAGATTTACACAAATTTCTTACAAAAAGTAAGTTCCAGAGCTAAACTGAAGTGCACGTTTTATTATTTTTATTGAACTCATACAATAAAATTCATTGGTGAAAACAACAACATGTTGTCTTCTCAAGATGAGTATAACATTGTCCCCCTTTTCCAAATCCCTTGCCACGGCAATCCTGGTCGCACGTTGCAACACAAGGCCCTATACAAACTCCTCCGGGAGGGACCAAAATACTGGTAACCAATCCTGAATCAACCAAAATTTAAAATTAGTTTGTGTCTGACATTGCTTCATTATTTTTACATTAAAAATCTCAATCTAATGTTCTTTCGAATTTAGAATTGATTAAACCATAATTGAATTGTTATTGATCTACATATCTTGTTTAAAAAGAAATCAACTTCTTAGAAGGGTTAAACAATCACATAATTTTTTAGACGAGTCTTTTTTACTTTCTTTTGAATATAAAGATGCAATATATGTTTCAATAAAAAACATTTGGTGTTAGTAAATTCTACTTTAAAATTGAAACTCAAAAATAAAATAAAATTTCATTCTTACCCGAACTAACCATCAAAACAAGGCATAAAACACTCAAAAAACAAGATTGATTGGTGTGACATGCCATTTTGTAAGATTTCAATTTATATTTTATTTCTTTGTAACGAGTAAGACTAACATAACTTCTATTATATAGGCCTAAAAACTGTATTAGTTTTTTAATATCTCATTTGACTATTAACTTTACATAAATTTATTAATGGAATCTTAAAGTAAGAAAGATAGATTTAAATAAATAAAGTGGTCAATAAAATGAATTTGATAATATTGAAAATAATTTTCATTTTCTATTGAATTTTGAAAGGAACATAAAATGATATTATTCATCAATGACTTCATACCTATAGTCAATTTTAATGATTAAAATATAATAAATAGATTTATATTTTATTTCTTTGTAACGAGTAAGACTAACATAACTTCTATTATATAGGCCTAAAAACTGTATTTGTTTTTTAATATCTCATTTGACTATTAACTTTACATAAATTTATTAATTGAATCTTAAATTAAGAAAGATAGGTTAGATTTAAATAAATAAAGTGTTCAATAAAATGAATTTGATAATATTGAAATATAATCTTCATTTTCTATTGAATTTTGAAAGGAATATAAAATGATATTATTCATCAATGACTTAATACCTATAGTCAATTTTAATTATTAAAATATAATAAATAGATTTATAAATACTTAAAATTATGTGTAATATATGATTATAAACATGTAGTTTAATTGAATAGATTATTATAATATTAAAATTAATAAATTTATTATAAAAAATACTACTCAATTTTAACCGAATGACAAAAAAATGGTGTCAAATTACGTTGGAGTTATTTTAGTCCTCGTCAAATTACGAGTTTGTTTAAAAATTAACTGAATAAACTTTACACGAATGTCCGAACACAACTATTTTGTTAACACTTGAACAGTTTCTATAAATTATAAAATATATTATTATTATCTTTAATTGTAACATATTGGTCATGAATTTTGCAATGTTTTATTATTTTGATTTTTATGGTGACTCGAGTACAAAGATTTTCTTAAGAATTTAACAACAAAACATTTCAACACTAAATTAATTATTTGGTCATGATTTTATCATTTTATTTACAAGTCTCACATGCTAGTGAAGAAATGTAAAGTGCTTGTACATGTAATTATCATAAAACGACTATTTATTTTCTCATCGTATGCAAGTGTTTAAAAGGTTTGAGTCTTTATCTTGTAAATCAATCTTTGTTGAAGATTCTCTTACATTATTTATACTTTTTCTAATACTTTTGTTTCTAAACATATAATTCAATTCTTTTTCATTACTAGGGTCTCCCAAATAAACCAAATCATCAGAGACATAATTCATTTGTATTTGAAATAGTGCTTTAAGGATCGAACTAGCTTGACCGGTCAAACAGAAAATTGAAAGGATCACCAATTTGGTCTTATTGTTGGATCAGGCAAGCTATTAAAATAGTTGAAACTGACTAGAACTAACCAAAATCAGTAAATCAGCGGGTTAAATGCTATCTTTTTTTCTTTAGCCAAAATGAGATTGCAATAATAATTTTATATATATATATATATATATATATATATATATATATATATATATATATATATATATATATATATATATATATATATAACTAGATTTTTTTTTAATTATTTGAAACAATTTTCCAACACTAGAAATAAATTTATAAGAAATTGCAGTTATTTTTTTATCCAGATTATGTTCCAATTAGACTTTGTTCAAAATTTATTTGTATTTGTATTTTGTACTATTTTGTTGTGTGTGATGATTATATTTAGCATTTGAATTTAAATAATGAACTTGTGAAATTGTTATAATTTGATGTTTTGTAGGTGTCATGATTTTTTTAGAGACCGAGTCACATGTTCGACCGGTTTAATAACTTTATATTTTTTGATAAAGACAGTATTATTAAAATGACTTTTCCAATTTTATTCGGTTTAGTCATGCGGTTCGACCTGTGACCCGGTGGTTCGACTAACGAACGAGTGGCTCAATACCCTCACGGTTTGATGACCCTTTCGATTGTTAAAACTTTGATTTTAAGATCTACCTAATCATCAAACTAAGATTTTTTTTTAAATAAACACCAGTAGTAGGATATGAATAAGGATTTTCTTCAAAACACAATTTAAGATATACTTTATCAATCATAATTTTAACCAAACACTTGATTACCTATTATTAAAAATTTAAAATTAGAATATTTGCATAACTCAAATAAATTCTTTATCTTGTGTCTTTAAATCCACCCTCACTAACTATCCATGTATAATATATTTTTTGTGATTTCAGGGGAACCATATTTTTGATAAATTTAAAACATCCATTTTATTCAACATGAAAACATAAATAATTAAAATATTTAAGTAATATTTTATAAAAAAAGACAATGCAAATAATATATATTCCATTTTAAATTTCATTTATTCATAATAGTGTTTATAGTATTTTAAAGATTTACACAAATTTCTTACAAAAAGTAAGTTCCAGAGCTAAACTGAAGTGCACGTTTTATTATTTTTATTGAACTCATACAATAAAATTCATTGGTGAAAACAACAACATGTTGTCTTCTCAAGATGAGTATAACATTGTCCCCCTTTTCCAAATCCCTTGCCACGGCAATCCTGGTCGCACGTTGCAACACAAGGCCCTATACAAACTCCTCCGGGAGGGACCAAAATACTGGTAACCAATCCTGAATCAACCAAAATTTAAAATTAGTTTGTGTCTGACATTGCTTCATTATTTTTACATTAAAAATCTCAATCTAATGTTCTTTCGAATTGAGAATTGATTAAACCATAATTGAATTGTTATTGATCTACATATCTTGTTTAAAAAGAAATCAACTTCTTAGAAGGGTTAAACAATCACATAATTTTTTAGACGAGTCTTTTTTACTTTCTTTTGAATATAAAGATGCAATATATGTTTCAATAAAAAACATTTGGTGTTAGTAAATTCTACTTTAAAATTGAAACTCAAAAATAAAAATAAAATTTCATTCTTACCCGAACTAACCATCAAAACAAGGCATAAAACACTCAAAAAACAAGATTGATTGGTGTGACATGCCATTTTGTAAGATTTCAATTTATATTTTATTTCTTTGTAACGAGTAAGACTAACATAACTTCTATTATATAGGCCTAAAAACTGTATTAGTTTTTTAATATCTCATTTGACTATTAACTTTACATAAATTTATTAATGGAATCTTAAAGTAAGAAAGATAGATTTAAATAAATAAAGTGGTCAATAAAATGAATTTGATAATATTGAAAATAATTTTCATTTTCTATTGAATTTTGAAAGGAACATAAAATGATATTATTCATCAATGACTTCATACCTATAGTCAATTTTAATGATTAAAATATAATAAATAGATTTATATTTTATTTCTTTGTAACGAGTAAGACTAACATAACTTCTATTATATAGGCCTAAAAACTGTATTTGTTTTTTAATATCTCATTTGACTATTAACTTTACATAAATTTATTAATTGAATCTTAAATTAAGAAAGATAGGTTAGATTTAAATAAATAAAGTGTTCAATAAAATGAATTTGATAATATTGAAATATAATCTTCATTTTCTATTGAATTTTGAAAGGAATATAAAATGATATTATTCATCAATGACTTAATACCTATAGTCAATTTTAATTATTAAAATATAATAAATAGATTTATAAATACTTAAAATTATGTGTAATATATGATTATAAACATGTAGTTTAATTGAATAGATTATTATAATATTAAAATTAATAAATTTATTATAAAAAATACTACTCAATTTTAACCGAATGACAAAAAAATGGTGTCAAATTACGTTGGAGTTATTTTAGTCCTCGTCAAATTACGAGTTTGTTTAAAAATTAACTGAATAAACTTTACACGAATGTCCGAACACAACTATTTTGTTAACACTTGAACAGTTTCTATAAATTATAAAATATATTATTATTATCTTTAATTGTAACATATTGGTCATGAATTTTGCAATGTTTTATTATTTTGATTTTTATGCTGACTCGAGTACAAAGATTTTCTTAAGAATTTAACAACAAAACATTTCAACACTAAATTAATTATTTGGTCATGATTTTATCATTTTATTTACAAGTCTCACATGCTAGTGAAGAAATGTAAAGTGCTTGTACATGTAATTATCATAAAACGACTATTTATTTTCTCATCGTATGCAAGTGTTTAAAAGGTTTGAGTCTTTATCTTGTAAATCAATCTTTGTTGAAGATTCTCTTACATTATTTATACTTTTTCTAATACTTTTGTTTCTAAACATATAATTCAATTTTTGTTTCATTACTAGGGTCTCCCAAATAAACCAAATCATCAGAGACATAATTCATTTGTATTTGAAATAGTGCTTTAAGGATCGAACTAGCTTGACCGGTCAAACAGAAAATTGAAAGGATCACCAATTTGGTCTTATTGTTGGATCAGGCAAGCTATTAAAATAGTTGAAACTGACTAGAACTAACCAAAATCAGTAAATCAGCGGGTTAAATGCTATCTTTTTTTTCTTTAGCCAAAATGAGATTGCAATAATAATTTATATATATATATATATATATATATATATATATATATATATATATATATATATATATATATATATATATATATATATATATATATAACTAGATTTTTTTTTTAATTATTTGAAACAATTTTCCAACACTAGAAATAAATTTATAAGAAATTGCAGTTATTTTTTTATCCAGATTATGTTCCAATTAGACTTTGTTCAAAATTTATTTGTATTTGTATTTTGTACTATTTTGTTGTGTGTGATGATTATATTTAGCATTTGAATTTAAATAATGAACTTGTGAAATTGTTATAATTTGATGTTTTGTAGGTGTCATGATTTTTTTAGAGACCGAGTCACATGTTCGACCGGTTTAATAACTTTATATTTTTTGATAAAGACAGTATTATTAAAATGACTTTTCCAATTTTATTCGGTTTAGTCATGCGGTTCGACCTGTGACCCGGTGGTTCGACTAACGAACGAGTGGCTCAATACCCTCACGGTTTGATGACCCTTTCGATTGTTAAAACTTTGATTTTAAGATCTACCTAATCATCAAACTAAGATTTTTTTTAAATAAACACCAGTAGTAGGATATGAATAAGGATTTTCTTCAAAACACAATTTAAGATATACTTTATCAATCATAATTTTAACCAAACACTTGATTACCTATTATTAAAAATTTAAAATTAGAATATTTGCATAACTCAAATAAATTCTTTATCTTGTGTCTTTAAATCCACCCTCACTAACTATCCATGTATAATATATTTTTTGTGATTTCAGGGGAACCATATTTTTGATAAATTTAAAACATCCATTTTATTCAACATGAAAACATAAATAATTAAAATATTTAAGTAATATTTTATAAAAAAAGACAATGCAAATAATATATATTCCATTTTAAATTTCATTTATTCATAATAGTGTTTATAGTATTTTAAAGATTTACACAAATTTCTTACAAAAAGTAAGTTCCAGAGCTAAACTGAAGTGCACGTTTTATTATTTTTATTGAACTCATACAATAAAATTCATTGGTGAAAACAACAACATGTTGTCTTCTCAAGATGAGTATAACATTGTCCCCCTTTTCCAAATCCCTTGCCACGGCAATCCTGGTCGCACGTTGCAACACAAGGCCCTATACAAACTCCTCCGGGAGGGACCAAAATACTGGTAACCAATCCTGAATCAACCAAAATTTAAAATTAGTTTGTGTCTGACATTGCTTCATTATTTTTACATTAAAAATCTCAATCTAATGTTCTTTCGAATTTAGAATTGATTAAACCATAATTGAATTGTTATTGATCTACATATCTTGTTTAAAAAGAAATCAACTTCTTAGAAGGGTTAAACAATCACATAATTTTTTAGACGAGTCTTTTTTACTTTCTTTTGAATATAAAGATGCAATATATGTTTCAATAAAAAACATTTGGTGTTAGTAAATTCTACTTTAAAATTGAAACTCAAAAATAAAAATAAAATTTCATTCTTACCCGAACTAACCATCAAAACAAGGCATAAAACACTCAAAAAACAAGATTGATTGGTGTGACATGCCATTTTGTAAGATTTCAATTTATATTTTATTTCTTTGTAACGAGTAAGACTAACATAACTTCTATTATATAGGCCTAAAAACTGTATTAGTTTTTTAATATCTCATTTGACTATTAACTTTACATAAATTTATTAATGGAATCTTAAAGTAAGAAAGATAGATTTAAATAAATAAAGTGGTCAATAAAATGAATTTGATAATATTGAAAATAATTTTCATTTTCTATTGAATTTTGAAAGGAACATAAAATGATATTATTCATCAATGACTTCATACCTATAGTCAATTTTAATGATTAAAATATAATAAATAGATTTATATTTTATTTCTTTGTAACGAGTAAGACTAACATAACTTCTATTATATAGGCCTAAAAACTGTATTTGTTTTTTAATATCTCATTTGACTATTAACTTTACATAAATTTATTAATTGAATCTTAAATTAAGAAAGATAGGTTAGATTTAAATAAATAAAGTGTTCAATAAAATGAATTTGATAATATTGAAATATAATCTTCATTTTCTATTGAATTTTGAAAGGAATATAAAATGATATTATTCATCAATGACTTAATACCTATAGTCAATTTTAATTATTAAAATATAATAAATAGATTTATAAATACTTAAAATTATGTGTAATATATGATTATAAACATGTAGTTTAATTGAATAGATTATTATAATATTAAAATTAATAAATTTATTATAAAAA
The DNA here is from genome assembly GCF_024323335.1 of Lathyrus oleraceus. Lineage (NCBI taxonomy): Eukaryota > Viridiplantae > Streptophyta > Magnoliopsida > Fabales > Fabaceae > Lathyrus > Lathyrus oleraceus. The sequence goes on from NW_026112392.1 coordinate 95,696, forward strand.
ATACTACTCAATTTTAACCGAATGACAAAAAAATGGTGTCAAATTACGTTGGAGTTATTTTAGTCCTCGTCAAATTACGAGTTTGTTTAAAAATTAACTGAATAAACTTTACACGAATGTCCGAACACAACTATTTTGTTAACACTTGAACAGTTTCTATAAATTATAAAATATATTATTATTATCTTTAATTGTAACATATTGGTCATGAATTTTGCAATGTTTTATTATTTTGATTTTTATGCTGACTCGAGTACAAAGATTTTCTTAAGAATTTAACAACAAAACATTTCAACACTAAATTAATTATTTGGTCATGATTTTATCATTTTATTTACAAGTCTCACATGCTAGTGAAGAAATGTAAAGTGCTTGTACATGTAATTATCATAAAACGACTATTTATTTTCTCATCGTATGCAAGTGTTTAAAAGGTTTGAGTCTTTATCTTGTAAATCAATCTTTGTTGAAGATTCTCTTACATTATTTATACTTTTTCTAATACTTTTGTTTCTAAACATATAATTCAATTTTTGTCTCATTACTAGGGTCTCCCAAATAAACCAAATCATCAGAGATATAATTCATTTGTATTTGAAATAGTGCTTTAAGGATCGAACTAGCTTGACCGGTCAAACAGAAAATTGAAAGGATCACCAATTTGGTCTTATTGTTGGATCAGGCAAGCTATTAAAATAGTTGAAACTGACTAGAACTAACCAAAATCAGTAAATCAGCGGGTTAAATGCTATCTTTTTTTTCTTTAGCCAAAATGAGATTGCAATAATAATTTATATATATATATATATATATATATATATATATATATATATATATATATATATATATATATATATATATAACTAGATTTTTTTTTAATTATTTGAAACAATTTTCCAACACTAGAAATAAATTTATAAGAAATTGCAGTTATTTTTTTATCCAGATTATGTTCCAATTAGACTTTGTTCAAAATTTATTTGTATTTGTATTTTGTACTATTTTGTTGTGTGTGATGATTATATTTAGCATTTGAATTTAAATAATGAACTTGTGAAATTGTTATAATTTGATGTTTTGTAGGTGTCATGATTTTTTTAGAGACCGAGTCACATGTTCGACCGGTTTAATAACTTTATATTTTTTGATAAAGACAGTATTATTAAAATGACTTTTCCAATTTTATTCGGTTTAGTCATGCGGTTCGACCTGTGACCCGGTGGTTCGACTAACGAACGAGTGGCTCAATACCCTCACGGTTTGATGACCCTTTCGATTGTTAAAACTTTGATTTTAAGATCTACCTAATCATCAAACTAAGATTTTTTTTTAATAAACACCAGTAGTAGGATATGAATAAGGATTTTCTTCAAAACACAATTTAAGATATACTTTATCAATCATAATTTTAACCAAACACTTGATTACCTATTATTAAAAATTTAAAATTAGAATATTTGCATAACTCAAATAAATTCTTTATCTTGTGTCTTTAAATCCACCCTCACTAACTATCCATGTATAATATATTTTTTGTGATTTCAGGGGAACCATATTTTTGATAAATTTAAAACATCCATTTTATTCAACATGAAAACATAAATAATTAAAATATTTAAGTAATATTTTATAAAAAAAGACAATGCAAATAATATATATTCCATTTTAAATTTCATTTATTCATAATAGTGTTTATAGTATTTTAAAGATTTACACAAATTTCTTACAAAAAGTAAGTTCCAGAGCTAAACTGAAGTGCACGTTTTATTATTTTTATTGAACTCATACAATAAAATTCATTGGTGAAAACAACAACATGTTGTCTTCTCAAGATGAGTATAACATTGTCCCCCTTTTCCAAATCCCTTGCCACGGCAATCCTGGTCGCACGTTGCAACACAAGGCCCTATACAAACTCCTCCGGGAGGGACCAAAATACTGGTAACCAATCCTGAATCAACCAAAATTTAAAATTAGTTTGTGTCTGACATTGCTTCATTATTTTTACATTAAAAATCTCAATCTAATGTTCTTTCGAATTTAGAATTGATTAAACCATAATTGAATTGTTATTGATCTACATATCTTGTTTAAAAAGAAATCAACTTCTTAGAAGGGTTAAACAATCACATAATTTTTTAGACGAGTCTTTTTTACTTTCTTTTGAATATAAAGATGCAATATATGTTTCAATAAAAAACATTTGGTGTTAGTAAATTCTACTTTAAAATTGAAACTCAAAAATAAAAATAAAATTTCATTCTTACCCGAACTAACCATCAAAACAAGGCATAAAACACTCAAAAAACAAGATTGATTGGTGTGACATGCCATTTTGTAAGATTTCAATTTATATTTTATTTCTTTGTAACGAGTAAGACTAACATAACTTCTATTATATAGGCCTAAAAACTGTATTAGTTTTTTAATATCTCATTTGACTATTAACTTTACATAAATTTATTAATGGAATCTTAAAGTAAGAAAGATAGATTTAAATAAATAAAGTGGTCAATAAAATGAATTTGATAATATTGAAAATAATTTTCATTTTCTATTGAATTTTGAAAGGAACATAAAATGATATTATTCATCAATGACTTCATACCTATAGTCAATTTTAATGATTAAAATATAATAAATAGATTTATATTTTATTTCTTTGTAACGAGTAAGACTAACATAACTTCTATTATATAGGCCTAAAAACTGTATTTGTTTTTTAATATCTCATTTGACTATTAACTTTACATAAATTTATTAATTGAATCTTAAATTAAGAAAGATAGGTTAGATTTAAATAAATAAAGTGTTCAATAAAATGAATTTGATAATATTGAAATATAATCTTCATTTTCTATTGAATTTTGAAAGGAATATAAAATGATATTATTCATCAATGACTTAATACCTATAGTCAATTTTAATTATTAAAATATAATAAATAGATTTATAAATACTTAAAATTATGTGTAATATATGATTATAAACATGTAGTTTAATTGAATAGATTATTATAATATTAAAATTAATAAATTTATTATAAAAAATACTACTCAATTTTAACCGAATGACAAAAAAATGGTGTCAAATTACGTTGGAGTTATTTTAGTCCTCGTCAAATTACGAGTTTGTTTAAAAATTAACTGAATAAACTTTACACGAATGTCCGAACACAACTATTTTGTTAACACTTGAACAGTTTCTATAAATTATAAAATATATTATTATTATCTTTAATTGTAACATATTGGTCATGAATTTTGCAATGTTTTATTATTTTGATTTTTATGCTGACTCGAGTACAAAGATTTTCTTAAGAATTTAACAACAAAACATTTCAACACTAAATTAATTATTTGGTCATGATTTTATCATTTTATTTACAAGTCTCACATGCTAGTGAAGAAATGTAAAGTGCTTGTACATGTAATTATCATAAAACGACTATTTATTTTCTCATCGTATGCAAGTGTTTAAAAGGTTTGAGTCTTTATCTTGTAAATCAATCTTTGTTGAAGATTCTCTTACATTATTTATACTTTTTCTAATACTTTTGTTTCTAAACATATAATTCAATTTTGTCTCATTACTAGGGTCTCCCAAATAAACCAAATCATCAGAGATATAATTCATTTGTATTTGAAATAGTGCTTTAAGGATCGAACTAGCTTGACCGGTCAAACAGAAAATTGAAAGGATCACCAATTTGGTCTTATTGTTGGATCAGGCAAGCTATTAAAATAGTTGAAACTGACTAGAACTAACCAAAATCAGTAAATCAGCGGGTTAAATGCTATCTTTTTTTCTTTTAAAAAAATAATAATTAATATATATATATATATATATATATATATATATATATATATATATATATATATATATATATATATATATATATTAATTTTATATTTAGAAATTATTTGAATTTCCAACACTAGAAAAATTTATAAGAAATTGCAGTTATTTTTTTATCCAGATTATGTTCCAATTAGACTTTGTTCAAAATTTATTTGTATTTGTATTTTGTACTATTTTGTTGTGTGTGATGATTATATTTAGCATTTGAATTTAAATAATGAACTTGTGAAATTGTTATAATTTGATGTTTTGTAGGTGTCATGATTTTTTTAGAGACCGAGTCACATGTTCGACCGGTTTAATAACTTTATATTTTTTGATAAAGACAGTATTATTAAAATGACTTTTCCAATTTTATTCGGTTTAGTCATGCGGTTCGACCTGTGACCCGGTGGTTCGACTAACGAACGAGTGGCTCAATACCCTCACGGTTTGATGACCCTTTCGATTGTTAAAACTTTGATTTTAAGATCTACCTAATCATCAAACTAAGATTTTTTTTTAAATAAACACCAGTAGTAGGATATGAATAAGGATTTTCTTCAAAACACAATTTAAGATATACTTTATCAATCATAATTTTAACCAAACACTTGATTACCTATTATTAAAAATTTAAAATTAGAATATTTGCATAACTCAAATAAATTCTTTATCTTGTGTCTTTAAATCCACCCTCACTAACTATCCATGTATAATATATTTTTTGTGATTTCAGGGGAACCATATTTTTGATAAATTTAAAACATCCATTTTATTCAACATGAAAACATAAATAATTAAAATATTTAAGTAATATTTTATAAAAAAAGACAATGCAAATAATATATATTCCATTTTAAATTTCATTTATTCATAATAGTGTTTATAGTATTTTAAAGATTTACACAAATTTCTTACAAAAAGTAAGTTCCAGAGCTAAACTGAAGTGCACGTTTTATTATTTTTATTGAACTCATACAATAAAATTCATTGGTGAAAACAACAACATGTTGTCTTCTCAAGATGAGTATAACATTGTCCCCCTTTTCCAAATCCCTTGCCACGGCAATCCTGGTCGCACGTTGCAACACAAGGCCCTATACAAACTCCTCCGGGAGGGACCAAAATACTGGTAACCAATCCTGAATCAACCAAAATTTAAAATTAGTTTGTGTCTGACATTGCTTCATTATTTTTACATTAAAAATCTCAATCTAATGTTCTTTCGAATTTAGAATTGATTAAACCATAATTGAATTGTTATTGATCTACATATCTTGTTTAAAAAGAAATCAACTTCTTAGAAGGGTTAAACAATCACATAATTTTTTAGACGAGTCTTTTTTACTTTCTTTTGAATATAAAGATGCAATATATGTTTCAATAAAAAACATTTGGTGTTAGTAAATTCTACTTTAAAATTGAAACTCAAAAATAAAAATAAAATTTCATTCTTACCCGAACTAACCATCAAAACAAGGCATAAAACACTCAAAAAACAAGATTGATTGGTGTGACATGCCATTTTGTAAGATTTCAATTTATATTTTATTTCTTTGTAACGAGTAAGACTAACATAACTTCTATTATATAGGCCTAAAAACTGTATTAGTTTTTTAATATCTCATTTGACTATTAACTTTACATAAATTTATTAATGGAATCTTAAAGTAAGAAAGATAGATTTAAATAAATAAAGTGGTCAATAAAATGAATTTGATAATATTGAAAATAATTTTCATTTTCTATTGAATTTTGAAAGGAACATAAAATGATATTATTCATCAATGACTTCATACCTATAGTCAATTTTAATGATTAAAATATAATAAATAGATTTATATTTTATTTCTTTGTAACGAGTAAGACTAACATAACTTCTATTATATAGGCCTAAAAACTGTATTTGTTTTTTAATATCTCATTTGACTATTAACTTTACATAAATTTATTAATTGAATCTTAAATTAAGAAAGATAGGTTAGATTTAAATAAATAAAGTGTTCAATAAAATGAATTTGATAATATTGAAATATAATCTTCATTTTCTATTGAATTTTGAAAGGAATATAAAATGATATTATTCATCAATGACTTAATACCTATAGTCAATTTTAATTATTAAAATATAATAAATAGATTTATAAATACTTAAAATTATGTGTAATATATGATTATAAACATGTAGTTTAATTGAATAGATTATTATAATATTAAAATTAATAAATTTATTATAAAAAATACTACTCAATTTTAACCGAATGACAAAAAAATGGTGTCAAATTACGTTGGAGTTATTTTAGTCCTCGTCAAATTACGAGTTTGTTTAAAAATTAACTGAATAAACTTTACACGAATGTCCGAACACAACTATTTTGTTAACACTTGAACAGTTTCTATAAATTATAAAATATATTATTATTATCTTTAATTGTAACATATTGGTCATGAATTTTGCAATGTTTTATTATTTTGATTTTTATGCTGACTCGAGTACAAAGATTTTCTTAAGAATTTAACAACAAAACATTTCAACACTAAATTAATTATTTGGTCATGATTTTATCATTTTATTTACAAGTCTCACATGCTAGTGAAGAAATGTAAAGTGCTTGTACATGTAATTATCATAAAACGACTATTTATTTTCTCATCGTATGCAAGTGTTTAAAAGGTTTGAGTCTTTATCTTGTAAATCAATCTTTGTTGAAGATTCTCTTACATTATTTATACTTTTTCTAATACTTTTGTTTCTAAACATATAATTCAATTTTGTCTCATTACTAGGGTCTCCCAAATAAACCAAATCATCAGAGATATAATTCATTTGTATTTGAAATAGTGCTTTAAGGATCGAACTAGCTTGACCGGTCAAACAGAAAATTGAAAGGATCACCAATTTGGTCTTATTGTTGGATCAGGCAAGCTATTAAAATAGTTGAAACTGACTAGAACTAACCAAAATCAGTAAATCAGCGGGTTAAATGCTATCTTTTTTTTCTTTAGCCAAAATGAGATTGCAATAATAATTTATATATATATATATATATATATATATATATATATATAGATTATATATTTTTATATATATATTTTGAAAGAATTTTCCAACACTAGAAATAAATTTATAAGAAATTGCAGTTATTTTTTTATCCAGATTATGTTCCAATTAGACTTTGTTCAAAATTTATTTGTATTTGTATTTTGTACTATTTTGTTGTGTGTGATGATTATATTTAGCATTTGAATTTAAATAATGAACTTGTGAAATTGTTATAATTTGATGTTTTGTAGGTGTCATGATTTTTTTAGAGACCGAGTCACATGTTCGACCGGTTTAATAACTTTATATTTTTTGATAAAGACAGTATTATTAAAATGACTTTTCCAATTTTATTCGGTTTAGTCATGCGGTTCGACCTGTGACCCGGTGGTTCGACTAACGAACGAGTGGCTCAATACCCTCACGGTTTGATGACCCTTTCGATTGTTAAAACTTTGATTTTAAGATCTACCTAATCATCAAACTAAGATTTTTTTTAAATAAACACCAGTAGTAGGATATGAATAAGGATTTTCTTCAAAACACAATTTAAGATATACTTTATCAATCATAATTTTAACCAAACACTTGATTACCTATTATTAAAAATTTAAAATTAGAATATTTGCATAACTCAAATAAATTCTTTATCTTGTGTCTTTAAATCCACCCTCACTAACTATCCATGTATAATATATTTTTTGTGATTTCAGGGGAACCATATTTTTGATAAATTTAAAACATCCATTTTATTCAACATGAAAACATAAATAATTAAAATATTTAAGTAATATTTTATAAAAAAAGACAATGCAAATAATATATATTCCATTTTAAATTTCATTTATTCATAATAGTGTTTATAGTATTTTAAAGATTTACACAAATTTCTTACAAAAAGTAAGTTCCAGAGCTAAACTGAAGTGCACGTTTTATTATTTTTATTGAACTCATACAATAAAATTCATTGGTGAAAACAACAACATGTTGTCTTCTCAAGATGAGTATAACATTGTCCCCCTTTTCCAAATCCCTTGCCACGGCAATCCTGGTCGCACGTTGCAACACAAGGCCCTATACAAACTCCTCCGGGAGGGACCAAAATACTGGTAACCAATCCTGAATCAACCAAAATTTAAAATTAGTTTGTGTCTGACATTGCTTCATTATTTTTACATTAAAAATCTCAATCTAATGTTCTTTCGAATTGAGAATTGATTAAACCATAATTGAATTGTTATTGATCTACATATCTTGTTTAAAAAGAAATCAACTTCTTAGAAGGGTTAAACAATCACATAATTTTTTAGACGAGTCTTTTTTACTTTCTTTTGAATATAAAGATGCAATATATGTTTCAATAAAAAACATTTGGTGTTAGTAAATTCTACTTTAAAATTGAAACTCAAAAATAAAAATAAAATTTCATTCTTACCCGAACTAACCATCAAAACAAGGCATAAAACACTCAAAAAACAAGATTGATTGGTGTGACATGCCATTTTGTAAGATTTCAATTTATATTTTATTTCTTTGTAACGAGTAAGACTAACATAACTTCTATTATATAGGCCTAAAAACTGTATTAGTTTTTTAATATCTCATTTGACTATTAACTTTACATAAATTTATTAATGGAATCTTAAAGTAAGAAAGATAGATTTAAATAAATAAAGTGGTCAATAAAATGAATTTGATAATATTGAAAATAATTTTCATTTTCTATTGAATTTTGAAAGGAACATAAAATGATATTATTCATCAATGACTTCATACCTATAGTCAATTTTAATGATTAAAATATAATAAATAGATTTATATTTTATTTCTTTGTAACGAGTAAGACTAACATAACTTCTATTATATAGGCCTAAAAACTGTATTTGTTTTTTAATATCTCATTTGACTATTAACTTTACATAAATTTATTAATTGAATCTTAAATTAAGAAAGATAGGTTAGATTTAAATAAATAAAGTGTTCAATAAAATGAATTTGATAATATTGAAATATAATCTTCATTTTCTATTGAATTTTGAAAGGAATATAAAATGATATTATTCATCAATGACTTAATACCTATAGTCAATTTTAATTATTAAAATATAATAAATAGATTTATAAATACTTAAAATTATGTGTAATATATGATTATAAACATGTAGTTTAATTGAATAGATTATTATAATATTAAAATTAATAAATTTATTATAAAAAATACTACTCAATTTTAACCGAATGACAAAAAAATGGTGTCAAATTACGTTGGAGTTATTTTAGTCCTCGTCAAATTACGAGTTTGTTTAAAAATTAACTGAATAAACTTTACACGAATGTCCGAACACAACTATTTTGTTAACACTTGAACAGTTTCTATAAATTATAAAATATATTATTCTATCTTTAATTGTAACATATTGGTCATGAATTTTGCAATGTTTTATTATTTTGATTTTTATGCTGACTCGAGTACAAAGATTTTCTTAAGAATTTAACAACAAAACATTTCAACACTAAATTAATTATTTGGTCATGATTTTATCATTTTATTTACAAGTCTCACATGCTAGTGAAGAAATGTAAAGTGCTTGTACATGTAATTATCATAAAACGACTATTTATTTTCTCATCGTATGCAAGTGTTTAAAAGGTTTGAGTCTTTATCTTGTAAATCAATCTTTGTTGAAGATTCTCTTACATTATTTATACTTTTTCTAATACTTTTGTTTCTAAACATATAATTCAATTTTTGTCTCATTACTAGGGTCTCCCAAATAAACCAAATCATCAGAGATATAATTCATTTGTATTTGAAATAGTGCTTTAAGGATCGAACTAGCTTGACCGGTCAAACAGAAAATTGAAAGGATCACCAATTTGGTCTTATTGTTGGATCAGGCAAGCTATTAAAATAGTTGAAACTGACTAGAACTAACCAAAATCAGTAAATCAGCGGGTTAAATGCTATCTTTTTTTTCTTTAGCCAAAATGAGATTGCAATAATAATTTTATATATATATATATATATATAACTAGATTTTTTTTTAATTATTTGAAACAATTTTCCAACACTAGAAATAAATTTATAAGAAATTGCAGTTATTTTTTTATCCAGATTATGTTCCAATTAGACTTTGTTCAAAATTTATTTGTATTTGTATTTTGTACTATTTTGTTGTGTGTGATGATTATATTTAGCATTTGAATTTAAATAATGAACTTGTGAAATTGTTATAATTTGATGTTTTGTAGGTGTCATGATTTTTTTAGAGACCGAGTCACATGTTCGACCGGTTTAATAACTTTATATTTTTTGATAAAGACAGTATTATTAAAATGACTTTTCCAATTTTATTCGGTTTAGTCATGCGGTTCGACCTGTGACCCGGTGGTTCGACTAACGAACGAGTGGCTCAATACCCTCACGGTTTGATGACCCTTTCGATTGTTAAAACTTTGATTTTAAGATCTACCTAATCATCAAACTAAGATTTTTTTTAAATAAACACCAGTAGTAGGATATGAATAAGGATTTTCTTCAAAACACAATTTAAGATATACTTTATCAATCATAATTTTAACCAAACACTTGATTACCTATTATTAAAAATTTAAAATTAGAATATTTGCATAACTCAAATAAATTCTTTATCTTGTGTCTTTAAATCCACCCTCACTAACTATCCATGTATAATATATTTTTTGTGATTTCAGGGGAACCATATTTTTGATAAATTTAAAACATCCATTTTATTCAACATGAAAACATAAATAATTAAAATATTTAAGTAATATTTTATAAAAAAAGACAATGCAAATAATATATATTCCATTTTAAATTTCATTTATTCATAATAGTGTTTATAGTATTTTAAAGATTTACACAAATTTCTTACAAAAAGTAAGTTCCAGAGCTAAACTGAAGTGCACGTTTTATTATTTTTATTGAACTCATACAATAAAATTCATTGGTGAAAACAACAACATGTTGTCTTCTCAAGATGAGTATAACATTGTCCCCCTTTTCCAAATCCCTTGCCACGGCAATCCTGGTCGCACGTTGCAACACAAGGCCCTATACAAACTCCTCCGGGAGGGACCAAAATACTGGTAACCAATCCTGAATCAACCAAAATTTAAAATTAGTTTGTGTCTGACATTGCTTCATTATTTTTACATTAAAAATCTCAATCTAATGTTCTTTCGAATTGAGAATTGATTAAACCATAATTGAATTGTTATTGATCTACATATCTTGTTTAAAAAGAAATCAACTTCTTAGAAGGGTTAAACAATCACATAATTTTTTAGACGAGTCTTTTTTACTTTCTTTTGAATATAAAGATGCAATATATGTTTCAATAAAAAACATTTGGTGTTAGTAAATTCTACTTTAAAATTGAAACTCAAAAATAAAAATAAAATTTCATTCTTACCCGAACTAACCATCAAAACAAGGCATAAAACACTCAAAAAACAAGATTGATTGGTGTGACATGCCATTTTGTAAGATTTCAATTTATATTTTATTTCTTTGTAACGAGTAAGACTAACATAACTTCTATTATATAGGCCTAAAAACTGTATTAGTTTTTTAATATCTCATTTGACTATTAACTTTACATAAATTTATTAATGGAATCTTAAAGTAAGAAAGATAGATTTAAATAAATAAAGTGGTCAATAAAATGAATTTGATAATATTGAAAATAATTTTCATTTTCTATTGAATTTTGAAAGGAACATAAAATGATATTATTCATCAATGACTTCATACCTATAGTCAATTTTAATGATTAAAATATAATAAATAGATTTATATTTTATTTCTTTGTAACGAGTAAGACTAACATAACTTCTATTATATAGGCCTAAAAACTGTATTAGTTTTTTAATATCTCATTTGACTATTAACTTTACATAAATTTATTAATTGAATCTTAAATTAAGAAAGATAGGTTAGATTTAAATAAATAAAGTGTTCAATAAAATGAATTTGATAATATTGAAATATAATCTTCATTTTCTATTGAATTTTGAAAGGAATATAAAATGATATTATTCATCAATGACTTAATACCTATAGTCAATTTTAATTATTAAAATATAATAAATAGATTTATAAATACTTAAAATTATGTGTAATATATGATTATAAACATGTAGTTTAATTGAATAGATTATTATAATATTAAAATTAATAAATTTATTATAAAAAATACTACTCAATTTTAACCGAATGACAAAAAAATGGTGTCAAATTACGTAGGAGTTATTTTAGTCCTCGTCAAATTACGAGTTTGTTTAAAAATTAACTGAATAAACTTTACACGAATGTCCGAACACAACTATTTTGTTAACACTTGAACAGTTTCTATAAATTATAAAATATATTATTCTTATCTTTAATTGTAACATATTGGTCATGAATTTTGCAATGTTTTATTATTTTGATTTTTATGGTGACTCGAGTACAAAGATTTTCTTAAGAATTTAACAACAAAACATTTCAACACTAAATTAATTATTTGGTCATGATTTTATCATTTTATTTACAAGTCTCACATGCTAGTGAAGAAATGTAAAGTGCTTGTACATGTAATTATCATAAAACGACTATTTATTTTCTCATCGTATGCAAGTGTTTAAAAGGTTTGAGTCTTTATCTTGTAAATCAATCTTTGTTGAAGATTCTCTTACATTATTTATACTTTTTCTAATACTTTTGTTTCTAAACATATAATTCAATTTTTGTCTCATTACTAGGGTCTCCCAAATAAACCAAATCATCAGAGATATAATTCATTTGTATTTGAAATAGTGCTTTAAGGATCGAACTAGCTTGACCGGTCAAACAGAAAATTGAAAGGATCACCAATTTGGTCTTATTGTTGGATCAGGCAAGCTATTAAAATAGTTGAAACTGACTAGAACTAACCAAAATCAGTAAATCAGCGGGTTAAATGCTATCTTTTTTTTCTTTAGCCAAAATGAGATTGCAAAAATAATTATATATATATATACATATAACTAGATTTTTTTTTAATTATTTGAAACAATTTTCCAACACTAGAAATAAATTTATAAGAAATTGCAGTTATTTTTTTATCCAGATTATGTTCCAATTAGACTTTGTTCAAAATTTATTTGTATTTGTATTTTGTACTATTTTGTTGTGTGTGATGATTATATTTAGCATTTGAATTTAAATAATGAACTTGTGAAATTGTTATAATTTGATGTTTTGTAGGTGTCATGATTTTTTTAGAGACCGAGTCACATGTTCGACCGGTTTAATAACTTTATATTTTTTGATAAAGACAGTATTATTAAAATGACTTTTCCAATTTTATTCGGTTTAGTCATGCGGTTCGACCTGTGACCCGGTGGTTCGACTAACGAACGAGTGGCTCAATACCCTCACGGTTTGATGACCCTTTCGATTGTTAAAACTTTGATTTTAAGATCTACCTAATCATCAAACTAAGATTTTTTTTAAATAAACACCAGTAGTAGGATATGAATAAGGATTTTCTTCAAAACACAATTTAAGATATACTTTATCAATCATAATTGTAACCAAACACTTGATTACCTATTATTAAAAATTTAAAATTAGAATATTTGCATAACTCAAATAAATTCTTTATCTTGTGTCTTTAAATCCACCCTCACTAACTATCCATGTATAATATATTTTTTGTGATTTCAGGGGAACCATATTTTTGATAAATTTAAAACATCCATTTTATTCAACATGAAAACATAAATAATTAAAATATTTAAGTAATATTTTATAAAAAAAGACAATGCAAATAATATATATTCCATTTTAAATTTCATTTATTCATAATAGTGTTTATAGTATTTTAAAGATTTACACAAATTTCTTACAAAAAGTAAGTTCCAGAGCTAAACTGAAGTGCACGTTTTATTATTTTTATTGAACTCATACAATAAAATTCATTGGTGAAAACAACAACATGTTGTCTTCTCAAGATGAGTATAACATTGTCCCCCTTTTCCAAATCCCTTGCCACGGCAATCCTGGTCGCACGTTGCAACACAAGGCCCTATACAAACTCCTCCGGGAGGGACCAAAATACTGGTAACCAATCCTGAATCAACCAAAATTTAAAATTAGTTTGTGTCTGACATTGCTTCATTATTTTTACATTAAAAATCTCAATCTAATGTTCTTTCGAATTGAGAATTGATTAAACCATAATTGAATTGTTATTGATCTACATATCTTGTTTAAAAAGAAATCAACTTCTTAGAAGGGTTAAACAATCACATAATTTTTTAGACGAGTCTTTTTTACTTTCTTTTGAATATAAAGATGCAATATATGTTTCAATAAAAAACATTTGGTGTTAGTAAATTCTACTTTAAAATTGAAACTCAAAAATAAAAATAAAATTTCATTCTTACCCGAACTAACCATCAAAACAAGGCATAAAACACTCAAAAAACAAGATTGATTGGTGTGACATGCCATTTTGTAAGATTTCAATTTATATTTTATTTCTTTGTAACCAGTAAGACTAACATAACTTCTATTATATAGGCCTAAAAACTGTATTAGTTTTTTAATATCTCATTTGACTATTAACTTTACATAAATTTATTAATGGAATCTTAAAGTAAGAAAGATAGATTTAAATAAATAAAGTGGTCAATAAAATGAATTTGATAATATTGAAAATAATTTTCATTTTCTATTGAATTTTGAAAGGAACATAAAATGATATTATTCATCAATGACTTCATACCTATAGTCAATTTTAATGATTAAAATATAATAAATAGATTTATATTTTATTTCTTTGTAACGAGTAAGACTAACATAACTTCTATTATATAGGCCTAAAAACTGTATTAGTTTTTTAATATCTCATTTGACTATTAACTTTACATAAATTTATTAATTGAATCTTAAATTAAGAAAGATAGGTTAGATTTAAATAAATAAAAATAAAATGAATTTGATAATATTGAAATATAATCTTCATTTTCTATTGAATTTTGAAAGGAATATAAAATGATATTATTCATCAATGACTTAATACCTATAGTCAATTTTAATTATTAAAATATAATAAATAGATTTATAAATACTTAAAATTATGTGTAATATATGATTATAAACATGTAGTTTAATTGAATAGATTATTATAATATTAAAATTAATAAATTTATTATAAAAAATACTACTCAATTTTAACCGAATGACAAAAAAATGGTGTCAAATTACGTAGGAGTTATTTTAGTCCTCGTCAAATTACGAGTTGGTTTAAAAATTAACTGAATAAACTTTACACGAATGTCCGAACACAACTATTTTGTTAACACTTGAACAGTTTCTATAAATTATAAAATATATTATTACTATCTTTAATTGTAACATATTGGTCATGAATTTTGCAATGTTTTATTATTTTGATTTTTATGGTGACTCGAGTACAAAGATTTTCTTAAGAATTTAACAACAAAACATTTCAACACTAAATTAATTATTTGGTCATGATTTTATCATTTTATTTACAAGTCTCACATGCTAGTGAAGAAATGTAAAGTGCTTGTACATGTAATTATCATAAAACGACTATTTATTTTCTCATCGTATGCAAGTGTTTAAAAGGTTTGAGTCTTTATCTTGTAAATCAATCTTTGTTGAAGATTCTCTTACATTATTTATACTTTTTCTAATACTTTTGTTTCTAAACATATAATTCAATTTTTGTCTCATTACTAGGGTCTCCCAAATAAACCAAATCATCAGAGATATAATTCATTTGTATTTGAAATAGTGCTTTAAGGATCGAACTAGCTTGACCGGTCAAACAGAAAATTGAAAGGATCACCAATTTGGTCTTATTGTTGGATCAGGCAAGCTATTAAAATAGTTGAAACTGACTAGAACTAACCAAAATCAGTAAATCAGCGGGTTAAATGCTATCTTTTTTTTCTTTAGCCAAAATGAGATTGCAATAATAATTATATATATATATATAACTAGATTTTTTTTTAATTATTTGAAACAATTTTCCAACACTAGAAATAAATTTATAAGAAATTGCAGTTATTTTTTTTATCCAGATTATGTTCCAATTAGACTTTGTTCAAAATTTATTTGTATTTGTATTTTGTACTATTTTGTTGTGTGTGATGATTATATTTAGCATTTGAATTTAAATAATGAACTTGTGAAATTGTTATAATTTGATGTTTTGTAGGTGTCATGATTTTTTTAGAGACCGAGTCACATGTTCGACCGGTTTAATAACTTTATATTTTTTGATAAAGACAGTATTATTAAAATGACTTTTCCAATTTTATTCGGTTTAGTCATGCGGTTCGACCTGTGACCCGGTGGTTCGACTAACGAACGAGTGGCTCAATACCCTCACGGTTTGATGACCCTTTCGATTGTTAAAACTTTGATTTTAAGATCTACCTAATCATCAAACTAAGATTTTTTTTAAATAAACACCAGTAGTAGGATATGAATAAGGATTTTCTTCAAAACACAATTTAAGATATACTTTATCAATCATAATTGTAACCAAACACTTGATTACCTATTATTAAAAATTTAAAATTAGAATATTTGCATAACTCAAATAAATTCTTTATCTTGTGTCTTTAAATCCACCCTCACTAACTATCCATGTATAATATATTTTTTGTGATTTCAGGGGAACCATATTTTTGATAAATTTAAAACATCCATTTTATTCAACATGAAAACATAAATAATTAAAATATTTAAGTAATATTTTATAAAAAAAGACAATGCAAATAATATATATTCCATTTTAAATTTCATTTATTCATAATAGTGTTTATAGTATTTTAAAGATTTACACAAATTTCTTACAAAAAGTAAGTTCCAGAGCTAAACTGAAGTGCACGTTTTATTATTTTTATTGAACTCATACAATAAAATTCATTGGTGAAAACAACAACATGTTGTCTTCTCAAGATGAGTATAACATTGTCCCCCTTTTCCAAATCCCTTGCCACGGCAATCCTGGTCGCACGTTGCAACACAAGGCCCTATACAAACTCCTCCGGGAGGGACCAAAATACTGGTAACCAATCCTGAATCAACCAAAATTTAAAATTAGTTTGTGTCTGACATTGCTTCATTATTTTTACATTAAAAATCTCAATCTAATGTTCTTTCGAATTGAGAATTGATTAAACCATAATTGAATTGTTATTGATCTACATATCTTGTTTAAAAAGAAATCAACTTCTTAGAAGGGTTAAACAATCACATAATTTTTTAGACGAGTCTTTTTTACTTTCTTTTGAATATAAAGATGCAATATATGTTTCAATAAAAAACATTTGGTGTTAGTAAATTCTACTTTAAAATTGAAACTCAAAAATAAAAATAAAATTTCATTCTTACCCGAACTAACCATCAAAACAAGGCATAAAACACTCAAAAAACAAGATTGATTGGTGTGACATGCCATTTTGTAAGATTTCAATTTATATTTTATTTCTTTGTAACCAGTAAGACTAACATAACTTCTATTATATAGGCCTAAAAACTGTATTAGTTTTTTAATATCTCATTTGACTATTAACTTTACATAAATTTATTAATGGAATCTTAAAGTAAGAAAGATAGATTTAAATAAATAAAGTGGTCAATAAAATGAATTTGATAATATTGAAAATAATTTTCATTTTCTATTGAATTTTGAAAGGAACATAAAATGATATTATTCATCAATGACTTCATACCTATAGTCAATTTTAATGATTAAAATATATTAAATAGATTTCTATTTTATTTCTTTGTAACGAGTAAGGCTAACATAACTTCTATTATATAGGCCTAAAAACTGTATTAGTTTTTTAATATCTCATTTGATTATTAACTTTACATAAATTTATTGATTGAATCTTAAATTAAGAAAGATAGGTTAGAATTAAATAAATAAAATGAATTTGATAATATTGAAATATAATCTTCATTTTCTATTGAATTTTGAAAGGAATATAAAATGATATTATTCATCAATGACTTAATACCTATAGTCAATTTTAATTATTAAAATATAATAAATAGATTTATAAATACTTAAAATTAAGTGTAGTATATGATTATAAACATGTAGTTTAATTGAATAGATTATTATAATATTAAAATTAATAAATTTATTATAAAAAATACTAATCAATTTTAACCGAATGACAAAAAAATGGTGTCAAATTACGTAGGAGTTATTTTAGTCCTCGTCAAATTACGAGTTGGTTTAGAAACTAACCGAATAAACTTTACACGAATGTCCGAACACAACTATTTTTTTAACACTTGAACAGTTTCTATAAATTATAAAATATATTATTACTAGCTTTAATTGTAACATATTGGTCATGAATTTTGCAATGTTTTATTATTTTGATTTTTATGGTGACTCGAGTACAAAGATTTTCTTAAGAATTTAACAACAAAACATTTCAACACTAACTTAATTATTTGGTCATAATTTTATCATTTTATTTACAAGTCTCACATGCTAGTGAAGAAATGTAAAGTGCTTGTACATGTAATTATCATAAAACGACTATTTATTTTATCATCGTATGCAAGTGTTTAAAAGGTTTGAGTCTTTATCTTGTAAATCAATCTTTGTTGAAGATTCTCTTACATTATTTATACTTTTTCTAATACTTTTGTTTCTAAACATATAATTCAATTTTTGTCTCATTACTAGGGTCTCCCAAATAAACCAAATCATCAGAGATATAATTCATTTGTATTTGAAATAGTGCTTTAAGGATCGAACTAGCTTGACCGGTCAAACAGAAAATTGAAAGGATCACCAATTTGGTCTTATTGTTGGATCAGGCAAGCTATTAAAATAGTTGAAACTGACTAGAACTAACCAAAATCAGTAAATCAGCGGGTTAAATGCTATCTTTTTTTTCTTTAGCCAAAATGAGATTGCAATAATAATTTTATATATATATATATATAACTAGATTTTTTTTTAATTATTTGAAACAATTTTCCAACACTAGAAATAAATTTATAAGAAATTGCAGTTATTTTTTTATCCAGATTATGTTCCAATTAGACTTTGTTCAAAATTTATTTGTATTTGTATTTTGTACTATTTTGTTGTGTGTGATGATTATATTTAGCATTTGAATTTAAATAATGAACTTGTGAAATTGTTATAATTTGATGTTTTGTAGGTGTCATGATTTTTTTAGAGACCGAGTCACATGTTCGACCGGTTTAATAACTTTATATTTTTTGATAAAGACAGTATTATTAAAATGACTTTTCCAATTTTATTCGGTTTAGTCATGCGGTTCGACCTGTGACCCGGTGGTTCGACTAACGAACGAGTGGCTCAATACCCTCACGGTTTGATGACCCTTTCGATTGTTAAAACTTTGATTTTAAGATCTACCTAATCATCAAACTAAGATTTTTTTTAAATAAACACCAGTAGTAGGATATGAATAAGGATTTTCTTCAAAACACAATTTAAGATATACTTTATCAATCATAATTGTAACCAAACACTTGATTACCTATTATTAAAAATTTAAAATTAGAATATTTGCATAACTCAAATAAATTCTTTATCTTGTGTCTTTAAATCCACCCTCACTAACTATCCATGTATAATATATTTTTTGTGATTTCAGGGGAACCATATTTTTGATAAATTTAAAACATCCATTTTATTCAACATGAAAACATAAATAATTAAAATATTTAAGTAATATTTTATAAAAAAAGACAATGCAAATAATATATATTCCATTTTAAATTTCATTTATTCATAATAGTGTTTATAGTATTTTAAAGATTTACACAAATTTCTTACAAAAAGTAAGTTCCAGAGCTAAACTGAAGTGCACGTTTTATTATTTTTATTGAACTCATACAATAAAATTCATTGGTGAAAACAACAACATGTTGTCTTCTCAAGATGAGTATAACATTGTCCCCCTTTTCCAAATCCCTTGCCACGGCAATCCTGGTCGCACGTTGCAACACAAGGCCCTATACAAACTCCTCCGGGAGGGACCAAAATACTGGTAACCAATCCTGAATCAACCAAAATTTAAAATTAGTTTGTGTCTGACATTGCTTCATTATTTTTACATTAAAAATCTCAATCTAATGTTCTTTCGAATTGAGAATTGATTAAACCCTAATTGAATTGTTATTGATCTACATATCTTGTTTAAAAAGAAATCAACTTCTTAGAAGGGTTAAACAATCACATAATTTTTTAGACGAGTCTTTTTTACTTTCTTTTGAATATAAAGATGCAATATATGTTTCAATAAAAAACATTTGGTGTTAGTAAATTCTACTTTAAAATTGAAACTCAAAAATAAAAATAAAATTTCATTCTTACCCGAACTAACCATCAAAACAAGGCATAAAACACTCAAAAAACAAGATTGATTGGTGTGACATGCCATTTTGTAAGATTTCAATTTATATTTTATTTCTTTGTAACCAGTAAGACTAACATAACTTCTATTATATAGGCCTAAAAACTGTATTAGTTTTTTAATATCTCATTTGACTATTAACTTTACATAAATTTATTAATGGAATCTTAAAGTAAGAAAGATAGATTTAAATAAATAAAGTGGTCAATAAAATGAATTTGATAATATTGAAAATAATTTTCATTTTCTATTGAATTTTGAAAGGAACATAAAATGATATTATTCATCAATGACTTCATACCTATAGTCAATTTTAATGATTAAAATATATTAAATAGATTTCTATTTTATTTCTTTGTAACGAGTAAGGCTAACATAACTTCTATTATATAGGCCTAAAAACTGTATTAGTTTTTTAATATCTCATTTGATTATTAACTTTACATAAATTTATTGATTGAATCTTAAATTAAGAAAGATAGGTTAGAATTAAATAAATAAAATGAATTTGATAATATTGAAATATAATCTTCATTTTCTATTGAATTTTGAAAGGAATATAAAATGATATTATTCATCAATGACTTAATACCTATAGTCAATTTTAATTATTAAAATATAATAAATAGATTTATAAATACTTAAAATTAAGTGTAGTATATGATTATAAACATGTAGTTTAATTGAATAGATTATTATAATATTAAAATTAATAAATTTATTATAAAAAATACTAATCAATTTTAACCGAATGACAAAAAAATGGTGTCAAATTACGTAGGAGTTATTTTAGTCCTCGTCAAATTACGAGTTGGTTTAGAAACTAACCGAATAAACTTTACACGAATGTCCGAACACAACTATTTTTTAACACTTGAACAGTTTCTATAAATTATAAAATATATTATTACTAGCTTTAATTGTAACATATTGGTCATGAATTTTGCAATGTTTTATTATTTTGATTTTTATGGTGACTCGAGTACAAAGATTTTCTTAAGAATTTAACAACAAAACATTTCAACACTAACTTAATTATTTGGTCATAATTTTATCATTTTATTTACAAGTCTCACATGCTAGTGAAGAAATGTAAAGTGCTTGTACATGTAATTATCATAAAACGACTATTTATTTTATCATCGTATGCAAGTGTTTAAAAGGTTTGAGTCTTTATCTTGTAAATCAATCTTTGTTGAAGATTCTCTTACATTATTTATACTTTTTCTAATACTTTTGTTTCTAAACATATAATTCAATTTTTGTCTCATTACTAGGGTCTCCCAAATAAACCAAATCATCAGAGATATAATTCATTTGTATTTGAAATAGTGCTTTAAGGATCGAACTAGCTTGACCGGTCAAACAGAAAATTGAAAGGATCACCAATTTGGTCTTATTGTTGGATCAGGCAAGCTATTAAAATAGTTGAAACTGACTAGAACTAACCAAAATCAGTAAATCAGCGGGTTAAATGCTATCTTTTTTTTCTTTAGCCAAAATGAGATTGCAATAATAATTATATATATATATATAACTAGATTTTTTTTTAATTATTTGAAACAATTTTCCAACACTAGAAATAAATTTATAAGAAATTGCAGTTATTTTTTTTATCCAGATTATGTTCCAATTAGACTTTGTTCAAAATTTATTTGTATTTGTATTTTGTACTATTTTGTTGTGTGTGATGATTATATTTAGCATTTGAATTTAAATAATGAACTTGTGAAATTGTTATAATTTGATGTTTTGTAGGTGTCATGATTTTTTTAGAGACCGAGTCACATGTTCGACCGGTTTAATAACTTTATATTTTTTGATAAAGACAGTATTATTAAAATGACTTTTCCAATTTTATTCGGTTTAGTCATGCGGTTCGACCTGTGACCCGGTGGTTCGACTAACGAACGAGTGGCTCAATACCCTCACGGTTTGATGACCCTTTCGATTGTTAAAACTTTGATTTTAAGATCTACCTAATCATCAAACTAAGATTTTTTTTAAATAAACACCAGTAGTAGGATATGAATAAGGATTTTCTTCAAAACACAATTTAAGATATACTTTATCAATCATAATTGTAACCAAACACTTGATTACCTATTATTAAAAATTTAAAATTAGAATATTTGCATAACTCAAATAAATTCTTTATCTTGTGTCTTTAAATCCACCCTCACTAACTATCCATGTATAATATATTTTTTGTGATTTCAGGGGAACCATATTTTTGATAAATTTAAAACATCCATTTTATTCAACATGAAAACATAAATAATTAAAATATTTAAGTAATATTTTATAAAAAAAGACAATGCAAATAATATATATTCCATTTTAAATTTCATTTATTCATAATAGTGTTTATAGTATTTTAAAGATTTACACAAATTTCTTACAAAAAGTAAGTTCCAGAGCTAAACTGAAGTGCACGTTTTATTATTTTTATTGAACTCATACAATAAAATTCATTGGTGAAAACAACAACATGTTGTCTTCTCAAGATGAGTATAACATTGTCCCCCTTTTCCAAATCCCTTGCCACGGCAATCCTGGTCGCACGTTGCAACACAAGGCCCTATACAAACTCCTCCGGGAGGGACCAAAATACTGGTAACCAATCCTGAATCAACCAAAATTTAAAATTAGTTTGTGTCTGACATTGCTTCATTATTTTTACATTAAAAATCTCAATCTAATGTTCTTTCGAATTGAGAATTGATTAAACCCTAATTGAATTGTTATTGATCTACATATCTTGTTTAAAAAGAAATCAACTTCTTAGAAGGGTTAAACAATCACATAATTTTTTAGACGAGTCTTTTTTACTTTCTTTTGAATATAAAGATGCAATATATGTTTCAATAAAAAACATTTGGTGTTAGTAAATTCTACTTTAAAATTGAAACTCAAAAATAAAAATAAAATTTCATTCTTACCCGAACTAACCATCAAAACAAGGCATAAAACACTCAAAAAACAAGATTGATTGGTGTGACATGCCATTTTGTAAGATTTCAATTTATATTTTATTTCTTTGTAACCAGTAAGACTAACATAACTTCTATTATATAGGCCTAAAAACTGTATTAGTTTTTTAATATCTCATTTGACTATTAACTTTACATAAATTTATTAATGGAATCTTAAAGTAAGAAAGATAGATTTAAATAAATAAAGTGGTCAATAAAATGAATTTGATAATATTGAAAATAATTTTCATTTTCTATTGAATTTTGAAAGGAACATAAAATGATATTATTCATCAATGACTTCATACCTATAGTCAATTTTAATGATTAAAATATATTAAATAGATTTCTATTTTATTTCTTTGTAACGAGTAAGGCTAACATAACTTCTATTATATAGGCCTAAAAACTGTATTAGTTTTTTAATATCTCATTTGATTATTAACTTTACATAAATTTATTGATTGAATCTTAAATTAAGAAAGATAGGTTAGATTTAAATAAATAAAAATAAAATGAATTTGATAATATTGAAATATAATCTTCATTTTCTATTGAATTTTGAAAGGAATATAAAATGATATTATTCATCAATGACTTAATACCTATAGTCAATTTTAATTATTAAAATATAATAAATAGATTTATAAATACTTAAAATTAAGTGTAGTATATGATTATAAACATGTAGTTTAATTGAATAGATTATTATAATATTAAAATTAATAAATTTATTATAAAAAATACTAATCAATTTTAACCGAATGACAAAAAAATGGTGTCAAATTACGTAGGAGTTATTTTAGTCCTCGTCAAATTACGAGTTGGTTTAGAAACTAACCGAATAAACTTTACACGAATGTCCGAACACAACTATTTTTTTAACACTTGAACAGTTTCTATAAATTATAAAATATATTATTACTAGCTTTAATTGTAACATATTGGTCATGAATTTTGCAATGTTTTATTATTTTGATTTTTATGGTGACTCGAGTACAAAGATTTTCTTAAGAATTTAACAACAAAACATTTCAACACTAACTTAATTATTTGGTCATGATTTTATCATTTTATTTACAAGTCTCACATGCTAGTGAAGAAATGTAAAGTGCTTGTACATGTAATTATCATAAAACGACTATTTATTTTATCATCGTATGCAAGTGTTTAAAAGGTTTGAGTCTTTATCTTGTAAATCAATCTTTGTTGAAGATTCTCTTACATTATTTATACTTTTTCTAATACTTTTGTTTCTAAACATATAATTCAATTTTTGTCTCATTACTAGGGTCTCCCAAATAAACCAAATCATCAGAGATATAATTCATTTGTATTTGAAATAGTGCTTTAAGGATCGAACTAGCTTGACCGGTCAAACAGAAAATTGAAAGGATCACCAATTTGGTCTTATTGTTGGATCAGGCAAGCTATTAAAATAGTTGAAACTGACTAGAACTAACCAAAATCAGTAAATCAGCGGGTTAAATGCTATCTTTTTTTCTTTAGCCAAAATGAGATTGCAATAATAATATATTATATATATATATAACTAGATTTTTTTTAATTATTTGAAACAATTTTCCAACACTAGAAATAAATTTATAAGAAATTGCAGTTATTTTTTTATCCAGATTATGTTCCAATTAGACTTTGTTCAAAATTTATTTGTATTTGTATTTTGTACTATTTTGTTGTGTGTGATGATTATATTTAGCATTTGAATTTAAATAATGAACTTGTGAAATTGTTATAATTTGATGTTTTGTAGGTGTCATGATTTTTTTAGAGACCGAGTCACATGTTCGACCGGTTTAATAACTTTATATTTTTTGATAAAGACAGTATTATTAAAATGACTTTTCCAATTTTATTCGGTTTAGTCATGCGGTTCGACCTGTGACCCGGTGGTTCGACTAACGAACGAGTGGCTCAATACCCTCACGGTTTGATGACCCTTTCGATTGTTAAAACTTTGATTTTAAGATCTACCTAATCATCAAACTAAGATTTTTTTTAAATAAACACCAGTAGTAGGATATGAATAAGGATTTTCTTCAAAACACAATTTAAGATATACTTTATCAATCATAATTTTAACCAAACACTTGATTACCTATTATTAAAATTTAAAATTAGAATATTTGCATAACTCAAATAAATTCTTTATCTTGTGTCTTTAAATCCACCCTCACTAACTATCCATGTATAATATATTTTTTGTGATTTCAGGGGAACCATATTTTTGATAAATTTAAAACATCCATTTTATTCAACATGAAAACATAAATAATTAAAATATTTAAGTAATATTTTATAAAAAAAGACAATGCAAATAATATATATTCCATTTTAAATTTCATTTATTCATAATAGTGTTTATAGTATTTTAAAGATTTACACAAATTTCTTACAAAAAGTAAGTTCCAGAGCTAAACTGAAGTGCACGTTTTATTATTTTTATTGAACTCATACAATAAAATTCATTGGTGAAAACAACAACATGTTGTCTTCTCAAGATGAGTATAACATTGTCCCCCTTTTCCAAATCCCTTGCCACGGCAATCCTGGTCGCACGTTGCAACACAAGGCCCTATACAAACTCCTCCGGGAGGGACCAAAATACTGGTAACCAATCCTGAATCAACCAAAATTTAAAATTAGTTTGTGTCTGACATTGCTTCATTATTTTTACATTAAAAATCTCAATCTAATGTTCTTTCGAATTGAGAATTGATTAAACCATAATTGAATTGTTATTGATCTACATATCTTGTTTAAAAAGAAATCAACTTCTTAGAAGGGTTAAACAATCACATAATTTTTTAGACGAGTCTTTTTTACTTTCTTTTGAATATAAAGATGCAATATATGTTTCAATAAAAAACATTTGGTGTTAGTAAATTCTACTTTAAAATTGAAACTCAAAAATAAAAATAAAATTTCATTCTTACCCGAACTAACCATCAAAACAAGGCATAAAACACTCAAAAAACAAGATTGATTGGTGTGACATGCCATTTTGTAAGATTTCAATTTATATTTTATTTCTTTGTAACCAGTAAGACTAACATAACTTCTATTATATAGGCCTAAAAACTGTATTAGTTTTTTAATATCTCATTTGACTATTAACTTTACATAAATTTATTAATGGAATCTTAAAGTAAGAAAGATAGATTTAAATAAATAAAGTGGTCAATAAAATGAATTTGATAATATTGAAAATAATTTTCATTTTCTATTGAATTTTGAAAGGAACATAAAATGATATTATTCATCAATGACTTCATACCTATAGTCAATTTTAATGATTAAAATATAATAAATAGATTTATATTTTATTTCTTTGTAACGAGTAAGGCTAACATAACTTCTATTATATAGGCCTAAAAACTGTATTAGTTTTTTAATATCTCATTTGACTATTAACTTTACATAAATTTATTAATTGAATCTTAAATTAAGAAAGATAGGTTAGATTTAAATAAATAAAGTGTTCAATAAAATGAATTTGATAATATTGAAATATAATCTTCATTTTCTATTGAATTTTGAAAGGAATATAAAATGATATTATTCATCAATGACTTAATACCTATAGTCAATTTTAATTATTAAAATATAATAAATAGATTTATAAATACTTAAAATTAAGTGTAATATATGATTATAAACATGTAGTTTAATTGAATAGATTATTATAATATTAAAATTAATAAATTTATTATAAAAAATACTACTCAATTTTAATCGAATGACAAAAAAATGGTGTCAAATTACGTAGGAGTTATTTTAGTCCTCCTCAAATTACGAGTTGGTTTAAAAATTAACCGAATAAACTTTACACGAATGTCCGAACACAACTATTTTTTAACACTTGAACAGTTTCTATAAATTATAAAATATATTATTACTAGCTTTAATTGTAACATATTGGTCATGAATTTTGCAATGTTTTATTATTTTGATTTTTATGGTGACTCGAGTACAAAGATTTTCTTAAGAATTTAACAACAAAACATTTCAACACTAACTTAATTATTTGGTCATAATTTTATCATTTTATTTACAAGTCTCACATGCTAGTGAAGAAATGTAAAGTGCTTGTACATGTAATTATCATAAAACGACTATTTATTTTATCATCGTATGCAAGTGTTTAAAAGGTTTGAGTCTTTATCTTGTAAATCAATCTTTGTTGAAGATTCTCTTACATTATTTATACTTTTTCTAATACTTTTGTTTCTAAACATATAATTCAATTTTTGTCTCATTACTAGGGTCTCCCAAATAAACCAAATCATCAGAGATATAATTCATTTGTATTTGAAATAGTGCTTTAAGGATCGAACTAGCTTGACCGGTCAAACAGAAAATTGAAAGGATCACCAATTTGGTCTTATTGTTGGATCAGGCAAGCTATTAAAATAGTTGAAACTGACTAGAACTAACCAAAATCAGTAAATCAGCGGGTTAAATGCTATCTTTTTTTTCTTTAGCCAAAATGAGATTGCAATAATAATTTTATATATATATATAACTAGATTTTTTTTTTAATTATTTGAAACAATTTTCCAACACTAGAAATAAATTTATAAGAAATTGCAGTTATTTTTTTTATCCAGATTATGTTCCAATTAGACTTTGTTCAAAATTTATTTGTATTTGTATTTTGTACTATTTTGTTGTGTGTGATGATTATATTTAGCATTTGAATTTAAATAATGAACTTGTGAAATTGTTATAATTTGATGTTTTGTAGGTGTCATGATTTTTTTAGAGACCGAGTCACATGTTCGACCGGTTTAATAACTTTATATTTTTTGATAAAGACAGTATTATTAAAATGACTTTTCCAATTTTATTCGGTTTAGTCATGCGGTTCGACCTGTGACCCGGTGGTTCGACTAACGAACGAGTGGCTCAATACCCTCACGGTTTGATGACCCTTTCGATTGTTAAAACTTTGATTTTAAGATCTACCTAATCATCAAACTAAGATTTTTTTTAAATAAACACCAGTAGTAGGATATGAATAAGGATTTTCTTCAAAACACAATTTAAGATATACTTTATCAATCATAATTTTAACCAAACACTTGATTACCTATTATTAAAATTTAAAATTAGAATATTTGCATAACTCAAATAAATTCTTTATCTTGTGTCTTTAAATCCACCCTCACTAACTATCCATGTATAATATATTTTTTGTGATTTCAGGGGAACCATATTTTTGATAAATTTAAAACATCCATTTTATTCAACATGAAAACATAAATAATTAAAATATTTAAGTAATATTTTATAAAAAAAGACAATGCAAATAATATATATTCCATTTTAAATTTCATTTATTCATAATAGTGTTTATAGTATTTTAAAGATTTACACAAATTTCTTACAAAAAGTAAGTTCCAGAGCTAAACTGAAGTGCACGTTTTATTATTTTTATTGAACTCATACAATAAAATTCATTGGTGAAAACAACAACATGTTGTCTTCTCAAGATGAGTATAACATTGTCCCCCTTTTCCAAATCCCTTGCCACGGCAATCCTGGTCGCACGTTGCAACACAAGGCCCTATACAAACTCCTCCGGGAGGGACCAAAATACTGGTAACCAATCCTGAATCAACCAAAATTTAAAATTAGTTTGTGTCTGACATTGCTTCATTATTTTTACATTAAAAATCTCAATCTAATGTTCTTTCGAATTGAGAATTGATTAAACCCTAATTGAATTGTTATTGATCTACATATCTTGTTTAAAAAGAAATCAACTTCTTAGAAGGGTTAAACAATCACATAATTTTTTAGACGAGTCTTTTTTACTTTCTTTTGAATATAAAGATGCAATATATGTTTCAATAAAAAACATTTGGTGTTAGTAAATTCTACTTTAAAATTGAAACTCAAAAATAAAAATAAAATTTCATTCTTACCCGAACTAACCATCAAAACAAGGCATAAAACACTCAAAAAACAAGATTGATTGGTGTGACATGCCATTTTGTAAGATTTCAATTTATATTTTATTTCTTTGTAACCAGTAAGACTAACATAACTTCTATTATATAGGCCTAAAAACTGTATTAGTTTTTTAATATCTCATTTGACTATTAACTTTACATAAATTTATTAATGGAATCTTAAAGTAAGAAAGATAGATTTAAATAAATAAAGTGGTCAATAAAATGAATTTGATAATATTGAAAATAATTTTCATTTTCTATTGAATTTTGAAAGGAACATAAAATGATATTATTCATCAATGACTTCATACCTATAGTCAATTTTAATGATTAAAATATAATAAATAGATTTCTATTTTATTTCTTTGTAACGAGTAAGGCTAACATAACTTCTATTATATAGGCCTAAAAACTGTATTAGTTTTTTAATATCTCATTTGATTATTAACTTTACATAAATTTATTGATTGAATCTTAAATTAAGAAAGATAGGTTAGAATTAAATAAATAAAATAAAATGAATTTGATAATATTGAAATATAATCTTCATTTTCTATTGAATTTTGAAAGGAATATAAAATGATATTATTCATCAATGACTTAATACCTATAGTCAATTTTAATTATTAAAATATAATAAATAGATTTATAAATACTTAAAATTAAGTGTAGTATATGATTATAAACATGTAGTTTAATTGAATAGATTATTATAATATTAAAATTAATAAATTTATTATAAAAAATACTAATCAATTTTAACCGAATGACAAAAAAATGGTGTCAAATTACGTAGGAGTTATTTTAGTCCTCGTCAAATTACGAGTTGGTTTAGAAACTAACCGAATAAACTTTACACGAATGTCCGAACACAACTATTTTTTTAACACTTGAACAGTTTCTATAAATTATAAAATATATTATTACTAGCTTTAATTGTAACATATTGGTCATGAATTTTGCAATGTTTTATTATTTTGATTTTTATGGTGACTCGAGTACAAAGATTTTCTTAAGAATTTAACAACAAAACATTTCAACACTAACTTAATTATTTGGTCATAATTTTATCATTTTATTTACAAGTCTCACATGCTAGTGAAGAAATGTAAAGTGCTTGTACATGTAATTATCATAAAACGACTATTTATTTTATCATCGTATGCAAGTGTTTAAAAGGTTTGAGTCTTTATCTTGTAAATCAATCTTTGTTGAAGATTCTCTTACATTATTTATACTTTTTCTAATACTTTTGTTTCTAAACATATAATTCAATTCTTGTTTCATTACTAGGGTCTCCCAAATAAACCAAATCATCAGAGACATAATTCATTTGTATTTGAAATAGTGCTTTAAGGATCGAACTAGCTTGACCGGTCAAACAGAAAATTGAAAGGATCACCAATTTGGTCTTATTGTTGGATCAGGCAAGCTATTAAAATAGTTGAAACTGACTAGAACTGACCAAAATCAGTAAATCAGCGGGTTAAATGCTATCTTTTTTTCTTTAGCCAAAATGAGATTGCAATAATAATAATTAATATATATATATATATATATATATATATATATATATATATATATATATATATATATATATATATAGATTTTTTTTTAATTATTTGAAACAATTTTCCAACACTAGAATTAAATTTATAAGAAATTGCAGTTATTTTTTTATCCAGATTATGTTCCAATTAGACTTTGTTCAAAATTTATTTGTATTTGTATTTTGTACTATTTTGTTGTGTGTGATGATTATATTTAGCATTTGAATTTAAATAATGAACTTGTGAAATTGTTATAATTTGATGTTTTGTTGGTGTCATGATTTTTTTAGAGACCGAGTCACATGTTCAACCGGTTTAATAACTTTATATTTTTTGATAAAGACAGTATTATTAAAATGACTTTTCAAATTTTATTCGGGTTAGTCATGTGGTTCGACCTGTGACCCGGTGGTTCGACTAACGAACGAGTGGCTCAATACCCTCTCGATTTGATGACCCTTTCGATTGTTTAAACTTTGATTTTAAGATCTACCTAATCATCAAACTAAGATTTTTTTTAAAATAAACCCCAGTAGTAGGATATGAATAAGGATTTTCTTCAAAACACAATTTAAGATATACTTTATCAATCATAATTTTAACCAAACACTTGATTACCTATTATTAAGAATTTAAAATTAGAATATATGCATAACTCAAATAAATTCTTTATCTTGTGTCTTTAAATCCACCCTCACTAACTATCCATGTATAATATATTTTTTGTGATTTCAAGGGAACCATATTTTTGATAAATTTAAAGCATCCATTTTATTCAACATGAAAACATAAATAATTAAAATATTTAAGTAATATTTTATAAAAAAAGACAATGCAAATAATATATCTTCCATTTTAAATTTCATTTATTCATAATAGTGTTTATAGTATTTTAAAGATTTACACAAATTTCTTACAAAAAGTAAGTTCCAGAGCTAAACTGAAGTGCACGTTTTATTATTTTTATTGAACTCATACAATAAAATTCATTGGTGAAAACAACAACATGTTGTCTTCTCAAGATGAGTATAACATTGTCCCCCTTTTCCAAATCCCTTGCCACGGCAATCCTGGTCGCACGTTGCAACACAAGGCCCTATACAAACTCCTCCGGGAGGGACCAAAATACTGGTAACCAATCCTGAATCAACCAAAATTTAAAATTAGTTTGTGTCTGACATTGCTTCATTATTTTTACATTAAAAATCTCAATCTAATGTTCTTTCGAATTGAGAATTGATTAAACCATAATTGAATTGTTATTGATCTACATATCTTGTTTAAAAAGAAATCAACTTCTTAGAAGGGTTAAACAATCACATAATTTTTTAGACGAGTCTTTTTTACTTTCTTTTGAATATAAAGATGCAATATATGTTTCAATAAAAAACATTTGGTGTTAGTAAATTCTACTTTAAAATTGAAACTCAAAAATAAAAATAAAATTTCATTCTTACCCGAACTAACCATCAAAACAAGGCATAAAACACTCAAAAAACAAGATTGATTGGTGTGACATGCCATTTTGTAAGATTTCAATTTATATTTTATTTCTTTGTAACGAGTAAGACTAACATAACTTCTATTATATAGGCCTAAAAACTGTATTAGTTTTTAATATCTCATTTGACTATTAACTTTACATAAATTTATTAATGGAATCTTAAAGTAAGAAAGATAGATTTAAATAAATAAAGTGGTCAATAAAATGAATTTGATAATATTGAAAATAATTTTCATTTTCTATTGAATTTTGAAAGGAACATAAAATGATATTATTCATCAATGACTTCATACCTATAGTCAATTTTAATGATTAAAATATAATAAATAGATTTATATTTTATTTCTTTGTAACGAGTAAGGCTAACATAACTTCTATTATATAGGCCTAAAAACTGTATTAGTTTTTTAATATCTCATTTGACTATTAACTTTACATAAATTTATTAATTGAATCTTAAATTAAGAAAGATAGGTTAGATTTAAATAAATAAAGTGTTCAATAAAATGAATGTGATAATATTGAAATATAATCTTCATTTTCTATTGAATTTTGAAAGGAATAAAAATGATATTATTCATCAATGACTTAATACCTATAGTCAATTTTAATTATTAAAATATAATAAATATTTATAAATACTTAAAATTATGTGTAATATATGATTATAAACATGTAGTTTAATTGAATAGATTATTATAATATTAAAATTAATAAATTTATTATAAAAAATACTACTCAATTTTAATCGAATGACAAAAAAATGGTGTCAAATTACGTAGGAGTTATTTTAGTCCTCCTCAAATTACGAGTTGGTTTAAAAATTAACCGAATAAACTTTACACGAATGTCCGAACACAACTATTTTTTTAACACTTGAGCAGTTTCTATAAATTATAAAATATATTATTACTAGCTTTAATTGTAACATATTGGTCATGAATTTTGCAATGTTTTATTATTTTGATTTTTATGGTGACTCGAGTACAAAGATTTTCTTAAGAATTTAACAACAAAACATTTCAACACTAACTTAATTATTTGGTCATAATTTTATCATTTTATTTACAAGTCTCACATGCTAGGGAAGAAATGTAAAGTGCTTGTACATGTAATTATCATAAAATGACTATTTATTTTCACATCGTATGCAAGTGTTTAAAAGGTTTGAGTCTTTATCTTGTAAATCAGTCTTTGTTGAAGGTTCTCTTACATTATTTATACTTTTCTAATACTTTTGTTTCTAAACATATAATTCAATTCTTGTTTCATTACTAGGGTCTCCCAAATAAACAAATCATCAGAGACATAATTCATTTGTATTTGAAATAGTGCTTTAAGGATCGAACTAGCTTGACCGGTCAAACAGAAAATTGAAAGGATCACCAATTTGGTCTTATTGTTGGATCAGGCAAGCTATTAAAATAGTTGAAACTGACTAGAACTGACCAAAATCAGTAAATCAGGGGTTAAATGATATCTTTTTTTTCTTTAGCCAAAATGAGATTGCAATAATAATTTTATATATATATATATATATATATATATATATATATATATATATATATATATTATATATATATATATATATAAATAGATTTTTTTTTAATTATTTGAAATAATTTTCCAACACTAGAATTAAATTTATAAGAAATTGCAGTTATTTTTTTATCCAGATTATGTTCCAATTAGACTTTGTTCAAAATTTATTTGTATTTGTATTTTGTACTATTTTGTTGTGTGTGATGATTATATTTAGCATCTGAATTTAAATAATGAACTTGTGAAATTGTTATAATTTGATGTTTTGTAGGTGTCATGATTTTTTTAGAGACCGAGTCACATGTTCGATCGGTTTAATAACTTTATATTTTTTGATAAAGACAGTACTATTAAAATGACTTTTCCAATTTTATTCTGTTTAGTAATGCGGTTCGACCTGTGACCCGGTGGTTCGACTAACGAACGAGTGACTCAATACCCTCACGGTTTAATGACCATTTCGAATGTTAACACTTTGATTTTAAGATCTACCTAATCATCAAACTATTATTTATTTTTAAATAAACATCAGTAGTAGGATATGAATAAGGATTTTCATAAACCACAATTTAAGATATACTTTATCAATCATAATTTTAACCAAATACTTGATTACCTATTATTAAGAATTTAAAATTAGAATACTTGCATAACTCAAATAAATTCTTTATCTGGTGTCTTTAAATCCACCCTCACTAACTATCCATGTATAATATATTTTTTGTGATTTCAAGGGAGCCATATTTTTGATAAATTTAAAACATCCATTTTATTCAACATGAAAACATAAATAATTAAAATATTTAAGTAATATTTTATAAAAAAAGATAATGC
Source organism: Lathyrus oleraceus (assembly GCF_024323335.1). Classification (NCBI taxonomy): domain Eukaryota; kingdom Viridiplantae; phylum Streptophyta; class Magnoliopsida; order Fabales; family Fabaceae; genus Lathyrus; species Lathyrus oleraceus. Next base: position 130,414 of record NW_026112392.1, read on the forward strand.
AAATAATATATATTCCATTTTAAATTTCATTTATTCATAATAGTGCTTATAGTATTTTAAAGATTTACACAAATTTCTTACAAAAAGTAAGTTCCAGAGCTAAACTGAAGTGCACGTTTTATTATTTTTATTGAACTCATACAATAAAATTCATTAGTAAAAACAACAACATGTTGTCTTCTCAAGATGAGTATAACATTGTCCCCCTTTTCCAAATCCCTTGCCACGGCAATCCTGGTCGCACGTTGCAACACAAGGCCCTATACAAACTCCTCCGGGAGGGACCAAAATACTAGTAACCAGTCCTGAATCAACCAAAATATAAAATTAGTTTGTGCCTGACATAGCTTCATTATTTTTACATTAAAAATCTCAATCTAATGTTCTTTTGAATTGAGAATTGATAAAACTATAATTGAATTGTTATTGATCTAGATATCTTAATTTAAAATATAAAAAATTCAACTTCTTAGAAGGGTTAAACAATCACATAATTTTTAAACGAGTCTTTTTACATTCTTTTGAATATAAAGATGCAATATATGTTTCAATAAAAAATATTTGGTGTTAACAAATTGTACTTTAAAATTTAAACTCCAAAATAAAAATAAAATTTCATTCTTACCCAAACTAACCATAAAAATAAGGCATAAAACACTCAAAAAAAACAAGATTGATTGTTGTGAGAGGCCATTTTGTAAGATTTAAATTTATATTTTATTTCTTTATAACGAGTAAGACAAACATAACTTCTATTATATAGGCCTAAAAACTATATTAGTTTTTTAATATCTCATTTGACTATTAACTTTACAAAAATTTACTGATTGAATCTTAGAGTAAGAAAGATAGATTTAAATAAATAAAGTGGTAAATAAAATGAATTTGATAATATTCAAAATAATTTTCATTTTCTATTGAATTTTTAAAGGAATATAAAATGATATTATTCACCAATGACTTAATACCTATAGTCAATTTTAATGATTAAAATATAATAAATAGATTTATATTTTATTTCTTTGTAACGAGTAAGACTAACATAACTTCTAATATATGGGCCTAAAAACTAAATTAGTTTTTTAATATCTGATTTGACTATTATTTCTTACATAAATTTATTAATTGAATCTTAAAGTAAGAAAGATAGGTTAGATTTAAATAAATAAAGTGGTCGATAAAATGAATTTGATAATATTGAAAATAATTTTCATTTTCTATTGAATTTGGAAAAGAATATAAAATGATATTATTCATCAATGACTTAATACCTCTAGTCAATTTTAATGATTAAAATATAATAAATAGATTATTAAATACTTAAAATTATGTGTAATATATAATTATAAACATATAGTTTAATTGAATAGATTATTATAATATTGAAATTAATAAATTTATAATAAAAAATATTACTCAATTTTAACCAAATGACAAAATAATGGGGTCAAATTACATAGGATTTATTTTAGCCCTCGTCAAATTACGAGTTGGTTTAAAAATTTACCGAATAAACCTTACACGAATGTCCGAACACAACAATTTTTTTAACACTTGAATAGTTTCTATAAATTATAAAATATATTATTAGTAGCTTTAATTGTATCATATTGGTCATGAATTTTGCAATGTTTTATTATTTTGATTTTTATGGTGACTCGAGTACAAAGATTTTCTTAGAATTTAACAACAAAACATTTCAACACTAACTTAATTATTTGGTCATTATTTTATCATTTTATTTACAAGTCTCACATGCTAGTGAAGAAATGTAAAGTGCTTGTACATGTAATTATCATAAAATGACTATTTATTTTCTCATCGTATGCAAGTGTTTAAAAGGTTTGAGTCTTTATCTTGTAAATCAATCTTTGTTGAAGGTTCTCTTACATTTTTTTTTTTTTTTGGAATAATAATAATCTTTATTGCCAAAAACAAAGAAGTACACGCCGATCCTCAGATCCAGGCCCCAACCGACACGAATACAAACGATGACCACTAAACACTATTACAATACGCTGTCAATTTTCTATTCATTCTAAATCTATCCATAAGTATGTCATGAATATGTTGGCTTTGAAGCTCTTCCTTCCTCCCCTGTTGGAAACAAATCCTGTTTCTCACCCACCAAATGTGGTAAACCGTTTCAGCCAGCGCAGCTTTGAAAATGCGCATTTTGTTGCCCTTCCCTTTAGCTTGTTGCCAAGCAGTATGCTCATTCCAATCAATATGGATATACTCCAGCCCAAGCCTATTGAGAGTCTCCTTCCAAATCTTCTTTGTGATCGCACACTCAAGAATAAATGGCCTCTATTTTCCTGCATATTACAAAACAGACAATTCCCATCAGTATAAGTCCCGTGTCTCATCAATCTGTCTTTGGTTTGCAATCTGTCCTGACAAACCAGCCAAAGAGTAAAAACAGCCCTTGGTCTAGCCATGTTTATGTACATTAACCTCCTCCAATCAACTCTTGGCTTGTCCCCACGCAGATGCTGATACATTCTTCGAGTGTTATACATATCATTGGCCTGGAATTCATCCCAATATCATTAGACATCAATTCAGCTTTATGTTTACAAATGGACTTCATTAACCATGAACTGTTGTTGTTGGGCTGGTATTCCTCCATCCCTCTATTCTTCAAGTAGTAACTATGCATCCATTTAACCCACATTTTATCCTTCTTCTCGCTCAAACTCCATAGAAGCTTGCCAATGGTGGCTTTATTCCATTCCCCTAAGGCTATGATGTTCCTTCCACCATTTGCAATCGAATCACACACATGGTCCCATGCCACCGGCGCTCTTTTACTCTTCTCGTCATTTCCAGCCCAAATGAATCTTCTACACATGCTTTCAATGTGCCTAATGATCTTCTTGGGTAGGAGGAATATTTGCATCCAATAATTGGTTATAGCAAACACCACACTTTTCACCAACTGTAATTTACCTGCATACGACAAAAGACGGCTACACCAATGGTTAATTCTAACAGTCATTCTATCTAGCAGCCCTTGGCAATTGTTGATGGTGAGCTTTCTACAGTTCAGCGGCACTCCAAGATACTTGACTGGGAGGGTTCTCTTACATTATTTATACTTTTCTAATACTTTTGTTTCTAAAGATATAATTCAATTCTTGTTTCATTACTAGGGTCTCCCAAATAAACAAAATCATCAGAGACATAATTCATTTGTATTTGAAATAGTGCTTTAAGGATCGAACTAGCTTGACCGGTCAAACAGAAAATTGAAAGGCTCACCAATTTGGTCTTATTGTTGGATCAGGCAAGCTATTAAAACAGTTGAAACTGACTAGAAGTGACCAAAATCAGTAAATCAGCGGGTTAAATGATATCTTTTTTTTCTTTAGCCAAAATGAGATTGCAATAATAATATATATATATATATATATATATATATATATATATATATATATATATATATATATATATATATATATATATATATATATATATATATATATATATATATATTATATATAAATTATATATAACTAGATTTTTTTTAAATTATTTGAAATAATTTTCCAACACTAGAATTAAATTTATAAGAAATTGCAGTTATTTTTTTATCCAGATTATGTTCCAATTAGACTTTGTTCAAAATTTATTTGTATTTGTATTTTGTACTATTTTGTTGTGTGTGATGATTATATTTAGCATCTGAATTTAAATAATGAACTTGTGAAATTGTTATAATTTGATGTTTTGTAGGTGTCATGATTTTTTTAGAGACCGAGTCACATGTTCGACTGGTTTAATAACTTTATATTTTTTGATAAAGACAGTACTATTAAAATGACTTTTCCAATTTTATTCGGTTTAGTCATGCGGTTCGACCTGTGACCCGGTGGTTCGACTAACGAACGAGTGACTCAATACCCTCACGGTTTAATGACCATTTCGAATGTTAACACTTTGATTTTAAGATCTACCTAATCATCAAACTATTATTTATTTTTAAATAAACATCAGTAGTAGGATATGAATAAGGATTTTCATAAACCACAATTTAAGATATACTTTATCAATCATAATTTTAACCAAACACTTGATTACCTATTATTAAGAATTTAAAATTAGAATACTTGCATAACTCAAATAAATTCTTTATCTGGTGTCTTTAAATCCACCCTCACTAACTATCCATGTATAATATATTTTTTGTGATTTCAAGGGAGCCATATTTTTGATAAATTTAAAACATCCATTTTATTCAACATGAAAACATAAATAATTAAAATATTTAAGTAATATTTTATAAAAAAAGATAATGCAAATAATATATATTCCATTTTAAATTTCATTTATTCATAATAGTGCTTATAGTATTTTAAAGATTTACACAAATTTCTTACAAAAAGTAAGTTCCAGAGCTAAACTGAAGTGCACGTTTATTATTTTTATTGAACTCATACAATAAAATTTATTAGTAAAACAACAACATGTTGTCTTCTCAAGATGAGTATAACATTGTCCCCCTTTTCCAAATCCCTTGCCACGGCAATCCTGGTCGCACGTTGCAACACAAGGCCCTATACAAACTCCTCCGGAGGGACCAAATACTAGTAACCAGTCCTGAATCAACCAAAATATAATTAGTTTGTGCCTGACATAGCTTCATTATTTTTACATTAAAAATCTCAATCTAATGTTCTTTTGAATTGAGAATTGATAAAACTATAATTGAATTGTTATTGATCTACATATCTTGATTAAAAAATATAAAAAATTCAACTTCTTAGAAGGGTTAAACAATCACATAATTTTTAAACGAGTCTTTTTACATTCTTTTGAATATAAAGATGCAATATATGTTTCAATAAAAAATATTTGGTATTAACAAATTGTACTTTAAAATTTAAACTCCAAAATAAAAATAAAATTTCATTCTTACCCAAACTAACCATAAAAATAAGGCATAAAACACTCAAAAAAAAACAAGATTGATTGTTGTGAGAGGCCATTTTGTAAGATTTAAATTTATATTTTATTTCTTTATAACGAGTAAGACAAAGATAACTTCTATTATATAGGCCTAAAAACTATATTAGTTTTTTAATATCTCATTTGACTATTAACTTTACAAAAATTTACTGATTGAATCTTAGAGTAAGAAAGATAGATTTAAATAAATAAAGTGGTAAATAAAATGAATTTGATAATATTCAAAATAATTTTCATTTTCTATTGAATTTTTAAAGGAATATAAAATGATATTATTCACCAATGACTTAATACCTATAGTCAATTTTAATGATTAAAATATAATAAATAGATTTATATTTTATTTCTTTGTAACGAGTAAGACTAACATAACTTCTAATATATGGGCCTAAAAACTGTATTAGTTTTTTAATATCTGATTTGACTATTAACTCTTACATAAATTTATTAATTGAATCTTAAAGTAAGAAAGATAGGTTAGATTTAAATAAATAAAGTGGTCGATAAAATGAATTTGATAATATTGAAAATAATTTTCATTTTCTATTGAATTTGGAAAAGAATATAAAATGATATTATTCATCAATGACTTAATACCTCTAGTCAATTTTAATGATTAAAATATAATAAATAGATTATTAAATACTTAAAAATTATGTGTAATATATAATTATAAACATATAGTTTAATTGAATAGATTATTATAATATTGAAATTAATAAATTTATAATAAAAAATATTACTCAATTTTAACCAAATGACAAAATAATGGGGTCAAATTACATAGGATTTATTTTAGCCCTCGTCAAATTACGAGTTGGTTTAAAAAATTTACCGAATAAACCTTACACGAATGTCCGAACACAACAATTTTTTTAACACTTGAATAGTTTCTATAAATTATAAAATATATTATTAGTAGCTTTAATTGTATCATATTGGTCATGAATTTTGCAATGTTTTATTATTTTGATTTTTATGGTGACTCGAGTACAAAGATTTTCTTAGAATTTAACAACAAAACATTTCAACACTAACTTAATTATTTGGTCATTATTTTATCATTTTATTTACAATCTCATATGCTTGTGAAGAAATGTAGAGTGTTTGTACATGTAATTATGATAAAAACGACTATTTATTTTCTCATCGTATGCAAGTGTTTAAAAGGTTTGAGTCTTTATCTTGTAAATCATTCTCCTTAGAAGATTCTTTTACATTATTTATACTTTTTCTAACACTTTTGTTTCTAAACATATAATCCAATTCTGGTTTCATTACTAGGGTCTCCCAAATAAACTAAATCATCAGAGACATAATTAATTTGTATTTGAAATAGTGCTTTAAGAATCGAACTAGCTTGACCGGTCAAACAGAAAATTGAAAGTGTCGCCAATTTGGTCTTATTATTGGATCAGGCAAGCTATTAAAACAGTTGAAACTGACTAGAACTGGTCAAAATCAGTAAATCAGTGGTTTTGGAAAATCAGCGGGTTAAATGCTATTTTTTTTTCTTCAGGTAAAATGACATTATCTATCTATCTATCTATCTATATATATATATATATATATATATATATATATATATATATATATATATATATATATATATATATATATATATAAGATTTTTTTTAAAATTATTTGAAACAATTTTCCAACACTGGAATTATATTTATTAGAAATTGCAGTTAGTGTTTTATCCAGATTATGTTCCGACTAGACTTTGTTCAAAATTTATTTGGATTTCTATTTTGTACTAGTTTGTTGTGTGTGATGATTATATTTAGCATTTGAATTTAAATAATGAACTTGTGAAATTATTTAAATTTGAAGTTTTGTAGGTGTCATGATTTTTTTAGAGACCGAGTCACCTGTTCGACCAGTTTAATAACTTTATCTTTTTTGATAAAGGCAGATCTATTAAAATGACTTTTCCAATTTTATTCGGTTTAGTCATGCGGTTCGACCTGTGACCCAGTGGTTTGACTAACGAACGAGTGACTCAATACCCTCACGGTTTGATGACCCTTTCGATTGTTAAAACTTTGATTTTAAGATCTACCTAATCATCAAACTAATATTTTTTTAAAATAAACACCGGTAGTAGGATATAAATAAGGATTTTCTTCAAAACACAATTTAACATATACCTCATCAATCATAATTTTGACCAAACACTTGATTACCTCTTATAAAGAATTTAAAATTAGAATATTTGCATAACTCAAATAAATTCTTTATCTGGTGTCTTTAAATCCACCCTCACAAACTATCCATGTATAATATATTTTTTGTGATTTCAAGGGAACCATATTTTTGATAACTTTTAAACATCCATTTTATTCAACATGAAAACATAAATAATTAAAATATTTAAGTAACATTCTATAAAAAAAGACAATTCAAATAATATATATTCCATTTTAAAATTCATTTATTCGTAAGAGTGTTTATAGAATTTTAACGATTTACACAAATTTCTTACAAACAGTAAGTTCTAGATCTAAACTCAAGTGCACGTTTTATTATTTTTATTGAATTCATAGAATAAAATACATTAGTGAAAACAATAACATGTTGTCTTCTCAAGAGTAATATAACATTGTCCCCTTTTCAAAATCCCTTGCCACGGCAATCCTGGTCGCATGTTGCAACACAAGGCCCTATACAAACTCCTCCGGGAGGGACCAAAATACTCGTAACCAATCCTGAATCAACCAAAGTTTAAAATTAGTTTGTGTGTGACATTGCTTCATTATTTTTACATTAAAAATCTCAATCTAATGTTCTTTCGAATTGAGAATTGATTAAACCATAGTTGAATTATTATTGATCTACATATCTTGTTTAAACAAAAAATTAAAAAATTCAACTTCTTAGAAGGGTTAAACAATCACATAATTTTTTAAACGAGTCTTTTTTACTTTCTTTTGAATATAAAGATGCAATATATGTTTCAGTAAAAAACATTTGGTGTTAGTAAATTCTACTTTAAAATTGAAACTCAAAAATAAAAATAAAATTTCATTCTTACCCGAACTAACCATCAAAACAAGGCATAAAACACTCAAAAAACAAGATTGATTGGTGTGACATGCCATTTTGTAAGATTTCAATTTATATTTTATTTCTTTGTAACGAGTAAGACTAACATAACTTCTATTATATAGGCCTAAAAACTGTGTTAGTATTTTAATATCTCATTTGACTATTAACTTTACATAAATTTATTAATGGAATCTTAAAGTAAGAAAGATAGATTTAAATAAATAAAGTGGTCAATAAAATGAATTTGATAATATTGAAAATAACTTTCATTTTCTATTGAATTTTGAAAGGAACATAAAATGATATTATTCATCAATGACTTCATACCTATAGTCAATTTTAATGATTAAAACATAATAAATAGATTTATAAATACTTAAAATTATGTGTAATATATAATTATAAACATATATTTTAATTGAATGGATTATTATAATATTAAAATTAATAAATTTATTATAAAAAATATTACTCAATTTTTACCAATCGATTGACAGTGGACGCAAATCGATTGCACAGACTTATTGACTTTGAAAAAGTAGAAATGTTCAGTTGTCAATCGATTGACACTCATGACCAATCGATTGGTCCTCTGCATTCTTTGAAAAACAGAAATGTGAGATAAACCAATCGATTGGGCTTCCCCAACCAATCGATTGGCTCATGACTAAAACTTCAAATCTCATTTCTCTAATGTTTCTAAATGCATTCCATCAATTATTAATCACTTGTTATGTTATATTTATATTGAATCAATGTTGAATGTGAGAATTGCATGTTGAATCTAGTGAGTTAACCTAGTGATCATTCTTAGGTCATAAGTTAGACTTATAACTTAGATAACATTGGGAAGCGACATTCATTCGCACGATGCTTATGTGAAGGTCATAAATGAATGGTTGCTATAGTTGAGAGTGGGACGCTTTGTATAGAACATACGAGCATGCATGAACTGAGCTTGCCTTAGACATAAGTCCGCTCAGGGATTGATGTTTCGTGAATCTGAATAGTGACTTATTTTGAGTTGTGGGAACTCATGAGCATGTTGCCATACATTGCGAGATTTTTCCCATCACTTAAGTCTTCTTTCCTTTGTCGGATTAAGTTGGATATTGATTAGAAAACCCTGTAGAGCCGAGTGGACCCATAAGATAGGGAACCCATTGGGATTATAATCTTACCCCATGTTGTTGATTTTTTTTCAGGTAGTTCTGATCAGACGAAGGCTAAGGACAAGATAGAGTGATGTCTTGCTTACCGGATGTTTTAGATGGCTTCTCTGCTGCATAGATATTTTTTTGAGATCATTCTACAATGGTCTAGTTCGTAGTTTTATTTTAGGCACCTTTGTGTATATCTTGTGCCATGTAGCATTTTCTATTGGGCACGTAATATGTACACTGTTGTCGTTAGGCGCTTATGTCTTTCAGTACCAGTATTACATTATGTATAATAGGTATTCTAGACATATATTATATGTGGGTGTTACAGCAAGTGTTTAAAAGGTTTGAGTCTTTATCTTGTAAATCAATCTCCGTTGAAGATTCTCTTACATTATATATACTGTTTCTAATACTTTATTTTAAAAACATATAATTCAATTCTTGTTTCATTACTAGGGTCTCCCAAATAAACTAAATCATTAGACACATAATTCGTTTGTTTTTAAAATAGTGCTTTAAGTATCGACCTAGCCTGACCGGTCAAACAGAAAATTGAAAGGGTCACCAATTTGGTCTTATTGTTAGATCAGGCAATTAAATCAGTTGAAACCGACTAGAACAGGCCAAAACCAGTAAATCAGCAGTTTTGGAAAATCAGCAGATTAAATGTTATTTCTTTATTCTTCAGACAAAATGACATTGCAATAATATATATATATATATATATATATATATATATATATATATATATATATATATATATATATATATATATATATATATATATATATATATATATATAATAATTATTTTTTGTTAAAAAATTATTTGGAACAATTTTCCAACAATGGAATTAAATTTATAAGAAACTGCACTTATTTTTTTATTCAGATTATGTTTCAATTAGACTTTGTTCAAAATTTATTTGGATTTGTATTTTCTACTATTTTGTTGTGTGCGATAATTATATTTAGCATTTGAATTTAAATAATGAACCTGTGTAATTATTATAATTTGATGTTTTATAGGTGTCATGATTTTTTTAGAGACCGGTCACCTGTTCGGCCGGTTTAATAACTTTATATATTTTTTAATAAAGACAGATTTATTAAAACGACTTTTCCAATTTTATTCGATTTAGTCATGGGTTTGACATGTAAACCAGTGGTTCGACTAATGAACGAGTGACTCAATACCCTCAACAGTTTGATGACCCTTTCGATTGTTAAAACTTTGATTTTAAGATCTACCTAATCATCAAACTAAGATTATTTTTAAATAAACACCAATAGTAGGATATAAACTAGGATTTTCTTCAAAACATAATTTAAGATATACTTCATCAATCATAATTTTGACCAAACACTTAATTACCTATTATTAAGAATTTAAAATTAGAATATTTGCATAACTCAAATAAATACTTTATTTGGTGTCTTTAAATCCATTCTCACTAACTATCCATGTATAATACATTTTTTGTGATTTCAAGGGAACCATATTTTTGATAACTTTAAAACATCCATTTTATTCAACTTGAAAACATAAATAATTAAAATATTTTATAAAAAAAGAGAATTCAAATAATATATATTCCATTTTAAATTTCACTTATTCATAATAGTGTTTATAGAATTTTTAAGATTTACCCAAATTTCTTACAAAAAGTAAGCTCTAGAGCTAAACTCAAGTGCATGTTTTATTATTTTTATTGAACTCATACAATAAAATTCATTAGTGAAAACAACAACATGTTGTCTTCTCAAGATGAGTATAACATTGTCCCCTTTTCCAAATCCCTTGTCGCGGCAATCCTGATTGCACGTTGCAACACAAGGCCCTATACAAACTCCTCCGGGAGGGACCAAAATACTGGTAACCAATCCTGAATCACCCAAAGTTTAAAATCAGTTTGCGTGTGACATTGCTTCATTATTTTTACATTAAAAATCTCAATTTAATGTTCTTTCGAATTGAGAATTGATTAAACCATAATTGAATTGTTATTGATCTACATATCTTGTTTAAACAAAAAATTAAAAAATTAAACTAGAAGAGTTAAACAATCATATAATTTTTTAAACAAGTCTTTTTTACTTTCTTTTTAATATAAAGATGCAATATATGTTTCAATAAAAATATTTTGTGTTAGTAAATTGTATATAAAAATTGAAACTCAAAAATAAAAATAAAATTTCATTCTTACCCGAACTAACCATTCAAACAAGGTATAAAACATTTAAGAAAACAAGAATGATTGGTGTGACGGACCATTTTGTAAGATTTCAACTTAAATTTTATTTCTTTGTAATGAGTAAGACTAACATAACTTCTATTATATAGGCCTTAAAACTATATTGGTATTTTAATATCTCATTTGACTATTAACTTTATATAAATTTATTAATTGAATCTTAAAGTAAGAAAGATAGGTTAGATTTAAATAAATAAAGTGGTCAATAAAAATGAATTTGATAATATTGAAAATAATTTCATTTTTTATTGAATTTTGAAAGGAATATAAAATGATATTATTCATGAATGACTTAATACCTATCATCAACTTTAATGATTAAAGTATAATAAATAGATTGATAAATTCTTAAAATTATGTGTAATATATAGTTATAAACATATAGTTTAATTGAATAGATTATTATAATATTAAAATTCATAAATTTATTATAAAAAATGGTACTCAATTTTAACCAAATGACAAAAAAAATGGGGTCAAATTACATAGGAGTTATTTTAGTCCTCGTCAAATTACGAGTTTGTTTAAAAATTAACCGATTAAACTTTACACCAATTTCCGAACACAAAAAGTTTTTTAACACCGGAATAGTCTCTTTAAATTATAAATATATTATTAGTAGCTTTAAATGTATTATTTTGGTCGTTAATTTTGCAATGTTTTATTATTTAGATTTTTATGGTGACTCGAGTACAAAGATTTTCTTAAGAATTGAACAACAAAATATTTCAACCCTAATTATTTGGTTATAATTTTATCATTTTATTTACAAGTCTCACATGCTAGTGAAGAAATGTAGAGTGCTTGTACAAGTAATTATGACCAAACGACTATTTCTTTTCTCATCCAAAGCAAGTGTTTAAAAGGTTTGAGTCTTTATCTTGTAAATCTATCTCAGTCGAAGATTCTCTTACTTTATTAATATTTTTTCTAATACTGTGTTTTCTAAACATATAATTCAATTCTTGTTTCACTACTAGGCTCTCCCAAATAAACTAAATCATTGGAGACATAATTCATTTGTATTTGAAATAGTGATTTAAAAATCGAACTAGACCGATTGGTCAAACAGAAAACTGAAAGGGTCACCAATTTGGTCTTATTGTTGGATCAGGCAAGCTATTAAATCAGTTTACACCGTCTAAAACTGCCCAATACCAGTATATTAGTGATTTTGGAAAACCAGCGGGTTAAATACTATCTTTTTTTTCTTTAGACAAAATGACATTGCAACGATATATATATATATATATATATATATATATATATATATATATATATATATATATATATATATATATATATATATATAATATATATATATATATATATATATATATATATATATATATATATATATATATATATATATATATATATATATATATATATATATATATATATATATAAAACTAGATTTTGTTAAAAAATTATTTTGAACAATTAGACAAGCTATAAACACAAATCATGCGGTTATTTTTTTATTCAAATTATGTTCCAATTAGACATTGTTCAATATTCATTTAGGTTTGTATTTTGTACTATTTTATTGTGCGTGATGATTATATTTAGCTTTTGACTTTAAATAATGAACTTGTGAAATTATTATAATTTGAAGTTTTGTAGGTGTCATGATTTTTTTAGAGACCGAGTCACCTGTTCGACAGGTTTAATAACTATATAGTTTTTTTATAGAGAGAAATTTGTTTAAATGACTTTTCCAATTTTATCTAGTTTAGTCATGTGGTTCGACCTATGATCCAGTGGTTCGACTAATGAACCAGTGACTCAATACCCTCAACGGTTTGATGACCCTTTTCGATTGTTAAAACATTGATTTTAAGATCTAACTAATCATCGAACTAAGATTTTTTTAAATAAACACCATTATTAGGATATGAATAAGGATTTTCTTCAAAACACAATTTAAGATATACTTCATCAATCATAATTTTGACGAAACACTTGATTACCTCTTATTAAGAATTTAAAATTAGAATATTTGCATAACTCCAATAAATTCTTTATCTGGTGTCTTTAAATCCACTCTCACTAACTATCCATGTATAATATATTTTTTTATGATTTCAAGGGTACCATGTTTTTGATAACTTTAAAACACCTTGTTTATTCAACTTGAAAACATAAATAATTAAATATTTAAGTAATATTTAAAATAAAAAAAGAGAATTCAAATAATATATATTCCATTTTAAATTTCACTTATTCATAATAGTATTTATAGAATTTTCAAGATTTACACAAATTTCTTACACAAAGTAAGTTCCAAAGTTAAACTCAAGTGCACGTGTTATTATTTTTATTGAACTCATACAATAAAATTCATTAGTGAAAACAACATGTTGTCTTCTCAAGATGAGTATAACATTGTCCCCTTTCCAAATCCCTTGCCGCGGTAATCCTGGTCGCATGTTGCAACACAAGGCCCTATACAAACTCATCCGGGAGGGACCAAAATACTGGTAACCAATCTTGAATCAACCAAAATTTAAAATTAGTTTGCGTGTGACGTTGCTTCATTATTTTTACATTAAAAATCTCAATCTAATGTTATTTCGAATTGAGAATTGATTGAACCATAATTGAATTGTTATTGATCTACATATCTTGTTTAAACAAAAAAAATTAAAAAATTCAACTTCTTAGAAGAGTTAAACAATCAAAGCATGTCAAAACTAGTTAAACAATTAAATAATTATTGTTGGATCAGGTAAGTTATTGAATCAGTGGAAATCGGCTAGAACTGGCCAAAACCAATCAAAGCAGGCATATCAGCGATTTTGGAAAACCAACGGGTTAAATGCTATTTTTTTCCTAAACAAAACGACATTGCAATGATATATATATATATATATATATATATATAAAAGTAGATTTTGCACAAAAATTATTTGGAATAATTTTTCAGCTTTGGAATGAAATTTAGGCTTAAATAGTCTGTTGGTATCTATAAGTTAGCAAGTTTTTGGTTTTGGTCCCTGTAATTTATTTATTTTGGTCTGAGTCCCTATATCTCACTTTTTGGGTTGGTTTTAGTCCCTAAAGTCAAAATCTACAGGTTTTCTGCGGATTTTCCTGTGGATTTTAGTATTAAGGACTAAAAGTAACACAAAAGTGAGATATAGGGTGTCAGACAAAAATAAATAAATTACAGGGAACAAAATCAAAAACTCACTAACTTACGGGGGAATAAATTACAGGGAACATAATTCTTTTCACCTCCTACCACTAGTTCTTCGAACTACAAAGCTCAGAATTCTTCACTGCACTATGAGGATACATAGGCATGATGGCCCCAATCCTCACCGAGCACTTTATCTATTTCTTTTCTTTTTCCCATTCTTTTGCGAGTAGTCTTTAGATATAACACTTATTCGAGCGAGAAAAATCACAACGGCTTCCACGGAGTACTATGGATGATAGGGGTGCTAATATCTTCCCCTTGCATAACAAACTTCATTACCCAGCATATCTCTTTCCCCCGGTTTTATCGATGTTTTCCCTTTTCTTCAGGAATAAATAAAGTCTGCTGGCGACTCTATTGTATGTTTGAGCGTGCAATACGTTCGGGTATATTTCCGCTAGCTTCAAAGACCAAAAATAATATTTTCCATTGCTAACAGCCTTGGTATCCCCATTTTGATTGACTCCACCTCTAATAAGCCTTTATTTGACATATCCTTTGGCCAGTATATGCGAGTTTTGGTGGATTTGGACCTCACCAAAGAGTTAAGACACAAAATTCTGGTGGAAAGAATTGGTTTTATGTTTTTGTGGAGATCGAATATGAAAGACTGGATGATTTCTGTAATTTTTGTATATGTATTGGTCATTCTAATGATAATTATAGAAGGAAGAATGGTCAGGATGCAGACTTGAGCAGAGGTAAAAGCAAGAAAAACAAGGAAAGGTTTGTCCCTGTTAAGTAGAAAAGAAAAGGGTGTGTATATTGAAACTAGTGAAACTCTTTCCTCGGTACCTGAAAAGGAGCATGTTGATGATCATGGTGAAAGGAATAAGAACCCTATGGTTACAGAAGATCCCTTTATGTGAAACACTGAGAACACCATCAACCATACAGGTCAAGGGGAGGCTACCATACTAGTAAACAACCAAAATCTTTAAAACCAGTTAGTGGTTGCGGAAAAATAAGTTGAGAGATATGAAGTTGCCAGCTCAGAGGACTCTGAGCTTATAGATGTGTTAACTAGTAAATTTTAACTAGAAAAAAATAAGGAGTAAGAGCGAGACTTTCGACAGGAAAGATGGGCCAAAGGATATAGGCTGGGTCGAAAAGGATATCGGTGGGGAATGAGGCAGACGAAGTCGAAGCCAAATAAGCAAAAACGAGATAATAAGTTGAGCAGAACATGGGGGAATTTGCAAAAGATGTGGAGCTGCAGGTTTAGACGTGTGCCACATTGTAGATGGCCAACGACAATGTAGCAGTTATTTCTTATTACTATTTAAGTAGATTTGATTTCTAATTTTAGAGGGTCGCATTTGTAACATTGTAGAGGGAAAACACTCAAAGTATCAAGCGTTTAGAGAAAAGAGTTCATTTCTACAAAAATGTATGCTTGCGTTCACATTTACCTTCAAGCAATTTAAATTACCAAGTCTTTTTTATCTACTTTGCCATTTATGGTTTATCTTGTCTTTCATTCATCTATTTTAATTGCACCTTTTACAAGCATTTCCTGTCAACCGTTTTCTTAATCCAAACATTTAAAAAAAACATCCCATAAACTTAACACTTAGTCTAGGATTTTGTAGCAAATCCTGTAAGTAAACCTCAATAGGAGGCTAGAGATTGTTCCCGCAAGAACCACGTGCAAACAAATTGACGCACTCGGTGGGACCCGTTATGTTAAGTATATGCAATTACGTAGTGGTAAAATGGTAATACCACGTCCAAATCCAAACGAAGAACCATCTTCGGGAGGAAGTACAGTTGTGTCGCAAACATCTGATGTTAGTTCTGGCACTGCGTCTGCGGTTTCGACTACGCATAGTGGACCAATATTGACACCACGTCATCCTAAGATTCTAAGGCCTAATGGGACTTCAAGGAAATATATGCCCAATTTCACAGTGCCCATGCATCGAACCTTAGGAATGCCAACTGAATTTATGGCAAGTATACATAATAGTAGTTTGATGTTTGGTAGCAGTTCGACATTTGGTGAAAATCCATCATCGTCATTCCCACCCTACCATGGGTTAGGACCTTTGGCAAACCAATTCAGTCAACCCCCAGGTTTTGGTTTGTCACCTCAGCCGATCCCAACTTTCATATCGAGCTTTGTCGCAGTCATGAGATAACAGATGGACAAAAGTAATCATGAAATGGTCCATATGCTGACTCAGCAAATGGGCACCATACTTAGATCGTTAATTCAAGATTCAACTTAGAGTTACCAATAACTGGCAACTCAAATGACCCGAATAGGGGATTTCCTAGGGGCTCCCAGAGCACAAGTTCGAAAGACTCCCTCACCTCCACCTCGACCGGAAACCCCAGTCAGACATGAGGAGTTGTTCGGCAAAACGATTGACCAAGAACACCAGGTGGTTGAACCAATACCCAGGGTGGCCCAACAGCCTCCTGTTGTGTTAGTCAATAGAAGTCAAGATCCCTACCATGGGGTCATACAGGTACGATAAGATGCAATGGTTGGGGAACAAAATTTAGAGGCCATTGTCGAATGAATCATGGTTCGAAATGGGGTAAACCCAGGCCATCAAAGGCTAACGTATTCGTCTCCATTACTAGACTTTGTTTTACAACAAGGATTACCTAGGGGATGGAAGGTTCCAAAGTTCACCAAGTTCGTCGGAGACACTAAAGAGTCCATTGTCGAACATGTTTCCAGATATCAAACTGAAGCTGGTGACATAGTAAACAATGAGGACCTGAAAATGAAATATTTCCCAAGTTCCCTCACAAAGAATGTGTTCATTTGGTTTACGATTCTACCTCCACAATCCTTCCATACGTGGATGTAATTAGAGAGATTGTTCCATGAACATTTCTACATGGGACAGTCGAAAATAAGTTTGAAAGAGCTGGCCAGCGTCAAATGAAAGACTGTTGAGTCAGTCGATCAATATATTAACAGGTTTAGACTTTTAAAATCAAGATTCATTACTCAAGTCCCTGAGAACGAATTATTTGAAATAGTTGCAGGCGATTTAGACTATTCTATCATGAAAAAATTAGACACACAATATCTTAGGGATATGGCACAATTAGCTGATAAAGTTTAACAGATCGAACGCTTGAAAGCTGAAAAACCAAAACTGGTAGATACCTTAAGAAAGAGAAAGTGTCTTATGTAGCAGCTGACGAATACTCTTCTAACGATGAAGAGCTTGTCGATGAAAGCGAGGTCAATGTGGTTGAGCTTAAGCCAGGACCTTCTTAAACGTGTAAATTGTTGAAACCATCAAATGGGAAAAGTCTCGTCGAAACGGAGAAAATAGATAAATACGTTGTTAAAACTTACACTTTCGATGTGTCTAAATGTGATGAGATATTTGATTTGTTAGTTAAAGATGGTCAAATTATTATTCCTCAAGGTTTAAAAGATCCCTTATTATAGCAGAAAAAGAAAAGAGGATTATGTAAGTTTCATAATTTTCTTTGTCATAAAACATCTCAATGTGTTCTTTTTAGGGATTTGGTGCAAAAAGCTTTGAAGAATGGCGGACTTCAATTTGGCGAAAGGCCAAAGATGCAAGTAGACATAGATCCTTTGAAGGTCAAAGAATCCTTATATTCCGAGCTTTTCGAATGCATGATGGTTGAGACTACTGATGGTCTCAATGAGTCTTTGGTTGCTGAATCTTTTGAGTGCATGATGGTTGAAATTACTGATAGTTTCTAAAAAAGACTGAAGACGAATTAGAGGAAATTTATCCTCAAGCTGGAGAAGACTTGACTAATTTCCAGGAGAAATGCAGAGTGAGTGGGTCGAAGGCGGTTCTATGTCCAAGGTCCAGTGTTGTTTTCAATGAGAAAGTCGTTGATAAGTATGAAGCTGACAAGAAGAAGGAACTAGAAGAGGAAAATCCTAACATCACAATGTTTGTGTTCGACAAAAGTGGGGCACCTCATCGAGATGAAGTGTATATAAGGAAATTCCAGTAACCTCGACCAAAGACCTTTCGTCCTCCGTCGGATATCCACAAGAGAATTGGGTGGAACCTATGAATTAGAAGGGGAGCAAAAGGCCAAAGTGGAAAGTGTTTGATCTGGAGAAAGAAGCAAGGACTTCAGAGAAGTGGGTGGTACCCAGAGGTTCTGTGGTTTCCTCTAATTAGAAAGGGAAAAACCCTATGACAAGAACGCAATTGAGGAATTATCGGAGAAACAAGAAAGCTAGGAAAGAGGCTTCGACTTCACAGCTGAAACCTGTCGGAACTTCTGGACAGAAAAGACAATATCCAAAAGGAATATGGTTTGAAAAGGGGGAAATCGTGGAAAACTAGACAATAGCCATGACCATGGACTCTTCGGGAGAGAAAGGAATAATAGTAACCCAAATCACAAAATGCACATCTCTGGTCAAGGACAATAAAAAACCTAAATACACTCCTCAGTCGAATGAGCAGGAACATCAATATTCTCCTCAGTCGGATGAGGAAGAACCTGAGTATTCCCCCCAGTCTGATAAAGAATACAATCCTTCACTAGATGCCTATATGTATGATGATACTAACGATGATACTTATGGTGAAGATTTCATCGCCAACTGTGGCATATTGCCTGCCGAATATGATATGGTGTCGAAAGTGTCTGAAGCAGACGAGGATTTCGTACCAGATGAACTATTGAAGACAACCCATTATGCTACTATGTTATGAATAGTGGCATGGTGGAGGAACAAAAGGCTATGTTTGAAAAGCCTAGTCCATGAATGATGTATCATTTTGAAACCATTGTTCATAAGGGTAAAGGTCGATGGAGTAGCAATGAATAAAGTGTTCGTGGATGGAGGAGAAGTTGTCAACTTAATTCCTCATGCTTTGTTTAAGAAAATAGGAAAATGTGATGCTGATCTCCGACAATACAATGGTTTTATCTAATTATGAAGGAAAAACCAGTAACATTCTTGGGGTTATCCAAGTCGAACTAGCCATTGGTACAACCACATAATTGACGCTTTTCATGGTGATAAACTCTAAAGAGAATTTCAACTTGCTCTTAGGACGGGAGTGGATCCATGGAATAGGGGAAGTTCCATCAACCTTACACCAAAGGTTAATTATCTAGAGAAAAGATGGGATTGTTGAGAATATCGAAGTTGATCAGAGTTATTACAAGATCGACGAAGCCAAGGGGGCAAAGAAATCCTCTGACCAACATTTGACGAATATCGCACCCTGTGATGATGAATCAGGATCCTACACTTCTGTCAACACATGTCGTGTCTTGAATCTAGATCATGATTATGGCTATATATGGGATGCTGAAGAGGCAATGGAGCCTAAATTGGTAAATCCACCTACAGGGTGGCCTGCAGTCGATGAAGATGACCATTGAGTCAGAAAGTTTGGCTAGAATTTCAGCCTATTTGGATAAAAATAAAATAAAATCGGCACTAGAAGCTGAGAAACTACAAAATTTGGATATCAAAGCCAAATTCGAAGAATGTGAAGATGGACAACAAGGTCAAACAACAGCTTCAAAAAGCCGAAGGCTAGATTACATTTATGACAATAAGCCTTTGGGGTTTGAGAAAGACCCATTAAATGAGTTGTAGAAAATGCAAGCACAAGACCCACTCGAGGAGATAGATCTAAGAGATAGGGTCATAAAAAGACAAACTTATATAAGCATTAAAGTTGGGTCAAATATGAAGGCTAAACTTATCAAAGTATTGAAAGAGTACAGAGATTGTTTTGCTTGGGACTATGGAAAAATGTCTGGCCTAAATCAAAGCATAGTAGAACATCGATTGCCTATTCAACCAGGAAAATGGCCAGTAAAGCAACATCCTCGATGATTTGCTCCAGAAATCACATTGAAGATTAAGCAAGAGATCGAGAGACTACTCAAAAGTTAGTTCATCAGAATTGTAAGGTACGTCGAATGGTTAGCAACATAGTACTTGTTATCAAGAAAAACGGAACAGTTAGAGTCTGCATAGATTTTAGAGACTTAAACAATGCAACTCCAAAAGATGAGTATTTGATGCCAGTGGCAGAAATGCTAGTCGATTTAGCTGTAGGTTTCAAATACTTGAGTATGCTTGATGGTTATTTTGGCTATAATCAGATTCTCATAGGAGAATATGATATTCCCAAGATGGTGTTTCAATTCCCCGGAGCTTTGGGAACATACGAATGGGTTGTGATGTCGTTGGGTTTAAAAAATGTTGGAACAACCTATCAAAGAGCCATGAGTGTCATATTCCATGATTTTATTGAAATATTTATGCAGGTATACATTCATGATATTGTGATAAAGTCTTCATCTGAAAATGGTCATTTGGACCATCTTCAATGCTCATTTGAGAGGATGAGAAAATATGGATTAAAAATGAATCCATTAAAATGTGCTTTTGGTGTATATTAGGAGACTTCTTGGGTTTCGTGGTGCATAAAAAAGGCATCAAGATCAACCAAAACAAAACAAAAGCAATTTTGGATATCAAGCCTCCTTCGACAAAGAAGCAACTCCAGTCTTTGTTAGGGAAGATAAACTTCTTGATAATATTTTTATCAAATCTAAGTGGCAAGACGAAGGTTTTCTCACCATTGCTCAAGATCAAGAAGGAAAGTAAGTTTCACTGGGAACAAGAGCAACATGAGGCTTCCAACGCAATCAAAGAGTACCTCACAAAGCCTCTCATTTTATTTCCACCTAGTATGAATAAGAATATGAGTTTATATATTGTTGCATCGGATACGACCATAGGAAGTATGCTAGCACAAGAGGATGACAGTGGTGTCGAAAGACCCATCTATTACCTCAGTCAACTTTTAATAGATGCTGAAACTAGATACAATATGATTGAAAAACTATGCTTATGCTTGTACTTCTCATGTATGAAATTAAAGCAATATATAAAACCAGTTGATGCTTATGTTTCGTCTCATTTTAATGTTATTAAACATATGTTGTCTAAACCCATTCTACATAGTCGAATTGGGAAATGGGCATTAGCATTAACTTAATTTTCTTTAACTATATGCCTTTGAGGGCTATGAAAGGCCAAATAGTGGCAGATTTTATTGTAGACCATGCAATAGTTGAACCATCACTAAACATGGTCGACACGAACCCATTGAGGTTATACTTCGATGGGTCAAGTCACAAAAACAGAACAGGTGTTGGGATCTTAATATTATCCCCACAAGGCATTCCGACAAAGTTCAAATGTAAAGTCAATGAAAATTGTTCCAATAATGAAGCAGAATACGAAGCCCTAATCACTGGCCTCAAAATCTTGAGGGATTTAGGAGCCAAGAAGGTCGAGATAAAGGGTGATTCTAAGCTAGTGATCAAACAAATCACACGAGAATATAAGTGCATTAAAGAAAATTTGTTGATGTATTTCGCAATGGCGAAATGCTATTAGAGTGCTTCGAGGTTGTCAGCATCACATATGTGCCTAGAATAGAGAACCAAGAAGCTAACGATTTAGCATTAATTGCATCTGGGTATAAAGCCTATCATGAATCTGAAAATGAGTTGTAAGCAATCATCAAGCCTCGGCCCTTTCGAGGTTGGGCGTTAGATGTCCTCGGTGAGATTCCATGAGCCTCGTCGAAACAACAAAAATTTATCCTGGTAGGTATAGACTATTTCAGAAAATGGATAGAAGTTATCCCTTTGATAAAAGTGGATCAAGAGTTTATGATAGAATTCATTTAAAAACACATTGTGTATAGGTTTGGAATTCCTGAAACCATTACTACAGATCAAGGTTCAGTTTTCGTTGGTCAAAAAATGCAGGAGTTTGCTGCTGAAACATGATTCAAGTTGGTTACTTCCACACCTTACTACTTCCAAGCAAATGGCCAAGTCGAGGCATCCAATAAAGTGATCATTGGTATGACCAAAAAACATGTTGCCAAGAAACCTAAGAATTGACATAAAACATTAGATCAAATTCTATGGACTTGTCGAACATCCCCAAAGGAGGCAACCAATTCAACGCCTTTTCGTTTGACATTTGGGCATGATGTCGTGTTGCCAGCAGAAATCTATTTACAATCAGTTATGGTGAAGCGACAAAATGACATCCCGTCGGAACAATATTGGGACTGATGTTTGACAAAATGACTGATTTAGACGAAGAAAGGTTGGTTACAATAGACATGATGTTACGACAAAAAGCGTGTGTAGCCAAAGCGTATAATAAAAAGGTTAAGATAAAAACCTTTGCAATAAATGATTACGTTTGGAAGGTGATCTTACCTATGGATCAAAGAGATCGAACTTTAGGAAAATGGTCACCAAATTGGGAGGGACTATTTCAAGTAATCCAAATGTTTATAAATAATGCCTATGAAATTCAATAGTTGGGTATTGATCGACGAATCTTAAGGGTAAATGGGAAATATTTGAAAAAATATAAACCTATGCTCCAAGAGATTCAAATCAAAAGGTAATAAAACTTATCATTAATTATCAAAACCAAAATGGAAAAAGCCAAGATGGCATACAAAACCTCTAAGCGGAGTTACATTGTCACGACAGAGAAATACATTAGGCAGGAAATCTAGACTTAAAGTCGTCAAAAAGGGTCTTCTCATGATCAATCTTGTTGTCGAGGAGGTCCCTTTTCTCCTGCAGTTGGTCAATCCTTTCTTTAATTTCAAGGGCCTTCTCACCATGTGCAATTCCTTTGAAAACTTCCTGATCAATAACATCTTGATTTGGCAGAGTCTCAGTTGAATCCAAGGAGGCTTTTTGTTTCTTGACTTCAGCAATTTTCTTGGAGAGTTCATCCATTTGAGCCTGATAGTTTGAGATTTGCTGGTTAAAGGCTTGTTGTTGGTTGAAACGCCCTTGCTTCTTGGTCTCAAAATCATTGAGTTTCCTTTCACAAATTTCGGTGAAGTCCCATTCTCGTCTCATCTTGTTGAGCTTCATTTTAATTTGGAAGTCAGTGTGCCAACATAGAGGGAGGTCTTTGACAAGGCTAAGTCTCGTCTCACCTTGGAGTTTGAGAATGATGGGAGCATGCATTTCTGGAATAGGCATGGCAGTCGAGCTAGAGGGCTAAGCATCAATTGACACTTGGCAAAGCTTTTGCAGCCTTCTCAAAGTCTCTGCTGAATTTTGTTGTTTCAGAGAGAGAATCTCCTCTGAAGATAATTATTGGAACTTTTATCTTGCACAAGGGGGGCACCTTTCTTAGAGGCTTGGGGAATTGATTTTCCTTTATCAATGAATGGGTCTCACTGCCAACAGCAGTTGAAGGACCTTGAATGTGATAGGTGTCGGGATCTTGATTGCTTTCAATCGACACACTTTGAAAATCATCTTGCCTTTGGGGGTTCAAGGGATCAGTGGTCTCCGTCAGATCCACAACTACGGTTGCATCATCAGCATTTGCAATACAAGTCGAATTAGCCGGAGAACCCTGAGGAAAGAATGTGGAATTAGTATCAAGGGATAATTCCACAAAAATTAGATGAGGAGAAGTGTCAAATACCTTAGGAGTTTTACATTTGGGAGGAGAAGCTTGAGTAGGCTCTTCATGACCAATAGGTTTAAAAATCTCAAAGAGATTGTCAAGAGTAGAAGTCCTCGCAACGCTCGAAGAAACGGCTTTCTGAGCCGGTTTTTGGCTGGAACATTTTTCTTCTTTTTAAGAGGGGTGGTTGGAATCAAGGGTGGAACCGTCGAAGAAGGTAGGATTTGAGAATGTGTGCTGGTATCAGAACCCTCACCTTTAGCAACTAATGATTTTGGTTTTTTAGGGGGCTTATTTGGGGCTGATGCAGCTGGGACACGTTTCTGACCCTTGAAAGCAAATTCACCAAATAGTCAGTTTGTTTTCCTAACGAATAAAAGAAAATCTAGGAAAACAATGGTTACCTTTTTAGGAGGAGTCTTAGCATCGTCAACGATTCGGGAATCCTCAATAAGATCAGTTGGAGTGGGTTTGTCAGTCGATGGTTCACCAGCTAAGACGGAAAAGGCATCAACTAGTTTCTACAAAAACATTGAGCTAGAGAAGTATTGACATTGATATACATTCCACCACTTGTCAAAGTCTTCAGTGGTGAAGAAGGAATGTTGGAATTTGAATACAGGAAGCTCAAGTTGTTGAGTTTTCTTGTGGAACTTTAGGCAAGCTACATGGTCGTCGGTGCTCAATTGTCGACCCTGCCCACACGATGTCGGAAGAATGAGACACCAAAGATTTTTGAAGCATTTGGCTTAGACTGAATTTTCGAGCCACCGGGTTGGGTTGGTAATTCATGAACCCATACCCTTTCGTCCTAGTCTCAATCCTGAAGGACATCATTATGGGAGGCATAAATACTCTTCACACAGCGTTCGATTGTGCATCAACTTGTGGAGAGACGCCAGGAAAGGAATTCGTAAACCATGTCGGACCAAAGTTTTGATCAGCAAAAGGAGCCATGCCTGACACGAAAGTAGTGGTTTCGCTAAACAGATTTATGTACTTCGTGAAGAGGGTGTTGTTGGAATCTTTTGACAAGTAGTCAAGGTCAGTCGGACACCTTTGATTGGGTGTTCCTATGTCAAATGCATAATTCGCTCTAACACCAGGTAACCCAGTTTATATTCAAAAGTGGCGTTTAGCTAATGTTGTAGCAACCACAGAGGGATCGACGGGTTCAAAGCCTTAGAAGTGGAATGAAGAAGTTTCAGCTTCAAGGAGGCAAGTCCCAAGGAATGATAAAGGGACGCCAATAGAAATTTATCCAATGAAACGTGTCAACCCTCGTGTAGTTGAATCGCTAGAGGAATGAAACTCTTGGCTATCTGCAGAGAGTTGGGACAAAACACGTAGTAAGAAAGCCACAAAGTGAGAAAGGAAATATGCTCCTCGTCAGAAACTTCGTCAGAGTCTTTGACATGATGATCAACAATATAAAATTTGAGACTTGGACGTTTGAAAGAAAATATGTTCTCGGTCAAATGAGTTGGGTCAAAGGTTTCGCCCAAAGGTGAAAGACTAGTGATGGTTGTCACGTCGAAAAGAGTGGGCGTCAGCATCCCACAGGGAAGGTGAAAGGTGTTAGTCGAACCTTCCCAAAAATAGAGCGAAGAAAGCAACATGTAAAGATTGACCCTATGGGTATGCCTTGAGATTTGGATGGCGTCGAAGATGCCAGCTGTCTTCCATTGGGCTTGACGTTTGTTTTGCACCCTGTCGATCCAGGCTAGGTATTCTTTTTTGCCAAGAGTAGGCATCGACCGGAAAACTCTAGCTTTTGGGTCCATAAACTTGAGATCAATGATGTCATCCTTCTCGAAAGCAGTAGGGACAATAGGGGTGAAGCAAGGGAAAAAATTGAATTTTTTGGGTTGTGTTCTTTCTTCTGGGAGTGGACCATGAAAGGCAAAAAAAAATTCTCAATCACCATGAAGGGAACGACCACACAATACAATCTAGAAACAATAATAATTAACAAAAGTCATAATAATGATTGTACTTAGAGAATTATGAATTTTAGATATTTGAATAATGCTTTAAAACACTCATTTTTTGTATAATAATACTCATATTATGTTGTAATGTAAATTAGGTCCACATATTGTATATCATGAGAGAAGAATTCTGGAATAAATTGTCTAAGCAATTTAGAAAAATAAGGGGTGTTCTTTGCATAAACTACAAAAAGATCGAATCACCACCAAATATAGTTTTCTCTTATGAACATCGACAAGGTTCTCACATTTTAGAGTACTGTGCAAAACATTGTGTATTGTGTTACAAAGAAAAAGTGAAGAAGAAAAAAATGTGAAGAATGAAATGGAAGGGAGGGTCTAAGTCTATAATGAAAAAGAGCAATAACAGTTTTGTTAGCGGAGAGAAAATTCAGAGAAATCTTACGTTAAGTTTTGAATAAATGGAATTAATATTTATAAAATGTAGTAAATCTATTGATTTCAAAATGAAGCATATAAGTAAGAGAGACATGGAGAGATGTGTCTCAAGTTCCAAAAATAAATTTTGAAAATTTTAAGAAATAAGTTTTTAAAAGCAGTTATTTGATTAAAAATATTAATTTATTTTATAAAAAAAATAGATAATTTAGTCAACAATGTCATGTCATTATAAATAAAAAAATTATTCTAATCATCAAAGGCCGTCAAAATTAAGGGACCAAAATGACTGATTTTGTAATAGGAAGACCAATAATTTAAAATGTTCGATCTAGGAGGATCAAAAGTGCATTTAAACCTATATTTTAAAAAGTAAACTTAATCAATTCCTTAATTTCAAAAGAAATATAATATTTAAAAAATAGATTAAAAATTAATATTATAAAAAAAACTAATATATTATATTTCAACATAAACAACCATAAAAATTGAATAATGATAAAGGGAAATAATATATTTCAACAAAATCATAAAGCAACAATTTATTTTTGTTAATTTAATAGGAGAGGAAGGTAGTAAATTTTAGGACTACAATAAACAGAGAACCAATTTTAGTAGATTTCAAGACTATAGAGATGACAAGAGGCCTACTATTTTTATGTAACCTACTATTTTTATGGTTCCAACTTTACCATGTCTAACAAAACTTGCACACAAGACCTTTCTTGTGATTTATTCCCTCCGAGACCTCGTCTTGCTTTAGGCCTCAATTTATCTTGGTTCACCCCACAACTTTCGATTCTCATGTAGAAGAATTACATCAGAGTAGTTTGACAAAGTGAAAGATATACTTGTGCGCAACTTTCGGTGCTCATGCAGAAGAATTACACCAGATAAGTTTGTCAAAGTGAAAGATATGCTTCCGCACGCGGAACACATGGATGCAGTAGAGGAATGCAGCTAATGTGACAGCCAGAAATGATAATAAACTCAACTTCCAGAACTCCTGGACACACATATAGATAACAGAATCAGTACATTTGTGATTCTTTGTATGTGTAAGCCAAGAATAGAGAAAATATATATATTTGGATAGTTTTTAAACACACCTTTGGATCAGATATTATGATTCCCATAACATAGGCTAATAAGTCCATAAAGGACTGAAGTGAATTCTGAACCCCTCCAACGATTAAACGATCCGATTCAGGAACAAGGTTCTATTCCAAGAAAATTGAAATGAAAATAATCAGGCCAAGATGATTAAGAAGAAAAGGAACTTTGATTCATCATAAACATTCAAAAGATAGATTTCAAATTTGAAACAATATGGAAAAATACGAGCCGTTATTTCTTGCCTGCATCTGTTCAAGTACAGATAAGTCAAACATCCACAATCCAAGCCGAGATATAGCGACACTTCCCATCAAAATATACGACGATAACATCCCAGTTTGGATCCAAATTGCAGCTAAACAAGGTAGTAGACAAGTCCACTGCATCCAAATAATATGTAACCATGTAAATATCATTATATTTTGCACAATTGTTCACAATGAAAAGTTTTAAATATCAAAAACTTCGATGTTGCAGCACGGATCAGTGTCGCAGACCATTTTGTAAAAGTGTGCTTAACGTGTCACTTTGTGAGTATGTACCTGAGACCAGATAGACCAAAGTCCAGTTCGAATAGCCGATATATGATGCTGTAGAACAGGATATAAAACTGTTGCAGCTATTCCAATTACAGCGCTTATTCCTCGCGCTATTCCGATAACATATG
Organism: Lathyrus oleraceus; assembly: GCF_024323335.1. Classification (NCBI taxonomy): domain Eukaryota; kingdom Viridiplantae; phylum Streptophyta; class Magnoliopsida; order Fabales; family Fabaceae; genus Lathyrus; species Lathyrus oleraceus. Next base: position 158,703 of record NW_026112392.1, read on the forward strand.
CAGGTATACCTTCCCATTCTAAAGTGGCTGTCATCAAAGTTCCAAAGCTGAGTACAGTGAAAAACAGCAAAGCCAGAGCTAGTCCAGGAAAGACAACTTCTTGCCGTAAATAAACTCTCCAAGCATCAACATAAGAGATTTTCGAAATCCACTCAGAAAAATTTTTCCTGCTTTTTCCATCTACCAATTCCGAGCTATCACTGGTATCAATAAGCAAACTATCTCCCTCAGAATTCGAATTAGTCCTTTCTAGATCACTTTGCAAGAGCCTTTCCGTTCTCCTTTGGCTACTTTGACGCAAAGCCGGAATCCCAATATACACAGATGTAAAAAGCCAATACTCCACCCAAACAGAAACACTATTCCAAAGTGCTAGTGTTATAGCAGATGCTTTTAGTGATACAAAGCTTATTATGAAACCAGTTATAACAGGTGCAAGTAACTTGCAGGTTAGATCGATGCGTCTCGTAACTGAATTCATCTTTGTCAGTAACTCTGGCGGTTGACCTTCGGAAATAACCAACAACCTGCAACAAAAAATAAACATAATTTTCATACAATAATTTTCCTTAAAGCATGGTATTAATCACTTTTCTCAAAAAGTTAAAGAATGTTACCATTCTCTTTCTATCAGGATAGTACCAGAAAGAGTTGAAAGTACTCCAATGCCACCACAGATATTGATTATCACCACCAGTAGTAAGAAAACTGGGAAATTTGTTAACTTCAAAGATGAGAAGACAAGCAAGGAAACTACAGCGGCACCAGCAATAATAAACGATAGATTTTGCGTCACCAACCATAATTTCAAAACCTGCCAATAAAAAATGAAGTTCATAAACAACAACTAACAAGGAATTATTTTAAGCAAACTGAAACTAAACTATCTTCAAATTTTGTCCATATCTCGTTGTTTAAGTAGAGTAAAAGAAAAGAAGCTTAAGCATATGTTATGATTAACATAAAGGGTGAAATATTGATACATATACTTTTGACAAGAAAAGTACAATATGAAAGATCTCAAGTATGTTTTTAGATTCATGGATGTATCAATCAGACATAATTGATTTCAGATATTCATTCACTCTATTTGAAGAACTTTCTATCCCTTTGAAGTACACAAGTGAAAGATAATTGGTTCAAGACCTTAAAAAGAGGTCTTCAACCGCAATTTCGGCCGCAACATCAAAACTTTGAATGTCTATGCAACCACAACGTGACCTTAAGTACCAGGGTGTGAAAGGCAGGCTACCGCACATGATCTGAAATTTGTTCCAGTTAAGTTAAATCGTATTTAAATAGGATCTTATAAAATGTTGTCACTGCTAAACTCTGCTTAAATAGAGTCTCTATTTGTTTTATCATGATTAATCTGTAACTAATCTACACTGAACTTCTAAAAACTTGCGAGTATATTTGGAATCACACGCACCTTGTGATAAGTTAACTTATCAACCCATTTTCCAATTATGGGACCAAACAAAGCAATGGAAGCAGATTCAACAGCACCATATATTGCTGCATACAGCAACGAGTCTGGCCAAATACTTATCATATATAAACCAACAGAGAATTCCCACATTCTGCAAACAAACAAACAAACAGTGATCACAAAAATCTCAATCAATTATTTTATTGAGTCATAGTTACAACAAGCAAATTAGATAATTTATAATTTGTTCCAGGACAAAAAGAATGATTATAAAAAACAGAAAAAGGGGAAAAGGTTAAAACTTTATGGCAGTGAAATCAAAAGGAAAATAGGAATCAAATTGAATAATACTATAAAAAGTGGTGAAAGAAGAACCTGGAACCCCATCTAGCTAAAAAGTGGCCAACGTATAAGTAAGAGATCAAAGAAGAAGAAGAGTGAAATTCTGGTTCTTGAGATAGAATACTCTCTCTCAAAGCTTCTCTTTCATCCATGATCAATTCAAGAATTTAAGACTCTTTTTTTCATTAATTTTTTACTGTTATTTAGTATCAGAATTCACAACGGTTATCATATACGATTATAAGTTTATCAACATGCTACATGCAATTTATGTTATTCATGTGTTAATGTCAAAAGAGTTTGACATAGTAATCTTAAATGATGTATAGTTTAAATTATGGTTTAAATAATTGTAAAATAGTTATTAATATCATCAAAGTCAATTATTATTATCTTTTTCTTTTTATAAAAAACTTAACACTTTTTTAAAATTATTAAAAAATATTAATTAAATGAGCATTATTATTTTTATTATTATAGTTATTAAGACGGACTCGGTTGTATCTTGGTCAAATTTTTTAAATTATATATTTATTTTCAAAATTTTGCAGATATTTAACGTTTTACAATTTTAAGTTTTAAAAAGTACCCAACCCTTGGGAGATGGATTTTTTTTTACTTTTATGAAACTATGGCTTTATTTAAAAAAATTAACTTTTATTCAAACTTCCTTCAAAATAGTGTATTATTTAAAAAAATTAATTTTTATTTAAATTTTTTTTAAAATAATGCAATTGAATGATTATGATGCATAAAAAATAGGGATTAATTATTATACACTGTCAATATTTTATATTATTGATTCATCATCATCACCTATTTATATTATTTTATAGATTTTTAAAATAAAAGTTAAATTTATTTTAATATCCAACGTCTATGATTAATTGACGGTGTAAAATTTTTTTATAATATCCATGTATTTCAATTAAATTTTAAAAAATATTAAAATTAAATAAATTTAAAGTATTCGGTGGTTTGAAAATGATAGTTTACTCAAAACTATTAAATAAAAGTTTCTCTGACTAATCGATGGAATCTTATATGTGTTGTGTTTGTTGCCACTTAAGCCAAATATGGAGGGACCGTTTAACAATTGAATAATGCCAATTGCTAACATGTTTCATAAAGTTGACACTTTTGTTTTCTCACAATATTTTTGAGATAATTTGAAATGACTAGAAATAATTATTTGTTTTTTTTTATAAATTTTTTTTTTTTTGCATATCCTTAATTTAAATAATCATACTTTTATTTTAAGGATGTTACTAGTAGTATCATTTTTCATTCACTAAACGTCATTAAAAAATGTGTAGCTTTCCACAACTATAAACAGCTTACCATATCATATTCTTACCCAAAAAAAAGAGCTTACCATTAACATGAAGGCGAAGTTTTAAAATTAATATATCTTAGATAATAAAGTTGAAGTTTGCCATCGACTGACTCATGGAACAATAGATTATGTTTGCAGAAAGCTTCATTTGTTTTATCATATTTTTATTGGCCAAGATTACACTGGAGAAGTTTTATATTGAACTAGTTAGTGATGGCAATGTCTGGATTAAAATATTATCTTAGAAAAATGATGATCTCATCACTAATAAGACGTTTGGATATTTAAAAAAAATATTAGAAGTTTGATAAGGACTTAGTATATGAAGATAAATAATTGATTACGAATGGTAAACTTGCTCTTTGCACTAAAATTTTAGAAAGTTTTATTTTGTTTCGATTAACATGATGTAATGTTCCGCATTATATAATGAAGGTAACGAGATTTTCTAGTGTGATGTTGGGATTATAAGATTAGCACTTCGACATTTAAGTCAGTGAAGTATTTGAGAATCAATTTAATGTGAAAGTAAAAAATGATATATACTACTAGTTTGTATGGAGCTTATATAAGATGAGTGGTTAAATTACTTTCATTTAACCTGTCACATTGTGTTAATCGTCATAAGATTTGATCTGGCGGTGGAAGATAGGTTAAAGGTCGACATTCATGATCTGACGGTGTGATGATTTTTTTTTCTTTTAAGCTTTGGTAGCTTCTACTTTTGATGGTTTCTTACCATAGTCTGAACACAATGTTCAAAGTCTGACTCGGAAATTACATTTGACTTCTGAAGGACCTTATAAGATTCTGAACCAAAATTTAACTTGGATGATCAGAGTTGACATTAGTTAAATATGTAAATATAGAAGCAGAAAAATAAAAACAACAACACAAAGTTTATCTGAGTTCCTCTCACAATTTGAGAGTAATTCAATCTTTTTGTGTTTCCAAGGAACTTCTACTATAACCAAATCTAATTACAACTGTTAAAGCACTCAAACAAAAGACTTCTTTGCTTACACATATAAGTATAAGACTTCCTTTTTCAAATAAACAAATTTGAGATTTCTTTACTCAAGTTTGAGACTTCATTTCACTATTACACAACAAAGAGTTAATATTCTAAAAATATTGAAACGTGATTAACCATTTCATGAAATTGTCATGTTAAATTTCTGTTAACAAAAATCAATATAACATTTATGTATTTTGTGTATGTAATAACAAATAATTATATATTTATCTAGCTTTTGATTTTAAAATAAAAATATATAATCCAGATTTCAAATTTCAAAAAACTCCTAAACATTATTGTATCTTGCATTTAAAAATTAATTTGTGATATCAAGAAAGAATCTGGAGTTTGAACTTCAGACAAACATCATGAGAGACATTGAGCGTGCCCAAAATCCATACTATTTTTTAACATTAGTTTTAATGCATTTCAGAGTTGTGTATTTGAGACACATCCGGATTTTAAAATCTGAAATCTAAAAATATTTTTGAAATTTCGGCAGAGTCTAATGAACTATCCCCTTAATTTATCTCTCTAGTTGTGTATGAAAGGATGATTGAGTCCTGCTTCCCAAGAAATAAAAGAGATGAGAAGGGATATAAATGAGAAGGAAAATGAACAAGTAAACCATTGTATACAACAGTAAATTATCAGTAAGGACTTGTTATGAAAAAATTACTTGTCATATATAGTATGCATTCACCAATAGAGGTAGGCATTCGACATCTTTATCCCCTTTATTTAGCACTGCCATGTTTCCACTATTGTTGCTCATACATGACAACAGTACTCATAAAAAGAGAGTGTATAAATGAACAAAGGTAATGCTAGAAACTGCACACTAAAATGATTTTGCTACACTGGACATGATGAACTACAACAAGTGGGTAAATCATCACAAAACCCTATACTACAGAGTTACAAAATTGGATATTCATGACAAATACAACTAACTATACACAAGCTTATATGAACGGTATACATGAGGGTATTTGTTGATTGATTGATCTGGACTAGTACAGCGCTTGCATGCTGAGACTTATCTGTCTCAAGTGAAGTGAATTCACCTCAGAAAACGGATCCACGTTGATGCTAATTTGCATGCTAGGACCAAGTTTCATGCATAAATATGTGAACAGAATCGAGGAGGATATATTTGGAGTCATGTAAGAACTAGAATGACTTCATGGCTATTTCGTATTCATTACATGGGAGAATGACTTTTTAGACCTGGTTCAAAGATGGCATCAAAAATATCCACCAGCTGAGAACACTTTCCAGACAGAGTAAATTCAAGAATCACTCCAACTATCCGCATCATCATCTTCATCACTTCCAGCCAAAGCCTATTTCAACAATCAAGGTTACTTGACCCTCAAGAAAAAGGATATGGCAATAGTTAACAATAAAGTAAACAGGTTAAGAGGGAGAACCTGGCGAATTGAATTAGCTTTCTCCAAGATGGCAGCAAGCTTCATATTTGTTTTTGGACCTTGAATGCTAGGTCGTTTAGCAACAGCAGGTTTCAAGTTGAAGGACTGAGAGCCAAAAAGTAATTTTAAATACAAGATTTCTTTGAAAATTAAAAAAAAAGGGTAAAATCAGTATAAAGAAACAAGTTGCAAGCTCGGACCTTTGTTCTTATCTGTTCTAACCAAGAATCTCTTTCATCTACCTTTGGTGCAATTTGAGGCATAACCCGTTCAGTAGCCCTTCTAAGCTGCAGTTGTTCAAAGGCAAAGTGTTATTCAACAGTTAAGACCTCAAAAAGTGATTCGAGTCATAAAAGAAGTAGAAACTGACTCACCTTGCTTTTGTCATGAGCAGCAACAGCATCAATTAGAGGATTTCGAGGACGAGGAATCTTATGCCTTGGTTTTACATTTGTTCTTTCACTCTCAAAATCTGATGTTTGAGCAGATGGACCCAAGGAAGACATTTCCCCCTCAAAGGGCTGGAAACTCTGATTTCTTTCCATGTTTGGTGGCAACATGAGTGAAATACCCAATCGTCCCTGTTCCCCTTCTACATTACTTACAGAATGATTAGGTGTTTTTACTTCCAAATTAGTCTCCCTCAGTAAATGACTTGGAGGTTGAGTTAGTTTTTCTTGCGGAGAGATGGAACCGTGTTCAGAAACAGCAGATTCAGCTGATAGTACAGGAGGGCCTGGGTTAAAATTTGGTACCGTTTCTTCTTCAGAAATGACAATGTGACTGTCCATAGATATAACATTACTCATAGGCTGCGGAAATGTCGTATCATCTGAACTTGTCTCAGTCATTAATTGACTAGGAGATTCACCAACGTTTTCTATAGGAGAGATGGAATCATGTCCTGAGTTAGCACATTCGACGGGTGGTATTGGAAGGAATGGGTTTGAATTATGTACCAATTCTCCATCAGAAGCAATAACATGACTGTTTGGAGGCCCGTCTCTACACACTACATTATGCATAGGCTGCTCAAGTGTTTTATCATCTGCACTAGTCTCTGTCATTACTTGAGTTGGATGTTGAAATGGTTCCACTTGGGGAGATGTGGAATCACATCCAGATGCAGTAGCCGGTAGTACTGGTGCGTAAGGGTTTGAAGGCTGTACTATTTCTCCATCAGAAGCAACAAAGTAACCAAGTGGTGGATGCATGCTCGTAGGTACCATGGGTAGCGTTAATAAGGGGTTCTGAATCTGGTTCCTGTCCAGCACTAGGTAATTATACTGACCATTTGTTTCATTAACCACAATAGGAAACTGAAAAGGTAAAGCAACTGGATGACCTGAAACACCTACGGCAGAAGAATGTTGGGGCTTATCACTTTCCAAAGCCATGATTGGCAAAAATGGATTCTGATGAAATAGGGTATCTCCATCAGAATCTGTAAAACCAAATTGAGACTTTGTATCTGGCATAACTGGCTGCATTGGTTGAACTGAAGCCGGATGAACTTCTAACTCCTCTCTGTGTGAATCTAGGGAAGCATGTGGAACTTTGCCCATTCTCCATTGCATGGGAGGTAGAGGAGGCATAGGTGGCATCTCATCAAGTTTGTTTTCAGTTTCCTTAGGAAAGAGATCAGGGAGAAGAGGCTTCAATGGATCTGTGACATATTGTGTAGGGTTAATTTCCATGCCAGATGACTGTGGTGAAGAATAAAATGATGGTGATTCATCTGCAGGGGCTTCTGAGACAGATTCAGATGTAGCATGAGTGTCTTCTTGTTTCAATTGATTTATATGCATCTGCTGAGATTGAGATTTCTCAAAGGAAAAGTTTTCCTCATATTTGAGCGAGAACTCTCCATTCTGTTCATCAAGTTGAGATTGTAAGTGTGGCTCTAAATAAGTTTCAGACTCCAACTTGTTATCAGGTATAGATGAAAAACCATTTCTGTCATTCTGGCCATAACTAGTAGATTCTGACTGCTGGGTGTCAAACCCAGAAAATCCAGGCACCATTTTCGCATCATCCTGGAAAACACTCTGTATGATTTTCTTCCTAGGAGGTGACTTTTCAATATTATTTTCCAAATCTTGAGGATCACAATGCACCAATTTGTTAAGGTTCATTTGTACATCTGAAGAAACAAGTTCTGGATGACCCGCTACCATCTGTCCTTCTAGTGCTGTCAAAGATTCTCTAGCAACTGCCTCATGGTCTTCTGTCTCTTTCTCATTTGGATCTGAAAAAGCAGAAACAGATTCTTCTATTTTTATGAGATTACTCATTGGAGAAAACATGATATTAGACGTTGTATCTGACAATGGTGCCAATTGACTCTTGCTCGTCTCTGTATTTGAGTCCATGGAAATTTGAGTCAATCCCACTTCATTGGATTCCATCGGATAAGAGTCTGAAGAAGCGTGGACTAGTTCTTGCGAATTCGAAAGGCTTCTTGATGGAGAACAAATCATACTTGAAGCTGGACAAGTAATGATACCCACATCATTTTGAGCATTATCAACAGAAGGAACGGGTTGAGCTTTTGACTCAACAATTTCAGTGATCGCACTATTTACCATCACATGATTATAAGATGGATTTTCTATTTGACCATCACCTTCAACAGGATCAACACTGCTGCTGAATCCATTTATTTCATTGCCATGCACCATTTTAGGTATGTTTACATCATTTGATTGAAGATCAGAAAACGGAACTTCAACTTCTGTTGAGCCCAGTCCATCCTGTGGATTATTGTGAGATATACCAGAAGATAGCTCGCCATTAAGGAAACTCACTGGAGGAACCTTCACAACAGTTGGATTAAGTTGGCATGCAATATCAATACAATCCTCATCTTTTGAGTCTAGGCGGTCAAGCACCACATTAAGACCTGAATTCAAGTCTAATTCTTTGATGGATGGACAAAGGGAACCTTCTTGTGAATCATTACAAAGGGAATCATCAACCAAGTTGTCTGATGAAATTTTGTCAGAAGAGTACACGGGGCACGTATCATCTTCTATAAGGGAGGGAGAAGAAGGTTTGGAAGCAACAGGTTCAACAAGATCTGATCTGTCTGCACCATTGCCTAATCTTGTATTAAGCTCAATATTGTCAGAAACGCTATCATCTGACTGAGTCACTGCAGGTAGCATCACTGGTTTGGTAGGCTCAAGATAAGAACACAACATCTTTTCTGAAGTCATCGGCTCAGAATTTGTTTGCCGAGAGTCAGAAACCCCTTCTTCATGAACATGGGCATCATCACGCATGACAGGCTTTCTATTATCTGCATTTTGAAACTCAACAATTTCGGGAAGCTGGTTGGATGGCATGCCTTCAATCTCTGCTTCATGATATTTAGTAGTTGAGAATAAAATAGGTTCTGATTTTACATTTTCAACCACAGTGCTCAATGAATTAGAGTGAAGGAAATAAGATTTACCTTTCATGGAAGAACTATTTACATCTGACGTAAAGGAGTTTCCAGTAGATTGAGAATCTGAAAAGTGAGCTTGCAGTTCCACATGCTCGTCTCCATCTCCTCTGAATGAGCTATTATTGTCTGATGTTGAGGAGGTTCCAGTTGAGTGAGAATCTGATAACCGAGTTTTCACTTCAATATCTTCCTCAGCTGTCTCTTGTTTGAATGAGCTAATGTCATCAGATGTTGAAGAGCCTCCAAATGATTGGGAATCTGAAAATCGAGCTTGTAGTTGACGTTCTTTATTATTGGTATTTGTTGCCTTTTTAAGATTCAAGAAGCTTTTCTTAGGTTTATACTCATCGTCTGTTTCCAATTCTGACTCCATGGTAGTTAAAGCATCCATGTAGTTGTCAACCTCACTGGTCACATCATCAGAATTGTACCTAACTAAGCTGCCTTCTATTTTCTTTTGTTCATTGATTGCCAATTCTCTTTCATCAGACACCTTGACATCATTAAAAGACATTTCATCCCTTACACCCACTGAGATTTGTTCTTTCACCATCACAAGATCTCCATTTGCCTCACCAACCTCTTCTGGAAATTGGTTAAGTTCAAACTCCTGCTCATAAGGGGGTGAACAAGAGTTTTCATCTCCAATCGACTTTTTAATGCTACTGATTTCAAGACTTTTAATCCCTGCTTCGCTAGAATCATCTGGTGCCGGTTTCACGGGCAGCGGAAAGATTGAAGTTTCATAAATCATTTTCGGATCAGGCGAGGGAGTTTCTAGAAATTTCTCCATGTAACTTTTTCCAGATTTTGCTTCAACAGCAGGTCCATTCAATTGTCTTTTCTTCAGCTTCACTAGGCGAGCTGGATTACTATAACCATTCTCAATACGTTCCTCAAGAAGCAGCTGATGTAATCTGCAAAGATGGAAATAAATTTGAGACACCAGTCAACAACTTAAAGACCTAACCAGTTGAATACCAATGTACCACAACAAAATGATTGGACTTACTTTGAATGTGTTGGTACAGCATTAGGAGCTTCAACGTCCCTTAGACGTGCTCCTTTCTTCTGCTGGAAATGAAACATAATTATATAATCGAGTTTGCAAAAGTATACAATTTTCCATTGCATAGAGTTCTTTATTGCAACCCTAGAATAATTAAGAAGAAAAAACAGCACCAAACACTTATCTGCTTATAGCACATATGGTCATATATGTATGTATCAAAGGCACCGCCATTTATATGGACTTCATAATTCACATCATTTGATTTCAAATTTTCAATTATAATTTACAAACTTACAGCAAGATCCCAGCCAACATCACACAGCATAAAGCTCATTAGGATCACACGTTTGCAACCATTCTCCCATAAGAGACTTTTCAATAAATGGTAGAATAAGAAAATTTGTACCTTCACTTTACGAATTCTTCTTTCCCTGTGGACTTGTACTGTGGCTCTTACAGATGAAGCTGACTCCATTTTAAAGAATGATGGATCAGTATAACGCTTCAGACATGCCCCAGCCCCAGCCACATCAAACCTTTAAATAAGCCAAAAGCCAAAAGCCAAAAAGAAAATTTTTCAAACATCTATCACAGAATAATAATGTTTCATTTATGTTGAAATCATATATATCTGATAAATAAGACCACCATACTTATCCAGAAGGAACAGTCTTGGGGGACCGCGGCATTCTTCATAGGAATCCATTATCAATCGAGGTAGGTTTCCACCGGCAACAAGGTTTTGTTCAGACTGAAGATTGGGATGCCAATCAATCCCTTCATTGCAATAAGAAAGATTATTTAAGTTAGAAAAGTCACCATTACATCTAAAGGTTACAGCTTAAACCAAAATACCATCATTTTAAAGATAAACAGTATTCAAATCATGACGGCAAGCACCAATAACATACAGTGTAACTAAGCATGAGAAATCTAACCTCCATTAGTAAAAAATGATGAATGGTGAGTTTGAGAGAAAAAGGCCTTTTCAAGTGAAGGAACTTCAGCCTCAAGCTGTTTAACACGAGCTGTAAGACTGTGGCCTCTTGCAGCGGTAGCCATTACTTCTTCATGTAAATCATGGAAGATCTCAGCAGCAAACCTAACCAAAAAGAGAAGATAAATGCATGGAATTTGATAAACCCTCTAAAATAAAAAAAAAGGTTAAGAGAAAGAAAAGTAGGATAGAAGAGATTCAGAGAAGAAACTGTTATTAATCTCCTCCAAGAGAGAATTTTTTTCTCCAAATGTAAAACAGTTATTACTAAATTCAAAGAATGCCTTTTCCACCTATACGATCATATCTATATAATGGGCCTCGTAAGCCGTAACTACTCTAACCATCCCCTCACTAACCCAAATACCAAGTATCCAGTTATCACTCTATAATGCATCCTAATTGGTCCCTAAGTCTCCTAGAGTAAGCAAGCCTTCAAATACTGAATCTTCTTGGTTCCTAACAGTACTTAACAGCACCTGATGACGGTAAAAAAAAATCTAATTTAAAAAGGCAAAACTCAAGGTCAGGTTAAAATTGTCACCGCTAAAAATGTAAGGAAACAACTTTGGTGGAACTCTGACAATTAGAACTAACTTCTTAGTAAGAAACTATCACAACTCCGGCAAGATACATACATTTTCCGCTCAGAATTACTTAAACTGAATTCACTAGATTAAGCCACAAAGGGTTTGCTCAGATGATTATTAAAGAAGCTGTCCATAAAAGATCCTAAGCTTAAGCCTTTATAGCCTCAAACAAACCCCATTACAAAAATCACATTAACCAATGTAATGTAATTATGTAATATTATCCAATCATATAATGGTCCACTGAATTGCATTATCTCCTTATCTGATTCCTAAAAACTCAAACAAAAACACTTTTCCAACAGCCTACTTTTCAAATTTGATGAAAGCATGACCTAAACCTATCAGAAACTATGATGTTTCATCATTTAAATTCAAGTCAATGATCAGTCAACCACGTCCAAACCAACCCAATCTGCACACTACAACCACTCATTTTCTTCATTCAACTGGTTTTATCCCATCAAAACTCTACACATACAAAGTCCAACAATTCAATAAAAAGAAAAAAAATCAAAATCCATAATCAAATCATAACAAAATTAACAATCATCAACCAAATTTAGCATCTATATATTCCACTAATTCACAATTCAACCGAACAGTTACTAAATCCAGCAACAGAATAAAATTAACTCCAATAATCACAAAATCTCGCCTAATTAAACTTACTCAAGTAAAAATCATTCTTCCTTTCAAAATTCTGTACTAATTCAGAATCGATAAAATCAAAGAACAAATTAGAAATGAAACTAACTCAGCGAGGTCGCCGAGCTGGCGCAATAGTCCAACGAGACCAGCCATGGCGACGGCTTCGAGAAGAGCTTCGGGATCATCTTTGTCAGCGGCGCGGTACAGCTCGGGATCCGCCAAGCTGTACTCGTTCCGTATAAGGTACTTCGAGAGCGGCATTTTTCTTCTTCTGGAACGAATTCAGCTATTCACAGATGCTAGATTTTGTGATAGTACTTCGATCTTCTTCGTTCTTCCGGCGAGTTTGGCTCCTCCGTGTTCCACCATGGAAGAGAGAGAAAGAAAATGTATAAATGTACAGAGAGAGAGAGAGTTATTGTTTTAATTAATTATTATTTTACTTTTTAGAAATGAAATGAATGAATATACGGTGGTCGCTGTGTGTGCGAGAGTCACATTCTGACAGACGTGAAGAGAGTGACGGATGCGGGACACGGATTCAAGTAAGGGTAATATCGGTAGATACTGTTTATTTTTTGAAGAAAATATTGAAAATTAAAAAATAAAAACTACTTTTCTTTTGCCTCTTAAATTATAGCAGTGGGAAATTTATCTCCTAGATTTTGTTAATAGGTAATTAAATCTTGTAATTTGAATAGTGCGTGGCGATATTAGTTTTTTATTCAATATGATGGACGATGCAATTGTTTCTTTAATAGATTGAAAAATGAAAGAAACATAAAAAAGTTATTCATCTGTATCTATAGGTGAATGAATAAACTTTAACTTTTTTTTAAACGTTATTAAATTTATTTTTGTTTTTATAAAATAATTTTTAGAATGTATTTATATAAAAAAAATTAAAAAATTTAAATGAATGTTTGATTTGAATAATTATTTTTAAAATATTATTTTAAATATTTTATTATTTTATTAAAAAAGTCAAATATTAAAATTTTAAAAAAAATTACTTAATTTTAAATATTTCAAATATTTTTTATAAAAATTATTTTTAAAATATAATTTTTTTTTTAAATTATAATTTTGATTATGTTTTTGAGATTAATTGAAATACACTGTCAGTGTAAAAGAGTTTTACACCATCACTTAATTATAGACGTTGGATATTAAAAGAAGTTTGACTTTTATTTTAAAAATCTATAAAGTAATACAAACGGGTAATGGTGATGAACCGATAGTGTAAAATTTTTTACACTGACAGTGTATAGTAATTAATCTCTATATTTTTATTATAAAATATCAAAATAAATTTTCAATTAAGAAAAACAAATATAAAAAAGAATATAATATTTTAAAAAATAAAATCTATTTTTAAAAATACAAAAAGAAATTATTTTTTAATTAAAACAATCAAACCCGAAAGTGTTGTGATTAAAGTTGTTGGAACTGAAAAGAAATTGCCGTAGAGAGAATTGTTCATGCTCAACCAAGATAATTTAACTTTAGTTTTTGTTAAATCTGTTTTTTACTTATTTTTGTTTCCCTTTTTTTAATTAAATTCTTCTTATTTGTTAGGATGGGTTTAATGAAATGTGTGTATTATATAATGCATTTTTAAGCTATATTATACAGGTCGTTTTTGGGGGTATGTAAGACGGGCTACAGCACAGGATCTCATATTTTATTGTCTAATAAGATACGGTAAAAAAGGCCTACATATACATATTCCACGATTATTTTACGGTTAAATAGGGTCTCTTAAAAAGATTTTATCATTCAATTAAAGGTAATTTTAACTTCTTATACAGGATTTCTCAAAAGTTTGAGACGACTATGATAGTAGACATTTTATGATGTTAGTTGGTGTGAAATATAAAATATCAAACTCAATCCTCAATTTTCAAATTTATAAGTATTATTAATCTTTTGGTAAAAAAAAGTATATTAGTGAGTATAATAGAGGTGATTATGTATGTGATTAATTAAGCCTAGGCATTTAAGTTTTTGTTAGGTGAATATGTGATTGATCGACATAATTATTGAGTTAGTTACTTATATCTTGAAGGTACTTTAATACTTAAGTTAATTTAGTTTTTATTTCATTTATATTTGTATTTGAGTTTTATTTGCATTTGAATTTGGTTTGAATTTGGGTATTATATAAACTCAAATTAAGTTGAATTTGTAACAGATTTCAGTTCTTCCATTTTGAGAAAAGTTAGTTAGCAAACTCTCTCTCTCTCTCTCTCTCTCTCTCTCTCATCTTCTCAAATTTTTATGAATTGTTCATTATTGAACTCCAACAATTGGTATATATAGCTCCGATTCGATTCACATGGAAACACGAGTGTGGTGAGGTGTGTGATTGATTTCGGTTCTGAAATTCGCTTTAAATTGAAGTTCGAATTTAGAGAGAATCACAAATCTTGATTCTCAGGGTCTGGGAAACACTAGTGTTGAGAACTGAATGATTTGCACAAGAACAAAGTGTGTAAGCCCTAGAGGCCAATACTTTTGGTACTTGTATCGAATTATTTATTAATAATAAAAGGCTTTTTCTTTATTATGTTTGTCTAATAAAGTCCCTAGAATAGATAGTCCGTTTAATGTGTCAAGTGTGACTTAATCATGAGATCACATTAAACATAAGGACACTATTCTTAAAGTATCCATAGTCGAGCTTTATTGTGAAGTGGGATAACATTAAAGCAGTAAGACTATTATGTATATAGATTGATGATCACATCTCATGGATCATGGATAAGGAGTTATCAAGTTTTAAACATAGGTATGAATATTAAGAGTAATATTTATACTTGATTGACCCGCTATGAGAATACTATATAGAATATTATGCAAAGTGTCATAAGTTATTCTCATGGTGATAATGGTGTATACCACCCTTTGACCTGAAACCACTTTGGATCCTAGATGTAGAGTCGAGTGCCTTATTGTTGATCAAACATTTTCCGTAACTGGATGACCATAAAGACAGTTGATGGGTACTCCACGAAGCGTGCTAAGGGACATGAGTGACCTAAATGGAATTTGCGCATCCTGCGTAACAGGATAGATGTCTGTGGGCCCAATATTGAACTGGACAAGGATGACACGGTCTATGCCTTGTGTTCAATATAGACATAAGGGCAAAAGGGTAATTGTACACATAAGTATTATCACAAAAGGATTTGTCAGATCACATGACATTTTCGTGTCTTGGATAGCAGTGATGTGTTGCTAGATACCGCTCACTGTTTATTATGTTAAATACGTGATTTAATATAATTGTCAATGCCGCGAAAACCTACAGGGTCACACACAAAAGGACGGATTAATGAGAGATAGAGTAACTAAGGAATACTGTAATGTACGGTGCCCTTAAGTGAATTGTAGAACATCGTAGGGTACGGTGTACTTAAGTAGAATACAAATTATGGTAAGGTACCACGCGCTTAAGTGATTTTGACATATTATAAGATATGGGCCACATACACTTGAGTGGGCTTTTTAGCTTGCAACCCACACAAGTGGTTCTATAAATAGAATCCTTGTGCAAAAGCATTTGTGCAGTTGCAATTTTCGTTTCTCTCTCTCTCTCTCTCTCTCTCTCTCTCTCTCTCTCTCTCTCTCTCTCTCTCTCTCTCTCTCTCTCTCTCTCTCTCTCTCAAAGCCTTCATTCGTAGCAGCTAGCACTGAGATTGAAGGAATCCATTTGTGTGGACTGAGTAGGGGCGTTGTCATCGTTCAACGTTCGTGATCGCTCCGTAGATCTGCATCAAAGGTTACAATCGCCACAAGAGGTAACAATTCTATCACTGATCATACCCATTCGTAAGGATCATTAAAGGAGAAATTTTAAATTCCATTGCGTTTTGGATCGCCCTTCTCCTCCAGTGGTATCAGAGCCACTTACGAAACCATGCATCTGATAGCTGCTTATTTTATGTATTTTCTGTATTAATACGATTAAAAGACAAAATGAATCAAAGAATAAACGAGTAATTAAATTGCGATCGATCAAGTTATATATATGATATAAGTAATCCTGATGCAAAATACGGTATATATGATATACTATTTAATGGTTGTTTTCCTTTGAGCGATCAATGGTCGTTTGCTTCTTGATCCGACATTAGTATGGTGAAGCAATGACGCGTTGATCAATCATACTGAATCAACAATCGAGATGTGTTTGACGGTCTGAAATTGGTGCATTAGGGTTAATGACGGCACAAGTGTTGTGTTGTCAAAGAGTTATGCATTAGGGTTAATGACGGCACAAGGGTTGTGTTGTCAAAGAGTTATGCATTAGGGTTAATGACGGCACAAGGGTTGTGTTGTCAAAGAGTTATGCGATTAGGGTTGTGACTGCACAAGAGTTGTGCTTTAAAGTATCAAGTGTTGATGCGAAAAACGACGTCGATTTCAAATGAATTGTTCATTAAAATTTTCGGCCAGGGGCGCTGCCCCCTTGACCCTCGTCCGCTGAACGGTCAGCGGAACCACAGTCCGCTGACTGGGCAGCGGACCCCCGACTAACTCTGCGTAGTGTGATCGATCACCGAAATTTAATTTGGTTTTAATTAATTAAAAGAATTAAAATTAATAATAATAATGTGTTTATTATTATTGTCTTGTGGTGATCGGTTATGGCCTTAGTTTTCCTTTATTTTGTTTTGGGTTTTTAAAATACGACCCGCATGTCGTGCCTCTCTTTTAATCTCATAATGTAACTTCTTTTCGCATCTCACTCCCTCGTATGTAAAACGAGTTTCTTTTATGTAATGTAATGTTATGAAGAAAGAGAAGAAGTCAATATCAAAGGAGGACAACCTTGAAGATCTTGCTTGGAGAAGCTTAGATCGTTATTAGGTTAACTTAGGTTCTCTCATTGGCTTGGGAGAACAATTGCGCTAGGGGCCATAACTGTTTCATTATGTATGTATGTTGATGCATGTGAATGTATGTTGATGCATGTGAATGTATTTTGATGCATGTGAGAGACGATTTATATGATAAATAAGTCAGTGAGATCAGAATAATTACAAATTCTCTCAAATTAAATATTAAGTTTATGCTTTCTAAGTTTTAGCACTCATCAAGACTAGTATCGGATAATGTAGGTTTCGCCTACGCGAGGTGCATGTTCTATATTAGTAAGGTGCGATGGGATAATTATAATATCCAATTGCTAAAACAATGGGTCAAACTTAACTAAGCAAAATATAATAAGATTATATATGTTTAGAAGCAAGACTTGGAAATGATCCATGTGATGGATTGGAATAAGGAGTTATTCACCCAACTAAAACATTCGAGAGTTGTATTAGATACAATTGGAAGGAGTTCCTACCTAAATAACCTAGTTTTGTGTAATCCGCCTACGCGGACTTAAAATAAAGTGAAATATGGATCTCGACCCACTAGAAAATCTTCCAACGGGATTTTCCGAATCAAATGGTGAGGGTCATTTGTTTTGAGTAAAATAGTGGGAGCATATTTAATTAAAGGTCTAATTAAATATGTTATTGATACTTATATTTTCATTATTTTCATGTATATTACCATGACAACAAACACCTCTAACAACATTTTGCGATCAATCATTGACAAGGAAAAATTGTTTGGGACAAATTTTCTAGATTGGCACCGAAATCTGAGGATTGTCCTCAAACATGATAGAAAGCTGTATGTTTTGGAGAAACTTGTTCCTGAAGAGGAACCTCCTAGTTTTGCACCTAAGGCAGAAAGAGATGCTTATAAGAAGCATGTCGATGATGCCAATGAAACTGCTTGTCTCATGCTAGCTACCATGAACTCAGAGTTGCAAAAGCAACATGAGAACATGGCAGCGTTCGATATGATCGAACACCTCAAGATGCTCTATCAAGAGCAAGCAAAGCATGAAAGGTTTGAAGTTTCAAAAGCCCTTTTTCAAGGCAAGTTAGCTGAGGGAGCCCCTATAGGTCCCCATGTGCTCAAGATGATTAGGTATGTGGAAAACCTTGAGAGGTTGGGTTTTCCCCTCGGAAAGGAACTTGCGACTGATTTAATCTTGCAATCGTTGCTAGATAGATTCAGTCAATTTGTCATAAATTTCAATATGAATGATATGGACAAATCTCTTCCTGAACTGCTAGTCATGTTAAGAACTGCTAAGCAGAATCTGAAGTCAAAAGGGAAGTCCATTCTGATGATCGGAAATGGAAAGAGACAGAACAAAAGGCCCACCAAGCAGGGTGATAAAGGGAAAGGCAAGGAAGTTGCCAAACCCAAACCCACTGTTGCTACTTTGAAGCCTAGTGGAGGCATAGCAAAATAAGGCACATGCTTCCATTGCGGTAAGACCGGACACTGGAAGAGAAACTGCCCAAAGTACCTGGAAGATAAGAAGAATGGAGTAGAGACTTCAACTTCAGGTATTTTTGTTATTTAAATTAATTTATCTACTTCTGCATCATGGGTATTAGATACTGGATGTGGTTCTCACATTTGTACCAATGTGCAGGGACTAAAAAGGAGTAGAGATTTGGCAAAAGGTGAAGTTGACCTACGAGTTGGCAATGGAGCAAAGGTTGCTGCTTTAGTCATAGGAACTTATGTATTGACTTTACCTAGTGGTTTAATAATTCAGTTAGAGAACTGTTATTATGTACCTGCAATTAGCAGGAATATTATTTCCGTTTCTTGTTTGGACAAGTTTGGTTTTTCATTTATAATAAAGAACAATTGTTGTTCAATTTATTTGAATGATATATTCTATGCTACTGCACAAATGAACAATGGAATATATGTCCTTGATCTTGAAATGCCTATTTATAACATTAATACTAAAAGGATGAAACCTAATGAGTTAAATCCAACTTACTTTTGGCATTGTCGATTAGGCCACATAAATGAGAAACGCATTTCCAAACTCCATAAAGATGGACTCTTTGACTCTTTTGATTATGAATCATATGAGACATGCAGATCTTGTTTAATTGGAAAGATGACAAAGTCTCCATTCACAGGGAAAAGGTGAAAGAGCTAATGATCTTTTGGCACTCATACATACTGATGTATGTGGACCACTGAACATACCAGCCAGAGGAGGTTTTCAGTACTTCATCATATTTACTGATGATTTCAGTAGATATGGTTATGTGTATTTAATGAAACACAAATCAGAGTCCTTTGAAAAGTTCAAGGAATTCAAGAATGAAGTGCAAAACCAACTAGGTAAGAATATTAAAACTCTTCTATCAGATCGAGGTGGTGAGTATTTAAGCCTAGAGTTTGATGACCATCTGAAATAGTGTGGGATCCTATCCCAACTTACTCCTCCTGGAACACCCCAATGGAATGGTGTATCTGAGAGAAGAAATCGAACCCTGTTAGACATGGTCCGATCCATGATGAGTCACGCCGATCTTCCAAACTCCTTTTGGGGACATGCATTATTGACAGCAGCTTACACACTTAACCATGTTCCATCCAAAAAGGTTGAGAAGACACCATATGAGATATGGAGTGGTAAGAAACCACATATGTCTTACATGAAGATTTGGGGTTGCGAAGTTTATGTGAAATGACAAATTTCAACTAAGCTTGAGCCCAAATCTGACAAATGCTTATTTGTGGGGTATCCTAAAGAAACAAGAGGGTATTACTTCTACAATCCTTCTGAGGGCAAAGTGTTTGTCGCTCGAACTGGAGTTTTCCTAGAAAAGGATTTTATTTCCAAAGGAATCAGTGGGAGGAAAGTAGAGCTTGAAGAAATTCAAGATTCACAAAGCATCGATACACCTATGGAGGAATTTGAGCAGGAAACACAAGTAGTTGTGGAAGAGCAACCTGCTCAAGTAGAACAAAACCAGCGTAGGTCAAGCAGGATACGTCACCAACCTGAGAGATATGGATATCTCATAACTTATCAAGGTGTTGTATTAATCATGGATCAAGATGAGCCCGTGACCTACCAAGAGGCCATAACTGGTCCCGAGTCTGAGAAGTGGCTAGAAGCCATGAAATCTGAAATGGATTCCATGTACACAAACCAAGTTTGGACCTTGTAGAGCCTCCTGTAGGAGTTAACCCTATAGGATGCAAGTGGGTCTTCAAAAAGAAGACTGACATGGATGGTAAGGTACATACCTATAAGGCAAGACTGGTTGCAAAAAGATATAAACAAATTCATGGGGTTGACTATGATGAAACCTTTTCACCAGTTGCAATGCTTAAATCTGTTCGGATTTTACTTGCTATCGCTGCATATCATGATTATGAAATATGGCAGATGGATGTCAAAACTGATTTCCTTAATGGGAATCTTCTTGAGGATGTGTACATGACACAGCCTGAAGGATTTGACATACCAGAAGAAGCCCAAAAGATATGTAAGTTACAAAGATCAATCTATGGATTGAAGCAAGCTTCCAGAAGCTGGAATCTTCGTTTTGATGAAATGGAAAAATAATATGGATTCATCAAGAACTAAGATGAGCCTTGTGTCTACAAGAAGGTTAGTGGGAGCATGATCATTTTCCTGGTATTATATGTAGATGACATATTACTCATTGGAAACGATGTCCCTACCCTACAACAAGTAAAGTCTTGGTTGGGGAAATGCTTTTTCTATGAAGGACCTAGGTGAAGCAACCTATATATTAGGAATCAGAATCTATAGAGATAGATCACAAAAACTGTTTGGCCTAAGTCAGAGTACGTACATAGACAAAGTGCTGAGACGCTTTAATATGCATGATTCCAAGAAATGATTCATACCTATGCAACATGGCATGTGTCTATAAAAAACACAATCCCCTTCAACTAAGGAAGAAAGGGATCGCATGAATAAGATTCCATATGCATCTGCAATAGGATCTATCATGTATGCCATGTTATGTACTCGACCAGATGTCTCGTATGCTTTAAGTGCAACGAGTAGGTACCAATCTGATCCTGGTGATGCCCATTGGGTAGCTGTCAAGAATATCCTTAAGTATTTGAGAAGGACTAAGGACTCATTCTTGATATATGGAGGTCAGGAAGAGTTGGCTGTAATTGGATACACCGATGCTAGCTTCCAGACAGATAAGGATGACTTTAGATCGCAATTTGGTTATGTGTTTTGCTTAAACGGTGGCGCTGTGAGCTGGAAAAGTTCAAAGAAAGATACAGTTGCTGATTTTACAACCGAGGCCGAGTATATTGTTGCCTCAAGTGCAGCAAAGGAAGTTGTTTGGATCAAAAAGTTCATTAGTGAACTTGGCATAGTTCCTAGCATTGTGGATCCCATTGGTCTCTATTGTGATAACAATGGTGCTATCGCACAAGCCAAAGAGCCTAGATCTCACCAACGATCTAAACACATACTTAGGTGTTATCACCTCATTCGAGAGATAATAGATAGAGGAGATATGAAAATATGCAGAGTACCTACACTTGACAATATTGCTAACCCACTAACAAAGCCTCTTGCGCAGCAGAAGCATGATGGGCATACTAGATCTATGGGCATTAGGGGTATGCCTGATTGGCTCTAGTGCTAGTGGTAGATTGTTGGTGTAAGCCCTAGAGGCCAATACTTTTGGTACTTGTATCGAATTATTCATTAATAATAAAAGGTTTTTTCTTTATTATGTTTGTTTAATAAAGTCCCTAGAATAGCTAGTCCATTTAATGTATCAAGTATGACTTAATCATGAGATCACATTAAACATAAGGATATTATTCTTAAAGTATCCGTAGTCAAGCTTTATTGTGAAGTGGGATAACATTAAAGCATTAAGACTATTATGTTTATAGACTGATGATCACATCTCATGGATCATGGATAAAGAGTTATCAAGTCTTAAACATATGTATGAATATTAAGAGTAACATTTATACTGGATTGACCCGCTATGAGAATACTATATAGAATGTTATGCAAGGTGTCATAAGTTATTCTCATGGTGATAATGGTGTATACCACCCTTCGACCTGAAACCACTATGGACCCTAGATGTAGAGTCGAGTGCCTTATTGCTGATCAAACGTTGTCCGTAATTGGATGACCATAAAGACAGTTGATGGGTACTCCACGAAGCATGCTAAGGGACATGAGTGACCTAGATGGAATTTGCCCATCCTGCGTAATAGGATAAATGTCTATGGGCCCAATATTGAAATGGACAAGGATGACACGGTCTATGCCTTGTGTTCAATATAGACATAAGGGCAAAAGGGTAATTATACACATAATTATTATCACAGAAGGATTTGTCAGATCACATGACATTTTCGTGTCTTGGGTAGCAGTGATGTGTTGCTAGATACCGCTCACTGTTTATTATGTTAGATACGTGATTTAATATAATGTCCAATGCCGCGAAAACCTATAGGGTCACACACAAAGGACGGATTGATGAAAGATATAGTAATTAAGGAATACCGTAATGTACGGTGCCCTTAAGTGAATTATAGAACATCGTAAGGTACGTTGTACTTAAGTAGAATACGAAATATGGTAAGGTACCATGCGCTTAAGTGATTTTGGCATATTATAAGATATGGGCCATATACACTTGAGTGGGCTTTTTAGCTTGCAGCCCACACAAGTGGTTTTATAAATAGAACCCTTGTGTAGAAGCATTATTGCAGTTGCAATTTCGTTTCTCTCTCTCTCTCTCTCTCTCTCTCTCACTCAAAGCCTTCATTCGTAGCAGCTAGCACTGAGATTGAAGGAATTCGTTCGTGTGGACTGAGTAGAGGCGTTGTCATTGTTCAACGTTCGTGATCGCTCCGTAGATCTGCATCAAAGGTTATAATCACCACAAGAGGTAACGATTCTATCACTGATCATGCCCATTCGTAAGGATCATTAAAGGAGAACTTTTAAATTCCGCTGCGTTTTGGATCACCCTTCTCCTTCATTGTATAGAAAAGGGAAAGTACTTGTTTATTATTACCAAAACTTGCCTAGCTAGTTTCTTCAAAATCCACAGGACAAAATATATATTATTCATTCAGCCATTGAGTAGTGATATATAAGTCACGCATGACCCCAAAAAAATCAAAAAACATTGTTGAATTGGAAAATTGGACAAAAAAATGTTAAGTATTAAAAAAAACAGAGTAATAAGTAAATAAAATTAATTAAGTAAACATATATCCATATTTTTCAAGCAAAACAGAAGGTTGTGGTTAAGACTGTGATGATGAGACACCTGAATTTCCAGATCCTCCTCTTGTTGCTGAAGACATTTCTTGAAACTCTTAAATAATGACATAAACATTTTTTAGAAAGATATAACTATATAACATTACAACATCTTATTTATTCAAAATAAAGTAATAAGTTTACCTGTTACAATATCTTCTGAAAGCTCAAAATCTTCCATGAGGTTCATGTCTTTGAAATAGGTAAAAGAAGGTCTTAACTAATTCAGGTGCAAATTAATGTCCATGTCATTCCAGTTATTAGAGAGCTCATATAACTTTCTATGGCTCTTCTTCCCATGCTGAAATTACTTTCGAAAGCAACTATAGACACTGATATGGCTAAAATATCTTTAGCCATTGTAGATAAAATAGGATATTCAACTGGATTACGTTTTCACCATATAAGAATGTCAAAACTAGGATCTCTTTCGACAAATTTACTAAAATTATAACCCCCAATCTCATTTTGTTGATCAACTGAGTCTTATTCATCTAAATGTTGTTCAAAAGCATTGACTCTAGCCATAAGTGAAGAACGAGAAACAATTGTAATTGTTTCATCATTAGAAACATTGTTTCCACCACTACCAAGAGGTTGTCTAGAATTATATTTTTGTTCACAAGCTTGCTTACACCAATCATACAACTTTTGTAAAATCTAATTTATGGATTTGACCAACTCACCAGCAATCTTGGATCCAGCTTCATACATATCCTTAAAAGTCCACTCAATATAACTCAACTTGTATCTTGGATCAAGAATAATACCAAAATATATCATTTTTCTCATCTTATCAGCACCCCCCATAATATATATTATACTTTTCCATCATCTCCCCACCCAAACTTAAAAAAAAATCATTTAACTTCATAATAGCTTGCTTTAGCTCACAATAAATGGCAAACACCGGGTGAAAAGCAGTATGCAAACTCACATTTTAAGAGGTGAAAAATATAACACCCCAGTTTTAGTTTTAATATTATTAGTATTATTTTAATATTTTTAATTTTATTTATTTTATAATTATTTGAGTTTTGATATGATTTTATTTAATTAAGTGTTATTTAAATGTTGGGTGGTTGAGCTTTTATTAAAAATTAATTAAATATTTAAATAATATTAAAAATAATAAAAATATGAGATTACTTGGTTTTTGGGCAAGAATTAGAAAATTTATAAAAATAGAGGGAAGAGGTGGTAATAGTGAAAATAAGTGGAATTAAGAGAAATATTAGAAAGAAGAATAGGGTTTTATTTTTAAAAGGGGAATTGGAATAGACTTTTAGTCAGATCGTGAAATTTGAGAGAAAAAATGAGAAAGAGGTCGAACGAAACCTACGAGAGCGTTGGGAGAACATAGAGAAATCCCAAATGGTGAAGTTCATCACTCTGCAACTTTGAGGTAGGGGATTATTTATATATGGGTGGTTAAACAGAGGGATAATAAGGTTTTCTTACCCTCTTGTCTTCTCTCTTTTCCCTTTAATATGTAATTGTTCTTTGTGGCCAAAAAGGGTTTGGGTAAAACCCTTTGAGTCTTTCAATTGATAATGTTTTTACTCCTGAGTAATATGATATGAATTCTCATTTGGTATGCACTATGATTTGATAAATTTGTTGATGCCTTTTGATAAGGCGGAATTGATTAAATAAGTAAGGGTTGTGACTTATGATAAGATGGGCACATATGAATCTGTATGTTTTTCTTTTAAGTTCCTATTAACATTGGTTAACCTACGTTAATGCCTTTGATAAGGCGAGAGTAATTGATATACACGTTGATGCCTTTTGATAAGGAGAGAGTCAATTTTGTTATTGCCTTATGATAAGGCGAGAGTTAAAAAAATTAATTTTCAATGGCTATGCTTATCTGTGTGAATGTATTTGGGGAAGTGAAAACTCAAATAGGCAAAATATGAGAGTTTTGAATCTATTTAATATGGAGAAAAATGCAGAAAATCATAGATAGACATACAACGAGATCGATCGTCTTGTTTCATAAGTCCGTTTGAGGTGTCGTTAATTGCGTTAGAAAACTAACACAATGATCTTTCTTTTGAAGTGGGGAAATTGGGTCTAGCAGCGCTACAACAATATAAGTTCTCTGGTTTTTATACCAGAGGTGTAGTCAAATTTAGATTTTGTGTTGGTCATATTATTTTGCGCGTAACTTGAGTTTCATAAGTTCGTTTGAGGTGCGGTCAATTGCGTTAGAAATACGATTTAACGATCTTTTGAAATGAAGAGTTTCATAATTTTATCATAAGTCTATAATTTTTGGGGCTATTTTAAAGTTAGACATATTGTTTTGGAGTCCTTTTGACAATGTTAGAGTTGAAGTAAATAATAATGTGTTGTATTGAGTTGTCTGTTGGATTATGGGTTGACCCTGTTGAATGTGAGAGTTGTAGAATATTATTGTTACCCTATTGATGAGTAATATTGAGCATGTATAATAATTTTCTTACCTTGTTGATGAGCTTACATGAGTAATAATATGTTTTACTTTGTTGAAGAGTAATGTTGAGCATGTATAATAATTTTCTTACCTTGTTAGTGGGCTTACATGAGTAATAATATGTTTACTCTACTGATGAGTGTTGTTGAGTACATATGTTAATATTTTCCCTGGTGGTGAATGGTGAATAATGTTGAATGAAAATATAATCATATGCATGTGTTGAGTTGTGCTTACACGTATATATTATTGAGATGAGTAGTTTAGATGAGGAACTACAATGGTGGTATGTTATTGGCGTAGTTTTCGGATCAGATGAGGAATTGTTGTTGAGTAGCATATTTATGTTGTTAGTTACATTTCATACATCATATTCATTGGTGGAATCGTTGGTTCAAACGAGGAACCAGAGACATGCATCTGATTCATTAGTGGAATCGTTGGTTTAGATGAGGAACCAGGGGCAAGCCTTAAATTCATTGGTGGAATTGTTGGTTCAGATGAGGAACCAGATATGTGGATCAATTAGTAACATAAATATGAAATCCAAAAACTTGGTACTACATGCATGTTAAGTTAGGAGTGATGAATCACATTGAATTACATAAAGTTGCATCTTTGATTGTTTTATGTCTGTGAACTATTTTGTGTGGTTGTTGAATATTGATGTTGAACCATCCTAACTGCTTATATACACCATGAACGTATTTCTCACCACCTTGTTTGTTTGTGTGGCTCGTTGTACCAATGGTACAAATACCCAGGTAAAGTAACATTAGTTGCTGCTATGAGGAAGGATTAATGTAGATACATGTTTCATTTTATTTACCATTTCGAGTGTACGTAGTATTTCCATATTTTGCTCTAATAGTGTAACATTGGGGCGGATTTTTAGTTGTTTGATGATTTCTTGAGAGTTTGTTGGATTTATTTCCTTATGTTGGAACTAAGTAGTTTTATGAAAGTATAAGATATTTATGTTGAGCTGGTGATGTTTTAATTTCTGCTGCTTACTTTTTAAGTTGAGAAGGATGTTTTATGAGAGAGGTGTGACACCTTGTGTTGATTTTAAAATAAATAATTTGCATGATCTTTTTAAATAAGAGTTTTGGGGTTAGAGTGTTATAGAAAAACCTTAGTTGCTTCATATAATAACTTTAGAAAAGCAGAAAAAGCCCTAACAATGTCCCAAGCAACACTACTAGGGGGTTACTCTTTCCAAATAACTCCATGTAGCTTGACTTTTCAACATCAAGCTTTTCAAAAGCAAGTTGAAACTTCTCTGCAGCCTCTAGCTTCAAATATGTTGCATTCTAACGCATTGAAATATCGAGACATACTGGTTTTTTGCAAGATATTCCAGCAAATTAAAAGCATTCTTTAAACTTGGCTACCCTATGAGGTGATGACTTGACAAATCTAACAACATCCCTAACATTGGTTATAAATAAATGTTTATCTTTTAAACCCTCATTTACCACCAAGTTCAATATGTGAGCAGGACACCTTATATATAAACATTCTTCATCATACAACAACCGATTCATATTTGCTGTTTTTTTCTTCAGATATGCTACATCAACATCATTTGCAATGGGATTATTAATAGTTATGATAGACACATTCCTAATTCCCCAATCCCTTAACACTTATTTAATCTTCTAACATACAATTTCACCCATGTGGTGTGGAATTACGACAAAGCTTATAATTCTTTTTAGTAGTTCTATTCATTATCCATAAAGTGTGTCGTAAGGGTCGAGTAGTTAAGATTTTGGATATAAGTCCAACCATCAGTAGTAAGTCTTGCCTTATTGTAGTTAAACTTAAATAAGACTTTTAACTTTTGCTTTGTAGCCAAGTGTAGTTGAAAAAAAACCCTAGCTATGGTACGCCTAGATGGGATGATAGATTGAGGTTGTATTACTTTAGAATAAAATTTAAAACTTTCACCCTCAATTGCACTATAGTTGGGTATGTAAGAATAGTTTGGTAGGATGAGTTGACACAACAAGGGGATTCTTTGGACATTTTAAAACATGATGGTTCATGTTGGTGGTGTCGTGAGTCCTAGAGTTACACTAGTGTTTTTTATGGTAGTGTTTACAAGCTACACTTGGTGCATCAACTAAGTCATCAAGTAATCTAATAAAATGTTCCCAGCAAGCAGATGATTGCCTAGAACCACTTGCACTAGATTTCCTCTTCTTTGTAGGTTACATATTAACAAATCCGGGTCCAGCAATTGGAGTTGTTACTGCTGAACCAACTTCATTATTGAAATGTTGAATCGTTAGATCTTGATTAGGGTAAACCCTCACTGAAATAATTACGGAGCCATAATCAACAACCACCGATCATACAATCAACAACTAACAAACAGTACCAGAAAATTTCTAACAGTTTGCATACATTTCAAGTAGTCTCATACACTACCAATCACACATAAAGGAAAACTTTAAATTTATTTAATCTCATACACTACTAATCTCACACACTACCAATCTCTAGATTTATCTAATGTTTCTACTTACAAGACCATGGCAAAGGAAAGTTCAAAATCAAATTATTTTATTCTTGAAAAAATTTCTCTTTCTTTATTGGCTTTGTTGAATACATTTTAAGAGATAGTATCAGGTGACTATAATGAACATGCCATATAAAGGAAAACAGGTTGGAAACAATTTGAAAATCAGGTTGAAGATAGTTTGATAAACAGTTTGAAAATTAGTATGAAAAACAAGTTTGCATACATTTGTTACAGTTTGCATACATTTAAATTTCAAACAGTTCACATACATTTCAAACTGTCTCAAATAGTTTCATACATAACCCAATGAATACACAAAGTTGAATACACTAATAATAACATTGCCCTCGCTCTAAGACTCTTTCTATACTACTTTGACTTTGATCTATCTGTCCAAATCAAAACAACGAAATCAGAAAACAATAATGCAAGAAAATGTTAACCTGATATATGTGTCTCATATAGACCTGCTTCTAGGGTTATCTAAGATGGAGGAAAACTTAAATTTGTAGCATACATACTGCAACATTAGAAGTTAAATACACACTACAACAATATTGCATAAGAAAGTAAAAAAAGTGTTGACATGATAACTTGTTTGAGAATAACAAAAACGTTTAAATCTCAAATAAACAAATAAAGATTCAGCATACATAAGCATTATTGGAAGAGGTCAATATTAAACTCAAGTATTAATAATCCAATATTGGGATGCAAAAACAAAAAATTATATTCATATCATTAAACTTGAGATCATTTTTGGAAGAGGTTAATAATCAATTCATATTTAAGAACAACGATGTTGGGCGGAAGCAAAAACATAAAAAATTATATTCATATCATTAAACTTGAATAAATCGTTCCCCTTTAAAACAATTTCATAAACTTTTAAAACAAAATCATAGATTTATGGGCGAAAGCAAAAACATAAAAGATGAGAGCTTAAAAACTCATCAAGATGATTTCTAACCAAGATTCTTTTCAAAGACACAACCAAACCGGATAAGCCAAGTTTCTTAATTCAAGCAACTCAAATACTCAACATAGAAATGTTTTAATCATATTTGAATTTAAAGAAAGTTCAATAGGTTTTATGCAACACGAAATTATGCTTACACAATAAACCACTATAAGCACGATCTAGTATAGATGGCATACAAGTGGTGCTATAATGCAACTGTTACATGACAGATGCATATAATTAAAGAGAGATAGGAAAGAAAAAGATTACAAACAGATATATATTGGTCCAGTGCTATCATCCTCACAAGTACCTACTCTAGTATTTAATGGTTCTAAAACCATAAAAAACCAGGTCTTCCATTATTTCAAGACTTAATGTACAAGTACTTTAATACAATGAATTATCATCAATCTGAACACTAATAACCACACTTCATTAGCTTACACATAGATCAATTGATTATCCCTTATGTTGATGCAGATACTCAACTACTACATTCAAGATCTTCAATGATCTTGATCCAATAATCTTGTTATTAACCATAACCTACCCCAAGTTCCATTTTTGCATCACTCTTTCCTCATATTTAACAAAGACTCATTTGAGCTTAAAATAATTGGACGACTCCCAATTTTTTTCTGCGACAACCTTTCCATGGTTTCACCAAAGTCTTCAATGGAGTATAGAAAAACTTTTATATCTTGATGAACAACACACAATCATAATCCATGCTCAAGAAATGATTCTTCCACCTGATACACAAAACATAACTTTAAACAAAAACATTATATTCCTTAATGTACCTTTAGTTTACCTCTCAAACCCAATCTTTATAGTTGAAGATCCATAAAAAGGGTTATTGACAAAGGTTGAAGGATGGTGAAAAATATATGAAGAATCTCACACATACACAATTAATTCCCAGAAGATCCATATTTTAAGAGGTTAATACAAGGTATCAACAATGAGATATGTGTTGGTGAATGAAGAAAACACTATTGGGTTCTCTCAAGGTTCTCGGAAAAATGGGTTTCTTTGGTTCTTGGTGAATGTTATGAGATTGATCAATTAAATTAAATGATTGGTCAACTATCCTCTCTTGATTTTTTGTTAAACTACAAAAAAACATAACAATGTTACAAGAGATTGTGTTACCACACACTCATTGTGAGTATCACACTCCTATTTTGAATTTCGATCACAGTCACTATATATCATAGAAAAGAAAAAGAAAAGATAAAGGATTTAGTGCTAGAGGGTGTCGCATCCTGCGAAAAATCAACCGGCGAAGCTCAAAATAAAAACACACAGAGCCGCCACTGCGCGTTATTTATCCCAAGATAGGGAAAGGAAACGCTCAGAGAAACCTGGAAAGAACATGGTCTCGCGACCAGAGAGAAAGGGTAAGGGAGTCGGTTACGCAAGGGGAAGGTATTAGCACCCCTCACGTCCGTCGTACTCGACGGGATCCACGTCCTAGAATAAAGAAAAGGTTGCTAAACATCACACACACACACGGGGAACGCAGGTGGGGTTAGGAGGAACGAGCTCGATAAGGCGTCGCACCTTATGCCTACATATCTTGTCTGGAACAAGAATCAGAGCCACTGTAGTTCGGCTTACGCACGCCAAACAACACAAAACACACAAACAAGCAAGGGTGGCAAACATGGAGCCCGACAACCACTGGATGGAATTACGTCGGCATCCGAACCAAAACACACTCAAAAGGGCAAACGTGGAGCCCGACTGCCAATCACTGGGCTTACGTCAGCATCCGAACCCAAAACACATAATCAGATAACAAGTAAACACACGCAAAAAAGAAAAAGGTTGCCCGGAGTGGTCTCGCACGACCACCTGCCTACATACCTCGTCTGGAACGAGGATCAGGGCGATGTAGTTCCCCTGAAAGGGACTAAATTGCTAACCAGAAACCGGGGAGAGACACACGACTAGGGAGCTGAGACTCGAGCCTAATGTTGTCATGCATCGTTCACCTAAGTTCGGTTTTCTATCCTACTTGCATACACAAGCCTATCCTAACCAGGAAAGAAGCCAGCACACAAGCATACAATCATATATCATACATGAAATGAGAACAAGCATCTCAAACAAGCATGTCAATCAGATATCCACATAGCACGCACTATAGCCAAACAAGGGGCTCACACAATAGGTTTGACTGCCGAAGCGAGTCGTCTGTACAGGCTGGATTTGCTCTTAACCTTGCCATTACGAGGCTAAGGTGAAGCAGATGATGGGTGAAGTGAGGATCAGACCTCACAGCTCTTATCCCTAACCAGGGAGAGCTTCTGACAAATGAGCATGGGTCCAGAATGGGGGAACCCTTCTATACTCGATGACACTGACTCGATTGTGCACTGCACAGATCTTGGGCTAGGATCTCAATGCTACAACCATGTAATGGGAGCAAGGAGAAGACTCAACTGAAGAGTGGGGGGTAGGCTGCATACCCCTACCTTCCACCAATTGCCTTATTTAAAGGACTTTCACCTGCTTGGGCTTAAAAATAAACAACCACAATCATTGCCTCTTAAGGAGGACTTCAGACATTTATTTGCCCGGCCCGGTAACAGCCGGGTCTCCAGACTACATGAAGTCAAGAGATTTTACCTCTATGCAAGTTGCTTAAGCAACGCAAAGCAAAAGTTCACAAGGAACTGAGCAACTAAAGTACCTGGAAACAATCAAACACAGTTAGTACTCAGACAGACAAAACCAAACAGCAAGTGTTCAATCAATCAAACTATACAACTCAATACACAACACAAGGCAAGCTCAAAGCTTAAGCCTAAGCTTTACCACCTACAAAACAATGTTATGTTAGTGTACAAACATCAAACCACATCATTTAAAATTGATTTGGATCATTCTCCATGTGCATTATGCTTTTGATCCTGAAAAATCAAGCAAACATTAGCAACTAGACCACTAGGCTAAGCCTAGGGTCCAAAGGCAATAAAAATTCCTAAACAGCAAGGTATTCACCCACCAATCTCAAATTAAAGTCAAACAAGAGCAAACATCATTGGTCTCATGTTTATATCATCCATCATGCTCATGTTATGCACAAAATAAGGCAAACTAGTTCAAATGAAGCACCAAGCATACAAACAGAACTATTGCATTCAAATCCACATCAAAATAAATCCAAAAATTCTCAAATTAAATACACCTAAACAGGGGCTAATCCAGGTATGGCACACCAAATTTGAGCTTAATTGGGCAAATGGAACCATGTCAATGAAAATCAACAAAAACAGACACAATTATAGGCTCCAAATCACAACATCAACACATGCTTCCACTTCAAAAATTCATAACTCAATGAAAACAATAAAGAAATGGATGAGACCAAAACAGGGAGGTCCTAACATGTGTCTACTACAAGCATATCAAATTTCATGATCATACAGCACCATATGAGCATTTCCCAATCAATCTACCAACCTATGTCACACAAGCTTGCACAATTGGTCAACAGAAATGAAAAATCACAATCAATTTGAAAATGCAATGAAAAATTCCCCAAAAATTCTCATAGCTTCCTAACATGTTAACTAAGCATCATGCAAAATTTCACATTAATTCAACAAGTATAGGTCCATCAATTAAATTCAACAAGTTGACATCAAGAGGTGTGACACAAATTGTCACACCTAAGTTCCAAAATTCATAACTACATGACCAGGTATCAAAAATGCATGAAATTTACATGGAAATAAACCTCAGTCAGTCAACAATCATCACAAAAATTGCCAAGAATTTATTTTACAATATGTGCATTTCATGAATCAATTGGCAAAGTGTAGCAAAAATGGATACATGTGAAACAAGCCTATGCCAAATAATAATTTTACCAAGCACAACTTTGACCAATAGGTCAAAAAGATCCTAAAGTCAACAAGGAAACCATAGAAAAAATCTCCATATTTTTCTGAATTTTCTACTATTTTTTATGCATTTTTTAAAGGTGTTATCAATTTTTAATAATTAAATGAATTAATTAAAAAATGACAATGGCATAGCTGTAAATAAAAGTGGCGCCAGCGGGAAACACCGGATTTGAATTTTCAAATGCATTTTTGGATCAAACACGCTACAGTCATCGTTCTCACTCCAACATTTTCCAGATTTTCAAAAATTCGAAGAACACGAAAAGTCAATGAGAACGAACAAGTAGATATCCGTTGGACTCGTCTCTCCACACACAATCCAAATATCCACTCTATTTGTCCTAATTGTTCCTAAATCGAACGGATCGAATCACTTAGGGTTTGTGTTCATAATTTCGAACTTAGATTTCTCCTCCTATGGTTCATCATTTGCTAAACTACAAGCACCACTACAATCTACATAACATGCTCTTCCTAACGCACATAAGCACGAAGCATTCGGTGAAAGTCGAAATTACACCAACCTGGAAATGGCAGCAGTGAAACGGGACGAGTTGGCGCGCGATTTGGTGAAACAGCTACAGCACGAGCATGAGGAAAGGCGAGGCAAAGCTTGAATTCACTTGATCTTGCTCCTATTGCTCCAAATCAACTTTCACCATTGATGACTCTTGAAGATGCAGTCGCGATTCAATGCCTCTTCCACTCCAAATACCACAAACAGTTTTAGAGGATGATGCAAGGAGTTCAGATCAAAAGGAATTTCGAGATTTGGTGTAGAATTGATGATGAATCTTGGAATTGAAGGTGTTGAGTTCTTGATGAAATTTTGAGAGAATGAAGAGTTTTCAGATCCAACTTTGGTAACTGTGATTTCTGTTATGATTAACAAGTGTTTAGGTTTATATACATGAGCTTAATTATCCCTTAATCCACTTAATTAGCCAAATGCATTGTTAGTGTAAATGGTAATTTGTAAGAAAGGGCAAAAATGTAATTCCACTATGCCAGCTCATGCCACCTGTTTTGACAGCACTTACACCTTCCAATTGTCATATGTGAGCTGTAGAAACTTTCCTCATGCCCATTGGATGTGTAAATCTCAAAATCACCATGTGGATGCATTTGTCCATTTTTAACCCTTGCATTCTCCAAGCCAAATTCCAATTTACAAGGCCTATGTATGAAATGGTGATTCCAACACACTCCAAATTCCATTTATGAGGTGTAGAAAAAAGTCCCATCTCAAAATTCCAATTATTTTGAGAGTTGGACAATTTTGCCCCTGGTCCAATTCAACTGTCCAGTTGAAAAGTGACTTTTTGCCTTGGCCATTTTTGGACAAATCCAATGATGCACCCTTGAAGTACATGTCAAATGGAGTTTGTGCATATAAAGAACTTGCAATTTGGATAAAGCATGTGGAAATTATGGCCTCCTGATTACGGGTCATTTTTGAAATTCACTGAGCCATAACTTTCCAATCATACATTGGATTTTCAAGTTCTTGGACTTTTTGGAAAGGTGAGAACAAGATCTACAACTTTCATGTTGAACAAATTTTCATTTGAAGCTTCCTTGGACACGTGGCTTTGAGGTCCAAAACTTTCCATTTTTGGAAACTTCAATTACAAGTCACTTTCTATTTTTGGCAGTTTTTGTCCTGACTTGATTTCCTTCATTTTTAAGCTTTGAGATGTCATATAACACTTGTTCCAACATGAATGAAGTGTATCCAACTCATTTCCACCTCCAAATCCATCAGATCATGTACAGTTGACCACAGTTGACTTTTCATCAGATAGATAAATTTGGCAATGCATAGATCAAACTGAGCCCCAATCCTCAACTGAAATGGCTCAAGGGTGAAACCCTAGCCTCAATTAGCACAATATAATCACAAAATGAACCCCATAACCATCATAAACCCCATCTCCTGATCCAGCCTTGATTGGCCCAATGCAACTGATTAGGGTTGACCAGTGGTCAAAACCCTAATCTCAAGGAATCTTCTTCAATCTTCTGATGACATCCAACCATGATGATGATGATGTATCAATACAATCAAGATGAAGACCAACATCCATTGAGAATCATGAAACCCTAATCTCACAGCCCAATCCTCAGATGGCCATGATCAATCAACAAGCCCTAGGCTTGCACTTGGACTCTCCATCTTCTGATCAAGATTTGGGAGAATGGCTTGCACAATGTAACCACATGCTATGCAATATGAAATGCCTAATGCCCTAAAATGATATGCAAATATGTTAATGCTAGTCCCAAGAAAGGAGGGCAAATTTTGAGGTGTTACAGCTGCCCCTATTCAATCCACTGTGAACCTGTCGATACGAAATAGCCTCGGCTTTCGGATGATCAGGATGAAGAGTGATTGAATACCAAGAACAGACGAACAATTTGCACTCTGATGGGATAATAATTAACAACGCCTGTCAGCATCGGCGAAGAAACAAACTCGAAAAACGTCGACCTGGATACCAAAATAAATGGTAACACAGGGATAACCATGGCCTGATCACCACACATCCACTCAGGATTATCAACTCTTTTTCTTTTGCTTTTCTTGAACCCCGAAATTTTCTTGCTTCTTTTTCTTATTTTCTTGAACCCCGAAATCTTCTTTTCTTCTACCTGGTCCGAAAACCACTTCGGTCTGAACTCCGGAAAAACTGGCCTGAACACCACTTCGGTCTGAACTCCGCTTCGGTCTGAACTCCGGCAAAACTGGTCTGAACACCACTTCGGTCTGAACTCCGCTTCGGTCTGAACTCCGGAAAATTGGTCTGAACACCACCTCGGTCTGAACACCACTTCGGTCTGAACTCCGGAAAATTGGTCTGAACACCACTTCGGTCTGAACTCCGCTTCGGTCTGAACTCCGGAAAATTGATCTGAACACCACTTCGGTCTGAACTCCGGAAAAACTGGCCTGAATACCACAAGTGCTTCAACCTGATTGTCGGAAACTTCTTCGATCTGAGAATCGGAAACTGGGCCTGAGCGCCACTTCGGTCTGATCACCGCCTTGGTCTGAACACCGGAAAAAGTACTTCAACCTGATTGTCGGAAACTTCTTCGATCTGAGAATCGGAAACTAGGCCTGAACGCCACTTCGGTCTGGATACCGCCTCGGTCTGAACTCCGGAAAACTGGTCTGAATACCACAAGTACTTCAACCTGATTGTCGGAAACTTCTTCGATCTGAGAATCGGAAACTGGGCCTGAGCGCCACTTCGGTCTGATCACCGCCTCGGTCTGAACTCCGGAAAACTTGGATTATCATTCCCATCTCCGCTCGACAGAAACCTTGATGCAACATTACCTCTCAAACGGTAACCACAGCTTGAGACTAACACATGCTTTTAATGATGCATGATCGATTTTTCCTGCGTAATGCTCCATAATTATGGAAATGCTACGCGACCATTTATTTTTCCATGCAATATGCCATGCTATTTTTCACATGATGAATGCACAAAAATAAAAACATCCCCCTCAAGGGACTCCTCTGGGGAATACGAGACTCTCTGCTGAGGAACTCGTCACTGCTCCAACTCCACCCTGCTGGGGAATAACACTGCTGCTGGGAAATAGGCAACCCTTGCTGGGGAAGAACCTCCTTTGCACCCCATCCGCTCGAGAAACTGCTGGGGATAAACACCACCAACACTCTGTGGGGATACAACAGTCTTTGACTTGTTGAGGACATCAATCCTGACTCTGCTTCGGGAAAACCCTCACAGATACCTGCTGACTTTATTGGGGAAATACTCACAGAGACTCTGCCAGGGGAACAGCAATCTCCAGACTCATCTGGGGAAACATCACTCTATCACCTGCCGGGGATAACCATCCTGATCCTGCTAGGGAACTGCATACTACTCCGCTGGGACAACCCATGCAATCCATAGGTAGAATCAACTCAGCTGGGGGATGCCGATATCTGTCCACTACGGGAACTTGTTCAATCCTCCGATAGGATGAACGCTGTTGGAGATATATTTCTTTGAAAAGAACCCGCTCCACTCGGGGAACCGCTGGAGATATATTTCATTGAAACCCGCTCCACTCGGGGAGTAGCAATCTTCAGACCTGACTGCTTGAGGAAACATCGTTTTGAACCTGCATGGGATAACCATCTTGACTCGGCTGAGGAAGTCACAGACCTTGGATCTGCTGAGGAGCTAGTCCTATAATTCTGCTTGGGGACTTAGCTGGGAAATGAGAAAAGTTGGCACAGAACACCCGTCGACTCGTCGAACCACAGTATCTACCTTCCAGTCTCGTATCAGCTTTCCACTTTTGAGAACTCCAGACTCGTCTGGACCTTTTCTGCTCCATCATCTTGTATCCCCAAATCGCTCCGCGCTCGACGAGAACGTACTCATGGGAGTTATAAAGAAATTTCAATTTTCCGACTTTGAAGAGTCTTCTTGATTAATTCCAAAGGTCGTGGGACGTCTCTCGTCGTCGTCTCTCCACCGTTCCTCCTTCGTCCCTGATCGAACTCTGCGGGGAATTGCATACTTTCAAGTCTTCCGACTTTGAAGAGTCTTCTTGATTACCATCAAGGATCGTCGTACGCCTCAACGTCTTCGTCCTTCTTCATACACTCGTCCCTGACCGGACTCTCTGGGGACCTGTTTTGTCAAAGCTTCCACATCACAACCTGCAAGTGAGTGAAAATATCCAACAGTTCCTGCAAGACAGATCGTTAGATAAAACCGTGCCCCAGGCGTGTCAAGATTTCAACACTTGGGTCACTCAACCTTCCAAATAAGATTTCAAGCTTTCAATCTTATAAACATGCATTGGAAGGAACCTGTATGTTTTAAAATGCAAGATTCTTTATCAAAAATATCTGGATGTTTTTGTAATCAAAGCGGTAATGAAAAACAAAAACAAAATTATTTGACTGAATATGCATTTTATTGATTGGAAAAAGTGTGGCTCAAATGAGCAATACAAAAGGAAGCAATTCCTAAAAAGAGGTAATTGCGCTCAAAAGGAAAAATCTATCCTAGTGGCAATGTGAAACCCGTAATCTCATCGAGTTCCAACTCGGTTACACCCCATATGTCCTCAGACTCTCCGTGCTTTCTGCCTTCTGAACAAGACGTTTCTGATTGATCCCTACCGGGTATTATCCATGATGCTTTAACCAAAGCACAAACGATCATGCTGGACGCAGTTGTTCGTTTCAATCCCTCTTTTGCCTGGACCGCCCTTGCGGGTTTTCAGTCCACCGGGATACCCCTTTTTGCCCAAGTCGCCTTTTCAGGTTTTCGACTTGCCGGGTGTACATTTTTCTTTTTATCCCTAATTTTTGCCCGAACCTTTCTTTCTGTTTTTGGTTCGCCGGGATGCCCATTTTTGCCTGGACTATTTTATTCTTTTCGTCCAACGGGTCAATTCATACGAAGTATTTTTTAACTGCGTCCGCATTCACAGGGGATGGAAAATCCTCACCATCCATGGTCGTTAGCAACAAGGCTCCGCCAGAGAAAACCTTCTTGACCACGAACGGACCTTCATAATTGGGTGTCCATTTGCCCCACGATCGTTTTGAGGAGGAAGGATCCTTTTCAACACCATATCACCTACGTGATACACCCGAGGTCGCACCTTTTTGTCAAAAGCACGCTTCATCCTCTGCTGATACAACTGCCCATGACAGATGGCTGCCAGCCTCTTTTCTTCAATTAGGCTCAACTCCTCGTACCGGGTCCTTACCCATTCAGCCTCTTGCAATTTCACGTCCATCAGGACTCTCAAAGAGGGAATCTGAACCTCAACAGGTAACACAGCTTCCATCCCATATACCAATGAGAAAGGAGTTGCCCCAATAGACGCACCGAGGTTCGATACCCAGGATATCAACTTCGTATTCTGCCGCCATCGTTGGTGCATTCAAACGTTATCCGGGCAACAAAAGCTCATTCACCTTAACCTCCCCATCAGACATCAGAATCCGTTCGGATTCAGGGTCAGGCCCCTCCTCCGGGATCGGTCACTCTCAATCTTTCGATTAGAGCACCTCGAGATGTCCTCATCAGGGAACTCAAACTTCATCGGTTGATAACCTCAACGGGTTGCAGAGAGATGTAATCAGACAATACACCCCTTGATTACTTTCTGAGAGTAGCACAAGTCAGTCAATATTCTTTTGCACTCTCACAACCCGCCCGGTCAATGCTGGATTCTCAAACCCATACTTAATCGGATCCATCTCGGAAATCCACAAAGTGGTATGAACCAGCATCTACTGTCTCAGTCGGCGAGCAGCCTATGCCAAAGTACAGCAAGTTTTCTCGAACAGTGAATGTACTGTTTCACAATCGGTAAACTTTTTGCTAAGGTAAATTGCATGCTCTTTTCGACAAGACGCGTCATGCTGACCCAGTACACCTCGTAGACCCCTCGAAGGCTGTCAAGTACAGATTAACAATTGCTCCTTTCACAGAAGGCATCAGAATCAGAAGTTCCTGCAACTTATTCTCTTTTTTTTCCAATGCCCCTTGGCAATCATTATTTCACCTGACCGTTTGATCTTTTTTTTTTCAACATCTTGAATGGGTTCCCACGTGGCTGTTAGGTGAGATGTGAACCATGACAGGTAGTTCAATCTTTCTAAGGAACCACAAACCTCTCTCTTTCTTTTTCTCCTTGGTCCAGGCGTTTTTTTTTTTTTTTTTTTTTTTTTTTTTTTTTTTTTTTTTTTTTTTAGCAGGATGAACCTCGATTCCTCTTTTCCACTTATGATGAACCCCCAACATCTTACCGGATCGCACTCTGATAGTGCACTCATTCTAATTCAACCTCAGTCTGAATTATCTCCACTGGTCAAACGACTTGCCCAGATCTGCCAGATGCCCCACTTCTGTTTGGGACTTTGCTATCATGTCATAGCATTCAATTTCATGCTGAATCATCTCATGAAACAAAGTCACCATGGCTCTCTGATACAGGCACTGGCGTTCTGCTTCTCTAGAGGACAGTCTCCTTTCCATGGTAGCTTGTGCACAACGGCATCGATGTTCAACCCTGGCGTATCCTGACATGACCAGGCGAAGGTATCCACCTGCACTTTCAACAGGGCTACCATTCTGCT
The DNA here is from genome assembly GCF_024323335.1 of Lathyrus oleraceus. Classification (NCBI taxonomy): domain Eukaryota; kingdom Viridiplantae; phylum Streptophyta; class Magnoliopsida; order Fabales; family Fabaceae; genus Lathyrus; species Lathyrus oleraceus. Next base: position 199,160 of record NW_026112392.1, read on the forward strand.
TTCGACTTGCCCCTGAAGCGGCCCCAATTTCCTTCCTTTCCCTTCTGACCTCGGCGGTGCTTGGAATAACAATCTCAATCCGCCCCTCAGGCGGCTGAATCACCTCCTCCTCCTGTTTAAACAATCTGGCTAATTCCAGCAAATCACAATCTTCTTCGTCTTCTTCTTCAGCAAGATAGATCGGTTTGTCGAATTCATATGAGGGGTAACCAAATTGTTATCAACGAGATCCGGAGAATTATTTTTCGAAGTCGGAACGAGACAAATCAAAAAAGGAAAAATGAAAACATACATTGCCATTTTTATTTGTTTTGAAACTGCAAAAATAAATGAAAAACAGGGAACACCGCTTTTTGACTGAAAAACATCCATTTATTAATGATGCAGAAAATGCAAATTTATGAACATGAGGTGGCCCTTACAATGAACCATTACGTGTCGGGCAACACGTATGGCTTTCATGCATATAAACTGAAAACAAGAAACATTACTCTTCCGGACGAGTGTCAGTGATGATCTTGTTTAGGCCTTCCAGCTTCCTGGTACACACGATCTTATCCATTGATCAATCTCCCAGTCACTGTCAGTTTCTCCCCCCCATCACACAGACGCGATCTGAATTTTCAGCAATTGCACCCACCATCGCCTGTCCATGCGCCGGCATGGGATTGGCATCAGCATTCAATGACAATGTAAAATTGAGGGCCTTGGAATCCACCAGGTCTTGGACTACGTGCTTAAAAGCTTTGCAGTCCTCTACACTGTGCCCGGGAGCACCCGAATGGAATTCACATTTGACATTTTCATCAAAATTGGCTGGCTTTTGATCAGGTCCCATAGGCGCCAAAGTCCTCAACTGTACCAGCCCCATATCTTTCAGCTTTTTCAATAGGAAAGAATATGTCATAGGCGGCCTGTCAAAATGCCGATCACTCATCCTCCTCCTGACTGGATATCCTACCCTCGGAGACCTCCGCTGAAATGGCTGACGCTGCTGTTGCTGTTGTGCAGGCTGATTGTCAGCAGGAATAGTTACCGCAGCGGTGTGCTGGTAGTAACGACCCCTACCGTGTCCTCTCTGGGCGTACACAGCACTCGATTCACCCTCATCCTTGTGCTGGTCATTACCAAAAGATTTCTTCGGTCCAGATGACGAAGCGTTTCCTTGCATGTTCCCCATCTTCAGCCAGTCTTCAATCCTCCCCACCTTTTCGGCAATTACTTTCTGCCCCAAGGCGAACTCTTGCATGACATTGATCAGCTCTCCCATCTTCTCTTTCAGTTCGAGGATGTCGGCGTTGGGAGAATCCATCAGTCGAGGATTTGTTGCCCCCAGCAGGATATCTGAGCAAACGAGCTATGCGCACCGGTTGACACCTACAAAACAGCAAATGGGTTAGTATGCATGAATGCAACGTCTATCCATATGAGGAAGATTCCGTCCTTTGATTCTGGTTTCATCGAGACAGATAATATTTCACCAATAACATTTTGACATTCAAGATGTCTCTCAACCAGATTCTCAATCCATCACATTCCCCATATGGCTAGACGTGGGTTGGGTGCAGATGAATGCAAAATGAGAATGATGCTGATGAATGAATGCAGTGCATTGCCATCCTCCAAGTCATCTGATCATCTGTTGCTCTGAATCACAGCCCTGATTTCTGAACTGATCATAACCATCTGAGGAATATGTAACCACAAATCCACCTCAAGGGTTCCGAAATAAACGGAATATAGATACATCATCATCATCATCATCTGACAATCTCTGAGCAGATACCCACGATCATCTGAATCGGCCCGGGGAATCCTGAAATAAACGGATCCCCACTGATAAATATCTCGGCCCGGGGAATCCTGAAATAAACGGATCCCCACTGATAAATATCACGGACAGCACTCCGGCATCACCGTAATAAATGACCATAAATCCGACTTATAAATAGGTCTCTGAATCACTGATCACAAAGTCACCATCTGAGTCCATCTGATTATGCATCTGAAAGAGTCACCCTCCCCTCACAGGTGAATTCTAAACAAGTCACCCTAAGGCGGATAATAGTCTCGACAATCGGGCGGAGATACTCAATGGGTTTGCCCTTTCGGGTGTGCCATTGTAGCTCTCTTAAAATCGTCTAAACCAAAGATCCGGGAAATGATCGGTCACCAGAGTCAACAACTCAGATGGAGTGACTCAAACAAAGTGGATACTCCACAAAGATGAGCACTATCAACTGAGCCTCGTCCGGCTTGTGGCACATCACGCCGCCAGGCACATGTTGATCTAACATGAAAGAGGCAACGTGAGACCACACTAGTCCTAGGTGTATACTCGGGCCTGGGTTTTAGCCCCACTCAGAACACCCACCCCAAACAAAGAAACCACCTGCACAGAGGACGGCAACATGATAGTATGATGCATGCAGACATTAATGCAAATATATACACAGGTTAGAATAATAAATGCAATAAATAACACACAACAAGCAACCTAAACTAATCCTAGAACGCTAGGAGAGACTCGCTTAGGGACGATGGACCAGCATAGGTCTACATCCTGAAGTCCCCAGCAGAGTCGCCAGCTGTCGCATCCTGCGAAAAATCAACCGGCGAAGCTCAAAATAAAAACACACAGAGCCGCCACTGCGCGTTATTTATCCCAAGATAGGGAAAGGAAACGCTCAGAGAAACCTGGAAAGAACATGGTCTCGCGACCAGAGAGAAAGGGTAAGGGAGTCGGTTACGCAAGGGGAAGGTATTAGCACCCCTCACGTCCGTCGTACTCGACGGGATCCACGTCCTAGAATAAAGAAAAGGTTGCTAAACATCACACACACACACGGGGAACGTAGGTGGGGTTAGGAGGAACGAGCTCGATAAGGCGTCGCACCTTATGCCTACATATCTTGTCTGGAACAAGAATCAGAGCCACTGTAGTTCGGCTTACGCACGCCAAACAACACAAAACACACAAACAAGCAAGGGTGGCAAACATGGAGCCCGACAACCACTGGATGGAATTACGTCGGCATCCGAACCAAAACACACTCAAAAGGGCAAACGTGGAGCCCGACTGCCAATCACTGGGCTTACGTCAGCATCCGAACCCAAAACACATAATCAGATAACAAGTAAACACACGCAAAAAAGAAAAAGGTTGCCCGGAGTGGTCTCGCACGACCACCTGCCTACATACCTCGTCTGGAACGAGGATCAGGGCGATGTAGTTCCCCTGAAAGGGACTAAATTGCTAACCAGAAACCGGGGAGAGACACACGACTAGGGAGCTGAGACTCGAGCCTAATGTTGTCATGCATCGTTCACCTAAGTTCGGTTTTCTATCCTACTTGCATACACAAGCCTATCCTAACCAGGAAAGAAGCCAGCACACAAGCATACAATCATATATCATACATCAAATGAGAACAAGCATCTCAAACAAGCATGTCAATCAGATATCCACATAGCACGCACTATAGCCAAACAAGGGGCTCACACAATAGGTTTGACTGCCGAAGCGAGTCGTCTGTACAGGCTGGATTTGCTCTTAACCTTGCCATTACGAGGCTAAGGTGAAGCAGATGATGGGTGAAGTGAGGATCAGACCTCACAGCTCTTATCCCTAACCAGGGAGAGCTTCTGACAAATGAGCATGGGTCCAGAATGGGGGAACCCTTCTATACTCGATGACACTGACTCGATTGTGCACTGCACAGATCTTGGGCTAGGATCTCAATGCTACAACCATGTAATGGGAGCAAGGAGAAGACTCAACTGAAGAGTGGGGGGTAGGCTGCATACCCCTACCTTCCACCAATTGCCTTATTTAAAGGACTTTCACCTGCTTGGGCTTAAAAATAAACAACCACAATCATTGCCTCTTAAGGAGGACTTCAGACATTTATTTGCCCGTCCCGGTAACAGCCGGGTCTCCAGACTACATGAAGTCAAGAGATTTTACCTCTATGCAAGTTGCTTAAGCAACGCAAAGCAAAAGTTCACAAGGAACTGAGCAACTAAAGTACCTGGAAACAATCAAACACAGTTAGTACTCAGACAGACAAAACCAAACAGCAAGTGTTCAATCAATCAAACTATACAACTCAATACACAACACAAGGCAAGCTCAAAGCTTAAGCCTAAGCTTTACCACCTACAAAACAATGTTATGTTAGTGTACAAACATCAAACCACATCATTTAAAATTGATTTGGATCATTCTCCATGTGCATTATGCTTTTGATCCTGAAAAATCAAGCAAACATTAGCAACTAGACCACTAGGCTAAGCCTAGGGTCCAAAGGCAATAAAAATTCCTAAACAGCAAGGTATTCACCCACCAATCTCAAATTAAAGTCAAACAAGAGCAAACATCATTGGTCTCATGTTTATATCATCCATCATGCTCATGTTATGCACAAAATAAGGCAAACTAGTTCAAATGAAGCACCAAGCATACAAACAGAACTATTGCATTCAAATCCACATCAAAATAAATCCAAAAATTCTCAAATTAAATACACCTAAACAGGGGCTAATCCAGGTATGGCACACCAAATTTGAGCTTAATTGGGCAAATGGAACTATGTCAATGAAAATCAACAAAAACAGACACAATTATAGGCTCCAAATCACAACATCAACACATGCTTCCACTTCAAAAATTCATAACTCAATGAAAACAATAAAGAAATGGATGAGACCAAAACAGGGAGGTCCTAACATGTGTCTACTACAAGCATATCAAATTTCATGATCATACAGCACCATATGAGCATTTCCCAATCAATCTACCAACCTATGTCACACAAGCTTGCACAATTGGTCAACAGAAATGAAAAATCACAATCAATTTGAAAATGCAATGAAAAATTCCCCAAAAATTCTCATAGCTTCCTAACATGTTAACTAAGCATCATGCAAAATTTCACATTAATTCAACAAGTATAGGTCCATCAATTAAATTCAACAAGTTGACATCAAGAGGTGTGACACAAATTGTCACACCTAAGTTCCAAAATTCATAACTACATGACCAGGTATCAAAAATGCATGAAATTTACATGGAAATAAACCTCAGTCAGTCAACAATCATCACAAAAATTGCCAAGAATTTATTTTACAATATGTGCATTTCATGAATCAATTGGCAAAGTGTAGCAAAAATGGATACATGTGAAACAAGCCTATGCCAAATAATAATTTTACCAAGCACAACTTTGACCAATAGGTCAAAAAGATCCTAAAGTCAACAAGGAAACCATAGAAAAAATCTCCATATTTTTCTGAATTTTCTACTATTTTTTATGCATTTTTTAAAGGTGTTATCAATTTTTAATAATTAAATGAATTAATTAAAAAATGACAATGGCATAACTGTAAATAAAAGTGGCGCCAGCGGGAAACACCGGATTTGAATTTTCAAATGCATTTTTGGATCAAACACGCTACAGTCATCGTTCTCACTCCAACATTTTCCAGATTTTCAAAAATTCGAAGAACACGAAAAGTCAATGAGAACGAACAAGTAGATATCCGTTGGACTCGTCTCTCCACACACAATCCAAATATCCACTCTATTTGTCCTAATTGTTCCTAAATCGAACGGATCGAATCACTTAGGGTTTGTGTTCATAATTTCGAACTTAGATTTCTCCTCCTATGGTTCATCATTTGCTAAACTACAAGCACCACTACAATCTACATAACATGCTCTTCCTAACGCACATAAGCACGAAGCATTCGGTGAAAGTCGAAATTACACCAACCTGGAAATGGCAGCAGTGAAACGGGACGAGTTGGCGCGCGATTTGGTGAAACAGCTACAGCACGAGCATGAGGAAAGGCGAGGCAAAGCTTGGATTCACTTGATCTTGCTCCTATTGCTCCAAATCAACTTTCACCATTGATGACTCTTGAAGATGCAGTCGCGATTCAATGCCTCTTCCACTCCAAATACCACAAACAGTTTTAGAGGATGATGCAAGGAGTTCAGATCAAAAGGAATTTCGAGATTTGGTGTAGAATTGATGATGAATCTTGGAATTGAAGGTGTTGAGTTCTTGATGAAATTTTGAGAGAATGAAGAGTTTTCAGATCCAACTTTGGTAACTGTGATTTCTGTTATGATTAACAAGTGTTTAGGTTTATATACATGAGCTTAATTATCCCTTAATCCACTTAATTAGCCAAATGCATTGTTAGTGTAAATGGTAATTTGTAAGAAAGGGCAAAAATGTAATTCCACTATGCCAGCTCATGCCACCTGTTTTGACAGCACTTACACCTTCCAATTGTCATATGTGAGCTGTAGAAACTTTCCTCATGCCCATTGGATGTGTAAATCTCAAAATCACCATGTGGATGCATTTGTCCATTTTTAACCCTTGCATTCTCCAAGCCAAATTCCAATTTACAAGGCCTATGCATGAAATGGTGATTCCAACACACTCCAAATTCCATTTATGAGGTGTAGAAAAAAGTCTCATCTCAAAATTCCAATTATTTTGAGAGTTGGACAATTTTGCCCCTGGTCCAATTCAACTGTCCAGTTGAAAAGTGACTTTTTGCCTTGGCCATTTTTGGACAAATCCAATGATGCACCCTTGAAGTACATGTCAAATGGAGTTTGTGCATATAAAGAACTTGCAATTTGGATAAAGCATGTGGAAATTATGGCCTCCTGATTACGGGTCATTTTTGAAATTCACTGAGCCATAACTTTCCAATCATACATTGGATTTTCAAGTTCTTGGACTTTTTGGAAAGGTGAGAACAAGATCTACAACTTTCATGTTGAACAAATTTTCATTTGAAGCTTCCTTGGACACGTGGCTTTGAGGTCCAAAACTTTCCATTTTTGGAAACTTCAATTACAAGTCACTTTCTATTTTTGGCAGTTTTTGTCCTGACTTGATTTCCTTCATTTTTAAGCTTTGAGATGTCATATAACACTTGTTCCAACATGAATGAAGTGTATCCAACTCATTTCCACCTCCAAATCCATCAGATCATGTACAGTTGACCACAGTTGACTTTTCATCAGATAGATAAATTTGGCAATGCATAGATCAAACTGAGCCCCAATCCTCAACTGAAATGGCTCAAGGGTGAAACCCTAGCCTCAATTAGCACAATATAATCACAAAATGAACCCCATAACCATCATAAACCCCATCTCCTGATCCAGCCTTGATTGGCCCAATGCAACTGATTAGGGTTGACCAGTGGTCAAAACCCTAATCTCAAGGAATCTTCTTCAATCTTCTGATGACATCCAACCATGATGATGATGATGTATCAATACAATCAAGATGAAGACCAACATCCATTGAGAATCATGAAACCCTAATCTCACAGCCCAATCCTCAGATGGCCATGATCAATCAACAAGCCCTAGGCTTGCACTTGGACTCTCCATCTTCTGATCAAGATTTGGGAGAATGGCTTGCACAATGTAACCACATGCTATGCAATATGAAATGCCTAATGCCCTAAAATGATATGCAAATATGTTAATGCTAGTCCCAAGAAAGGAGGGCAAATTTTGAGGTGTTACAGAGGGTAGACACACTAGAAAAATAAGGAGACAATAAAATTTTATCAAATCATGAAGTAATGATTTGGATAAAAGAAATAATTACTTGAATCAAAGGTTGGAAAGTAAGAGGATGATGCCATGATTCAATTCATGCACACCCTATGATTCGAGTCAAAGAGTATTATGATTCGAGCCACACACTCTCATGATTCAAATCAAGACAGGCAAAGGAAAATACTAACTTTCAATTTAGGCCATGGTTCGAATCACACTATACATGATTCGAATTAAGCTTTTTAGTAGCCTTGATTCAAGTATTCTAACTTGAGATTCAAGCAATACTCAATACATTTATATATATCAAATTTCTAGGCTAAAAAAAAGAAACATTTTCATGGATTTAACTCCTAAGCCATTGAATGAAGAGGTTCTCAAAGGTACAATGCTAATCATAGTTGAAGAAAACTAATACAAAAAAGACCAAACGAGTTACATGCATGCATTAAAATAAATAATGCACATACACATAATTGACAAATTACAAATACGAGATAAATAAAATGATGCAAATACACACAATTTGATAAACCATCAAAACTAAAACGATGTCAATGATGATTTCAATTTCAAAGGGCAGATGATGCAATTGAATTGCACCTCAAAGTGGAAACACAACTGAAGTGAAAGGTATAACTAATCTAAATTAACAAGTATTCACTCTTTAGATTTTTATAGAACTAAATGTTTGACTTTATTCTATATTCTAGTAAGTTCCCAAACACCGTCTTGCAAGAAAATAAATTAAGGAGGAATCAATTTGAATTGGATCAAAACTAGTTTGACATTGTATTTGAAATCATTATGGAGACATTAATCATAATTATTTCCATACTCACTAATAATGATATCATCTAAAAAATGAACAAAGGTGCAAAGGAAATCATTTCCATATGAAGGCACAACAAACAAACAATATCGTCTTGAATTTAATCTTAATTAATTTAGCCGACAAAAAAAAAGTCAAGCTTACTTCAATTATAATGTTGTCCAACTCCAAATAACCCATGACCCCACTCCGAGGAAAATATAAATATGTGTCAAACTTCTTAAACTGCCCAGATGTCCTGTTGTTAATGACAAATTTATTGTCATGAAATGAAACAACAAGGAAAAATAAGACAACATGTCAGCACTAAACGGTTATTCAAAACCCTAAATAGTAAAACCTAACAATACAAAACTGTAAAACTGAATCAAGACCACCAAACATGCAAACAAAAGTAGAAAAGTAGTATAATGAATATAACAACTTCAAATGGTGTTTTTATTCGTGAAGGTTAGTGAGAAGAGGAGATGATGTTCTTCGTCTGGAAGTAGTGGTGGTGGTGAGATTGAGTAATGGTGAGTCATGATGGTGAACTAGGGATTCATCGTGGAAGGGAGGGCGAATAACAATTGTGATTGATGAGGGAGAAGAGAAACAATGTAGGCTTTAAGCTCTACTATGGTTTAATTGTGTGTGCGTGTGTATGTTTGTGTTTCTCTCTGTGTATGTGTGTGTGTGTGTGTGTGTGAGAGAGAGAGAGAGAGAGAGAGAGAGAGAGAGAGAGAGAATGTGTGATGAAATTAGTGAATGATGTTGGAAATTATGGTAATTAGAAATATGTAGCAACATTATAACAAAGAAGGTGTTGATGAATATCGCACTTGAAAATTCAAAGTGTGTGATTTCGCACTAACCTTCAGGTTCAATTCACCTCCACCAATTATTATATATCATAGGCAACAGAGATTAACGGAGAATTCCCTTCAGGATACTTTGAATACCTTAATGTGAATTACACAAACTCACTAAGCTTATCTTTTGATAATCGGTTACAAAAAAAATATTTCCTGCACTTTACTCATGCATTAATAAAGTAAATGATAATTTAAAATAATTGTAATGTGAGAGAAATGAATAACAACAAGTTGTATTTTTTGTATATATTTCATTTTTCATGTACTTTCTTCTTCTCAAGTGTCTCTAATTTATAGATAAGTTCATGCGACTTTTTTTTGAAAGAGCAAAAAGAGAGAGAGAATTTCATGCCACATGATGAAGAGAAACATTTTTTGAAAATGAATTATGCACATGTACAATGAACGATTATATTGCTTAGTATTCAGAATTGTCATCTATCATTGCGTTGCTTCAGTTGGGAAGGCAACTACTTTAATTAAAAAATGACTTTCTCATGTTTCAAACCTCCAACCTTTAAGCACCTAGCAACATGTTTTACCACTAAACCATATAACTAAGTTATCTATAGGTTCAATAGCAAATTATATATATTATACACAGATACAAATTTCAAATAATATTTTGGAAATCACTTACAAATGAGTGATGTGTAATGAGTCTGAGGGTATTACCAAGTGAGAAACATAAAACTACATCTTTTTCTTTCCTATACTGGGGCATCCGGGCGGGGAAGGGTACTCGCGGTCCAGTACTTGTTACCCGACCCGCCCATTTAAACCCAACTCAGCTAGCCTAAGTCACCCGTTTGGCCATTTGAACCCGCCCATTTCCATTTTTTAGATTTTAGTCGGGTTGAGTTGGACCTTTGATTCTTGTCGACCCCCATTTCTTGGTATGAGTTTCAGGGAGATGCTTATATTCATAATATTGATGGAAGTGTCATTGCGTCATACCATCTATAAAGGAAACTAAAGCGTCTATTTTTGGAAAATCTAAGACCTTATGTGATTGACAATATGGAAATAACAAATACTTCTCTAATTGAGTTCACAATATATCTTTTGCAGACAAGACCCATATTATTTTTTCTAGAATTTATTCTTTTTATTTTTTTTCTCATTAGTTTTTCCTATTACCCAAAAAAAAATATGGTAAATTCTTTGTTACCATAGAATTTGATCAAGTACCGGTAATATGATTTTTTTTTATGAATTGAATGTATTTTAATTTAGATGGTAATAGATGAATCAAAATGATCTACTAATTTTTGTTTTTATAAAATAAAATATAATTCATACGTTAAAGATAAAATACATGCAATCCATCTATTACAATGGGAAATTTGTTTTTCAAAAACTTTTTTTTAAAAAAATTATTGATTTTAAAAAGATTGGTTTAAGAAAAGGATAGAAACAAAGATTAAACAGCAAAAAAATAAATGATAAAAAAATAAAGAGATATGGTAAAGTGCAAATCTTCTTATAGTGTATAAAATTGTGAGAGTATTATAATTGTAAGAACATTTTTAAAATTTAAAATTATAAATATTCATATTTCCCTATAAGTAGATGGGTTATACAAGCAAAAATGTTACGAGAATAATACATGCATAAATTTAATTTCTGTCAAAATATTTCTTAATCATTTCTTTTTTCTTCTTTAGTTTTGAGACTTAAATGCGGTTTTAGTTTCCTATATCCATTTTGATAACTTTTTAGTCTCCATTAAAAAATACTGTTTTATTTTATGATCCACTAGTATCATATTTTATGTGTTTTTGGTAGTCCCCTATGACAAAAAAATCTCATTTGCATATGTGACATTGAAATCCATAAGATGACTTTTTTTTTTACTATTGTCATGTCATTAAAAATATTTATAAATTTAAAAATTCATTTTTTTTTACTGTTGTCACGTCATTAAATTTTTTAAAAAATAATAAATTTTTAAATATTTTTAATGATGTGACAACAATAAAAAAATGTCACCTCATAGATTCAAATGCCACATATGTAAATGAGATTGTTTTGTCATAGGAGACCATAAAAAAAAATATAAAATCTAAAACCAAGAGACCAAAAAGTTGATTTTTTTTAGTGTTAGTTACAATTTAAATGAAAATGTCTCTTTTTTGATTTTTTTTGTATTTCTTTTTATCGAATGTCTTAGTTTTAAGATTAGAACCGAGTTTTCAAATTATTTGAGACGATCTGATTTAAAAATAATTTCACATTCCCATCAAGGTTGGGCAAAAATGGACTTAGTCAAAGTTGGATTGGGATTGAGTGACTCAACTACTCATTGTCAATAACAAATTTTTAATGAAATTTTTTAAAGAATAATTAAAATTATGACTTAAATGCACTTTTGATCCTCTACTTTAATGTTTTTTTAACTTTTAGTCCCCCAATTTTTTGATCCTTGAATTTTACATCACTTGGAATTTGGTTGGTCCCAATTCAGTTTTGCATACGTGACGGTTATAATTAGAATAAAAATATATATTTTTAATAAATTGACAATATTAACTACGATAATTTATTTATTAATATTTTTTTAATTAGTAAATTAATAATTTATTTAAGTTTATTTAGAAATTTATTTTATACAAAACTCAATTAATAATTTTAGTTGATTTTAAAGAAACTAATTGATTTTTAAGAAATAAATAATTAATTTTTCTTACTAAACCAACGTGGCGGTAATAATTAGAATAAAAATATATATTTTTAATAAGTTGACAATATTGACTAAGATAATTTATTTATTAATATTTTTTAATTAATAAATTAATAATTTATTTAAGTTTATTTAAAAAATTATTTTATACAAATTTCAATTAAATGATTTTAATTGATTTTTAAGAAATTAATTGATTTTAAAAAAATCAATACTTAATTTTTTTCACTAAACCGACGTGTGCTCTTAGGCCCATATTATGACAACAAACTTCAATTTAATGGCCCAACCTTAAATTTGTTTTATAAACGCTATTGTTGTTTATGAACAAAACAAAGTGGAACTCAATATAAACATCTTCTTTCTCTTCCACCATGTTTATCATTGCAAAACCTTCTTTGTATTTCATTTTATGGACATGTATATAATGATGTCGTTAGGAACTTGTGTTGTATCAACATCAAAATAATATCTCGTATAATGCATTTTCTAGATGTATAGTATATGGGGTGTTAGAAAATGTCAGATGATATGGTTTGGAGATATTGCAATTAGATTGAAAAGAAACAAATGTTGCAGGTCTAATGTGGATTTTGTTTCTCATTAAAGACGCACGTTGATTTTTTTAACAAATGTGGTTAGTGTTTATATAGATCATCAATACTACCACTTGTAAACTTGGATATTATATTAGTCCTGAAACGAGATCGACTTGGGATCCACAATACTTTTCAAGATTTTAATTAACTAATTTTAAAAAAAACTTAATTAATTAATTTTTAAAATGATTTAATTAAAACTATTAATTAATTATGTAAAAAATATTAAATAATAAATCATCCTAATCATATTGTTAAATTTTTTTTTATATCATAATCATCACTACCGCATATGCAAAATTAGAGGGGACCAACCAAATTCCAATGGAAGTAAAGTTGGGAACTAAAAGACTGATTTTTAAAATGGAGAAACTAAAAATTAAAAAACATCAAAATAGAGGGATCAAAAGTGAATTTAAACCTAAAATTAATTATAATATTAAAATTAATTTAATGGATAAATTAAATATCTATTTGAATATCAATATATTGAAAAAATAATAAATATATGGTTAAATTACAGTTTTGATCACCGACTTTATCCGATTCACAAAATTATTTCCCTTATTTTAAATTTAAATAGTTTTTTTAAAAAAATTAATTAATTAATTTCTAAAATGATTTAATTACAATTATTAATTAAATAGTAAATCATCTTAATCATCATTATGTTGTTAAATTTTTTTTTCTATCATAATCATCCTACCACATATGCAAAATTAGAGATGACCAATCATATTCCATTGGAAGTAAAGATGAGGGACTAAAAAATTAATTTTTAAAATGGAGGGACTAAAAGTTAAAAAACATCAAAATAGAGGGATCAAAAATGTATTTAAACCTAAAACTAATTATAATATTAAAATTAATTTTATAGATAAATTAAATATTTATTTGAATATTAATATATTGAAAAAATAATAAATATAAGTAAAGATGAGGGACTAAAAAATTAGTTTTTAAAATGGAGGGACTAAAAGTTAAAAATCATCAAAATAGAGGGATTGTATTTAAACCTAAAACTAATTATAATATTAAAATTAATTTTATAGTTAAATTAAATATTTATTTGAATATTAATATATTGAAAAAATAATAAATATACGGCTAAATTTGTGTAAAATAACACAAAAATGAAGTAGAAAAATGTCAGAAGTGGGATTTGAACCCACGCTCTCTTACGAGAACCAGAACTTGAGTCTGGCGCCTTAGACCACTCGGCCATCCTGACTGATGTTATTATTTCACACTCTTAAATATTAATACAATTGACACGAATTAAAATAAAAAGGTGTGGTGGCAAGAATGCAACAAAGAGAAGAAGCTTGGTCTGTCGCTGTGAACTTGGAACAAAGGGATGGTTAATTTCCCTTCTCATTTTTTGATAATTTCTGGCATAATAATCCTAATATTTCACAGTAATAATGTTCCTATGTAACATACAATCATAGGTTGGGCAAACCATGTCTAGCGTTAGGTTTGTGTTTGTGGTTGGTTGATTAAATGGAATTGTTTTTGAATTCATCACCACTATGTATGAATTGGAACAGTCTTTCAATTACTACTACTAGGGTTTGTGTTTTTGGGTGTGCTATGCTTGTTCAGAACTATTATTATGTCTGTGCAGTGAATTTGTGCTAATGCTTTTTCTTTGTTTATTTCTCTGTTTTCTTACCATTTTATTGTTACTTCTTTCTTGGGGAAAATAACAATATCTTAAGAACTTATATTGGACTTGAACATGACATGTACTTAACACAGTTTAGCTTTCATTGCAGTAGACATGTTTATGAAACATGGACACCAGAAATACGACATTCGACACCGACATATCCACACATGTAATAATTTAAAAATGAATAAATTGAAATTAATCACAAGTGTCAGTGTCGGTTTCGGAGACCAATACTGACACAAACATATCTTTTTCAAAGTTGTCGGTGCTACAGAGCCCATGATTTACATGCTAACTAAGAATTTCAGTTATTGTCTTCAACGGTGTATTAAAATATGCTCAAAACCTAATTCATTTGTTTCTAGTAGTTGCACATATTGTTTCTTGCTAACACCTTGATACCAACTATTAAAAAAAAACTCCACCTACAACATACAGGAACAAGAAGGTGCTACATTGCTTGGATCTGTCAAATTTACTTTGTATTTGGTCGCAATATTTACCTTCAATTTCAAGAGGTAATGAGTTTTACTTGCATGAACATCTTTTCTACAATGCTTGGGAATTTTGAGATACAATACATCTTGTACAGATGCTGAGTACTTTTAGCACATGATGCATAAATTTTCTTCTATTGTTAATAAAAGGTTTGTTGTTTAATTGTTTGAGTGATCATCCACATTCAGTTTTGCTTTTGATTTAAGTTGTCAATAGCGCCACTATAGCCGTGTATTGTGGCGTGACGGCCCCTCACTGCTACGCTATTGGCAGCCTGCAAATCGCTATTGATGATAACGGTCATAGCAGCCGTGAATAGCGGTATTGTAGCGGCGCAATAGCAGTGCCATAACGGTTTATTGGCTGCTATTCTCATTTTGGGGGAAATTTTGTAAACTCAAATATTTTTATAGGTATATTGATCTTTTCGATGATTGCTTCTTCTGTTCTATCCTATTTTGCCGCCGTTTTCCCTGCCTTCTCTGTGTCCCATTTTTTCACCCCTACTTTCGATGACAGCAATGTAACAGTAACACTTGATGAGCTGTCGTTATGGAATTGGCATCTAGGATTTGGTTTGCAGTTAATTTGGAAGAAAACCACCACAACTTTTGCTTCCTTAAATGCCTTGCACACGAAGGCGTTGTAAGTTTTAGTTACAATCTCTTTGTCACGCACAATAAGCTAGCTTATACTTTGATAAACTACTTCTATTGTTATCTTAACTTTACTAAGTTTTCTTCAAGTTTTTTTGTGTGTGTTGAGTTCTTCCTATCCACCTTTTGTTTCTTTGGACCATCTAATTAATTTTGCAATAATTTTCAGTAGGTGTTTCTTCCATACCCTTACACTAGATCAGTCAAAGTCCAATAGAGGGTGTTTGAGAAGCTTTTTACTGGTTATGTGATTGCTTCAATCATGTAGATTATTATGATATGTTAGCATGTGCTAAAAGTAGGTTTCATCCAATAGTACCATCCACTTGGTTAGGTTATTAGCAAACATGGCATTTTCAAAAGCATCATATTAAATGTCATATTAACACCATAGCAACTACTATAACTATATTGATTCGGATGACCAGAGGAGGTTATCCACCATTAACATAAGAAAATGGATATTCATTGCAGTTCCTTATAGATATGGAAATCAGGTCGGCTCAACATATAATTATTGTAATCAATTTTTTTTTCTTCAATCTGATAATAAAATCAATTCATTTAAATTCTTTTGAGACATTGTTGTTTTTAATTGTTTTTTAATATATATAATAATATAAAACGTTTTTATACTTAAAAAATGATTATTTACGAAGGCAACAAGGTGCATTCTAATATGTTTTAAATGATAAAACGAGTCTTGAGAAACTACATCCAAAGACCTAAGAGATACATCGATGTTATACTCTATCCGTTGAACTCTTTGTAAAAGATTCCGTCTCAATTATTAGGAAATTAAAAGTAAATTAAAAGTGTCAAATATAAATAATGTAAAAATATGATCATCAGAACACATTTTCTCATGTTTGACAAATTTACTTGAATTAAATTTGAGATCTCTATGTCCTACAATAAAATTCTCAATCCTCAATCCCATAAGTCGTAAAATTTAAGTTAAATCCATACATGCATGTTTCTCTCCTACCCACCCATATACTAGAATATCTAATGACCTAAGTGTCGATTGAGGTAGTGAAGCACTAGGTGTATGCACTCGAGTGAGTAGCTACGGACTGAGTTGAGGTTGATAGAATTATTAGTAGTTAAATTGTGAATTCTATTGCAATGCGAGAGAATTGCCTAGGAGGCGAGGTGTCAAGGATGCGAGTATGCGCGGAAAATTGGGAAAGGGTACCCTAAATTGTGAGGATTGAAGGGAAATCATATCAGATTAAAATGTAATTACCTATATGATATAAAGACCCCGAAAGATCATGCAATCAATTAAGTAAGAGTGGCACATCAAAAGCATGACCTAGAAGAAATGCAGGACACCTAGTATTGAGTAGAAATCAGAGATGAAGGAATTTTGAGATCATGAATAATCCAAGAGATCGAGAGAGATAGGTGAGGAAGCTCAAGTTCACTAGGAGAGTCATGTAGTGACGCAAAAAACCCTTGGAATTGGAGGGATGAATCACATCCTAGTTAAGCTACCTGGGTGCAAGAGTAGGAAGTGCAGATGATTGCTTCGTCTGTTAAGGAAAACCTAAAATTCGAGGACGAATTTTAATTTATGGGAGGGAGAATGTAACACCATTGGTTCTCTAACTATGTCCTATTCCATTAAATGGTATATTAGAGTGATTAATGAGGATACTTTATTGTTAATCAACCCCAGGGAATGAAGTAGTAATAAAGGATTGCGTACAAGGGCAAGTTGGATATTTTATTGTTGGAAGAGACATAAGTACTTGTTGTATCATTCTCTAGATTCTTCATCAACGGTTAATCACAACAAAAGATAACCATTCTATTACTGATAATGTTCATTCATAAGGATCGATTTAAGGGGAATTTATTTTCTGTTGCGTATTTTAATCGTGATTTCTCTTCAGTTGAAATACTTGCAGAAGGTCCAAAAGATGACTTAACATTTGAAGTGTTTTTGAAGTAATCAACGTGCCCCGAGAAGATAACGTTAAAGTTTTCTTGTTATCAAAGATCGCCAACACCAAAAAGTTAGGCCTCAACAAGACAATTATACAGGAAACTTTGGCCGACCCTAGTATAGAGATCGAGGTCGTCAATATGATGAAGCTTAATAAGGGTGAATGATGGATGCAATCAATTGTCAGATATCATACAAGAGAGCAGCTTCCAACTGATGAATCTAAAGCAAGGAAAATTAAAAGGCTTTCTGCCCGAGACACCAAGATTGTTGAAAAGTTATATAAACGGACTAAGCTACACCTATGCTGAGATGCTTGGGAGAAGATGAGTTATACCTTGTTTTGGATGAGGCTTGTGAAAGTGTATGTGGAAGCCACATATATGGGAGATGTTTCACAAGAAACCTTCTAAGGGTCATCTGCTACTGGCCGAACATGCTAAGAGACATCTAAATTTGTAAATCAATAAGACAAATTTCAATGATTCACAAACTTCATCCATGTCCCCATCGAGATAATGCATTCAATTACAACACTGTGACACTTTTATCAATGGGGAGTGGATATTTTAGGGTCGTGCTCACGGACCCCGAACCAACTCAAATTTTTACTAGTAAGGGTGAACTACTTCACCAAATGGGTAGAGGAAGTAGAAAAATAACAGCAGAGGGAGTACAACGCTTCTATTAGAGGAATATTATATGCATGTTCAAATTACCAAAGAATGTCGTCTATGACAACAAGATACAATTTGAGAGCTCACTTGCGCTCAAATTCAATTGGCAGCTAAGAATACAAACGAAGACTATTTCGGTCGAGCATTCGTAAGCGAATTTTCATGCGAAAACAACCAACAAAATCATGCTTTCTAGGATGAGAAAGAAACTTAAGGACTCAAAGGGACTATGAGTCAAGCTTTTATTTGAGGTAATATATGTCTAATTTCGATCTTAAGAGAAAATTAAACTATTACACATAATGCCTTGTCTATTTTCGTAACATAATTGTTGAAGACATCATTAATTATTACATGTATTATGGTCTTATCATACGACCCCACGCTCATCGACCAAGGAGACCCATGTCAGGATGGTCTACAGTTCAGGTTCGATGCTCCTGGTAGAAATCAACACCCCCACATGGTGACAATAACACTTTAACATTGAAGGAAATCAAGACAAGCTAAGAAGTTTTTCCGACTTGATAGAAGATATCATAAAAATGACTCATATTCAAGAATTCACGACAAAGCAAAAAGCATCGAGAAGATATAATTCCAAGGTGAAATCGAGGACAATGGAAGAAGGTGACCTGATTTTGAAATAGGTAGTGGCGCCAACCAAGATGGCAAGTTATTTCCTAATTGGGAGGTTACTTTCTGAGTACGAAAGAAGTTGCGTTGATGAGCATATAAGTTAAAAGTTCATGAATGAAAATAGGTTTTCAAAACCTAGAACATTGTTAACTTAAGACACTAAGTCAGTGTCGCTACCACTAGGCCATTTCTCCTTCGAACTACCACTAGATGAACTCTTGTAACTACCGAAGATCTTAGTTTATACAAACCTCCAATCTACTCTCCTCGTACCATGTTTTGATTTTTTCAGACATTGAGTTCATAACTCACGCCCTCAGAATCATTTTGGGGCTATATGTCCCTCCCATATGAGTTACACTCTCGAATAAACTCCATGAAAGAAGAAAGAAAAAACACATAGGAAAAAACATATTATCTAGTGTCATGAACATTTATTGAAGATTCAGGACAAGGAATTGAGATACATGTATACGTACTTGTTGCAATATTGTTAGGTGAAGCAAACAAAAGAGAAAAATGAGAAACAGTGAAGTCTATTTATGAGGTTTGAGTGACAAAAAATCACAATTTCATCTAAAGTTTCCTTCATAGGGTTGTAAGAGGCAATGATAGGTCATGAATTACTCTTATTTTAAAGACTTTTGGCAATCATCACAGCTAGTGTAAGCATAATAATCATGCAACCAACAAACATTAGTCGGTCACGATCAAAGGTTGTTGCACCTAGAAAAATTAGAGTAAGCTCACTTGAAAAGGATCGTCTGTGAAGGCATATTGGAAAATCGTTAATCGGTCTCAAGGAAGCATTTTTCCCCAATGTAGTTCATGTTTGAGGGGTTTTGTACATGTTTGGTTTCTTGGTAGAACTCAGGAAAGCATTTCCCCATACACAGCTCATGCTTGAGGGATTGTGTACAAGTTCAGCTTCTTGTATCAGGTCACCTCGAGTGGTCAGGTTCCAACTCGAACCCAATAAATCTTCCCTGATGGATAACTCGTCCAATATAACAGGTACATGCTGAGACAGTTGATGAACCAGGTTGATCATGTCGGTCCAAGACTAAATACATAGGGGATATTTAGATTAAGATACGAGATACACCATATTTATGGTTGATTGAGAGCATTATAATTTAGGATCTAGCAATCAAGATTGATTGCCAATTACCATTAGAGAATGCATTGATCATACAATTACCATTAAAAGACTACACTAATTAGGGACAATCACCTTAAGTGCTATCTGATTTATCATTATCTCTAATGGGTCTTAGTGAGAAAAGAAAATAATTCCATTATCTTACAGTATGACATTCGTAAGATATGTGTTGGAAAAGTTAGAAAAGTGTCTTTGAATCAGTGTCTGACACTTGTATGACACTTATACAACATGTGTCAGACAATTTACCGAAAACTAATAATGATAAATTATTATAAAATATTATATTCTATCAATACAAGTGTCAGACACCTAGCAAGTTAGACACCACGACATATGCACGGCTAGAGGTGCCTTTTCTTTATGCATGTTTTATGCAAACAGAGACACTTTCAGTGACATAATTTTTTTTTTATGATCTCCTAGAGTGACTCAAATTAAATTGATCTTCATAAATTACAATATGATATCCATCTCTCGTCGAATCACAAACATCATGACTTGGAGTCATATTATTCAACCAGGAGCAACACCAATGTCAACTCCTCTTCTCTCAATTGAAATCACGACCTGCTTCTCTTCTCTCAATTGAAAAGTCTCATTTGCCACCTTCACCCTAATCCTTCATACTTACATCTTAATTTTCATATACCCAAAATGAAATATTACTGTCCAATAATAATTCATAAAATCAACATAACTTAAAATAAAGACAACCATCGTCTCGACTAGAGCCGTCAAAATAGGCAAACTCATATATGTCGATCCGTAAAGTCTGAAAAATTGTAGGCTTAAACCTTAAAATTATCCATATTTTTCAAGAGTTTTTTAGCCTGACTCTAGAAAGTCCATTACCCACTAGGGTTAGCTCGTATGAGCTGCTTGTAGCCCGTTAGTTCCGCTTAACCCGTTAGTTCCGCTTAACTATGAATTCCATAAAAATATTAATATATATGTTGTTTCACTCCAAAACAATACATTGATTTTTCTCACCTCACTATATTTTATCTCTATTCTATTCGATCTTTCTCTTTTTAAATTTTATATATTAATATATTTGAATTAGTATTTAATTGTTGTGTTTTACCTAACAATTTCCTCATTTTTATTTTATACAATTTAGACATGTATTATACTATAGTATTTATAAAAAATAATATAATATTTAAAAATATATTATATTTAAAATAATATAATATTTTATTATATTTATAATAAATATTATGTGATGTTTTTTTAATTTTTATAAAAATTAATTTTAAGAAATAATCCATTTAAAATCAGATAATTCAAAACTGTAATAATTTGAGATCATATTTCAACAAGTTTTTTTTAACTCAACCCTTTAAAACCCGAGCCTGACACAAACAGCCCGTTTAGGACCTGATAACCCGTTTTTAGAGCTGCTCCAGACATGCAAGGCTACTAAGAAAACGTTTCTTTCAAAAACTTCCGAGTTAGTGTTGATTAATGTTTTTTTTTTCCATCATTTATTCAGCACATTATCATAATTTAAATGCTATAAAGTTTTCTTCATTAAAAAAATTATCAAATTCAACTGATTCTTGACGTATAGATGTACCAAGTTGGGCGTTGACAAATTAAATTACTAGACTTAAAAATTTGTGGATTAGTAACACGAAAGTAGGTGGACAATTAAAATTAAATTAATGAGGTTTGAAAATTTCTTCATTAACATGAAAATGGATATATCATTTGTGACAAACAAATCCGTCCCATTTAAATCCACTCCATAAAAATATGCACACAAAAAAAAAAACAGGATAGAGAGGAATATAATTGAAATCGTGAATCTAAAATTTTAATTGTTTCCTAAAAAAATTAAAAGCAGGGCAGAGCGGATATGTCAACACTACACATTTAAACTTAAAAATTCAAAAATTTATGTTAATGTTCAAACCCGAAAAAAAAAACAGAACGGCGCATACACATTAAAGTGTGCATGCTTAAAACGTTGTCCAACACTAAAAATAATTGCAGACCCAACCTATTTTACCACCCCCTATATAATATACATAGTCATTATCCAAGAAAAAAAGGGTATAGTCATTTTCAACATATATATGTTTTGGCTGTTTTTGTTGTTTTAAAGACAAATTGAGTTGCCTACAAGATCATTGACCTCTTCATAAATTGTATTTAACAAAAAAGTTGTTAAACAATGTGGTAAATGTTTGACATCTAATCATGTATGTTTCATCATATACACACAAAACACAGCGATAGAGAAGAAAAGTTACTCATGTTATACAGTCTCTTGCTTGTTTTGCAAGTCATCATACAAAAGCTTAACATTCAAGCTAATGCAATGGCCGAATTTCATGTTAAAGAAGTATTCACCAAAAAAATGTTTCTTCTTTATCTTTTTCATTCACCAAAAATGTTTCCACAACTTATCCAACAAATTGAAATATGCCTATACCCTTTTTGTTCATTTAGGTTGCTTCTAGTGCAAGAAGTGCAATCTCAATTTCCTGCAGTGA
This sequence comes from Lathyrus oleraceus, assembly GCF_024323335.1. NCBI lineage: Eukaryota > Viridiplantae > Streptophyta > Magnoliopsida > Fabales > Fabaceae > Lathyrus > Lathyrus oleraceus. The sequence goes on from NW_026112392.1 coordinate 221,493, forward strand.
CTTCCCTTTTGTTTCTAGAACATATTTCTTCACAAAAGCTACAGCCAACAAACAAAATGCACCGAAAATACTGTACAAGAGTTGTGCACCCATTTGTTCCAGCAAACGCAAAAAGAATAGACCGACAAAGAAGTTTATCACCTGTTGGAGAAAATGTTAGAGAAAGAAGCCAAAAAAAAATGACATTGATAAATCTGAAACCGAAAGGCCATAATACAGTATATCAAAGATTATATCATTTCTGTCTTGTATAAAGATACATTATATCATTCACACCTGTTCAACATGAATGCGCATATCACTAAAATATTTCAGCAGAATTCTGTTTTAAAACTCAAACATAAAATATTTGATAGGCTTAGCTCAGATGTTTGACCTCGATGAAACCAAAACGTGGCTAAAGTGGTTAAGTTGGACTCCATAAATACTAACTATAGTAGCGCTACTAAACCAACCATCTTTAAGGCTTTATATGGTTAGGCTCCCCCTAGCCTTGTAGAGGATACTATACAACCACCTAAGCAGTAAAAGCCATCAATAAATTTACCAGTTTGCGATAGTAAATGCTAGCCGATTTGAGGACATAAGCTATAGGATGTAAACACCTTTTGTATGGTAGGAGTTTTGTGTCCCTATAAATAAGGGTTACTTGATACATAATCTCTTTAAATCATTTAATGATCAATCATAATCATTTTTTTGTGCATATACTTTTCTACCATTTCTTTATCTAAAATCCCATAATTTCAACATGATATCACACTTTGGTTCCATCTACTGCGGCCTGTTTCATCCCCGTTCCATCAAGGCAAGAAAAGCTCAACATTTCAACTCCATAATAAAGAAAATTAGCAATCACCACAATAGTATCGCAGACTCATAGTGCATTAGTATTAGAATTTGGATTTAACCTAACTCAACCTCAAGGTTTGCATTGACCATATAAATTATTACCCTGGCCTATATCTCTGGTTGGTGCAAGACTTCAACACACCTTTCACGTCAAGATTGGACATATGATGAATGGCCAAATGTGGGTGGTGGCTTGACAACAGTACTAGGGTGTAGTACTAAGGTCGACTCCGATATGGTCTTAGAGTTAAGATTGAACCTAATTCAACCTAGAAAGCTAGAGTGGGGACTGCCCTAGCCTTTATTAGGATTATTTTCTCCATATCTCTAGTCAATGATGTGGAATCACGACACACCTCTTAGGACTAAAACTAGACATCTAGCGCATGGATAAATGCAAGTGGCCCACTATCAGAGATCTCAACATGAAGCATCAAATATCAATGAATGCAAAAAGCAATTACCCAATGCACAGCCAAGCAAATTGCCATAGCCTTGGCCCTGATCTTGCCAGGTAATATTTCGGACATGAGGAGACAAGGAACCGGACCAGCACCAAGAGCAAATGATAGTACATACCTGCATTGCACAGTCCACTTTACATTTAGAAGACATTATTAAATATGAGCTCTCAAGTAAGTGGAGATCTTTAGAATAATTCGGTAGTGAAAAAGAGGTACCAGCGTCTATCAAATTCATAAGATAAATGTTCAAAAACCTATGCAGCAACCCATTTCAAATGAATAATCAAATGCATATATTTCAGAAGTATTAATGAAAATCCCACTTTCTCTTGTTCCTCAGTATCACCCCCCCCCCCCCCCCCCCCCCCCCCCCCCCCCCCCCCAAATGCAAGTTGAAACTTTCTAATCACTTACAGCAACATGCCACCGACAGATAAATACATTGCTCCAAATCCTGATGCATAAGAACTAGCAGCAATGACTTGTAGACCCATTGTTACTGCCTAAATTAGAAATAAGAGTTCAAGTTAGATAATATGGTTGGAGAGAAAATAAACTCTTGAACAGTCTAGTTTGAATTTAAAACATGTCAAATGAAATATTATGAGGGTAACATTCAAGTTTAAAAGTGATTAATTCAGAAAATTTATTATTTTCATATTTATTTCTTACCATGCCTAAAAAGCTACCCAGTAAAAGCACTTTCCTTCCAAGTTTATCCATCAGAATCATTGAAACAACCGATCCTGAAGTTGCATACACAACAAGATTAAGACAAATATACAACAATTTACAGATCAAACACCGAAGAGTTAAGCCGGTGGCAGATACCAAATAAATTGCATATTCCAACACACGTATTTCCCATCTTAGATGGTACACCAAAGCTTTCAAAGACTGCTGAAGAGAAATAGAAAACAGCATTTATGCCAGACAGTTGCTGCAAAGCAAAAAGCGCCGATCCAATGAACATCACTGCAAAATGTATTTAAAGATTTAGCAACCAGAAATAAAAAAGTGTATAATCTTAAAAATGAAAATTGTTAAAAAAGATAGATATGATTAATGAATCATTTAGAAGATACAACTGCATACGGTTCCACACAAAATATTTCAAAAAGATGAAGAAACAAGTTATGATATGTACCTCTGGCATGGCAGCCAAACAATAATTCTGAGAGTTTTACTGCACCAGACTCATCACCTCTGTCAGACTTTGACAGTTCGCCCATTGCAGGTTTCACGTGTAGTCCTCCCAAGAGCTTCTCAAATTCAGCTTCTGCTTCAATGGTTCTTCCTCTCTGAACCAAGTAAAAAATAGGAAAATTTGATATATCAGGAAGGATTTATTAAAATAAGGGAGAGTTAGAGTAGTTAGTTAAGAGATATTGAAGAAACAGCACTTCAAAATCAAGTTAAGCAAAAAATAACATAAGAATAATCAAGAGAAATTGACACACGTATGTTCTATTGCCTATCATTTTAGTTTATATATCATCACAACCATCAAGTTCATATTTAAATATCTATAAGCCATTATCAGGACAGTATTTTTATCGTACTTCATTCCACACAATCAATCGGCCTCCAACAAAGTCCAAAACAGTCAAAAACAAATATTAATAGTTGGTACTTAAAAATTTACATGGAGATTTGACCTTGAAAAGCCAATAAGGACTCTCTGCACAGATCTCCATGAAAATAGTGAGTATAACAGCAGGGATGACAGATGCCCAGAAACAAATCCGCCACCTGATTACATAATTTCCACATAAGATACTATCTTCTACAAATGATAACAGTTGAGTAAAAGGTACTATCTTTGTTCCTTATTAAGTATCGTTTAAGTCGTTGTTTTACACATAGCAAAGGAAATAATAAATTTTGTTGCATTTTTTTCTTTCTCTACAACTAATGGTATTATTGACAAAACAATAGGTGATGTTGAATTAACTTCAAAAATGGCCAAAAGATAGAAACAAAACTTAAAAAAAAAACGACAGCTAAAACGAATTGGAGGGATTAACTAGGAAAAAGGGAATTGATAGATAATGCTGCAAATGAAGTAAAGATGATCACGAATTTCAACAAGCCAATTTGACATTCCATACCAACCAACTATTTCTTTGGCTGGGATTCCTATAAAGAGAGCCGCCATGAGTCCAAGACATGTTGCAATTTGCGTTAAGCCCCCAAAAGTACCACGCACAGCTGGAGGTGAGACCTATGAATGCAAGAGGACCTTTCAAATATTAACCGAATATACTTCTATAAAAAAAAAGCAGCCGCCTAATATGGAAAACTATGTAGCACCAACACTTCATGTTAAAGGTGTCCAATACATGGAGGTGTCTAACACCAACATATGAAGTTACATTCTATTTCTGCCATTTTCAAATGGTTATCAATAATAGCGTTGGGTATAGTGTTCATGTATGTGTCGATGCTTCATAGACAGATAGAAGAATATGGATGAGATGATCTACTATACCTCCGCCACATAAAGAGCTGCAACAGGAGGGCCAAGTCCCATTCCAGTACCAACAAATAATCTTCCTAAAAGCATGCCCCAGAGGGATTTTGCTGTGGCACTGCAAAAAACTTTGAATAATAAGTTTATATAGCTTTATGCATTTTTTATTTTGATGATTCTTTTCTTTCTTTCCTAGTTAAATTAGTCCAAAGAAAATTAACCTCCTAGAAAAAAGGATGATATTGTACTTAAAATGATATCTTATAAATAAACATCATAGCTTAGTACTTCCTTTTCTAAAACAAAAGCAAATTTTATCTTATAAATAAACATCATAGCTTAGTATTTCCTTTTCTAAAACAAAAGCAAATTTTATCTTAGAAATAAACATCATAGCTTAGTACTTCCTTTTCTAAAAGAAAAGCAAATTTTATTGCATACAAATGCAAGGTGATAGAAATATTGAAACAGAGAAATTATTTTATATTATATGTAGCTCATACCTCATTATGGCCCCAATGATCATAGGCAAAGCACACAACTGGAAACTTCTTCTACGCCCAACCCCATCTGCGATCCATCCACTGAATAGAGATCCAATAAAAGCACCTCCTAAACATATACTTACTACCAGACCTTCATAACATACACAAAAAAGAGTGTAGATAAATATTTATATGTAAAATATGATTAAGAGATGACTATTAGTCAGAAAATTAAGATTCAGTACCTTCCGCCAATGTATTTCCGCTAAAACCGAGATCTATAGAAATGCTTTCTAAGGTTTCATTGACTACCCTGCATTGCCAATAGTGATAAGAAAACTATATATTTTCATTCAGGGACAAGAAGATGAAGGTATGTGAAGATTGAGTGAAGCATATCATACCCAACATGGTATCCATATAAGAATGAGGAAAGAGAAGCCACTAATACATGCCTCAAAGAGCGCCGCCAACAAGGTTTGGCACTCGGTACACGTACTGAAGCTGTGAAGAAGGAAATTATTCTGTTAGTTATATTACTAGAAACCAACTCTCCGAATGAATTTTAGATAGGAAAAAAAAAACACTTCTTCATTATTTCCACTCCAATCATGAAAAAGAAATGAAAATATTAAGCTACATAGAGTAGAGGTGATAAAAGCTCATTGTTGGTTGACTTTTCTGTTAGTTATATTACTAGAAACCAACTCTCCGAATGAATTTTCTTAAATATGCAAGGCATGAGTGTTCATGTTTTCTTAGGTATACTATGCATAAATTTTCTTTCAATCTCAAGCCAAATTTCACAAGCTCATAAATGAAATGGTTCGCCCAAATGTGTATTCAATTCTTAACCATATACTATACAAATCAAAGGGAGCTTTAGTGTAAAAATTGGTGGTGATGCTATACCATGTGATAACTGATAAGTAAGTCAAATGTTCGAGTCTAACTCTTCCCTAATCAATACTATCACAATGACCATCACCAAGAAATTCATGAAGCAGATATGCATAAATATATGACTATACAATTCAAATACTTTAGCTGAATAACAAAATTGCTATGCAGTATAATCCTTGTCAAAGTAGACATTTCCATTTGTTCCCTTGAAGATTTTGTCTCAAACACACTATATATGAAGCACAAACTCTGACACGGACAATGCTAATGTCAAATACATAGGACATTGACACCGATACATATATAATTAGTTATTATAATTAAATACAATATGAACATTTTTTGCTAAAGATCTAAAGTGTGTATATAAATATATATAACAAAAAAAAATTCTAAAACAAGAAATGACATTCTCTTACCTTTATTCATCCATCTGCCATTTAAAAGATAAAGTAATGTAATCAAATTTATTATTTTTATCATCATTGCTTCAACACATTTTTAACTCTCGTAGATTTGTGTAAGAGTGTCGAATCAAAGAAAAAAATAAGCTCAATCACTTGTCTAAGTTGTCAGATACGTGTTGTGCGAATGTCATACATAACACGAATTTGTTTCTACAAGGAGATATGCCTAATCCCATTGGAGTTGGTCTTATCCATAGCACACTACTATCAACTCCTATAGCACATTGGAACTCATTGATAACTCACCCAATCACTCAAATATAAAATCAATAAATCATCCATTTTTTAATAATAAAAGAAACTACTTGCTTTAAACAATAAAAATAATCAAATTCAAAAAAACAAAAAACACTAGAAGAAAATATTTCCAAAAACAGAAAGATACCTGAATTTTCATCTTTACTATCATGCACTGTTATGGTTTCCCTTGATCCTAGTCGCTGTCTCCCTCGCATTGCGTAACGATAAAATCCTTCTCCAAATCTCACAACAGAGTATCTTTCAACAATCTCCTACACCATAAAACCAACAACAAAATTGAAAAAAAAAAATCTCAGATCTAACACACTCAGTTCCTCGATATAGTTTTTTTCCATGCACATTGTTGTTAATTTCCATAAAATTAGGTTATATAAATATCAACATCAACATTACTTGATTATTCAATGATTTAAAAACTGAATCGAAGAAAACTAGAAAAAACTGTGAAGAGAAATGAAATCTTATAATGATTATAGAAAAATAAACCGAAAAACCTGAAAGAGATTGAAAAAACGAGTACCTAGTTGTTGATTGTTGTTGAAAGAAGATGAAGATTTGGAAATGCAGAAGATGAAGAAAGTGATTGATGCAAATGAGTGAATCAGTGAAGTGATTTCATGATGGCAGTTGAAGAAGAAGAAGGCACGTGTCAGTTATAAGGAACGCGATCTTGGTCAATAATAGACAAAATTACCATAGATTTCGGTTAAGCAACAACTTAATTAAAATTTAAGTAAAGTGATTATTAAATAGTTGTAAGTTATTTTTCATTAAGATGGAACATAATTGATCTAATTCTATAAATAAAGAAGAATTAATCTATTTGCATGTAAGTTATAAGGTTTTTTTGGGTACAAGTTATAAGTTTTTTTATAAAGGTATTATGAAATACTTACTTAAATAAGTTAAAAATGATTGTTATTATTAATGGAGCTTGTGTATCAGAGAATAGGCTAGACTACTGCAAAAGGAAAAACGTTATAACTATCTTCATAAATACTCATAAATATTAGCGTAGATCATATCTCTTTAGTGTGTAGTTATTGAGTGATGTTAAATTGAAGTGGGTATTAAATTCTCCATAAAAACTTAAACTTTATTATATGTATGCATACATAAAATTTGTTGGTGCATAAAAACTAATTTTATTATAAATAAATTATTTTGGACACAATTATTATTATTATTTTATTAAATGTTTAGTCTATATATTTTATGAAATAGAATTTTAGTCTCCATCGGTTTTACATTTACATTTTATAAATTCGGTATAGGCTAAAGCCAAATGTTTTTTTTGTTTCTTTTAAGACTTGTTCAAGTCTTAAACCTCTAATTTAACTTTTTTTCCAACTCTTTATGGATAATTATGGGTTGGTTAGTTTTGATTTTTTTTAAATAAGATAATTTTGTGTAAAAATAAATTTATAAAGAAATTTTTCATAAAATCTTCAAACAAAAATTTGATTTAAATAATTATTTTTAAAATATTATTTTAGATATTTTATTACTTTATTGAATTTTTTTTAGGTCAGAATTTAAAATATGATTTAATTTTGAAGCTATTTTAAATAGTTTTTCATAAAAAATATTTTTGAAATACAACTTTAAAAAAAAATTGTAATTTCGAATATGTTTTGATTTTCAATAATGTATGTTTATGTTATAGGATGTCAAAATTAATCGCTCAATTTAGGAAAAAAAACTTGCAATATTTTGGAAAACGGTTTTATAAAATCCAATCTAAGAAACTTCACATGAGGACAAAGCAACATCTAGCTAGTTATGCTTTTCTTGTCTCTTGATCACCACTCCAATTTGAGTCTGAGTAACCACATTATTCTTGCTCCAATTTTTGTTGTTTGATGAGGCATTAACACTCAATGATCTGATATTCTTTTAATGTATCTTAGGATTCTTTTTGCTGCAAGTTAATAACATAACCTTGATTTCTCCATGAATCTACTCATCAATCCAACGTTATGACAAATGTCAGGTCTTGTGTTGTAAAGATACCTCAAAGATATAATGATTTGCTTATACAATGTGCTATGAACTAGTTCTTCTTCATATTCCTTCTTCAGCTTGATGTTGGTCTCCATCGGTGTGATACTAGGGTTGTCGCTACTCATCTTAAATCTCTTTAAGATGTCCTTTGCATATTTCTTCTGATGCAAAAGAGTGCCTTGCTAGGTTCCCATGATTTCCATTCCTAGAAAATATGTCAACTTTCCTAGGTCAAACATATCAAACTCACTCTCGCTTTGAACTTTGTCAATTCTTATTCATTTGAACCTGTAACCAATAAGTTATTTATATAAAGACATAAAATTACCTGGTCTTGTTCAATTGAACCTTTGACATAGGCATTATGTTCTGATGTGCATTTGTTGAAACCTAGCTTGATTAAAAAGTTATCGATTATTCTAAGCTCTAGGTGTAGCACCTCAAATTTGCACCTATCATTGTACATACCATCTCATATTAGGTCATAGCATATCATGATACATTGCATAACATTTGCATTGTCCCCAGTTGCCTCAAGAGCAAGCAAGCAAGAAGTTAGGTCAAACTGATCAGGAGATCAGTCAACCAATCAAGCAAAGGTGTTTCTCAAGGAGCCAAAGCCTTAGGGTTTGTCCAACAAGTTCACGTTGACTTGGAGGTCCATTTGAAGTGTTCAAGTCAAGGTTTGAAGGTTCAGATGTCATCAGTCAATGCATAGCCAGGCAAAAACCCTAGAAAGTCAACAGTCAGTCATTGCAGTGGATGGTGGCCATTCTTGTGGAATTTGGGCACCATGATCAATAATCAAGAATCCATACAACTTAGGACATCATTTGAAGTCAAGGTCTCAAGGAATTAGGGTTTGGAATTCATCAGAAGTACTTCAGACAGTCAGAAACCCTAGAAAGTCAAAGTTGGTCAACTGTGGTTGATTTTATGGTTTTGATGGATGGAAATGGTTTGAGAGAGCTTATTCATATCCTAATAGGCCTCATGTGTCATGGCAATCAACATCATGGAAGAAAATCAAGTCAAACAGAAAATTTCCAGAAATAGAAAGTGGACCTGTAATTTCAACTGCCAAAAATGGAAACTTCTTGATCCTCATCTTACATCATGATACAAGCTTCAAATGAATTTTTGCCCAACATGAAAGTTGAAGATCTTGTTCTCCCATTTTCAAAAAGTCCAAGAACTCTCAAATCCCATGTGTGGTTGTCAAGATATGATCAATTCATTTTCATCAATTTGTGAACTTCAAAGAGGCATATCTCTCAAACCATAAGGCCAAATTTGGTGGGGTTTTTTCCTACAAACCACATTTTTCATCCTCTTTCCAAAAATATAAATTTCATGAACCAAAACCTTGCCAATCAAAATGGCATTTTTTGACCTATTTCATTAAAAATCAAAGTTTGACCCAAAGTTGACTTTTTGATTCTTTGACTTTTTCTCACTTTGGCCAATTGGAAATGCTTGGAAACATCATTTGTGATTTGCCTAGAGCTTAAAATCATGTTCATTCCACCATTACACCACCATTTTGGATTAAAATGTAAATTTGGCAAATGTGCAAAATAGTTGGAAACAAGCAAGGCAATGTAGCATTTCTTTAACAGACTTCAAACAACAATTTAGTTGGTCGTGTACAGCATATTTCCAAGCCCAATTGCACAAGCATACACCCTCTCTTTCCACTCATGCCAAGATTAGCAATTTGCATTTGGTTTGATTTAAGTAAAACCAACTTACCACTTGATTAGAGGACTTAAAACAGATGAATATAAGGCATTTTTCTGCCAATTCCCAACCCTAAGAAGCAGCAGCCACAGACCAAAAAACACTCACTCTCTCATTGTGCATTTTTGGCCAAAAGAGAATTTCTGTAGAATCCTTCAAACCCTCGAGCTCTCTCTTGTTTTGTTCATCATCCATCATCATGGCAAGCTTTTTCCAAGTGTGAAATCTCACCTGCACAGCCTTTCCTTGCTCTGTTTTCTTCGAGTTCCAACAATGGCAAGATGAGATTTGGAAGTGGTTAAGCATTCTTGAGCTAAAAAAGTTTCATCATCCATCATTCTAAAGCACTCTCTGCATCTGTTTCAAGCTGAATCCATCAAAACAACACTGCATCTCATTTTTTCTTCAAAACAAGTAAGTTTTCGACTATCTTCATTCTCCAATCCATGCTATGTGTTAAGTAAGTCTTCGAATGCTGGTTTGAATGCAACTTGTATCATCCAAAATGGTTAACTATATCATGAGAAATCTGGATTTTATCTTGTGCACATAAATATGTTTTCCATCGATTTGGTTAGGTTAGGATGAGCTAATGAAAATGAACACCACATTTGTGATGCTTGATGTGTGCTGATGCTATTGCTATGCTCGTTTTTTAATTCTGGGCATGTTGAATTTTTGAGTTACATGAAGGTGATGAACATATGCTTCTGTTATGATGAACCCTAATTGGTTTTCCAGCAAAGTTACATGAATTGTGTTTGGGTTTATTGGTTGTCTGTTGTTGCATAATATTTGTTGTCTCGCTGCCATGCTGCTTGAGTGTCGACGGTTGATGCTTTGATGATGAACATTGAATGATGAATGCCATGGCTTTTGCTGCATAAACCCTAGAGCCATTTCCCAGATTTTCTTGTTGGTTGCTGTTGTTCTATGTTGCATGAATATTACATTTGTGTTACCATGTTGGTTTGCATGATTGTGTTTGAGTTTCATTTGGCCATGATGATTGATGAAGATGAACAATTGCCCAGCTGTGCTAAAACCCTAAGGGTTTATGTTAAACCCAGAAATTCGTGCATCCATTGGCTGGCTTACTGTTTCATTGGGCAACAGCCAATGAAAACATTCCGTTGCCTAGACCAAAACGCAGAGTTTTGGATAAGTGAGCCCTGATTTACAAAAATGCCATCGTTGACCTCCTGTTTGACTCCATACCATGCTATCTTGTTCATGCTTCATCCAATTTATTCCTCAACTTGTCAAATTCATTTTTAATTCATTTCAACTCCAAAAATTCTGATTTTTTTTGCATCATGTTCATGAATGTGTCTAGTATTTAATTATGAATTTTAATAAATTTTTCATTGGCTGGATTTTAAATGATAATTGGTTTCCTAACATGTATGCCAAATTGATACATTGTGCCATTCCTTTTGTGAAATACTCATGACATATCCATTGCCCCTGAAATTTTTTGTGATGAAACTAGACTCATTCACCTTCATTTCCATATAAAGTTTGTGCATTTATCATTTGTGGATTGAGAGTTATGATTTTTTGAAGTTATGTGTCACATTTGGTGTCATACCATGATCATGCATTTTCCCTAATTTTGTTCACATGCTTCCTTGCATCCAACTGACCCCATATTTTGCATGAATGATCCCTTACATGTCTAGTTCATGTGTGATTTTTATTGGAATTGATTGTGCTGTTTTCCATTTGATTGTGAATTTTATTCCATGCTTAGTCATTTGTTGACTTTTTGTGCTATACCTTGCCATTCCTTTTGGGAAATTCTCATGCCATATTGTATGATCATGAAATTTCATATGTGATAACTAGACATCTCAAGCTTTGCATTGGTGTTAATCTCATTCATTTCTCATCTGTTTTCAATTTGGTATGATTTTTTGAAAGTTGACCCATGCTTGTTGACTTTCTTTGTGCATGCTTGAACTTGGTTTGACTTCATGATTTTAATTGACTGCCTTCCTCTCATCCAAATGCCATGAAATTTTACATGTATACCATGTTAGATGTTAGGATTGAGTGTGATTTATTTGATGATTTTTGAAAATGCTTGGGTTGACTTTTGATGCAAGTCATTCTGTTGACTTTTGTATGCTTTCCTTTGCTTTACTTTGACTTCAAATGTTCATGAAATGATCATAATACATGATTTGAGTGTGGGCCCAATTGTGATAGCTTCTCAAATGTTTGACTTTGGTTTTGGTTGACTTTTCTTTGCTGTTTTGACTTTTTCTTTCATCCTTGACCCTAGGCTAGTCCTAGTGGTCTTTTGAGCTTACAATTGAGTTCCTGTTTCAGGTTAAGCACCAATGCCTCAAAGATCATTCAAACTTGTTTGAACTTGATTGTTTATCATATGCTAACCTTTGTTTTGTAGGTTTGACTCATGTGTTTGAGTCTTGTGCCTTGCACAGTTGACCATCTGTGTTGACTGTTTACCAATTCCTTTTGATTTAAACTTTTGAACTGTTTGCTGATTGGTTTGACTTTTTCAGGTACTTTAGTTGCTTAAGTTCTCTGAACTTGCTTTGCTTTGCTTTTTAGCAACTTGCTTGAGGTATAATCTCTGTTACTTCATGTAGTCTGGAGACCCGGCCTGTTACTTGGCCGGGCAAACTGTCTGAAGTCCTCCTTAAGAGGCCATGCTTGTGTGTGTTTAAAATTGTCCCAAGCAGGAAAAGTCCTTCAAGTAAGGCAATTGGTGGAAGGTAGGGATATGCAATCTATCCCCCACTACTCTTGTTGTGTCATCCCTCTGCTCACACTGCTGTGTGTTGATGCATTGGGATACAAACCCAAGATCTTGTACAAAGTGTACAGTGTCAGAGTCTTCGAGTATAGAAGGGTTCCCACTTTTTGGACCCATGCTCACTTGTCAAATGCTCTCCCAGGCCAGGGATAGAAGCGATGAGGCACACCCCTCATCTCCTTTCATCTGCTTCACCTTAGCCCCTCGATGGCAAGGTTAAGAGCAACACTCACCCCATTCCAGAGGTTTGTTTGTTGAGGTTGATATGACCCCTCAACTAAAACCTAACCCTTGTGTGAGCCTCTTGTGTGTATATAGAGTGTGCTTCTTGTGATTGTGATTGCCTGTTTGCTTTGCCTCTTTAGGTTTAGCTTAGACTTGCCCTTGTGCAAGGTAGGTTGTGCTTGACTTGCTTCCTGTGCAAGTCAAGTCGGTGTGGCTTGCTTCCTGTGTGAGCCATGCTTAGAGTTGTTTGGCCGAACTACGGCAACTCTGATTCTCACGTTCAGGTGAGATACGTAGGCACGAGACGCGATGTCTTGCCGAGTTTGACTAACCACTAACACTAACTCTTTTCTCTCACCCCTGTGTGATTGAGATCTTTCTCTTCTCTCGCCCTCGTTGCGATTGAGACCTCCCCTTTCTCTTGCCCTAGTCGCAATCGAGACTCTTGCTTCCTGTGCAAGTCTTGCTTAGGATAGGTTGGCCCTTGTGCCATTTAGCTAGAAACCTTAACTTAGGGTCGACTTTTGCACGACAACATCTAGGCTCGAGTCGTAGTCTCCCTAGTGTTGTGTCTCCCTCTGTTATCTGGTTAGGCTAGATCCTTTATCCCTGCGTAGGGGAACTACATCGCCCTGATCTTCATACCAGATGAAGTATGTAGGCAGGAGATTGAGCTGATCTCTCCGGGCGCCTTTTCTTTTCTTTTTGTGTGTGCTTGACAGTTATAGGCTCGAGTCCCCGACTCCCTATTAACTTGTTGTGTTGTTGTGTGCTTGGAAGCTGATGTAAGACCATCGAGTGGCATTCGGGTTCCAGTGTGCGTGTGTTTTGGTTCGGATGCTGATGTAAGTCCAGCAATTGGCATTCAGGCTCCACGTTTGCCTGTGTTTGTGTTTGTTTGTGTGCGTGTCAGCCGAGCTACGAATGCTCTGATTCTTCTCCCGTCCGAGAAGATACGTATGCATAGGATACGATATCCTAGCAAGCATGTGTCGTTTCCCCAGTCCGAACTACTTCGACTCTGATGTCTATGCCTGATAGACTAAGTAGGCCCAGGATGCGACATCCTGCCGAGTCAGTTTCAGTCAGTCTCTTTCGTTTCTTTCAGCCAGTGTGTGTGAGTGTGAGCAGTGTTTAGCAACCATTTTCCTTTCTAGTGTGCGTGGATCCCGTAGAGTACTACGGATGCGTAGGGTGCCTAACACCTTCCCTTCGCATAACCGACTCCCGAACCCATCCTCTTTGGTCGCGAGACCATGTTCTTTCCTAGGTTTACTTCGAGCGTTTCCTTTCCCTCTTTTGGGATAAATAACGCACGGTGGCGGCTCTGTTGTTTCTTTCTTTTCCCGCCGGTTTTTCGCGTAATGCGACACTAGGTGCTTGCTTCAATCCATACAAAGGCTTTTTCAATCTGTACACCAAGTATTCTTGACCTCTTACCTCAAAACCTGGCGGCTGTTTCACATAGACTTCTTTTTCTAGAGGTTTATTCAAGAATGCAGATTTCACATCAAGTTGGTGCATATTCAAACCTTTATATGTTGCTAGCCACAACCAACCTTATAGTTTCAAGCCCTGCCACAGGTGCATATACTTCATTGAAATCTACTATAGGTCTTTGCAGAAAGCCTCTTGCAACCAATCTTGCTTTGTACTTGGCAATCTTACCATCTTGTTTCGGCTTCAACTTATAAACCCATCTTACATAAATTTCTTTCTTGCCCATGTTCTCAACCAACTCCCATGTCTGGTTTTTCAATGGTCTTGAGTTCTCGACCATTGTAGCTTTCCAATTTTCATCATGCAAAGCTTGCACATGATTGATTGGTTCTGCCTCAGCCATCATGGTTTCTTTAGTTAGTTCATTATTTTCTCAGATTGCATGATTATGGAATCTTTCATAATCATTCAGCTTGGCTGATGGAGTCCTGGTTCTGCTTTACCTTCTTACTCAATGAATGTGTGCATGATAGGTTGGTTCAAGTTGTTCCTCATTATGCAGTGTAGTTCTAATGTGACTTAAACTTTCACCTTTCTGCTCTGAATCTTGTGAATCAAGCAACCGATTACATCCTTTGCTTTCATAAAATTCCACATTTCTGTTGATCACTACCTTGTTTTCACTCGATGAAAACAACTTATAAGCACATGTTGAATAATATCCAACTAGGACCATAACTTGGCTTTTATCATCCAACTTTCTTCTAAGTTGTTCAAGAATATGTCCAAGGCATAATGAGCCAAAGATTTTGATATGACCGACACTTGGCTTCAATCCTAACCAGGTTTCATAAGGAGTTTTGTGTTCAAATTCTTTGTTGAACATCTGTTTATGATGTACATTGTAGTTGAATTGGCTTCTCCCCATAAGTGATTAGGCATTTTCTTTGCTTTAAGCATACTCCTAGCCATATTCAAGATGCTTCTATTTTTCCTTTCAGCAATGTCATTATGTTGGGGTCTGTAGGGCGATACCACTTCATGCTCAATCCCTTTCTTGTCGCAAAACTAAGCAAACTCAATTGAGGTGTACTCACCACCATCATCGGTTCTCAATCTCTTGATGGTGTGTCCAACTTGTTTCTCAACCATCAAATTGAATCTTTTGAAACTACTAAAGGCATCACTATTCTTTTCCAATAAGTAAATCCACACATGTCTTGTAAATTCATCTATGAAGGTCAGAAAATAACAATTGTCTCTTAGTGATTTTACCTCAAATGGCCTACATACATCCGAGTGCATAATTTCAAGTTTCTGTTATGATTTCATTGGCAAGTCATGTTTGAAAGATTTTCTTGTCTGCTTGGCTCTGCAACATTCCTCACACAACTGTTTTGGCACTTCAATCTTTGGAAGTCCATACACCATCTTCTTCATATGCATCAGGCTAAAACACTTGTAATTGAGATTGCCAAATATTTGATTCCAAACTCAATTTTTATCTTCGGTGTAGTTGATGCAAGACATTAATGATCAAACATATTGATCATGGCCTTAAATATCATGTTGGTTGACAAAGGCACCCTCAGAATTGGCCTAAACATTTCATCAAACACCTTGAGTTCTTTTCCTTCGAACTTCATTGTGTAATTCTTATCAAGTAATTGATCTAAGTTGATCAAATTACTAGTCATTGAAGAAACATACAAGATATCACTGATGATAACTTCATGTCCATATTCTTTTTCACCCTGATGTTGATCATTCCTTCTGATGTCACCATGTTGTTGTCTACAAAACAAGTTGATCTTCTAAGTGGTTCATCCAACTTGACAAACCAATTTGTGTTGCTTGTCATATGATTGCTGCAACTTGTATCAAGGTACCACATTTTCTTTCTCTGGGGCCAAATGTGTTGCATCCATTAAGATAACATCTTCAGATCCACTGCTACCATCATGAGCAAACTGAGCCACACCCTTGTCCTCATCATTGTTCTTATTGTAGTAGCAGTATCTAGCATAATGACAAAGTTTCTTACATAAATAACATTGAACCTCCTTCATGTTAATCTTCTTCTTGGTCTTCTGGTTCTGATTAACATCATTCTTGCTAGTTTCACCTTGGCCTTTTGCAAGCTTACTAGCATCACCGTTGTCATTCAACTTCTTCTTCCATTTTGCTTTCACTTTGTTATTGCTTGAATAATTTTATTTCATCTGTTTGAAGAACTTTGCTTGTAATGCCTGTTCATATACCTTTTTTGAATCTCTTTGCTTCAGCCTCATCTCATGCGTCTCAAGAGATGTTTGCATTTCTTCAAGCTTCATCTACGAAAATTCTTTTGATTCTTCAATTGTCACTACAATGTGATCAAACTTGATTGGAAGAGCCCCTAACATCTTCTCCATCTTCAGCAATTCATAGGTCTTTTTCCACATGACTTCATTTGATTTTTCAAAGTCACCATCTTTGAGAAGAACTTAATAATGATTTCATCATCTTTCATCTGTAAGTTTTCATATTGTTTCCTCTAAGATTGTAGCTTCACTTTCTTTAACTTTTCATCTCTACCATATAGCTTTTTGAGAGTATCCCAAACCTCCTTGGTCGTTTCTTGCTTAATAATCTTCTCAGAGATATTTGAACTCACACACTGGTGAATCAAGAACAAGCCTTTCTCATCCATCTTGATCAATTCACGATGAGCAACTCTTTGTGCCTCAATAGCATTTGCGTCTAATGTCAATAAACCATCAGTCACGATTTCAAACACATCTTGAAACCAGAATATGACTTTCATATGTGCACACCATCTATCATAGTTTTCTCTCTTGACAACTGGTAAATTGACAGAAAATTTCTTGGAGGTTGTGTTTCCATTCACCAGGTTGGAGATTAAGGACCAAATTGATGCTCTTTATAGCAATTTGTTGGATAACTTGTATCACAAGTTACTTGATAAATGATGGTAAATTAAAAGAAAATTAGAAAGTAATTGATGAAAAAGAGTTTATTAATTGTTTTTCCTTCAATTACAATGAGAAGTGATATTTATAGACACACTAATCACCCAAATCAAATTTAAAATAAACTGTTTAAAAACATTTTGATATACTCACCCAAATATATTCTTAAAACAATATACCCGCCTAAATATATCCTTAAAACAATATGTTTACCTAAAACTGATATACCCACCCGAATATATCCTTAAAGGAAATGGATGGATTAACATAATAGTCCTTAATAAAATAAACTTTAATAAAATAAACTTAATATTCTAGAGTCTCAGTCACACTAAAATATTAACTAAACAAACATGTAAACACAACAAATAAATCGTGCACTTGTTGAAACAAAACCAATTCCAGGGTTTTGAAAAACTGTAATCCTTTCTTTGAAAATTGTATTTTTACTAATATTCTAAGTACCATGAGGTGACATAAGAGGTTATCTCATTATTAAGCACAATCTGATTTCATAAACTTAACTCGATTAAGTCAAGGTTTTGTGTAACACAAGTGAAAATTTTGTTATTTAGTGACTGATTTAGTAAACAAAACAAATTCACTATGTAGTGATCAATTTAACCATCGATTTAAGTCTTTTCAAATTTTGTACACAAAGTTAACATAGTGGACATAAGCTTCAATTCATTTATGTACTTGAACTGTAATTTGACATAGGAGTGAACTTTTTGCCGCTGATTAATACTAATCTGCGCTTAAAATCATAATCTGGAGCAACATTTCAGCATCACATCTTACTGGCCCAAGATATCTGAAGCTGACTTGTTCAAGATTTGGAAAAGTTCTTCCCTGTAGTCAAGAAAAAAATAACTCAATTCAAGTTGCTTGCATAGTGACTGCAAATATAAGCTAATAAACTCTTCAAAACTAACAATCTATGAACTAAAAAAAATCACAGTTAATCTCTTTGTGAGGAAGTTAACTATTAACCACTTATGGCATGTTTATCAGTTTAAATGATCTACCGGCTTTGTCGATAACTAATCTCTGATAGCAGGTGATTCACCGAATCTTAAACCAGACTCTAATACCATGTTAAAAAATGTGGTTGGGTTTCCGGCTTGTAGAGTGAGGATTACTTCCATTTATAAGCACATGTTTAGACCATATAATATCCGATGTGAAACTCTTAACGGAGTCTCCCGTCCTAACAATATTTTTAAGTCCAATTTCACTCGGGCCAATGAAATGTTGGTTCTCTCTACTTAGTTAGTTGGACCGAAATGAGAATATATAAATGTTGCTACAATTTTTGAAAAGACAAAATACCCTAAAACAAAAAAGCTATTTATTCTTCTTTCTCAGCTTTTGCAACCAATGAGAAAAAGCTTAGAACTTCTCTTCTCTAACCTTTTTTTTAGCTATTCTCTTGAACCAATCAAGAGGTTAATGACTAGACGAATCAAGTGAGCAATAGGTCTCTTTTCTCTAACTATGAGTATAATTATACACCAATACTCTTTGGAGCATGGACACAGACACGGGCACCAGTCGCGACACTGGTAATAATTGAAAAAAATGAATAAATTGAACGTAATCACAAGTGTCGGTGTCATATCAGTGTCCGACTGACATGTCTTTTTTCAAAAGTGTTAATGCTACAAAGTTGATATTTCATACTAATTTTCTTCTTCTTTCCTCACTTCATTATAAAATCATAGGTCTTCTTATAATTTTATGATGTAGCTAAATATCAGAAAAACTGGAAACCAAGAAAGTGATATAAATGCTTACCGGTCAGGCTTGAATAAGAGATAGCGATAAGTGAACCACTGAAACAGAAAGACTAGTTAGTTAGTTACATAAATTTATCAAGTCCTTCTTGCAAAACATATTCTATAACTCCATGTATTTTGTGATGAACGCACGCAATCTATTATAGTTTCTCGAATTTTTGGAACAGCACAAAAGGATGCATTTTCTATTACAATATGGCGGTTCTACTCTTCATGAGTTTACACATTGTTTAGGACATGACTCACCGTTGAGAAAAGTATTCCAATTAGTTCCAACGAAATCGGGATAACTGGCAATTTGTCAATGGCCTATACACAAAAAATCAAAATCAGAATGGCAGATAGATAAATAAGGATATTATAATAGAAAATTCTAAAATTCTGTTAAAATTCTACAATGACGAATTTGGTTCGAAAATAGTACAAGATTGGTAAAGATTACCGCTATTAAATTTGTCGATGCCCAAAATGCTACTACAGCTGAAAAGCCCAAACCGATTAGCCCCAACCGGTCCTCAGGTTTATCCCACTGTTTGAACATCAACAAACAAAAAGCAAATATAAATATAGGTAATACTTGATGTTTTTCTCAAGAAAGAGACAAGGTTGGGAATGGAAGGCGAAACTCACAACATTCTGAACAGATTTGAGAACAGTAAGTGAAGTTGAGGATTCAGAACTTTCTCCAGATGCATTCACAACAAATGCACCGCTATTCCGTCTTCCTGTGAGATCGAAATATCAGCACTTGCAGTTAAGTACACACCATAAGAAAATAAAAGTGATCGAATTCAAATCAATGTTGTTTTAAGGACCTCGAACATTTTCATAATTGCTCCATAGCATAGTAAGCTACCGAAGTTCAAAAGTGAGCATTTTACGGAGTTAGTCTTTATTTATCAATTGAGGAGTTTCCAGAAGATCACTCATTCTGGTATTATTCTCGTCCAAACACGTTTAACTGTGAATAACTCTTATCATCTGATTACTCACGCAGTTAACTCATTTGATTAAACGAATTTCTGTCATAATCAAAATTTTCACTTTTCAATTTGCAACAATAATCACCTGGCAGTTAGGAAAACCAGATAGCCATGAAAATCTTGGTCATTCAACAAAAATCGGACAACTCGTATTTTAACTTCACCAGATTGACTTTAAAATACAACTCTAGATATGAGTCATCCAATCTTTATCGAATAGCCGAGATCCACATAACCACAGAGAAACAACCTCATAAAAGAACCACTACTAATGTTAAAGCCTATGCAATGCTAACACAAACACAAACACGTAATAATTTGGAGCAAAGCAACCGAAGTAATTGAATGTAATCACACACGATACATGTAATAATTTGGGGTAACCGAAATAATCGAATGTAACCACTTGTCTCGGTCTTTGAAACCAGACACGCTTTCAATCTGAAGTGTCTGTACTACAATAATGTCAAACTTTCAGTTCTTAGCACATATATATTAGTATTGAAGATTTAACATAACAAATATAGAATTAAACAAGTTTCATTTCATATATGGATTAAAAAAATTAACTTTGGAAGACCCATCCAAAAAAAAGCAAAGAAAAAGAACAAACACATTAAAGGGTTACCTGCAAGAAGAGAAACAGGGAAATTTTGGAAATTCCCTGAAAATGATTTTCTACCATGATGAAGTAGCAATGGTGGTGGCAAGGTTGCAATCATGGAAGCCATTCTACACTTTCAATGTTCTGTAAAAATATAATTATAATAAAAATCAAATTTCAGTTTATGGAATCCCAATTTTAAGTCAATGATAAAATCAAATAATGATATTAAAAAAATCAAAAGGAAGAATAAAAAAAAATTAGGGGAAGAAAAAAAAGACCTTGGGTTGTTCTAGTGGTGGAAAGGATGAGTGAGTTTGTGAGAGAAAACAAAAGCTTCAAATCCAAAAAGAGTGTACACCACAAAGAGACTAAAAATATTAATGTTTTTTTTTTGTTATTTGTGGTTTCCCGTTTTTTTTTACCATAAAGAGAATTGAAGAGACTATTTGAGTATGTTATTAATTAGTACTCCATTGATTTTATAATTTTGATATTTTTTATCATTTAAATCAAATACAATTTAATCATTATCCTAATAAATTACAAAAGTCAAAACTTAATTTGAACATTTAAAATGAAATAGATGGAGTTTTTTTAAAACTTTTTATTTACAAGCTTAAATATAAATAGTAAATTGTTACTTTATTTTTCCTATAATATTATTAGCAATTTATTATCACATTTTCTATATATTTTTCTGTGATAAATAATAAAAATATTATTATAAGATAAATAGTTAATTTCTGAAAAAATAATTATTTGTATTGATAGTGTGTGACTTTTGTTATGCACGTAAAAATGTTCAATAGAAAATTATATTTGATGCTTCTAAAAATATAAAAGACAGATCTTTTGTTGCTTTAAAAAAAATAAAAAGATAAAAGAAAAAATAATATTTTTATCAACGAATCTATTATTTATTATTGACAATAGTAATGATCAAAGATAAGGGTGATAGACTCACATCCCCACCATATTTAAGCCTCGATCTAAAAAATTCGTAAAAAAAATAGGATGGAGCGAGACAAATATAATTGAGAGTGATGACTTAAAACCTTAGTCCTCCCCACTAAAAGTGAGGAGACAGACTCGCAGACCTGACATATTTTAAGCTTAAAAATATATAATTTATTGTAATGTTTATGTTTGTCAAAACTCGGAAAAAAATAGGACGGGATGGAACATACATATTCTCTCAATTCTCTTTTATAGGACGGGATTGAACTCTTTTAGATTCATTGATTAAATAATATATTTGGAAGACTAGATACATCGATTATTCAATGAATCTAAAAGTCAAAATTTATTTATAAAAGAGAATGGAGAATGTATTAGAGAGTGCAGACAAAATTTATTTATTCAATGAATCTAAAAGTCAAAATGTTTATAATAATATTTAGTGATCCACAATCAATCACACAATTGAAACCATGTGTAACGTAATCCACCCTTTTGGACTACCATAAATATAATCAAACACATCATCCCAATCATTCACACATATCATACACTTCTTTCTCACCTACTACCAACCCCTGATAAAATCATTAAAAATATTTTATCTTTGAAACAAAGTTACATGCCTTTGTTTTATCTATCCGACAATTCTAACTCCGTCCCAAAATGATTTACGAGTTGAAAGTTATTATCAAAATCGTGCACGAAGGAATTACCAAAAAGTTGTTGTTTTTCTGAAATTTCCAGCATAATTTTCATCTTCTCCAACCCCAAAGACGTCCATGAAATCATCATCAAAAATATTTTACCTTTGAAACAAATTTATAGACCTCTGTTTCAGCTACCTAATGCTTCAAACTTCGTCCCAAAATGATTTACGAGTTGAATATTACAATCAAAACCGTGCACGAAGGCGTTAACAAAAAGTTATTGTTTTTCTGAAATTTTCAGCACGATTTTCATCTTCTCTAACCCCAAAAACGTCCACGAAATCATCACCAAAATATTTTATGGTTTTAAATTCAGTCATAAACATACATAAATCAATCACTACTTATATTCATATTATCATTTATCTATATATTATATCAATCCCTACAACCTTCAAACATCATCAATGGTGGACATACATGAACACTTTAAAACATAAATTTCATTCAACAAATATCAACATTCATCATCAATCCAAAGAGAATTAAACTTTCATCTACCTTTCCATTTATATCCCTATTATTGAACCAAATTCTCATCCTTACCTTGTAATTCCAAAAAAATGCAAACTTTTGTTTATTCTCTTCCCTAAAGCTCTCATGAGGGTTTCCTTACTTTTCTCTTCTCTTGCCTCTTTTTCTTCAATTTCAAAACTTTCATCTACTTTAAACTTTTTCCTTCACTTCTCTCCTCCTAAATTAAAAACCTAATTCCTATCTTTCTAATATTTCACTAAGGCTCACCTTATTACTAACTTACATTATTTATTTTAATTTTCCGCAATTCTCATTTTTCACCTCAAACTCATTACTTCATTTTATTTTATTATTTCATTTAAATAATAAAACAAAAACATTATTTTAATCAATTAAATATTTATAAATAAATCTATCAACCTCTAATCAATCTCCACACTCTCTACTCAATGGTCACTCATCCTTGTTGCCCTAACACATCTCAATTATCACACAAATGATAATTAGATACACACATGGAATTATAATTAATTTCTATAAAAATAAGGTGTTACAACTCTCCTCCACTTAAAGAATTTTCGCCCTCGAAAATTACCTAAAGTGAACAAACTCAAATATGAATCCCTCATCTGACTCTCAAGCTCCCAAGTTACATTTCACTAGCTGGTCCTCTCCAAGCTGCCTTCACCAAGGTGATCTCTTTACCACGTAACTGCTTCATTTTTTGATCCTTTATCTGCATGGTGATACCTCAACAATCAAATATCTCTAACCTGCACATCATCCACTTGGATCATACGAGACGGATCCAGAATGTACCTCCACAACTGAGACACATGAAACACATCATGAAGATTAACAAGTGACGGCGGCAAAGCAATCCGATAGACCACTTCTCCTATTCTTTGCAAAATTTGGTAAGGACCAGTGAAACGCGAAGTGAGCTTTCAAGACTTCAAATCTCGACCAACACCAGTTACCGAAGTAACCCTCAAAAACACATGATCTCCCTTTTGGAACTCAAGTGCTTTCCTTCGTCTACCATGATAACTCTTTTGGCGACTCTAAGAAACTATCATCTTCTTCTGAATCACTTTGATCTTCTCCGTGGTCTGTTGGAAAATCTTAGTTCTAATCACATCACCCTCTCCTGACTCATACCAACACAAAGGCGTCCAACACCTTTTACCATACAATGCCTCAAACGGTGGCATTCCAATACTCGAATGAAAATTGTTGTTGTATGTAAACTCAATCAACGGTCAAAAGTTATCTCAACCACCTCCTTGTTCAAGTACACAAGCCCTTAACAAGTCCTCTAGCGACTGAATAATCCTCTCAGTCTGACCATTTGTATGCGGATGATAAGTAGAACTCATATGCAACTTCAGACCCAAAGCCATCTGCAAACTCTCCTAGAACCTCGACGTAAACCTCAGATCTCTATCAGATACAATAATAGACGGAATACTGTGCAAACTGACAATCCTCTTGATATACATCTTTTTCAACCTCTCCAATGGATAATCCAGTCTCATCAGAAAAAAATGAGCCGACTTTGTCAACCTATCCACAATTACCCACATAGTATCACAATTCTTCACAATCCTCATCAGTCCAGACACAAAATCCATCGAAATGATGTCTTATTTCCACTCAGGATTAGACAATAGTTGCATCAAACCCAACGACTTTTGCTACTCAATCTTTGACTTCTTAAAATTAGTTATCGTGATCTTCAATTAGACTATGACTTTCTTCGATTATTGCCACTGTTTCTTTCTAAGGATGGTGATTCATTGATATTGTGCAATACGCTTACTGATGGGGGAGCAATTATTTATAATTGGAAAGATAATAGTGTGCAGGTGTCATACGGTGAACTGGACTTTTTTGTGGTTTTAATCGCAATGTCGCGGTTAGCAAGAGTCGCCACCGACTTTTCTTTTATCCAATAAGGAAAGGTGGAAAAGAACAGGAAAGACCTTAATTTAGATTTTGGGTTCGGGAGGTACATTATACAAAGGGAAGGTGTTAGCACCCTTTGTATCCATGGTTATCCATGGGCTCTTAATTGCTCGATCACTTATATTATTTTTGTCTAAAAAGTGTTTGTGAATTGTTTGGAAAATTGTTTTGAAAAGAGAATTTAACTTTGTAATGATTCTTGTATGAATGTATACAAAGTGGTTATCCCGTTTTAGTTTTGAAAATTGTTTAGAAAAATATAACTCGGTAATGATTCTAGTATGAATGTATACCAAGTGGTGATTTTCTAAAGGCATTTTGAAAGGTGTGAGGTGCAAAAAAATGTTTTAAGTTGTGAGCCAGCAATTAAGAGTTATACCGACTCAAGGTCTTTACGGGCATTTCCTATCCTTATGAGGGTAAAACTGTCCTTATTATTGAGAAATAAGTAGTTTTATCCTTTGGATGTAAAAGGGTCATCGTAGGGTCATCGATTGGTCATTGAAGGCAACAGTTATGAGGATACCTTAGCATTCGAAGGGACTATCATCATTTAACCGTAGGCAACATCGGAGGGTCATCGAGGGACAAAGTTGTATATTCGAAGGCAACATCCGAGGGACTATAATTTATTTTATGATGATTTAACCGAAGGGTCTTTGCTAAGGGTATCCCCACGTTCGCGGGACATGACCGTAATATCGTAATCGTAAGGCAACAAAGAGGGGTCCAAGATCACTTATTCAAAGGCAAAGTTTTACAATTAATTATATAATTAGGATGAAACTCCACATTAAAATTATTAAAATAATATATTAAAAAATTAATACATTAGAAATTAATACATTAAAAAATTAATTTAGGGTGAAACTCCACAAGGGTATCCCACAAATAAAGTGGAATACCTAGCCAATAACCTTTTCCTGGGATATGTGAACCTTTACGAAACTCAAAAAAAGAAACATGTCAGAACACCAAATCAGGGTGCAATCGAAGATTACACCGGAGAAATATCACAACAATAAATAGGATAGGATGAATAATGCATGGCTATGATAAAAACATAAAAAAAAACAGACTAGAAGAATCAGGTACTGTCTCGTTCGCCTCTGCCTCGCCTAGCGAAGGCCACGGATTTTGAATTTGAAAACAGCCCCATGTTAGGAACTTTGAATTTTATGGCATTTTATCACAGGAATAACATGGTCAAACATTCAGGGTATTCAGGCATATTTAAATTCCCATACGAAAGCAAATTATATATCAACATTTAATCATGATGCATTATATATGTAGGTATGGCCAATTGAAAGTATAAACAATAGAGATACGCAAACCTGTTTGCCAATTCAAGGTTGAAGGGATTGACCACTTGTAGTATCGGAATAAGTTAGGCAGCGGGAATCGGACGGCGATGGCTTCGGTGCAGATGGGCTGCCTTCAGGGTTTCTTTACTCTGAATTCTCCGGGTAGGCAGGGTTCCTATGCCAAAGTTTCTATCCGTCCTTCTCTGTTCTCTCTCTTTCTTTTTCCTCAAGGTTTTGTTCCAGGGAAACCTCAGAGTGTTTTGCTTCTCTTCCTTCTTTCTCCAGTGAATCTCCCAGTGTAAACTCCAAGTGTCCTTTCCTCTACTGAAACTTCAGTATTTATAGACTAATTTCGTGGGTAATGGGTTTGGAATGAGGGAGACCCAAGTCCAAAATAATTTGTTATATTTTATTTATATATTTATTTTAATTATTTAATTAATTAATTAATTAATTAAATTTTTTTTTCTTTTTTTTTTTCGTTTTTTTTTTCGTTTTTTTATTTTTATTTTTTTTATTTTTTTTTTAGGAAAAATGATGGGTAATTTTTGGGGTATGACAGCTGCCCCTGTTCAATATTCTTGAACCGAGAGAGTTAGGATGGCGTGTATGCCATTCGTGGTCTGGAGGTGGAAGATTATTGAACACTAGAATGCCCCAAAAATTTGCACTTGAGAATCGACAGTTGGTCTTGATGGAGATGGGCTTAAAGATGCCATCCGGGAGGTTTGATGACGAAAGCTTCAGATCGAGCCGTACATTAGGCCAATTTGAAGACATGGGTGCCACACTGGGTCGTACATTAGACCGAATAATGAGTCATCCATTAGGCTGCCGACTTCGCTGGGGAGTCGGAGTGTGTCATATGCTGTTGGGGATAAAGGATCAGAATGGACCATACGCTAGATCGTATCTGAGTTGCAGAATGAGCCGTACGTTAGGCTGAATCTGATGACGAAAGGGGTAGTCGTACGTTAGACTACACTTCAGAAATGTACCGTATGTTAGGTAGCATCTGAGGGGATGGACATCCGAACGGGTCGTACGTTAGACCGTCGCAGAATGAGTCGTCTGTTAGGCCGCATCTGATGATGAAAGCGGTAGTCGTACGCCAGACTACACTTCAGAAATGTACCATACGTTAGGTAGCATCTGAGGGTTGTAAGATCCAAACGGGTCGTACGTTAGACCGCGTTGGAGTTGTTGAAGTTCAGAATGGATCGTACGTTAGATCGTATCCGAGTTGTAGAATGAGCCGTACGTTAGGCTGTATCCGAAGAAGAAAGTAGTCGTACGCTAGACTACACCCCTGAATGTACCGTACGCTAGGCAGCATCTGAGGATTTGAAGGTCCAAATGGGTCGTACGTTAGACCGCATTGGAGTTGCTGAAGAAGTCATATGTTGGGCTGAATCAGAATGAACCGTACGTTAGACTGTATCTGATAACCTGTATATGTTGTACTTGCAATAAATGTCTGGGATGGGCTTAAAGATGCCATCGTTAGGAGGATATCGAAGTGTTGTCAGAATGAATGTTCCCATGAACTGTATTTGAAATATGTATCTGAATCTTGAATGTGATTGATAAAGGTGTCTGTCTGAATGAACCTTTTATTTTGACTATATCAGGAGGATAAATAACCTGCAAAGAAAAGTTAGCTTCATGCTATGTCATGATGTATGAGATGTTTCGTGTTATGCTAAAATAAATGTGAATGTTGTATGCATGCGTATGCTGTGAAATGATGTAATGAATGAGTTATGCGTATGAGAAGTTCTGCTTGGGGACTCTACTGGGGAAAATAAATCCCCATCTACTGATTGGAGATATTTGTAACGATGACCCTTTCTCGGCAGGGGGTTCTTGATTCTGTCTGATGGTAGAAATATTCCACAGATCTTGGCTGAGGATGGATGAGATGATCAATCTGTCTGATGATGCCGACCTCTGTTGGGGAGTAACTGGCTGTGCCGGGGAATACTGCTAATTTCTTCTGAGGAATAACAGACTTGCTGGGGGAGTAGAATTGGTAGCGGATTCATTGGAAGCATGGTTAGACCTTCTCCTCGATCCTGAAGTCGGGTAGTAATTGCTATTGCTATTCTACGCATATATTTTGGTAAACATTTATCATATTCAAATGCACATATTAATTCAAATTAAATCAATGGACATTTACGCAAACAAAACAGAAAAAGTAAAACAAAAGCATCTTTTTTGAAATGAATTGCATTGATTTTGAAAGGAGGCCTATGAACAGGCAATTTGTGTACAAGGAGACAGAAATCCTAGTAAGAGGAAATTGTCAAAAACAAAGAGAAAGCTATGCAGAAAAGTCTTATTGATTTTAAGTCTACTACTGTCATTATGTCTTCAAGCATCTCATCCCCTGCTGTCGGATAGAAGTGATTGGCTTGGTCAATCCCTTGAACTTGGATAAAGTTGACTGAGAACGGGACATAGTCGTACGCTTTAATCCCTAATTTTTGCCTGGACTGCCTTTTCAGGTTTTCAGTCCACCAGGATACCCTTTTTTGCCCAAGCCGCCTTTTCAGGTTTTCGACTTGCCGGGTGTACATTTTTTTATATATATCCCTAATTTTTGCCCGAACCCTTTTGGTTCGCCGGGATGCCCTTACTTTTGCCTAGATACGTCGATCTAGCGGGTCTCTTTCATGCGTAGTATTTTTTAACTATGTCCGCGTTCACGGGATGCGGGAAATCTTCGCCATCCATTGTAGCAAGTATCATGGCTCCACCAGAGAATACCTTCTTAACTACAAATGGCCCTTCGTATGTGGGAGTCCATTTGCCTCTGGGATCAGTTTGTGGTAGGATGATACGCTTTATCACCAAGTCGCCCATTTGATACACTTGTCTCTTGACCCTTTTGTTGAATGCCCTGGTCATGCGCTTCTGATATATCTGCCCGTGACATACAGCCGCAAGTCTCTTCTCATCAATCAAATGTATCTGATCGAGTCGAGTCTGAATCCATTCGTCCTCGTCTAAGCCCGCCTCTTTCATGATCCTTAGAGAGGGAATCTGAACCTCTACTGGTAAAACGGCTTCCATTCCGTAGACTAAAGAGAAAGGAGTTGCCCCTGTCGAAGTTCGTACCGAAGTACGATAACCATGAAGAGCAAATGGTAACATCTCATGCCAGTCTTTGTACGTTACCGTCATCTTTTGTATAATCTTCTTAATATTCTTATTAGCCGCTTCTACAGCGTCGTTCGTCTTTGGCCGGTACGGAGAAGAGTTATGGTGTTTTATTTTGAACTGCGTGCAGAGTTCAGTAATCATCTTGTTGTTCAAATTAGTGCCATTGTCAGTGATAATTCTCTCAGGGACGCCGTATCGGCAGATGAGGCTGTTCTTGATGAATCGTGCCACCACATTCTTAGTAACAGAAGCAAATGAGGCTACCTCCACCCACTTTGTGAAGTAATCAATAGCAACAAGGATGAAACGATGTCCATTAGAGGCGGTAGGTTTAATCTCGCCAATCATATCAATGCCCCACATTGCAAAGGGCCAAGGCGATGTCAACACGTTTAATGGAGCAGGAGGCACATGTACTTTATCCGCATAGATCTGGCACTTATGACAAGTTCTGGAGTGATGGTGGCAATCAGTTTCCATGGTAGACCAATAATACCCTGATCTCAGAATCTTCTTGGCCATCGTATGTCCACTAGAATGAGTCCCAAAGATACCGTCGTGCATTTCTTCCATAATCTTCTCTGATTCCTTTCTATCCACACAGCGAAGCAAAGTCGAATCATGGTTACGTTTGTACAATATTCCATTACTCAAAAAGAATTTAGCGGAGAACTTCCTCAGAAATTTCCTGTCATTGATGGATGTCCCTTCAGGGTATTCTTGAGCTTCTAAATATCTTTTTATCTCGTGGTACCAAGGCTTCTCTTCTACTTCATCAACGTTAAGTTCATAACAATATGCTGGTTCGTCTAGTCGTTCAATGGTAATCCGGGGAGCTTCATTGTCCCATCTGACTCTGAACATAGATGACATGGTAGCTAATGCGTCTGCCAACTGGTTCTCCTCTCGTGGAATATGTTCGAATGTGATCTCTTCAAAGTATGGGATTAATGTCAACACCCGTTCTCGATAAGGGATGAGATTCGGATGTTTAGTGTCCCATTCTCCTTTGACCTGACTGATTACCAAGGCTGAGTCTCTGTACACCTTCAAGAACTTGATTCTTAGGTCTATAGCAGCTCTGAGTCCCAAAATACACGCTTCATACTCAGCCATATTGTTGGTGCACTCAAAACATAGTCTAGCGGTGAAAGGCGTATGGCCACCCTTGGGGGAAATGATCACGACGCCAATACCGTTGCCCAATGCGTTAGACGATCCATCAAAAACCATAGTCCATCGGGATCCCACTTCAGGTCCTTCCTCTGGTCCAGGTTCTTCATAATCAGTAACAAGCATGACATCCTCATCTGGGAACTCAAAATTCATAGACTGATAATCATTCACTGCCTGATGAGCCAAATGATCAGCTAGCACGCTTCCTTTGATTGCTTTTTGGGTGGTATACTGGATATCATACTCTGTTAAAATCATCTGCCATCTTGCTATTCTTCCGGAGAGGGCGGGTTTCTCAAATATGTATTTGATAGGATCCATCTTAGAAATCAACAAAGTGGTGTGATTCAACATATACTGTCTTAGTCGGCGAGCAGCCCAGGCCAAAGCACAGCAAGTTTTCTCGAGCAGTGAGTATCTTGTTTCACAGTCGGTAAACTTTTTGCTAAGGTAGTATATGGCATGCTCTTTTCGACCAGACTCGTCATGTTGCCCCAACACGCACCCCATTGAGTTTTCTAAAACGGTCAAATACATGATTAGAGGTCTTCCCTCAACTGGTGGTACCAGAATCGGAGGTTCTTGGAGGTACTTCTTGATTTTGTCGAAAGCTTCTTGACATTCATCATTCCATATCATCTCTTGATTTTTTCTCAGTAACTTGAAGATGGGTTTGCAAGTAGCGGTCAAATGGGAAATAAATCGGGCAATGTAATTCAAACGTCCCAAGAAACCTCTGACTTCTTTATCCGTACGGGGAACTGGCATCTCTTGAATAGCTCTCACCTTGGCTGGGTCAACCTCAATACCTTTACCACTGACAATAAAGCCCAAGAGTTTACCAGATCTTACTCCAAAGGTGCATTTGTTCGGGTTCAATCTCAACTTGTATTTCTTCAGCCTCTCAAACAGTTTGTATAAATGATCGAGATGTTCTTCTTCAGTATGAGATCTGGCTATCATGTCATCCACATACACTTCTATTTCGTGATGGATCATGTCATGGAACAAAACCACCATAGCACGCTGGTATGTTGCTCCTGCGTTCTTTAAACCGAATGGCATTACTTTATAACAGAAGGTGCCCCATTGCGTCACAAACGTAGTCTTCTCCATGTCCTCAGGTGCCATTTTGATCTGGTTATAACCCGAGAATCCATCCATGAAGGAGAATACCTTGTGTTGAGCGGTGTTGTCTACCAGAACATCAATGTGTGGCAGTGGGAAATCATCCTTGGGACTCGCTCTATTCAAATCTCTGTAATCCACACACATTCGCACCTTACCATCCTTCTTTGGCACTGGTACCACATTAGCAACCCATTGAGGATAAGAAGTAACAGCCAGAAAACCAGCATCGAATTGTTTCATGACTTCGGCCTTGATTTTCTCGGACATTTCAGGACGCATGCGACGAACCTTTTGCTTAACAGGACGACAATCTTCCTTCATCGGCAAACGATGCACTACTATATCGGTATCCAGCCCTGGCATGTCTTCGTAAGACCAAGCAAAAATCTCCACATAGTCATGTAGCATCTGGATCAATCTTCCTTTGACACTGCTTTCCAAGCCTGCTCCTATTTTGACTTCTTTCTTGTCCACCTCGGTACCCAGATTTACAGTCTCAACTGACTCCTCATGCGGCTGTATAGTCCTTTCTTCTTGCAGTAACAGTCTGGCAAGTTCTTCAGGTACTTCACAATCTTCCTCACTTCCATCTTCGGCTCGGTAGATCGGATTTTCAAAGTCATAATGAACAGTAGTAGAACTATTATCAACAGGATCCAGAGTGGATAGGGATCTGCAATTCGTTACGTGCGTGTGTGTAAGAAAACATAGCTTGTTTGAAAGATGATAGGAAAGACAAAGAGCGCAATATTTGAATGCAAAACGTCCATTGATTTATTGAATATAAATATGCTTATGAAAATGACAAAACCCCTAACAAATTAGCCATTGTGCCTCGGGCATAGACACAATGCTTTAAGAAGTTTGATTGTAAAAGAAAATTAAAATTTGCAATTCTAGAATAAACAATAACAATTACTCCTGACTAAAGGAAATCGGGATAATGTCTTCAGTCTTCCAATTGTTGAGTCCGTCACCAATTGTTGGGAAAATCCAGCTATCCAAGTCGCAATCACTATCAGCATCTTCCATAGCATTAATCTGATTTTTGACTATCTTTCCAGAGTTAAACCCCAGGCCAGCTTTATCAGACTTGTACGATACATTGATCAGTTGACCCCAACCAGCACGATCACCATTTTCAACCGCGGCTTGAGCATCTTTCAGAGAGATCATGACAGGGGGAGCACGAACAACCTTGGGCACAAGGGGAGTTGGCTTAAGGACAGGAATGGGTGGAGGAACTACTTCAAATGACTGAGAAGGAGTCTCAAAGAATTCACCATCCATCTCGACGTATTTGAAGGCTTGCACACTACTGACAATATACTCTTCTTCTCCACATACAGTGACGACCATGCCTGCTATTGGATACTTCAGCTTTTGATGAAGCGACGAAGCTACCGCACCTGCCCCATGGATCCAAGGGCGCCCCAACAAGCAGGAGTAGGCGGGACGAATGTCCATCACGTGAAAGGTAGTGCTGAAGACTTGAGGTCCTATCTTGATAGGGAGAACCACTTCACCATAGACAACACTCTTCGCACCATCGTAAGCACGCACCACAACATCACTAGGTTTCAGTTCAATGCCTTTGTAGTCAAATTTATCGAGTACAGCTTTCGGGAGCACATTCAAGGAAGAGCCGTTGTCGATCAACACGTGAGCCAGGGTGATCCCCTCACACTCGATGGAGATATGCAGAGCTTTATTGTGATTCTTTCCTGCTGGCGTCAGGTCAGCATCGGAAAAGCCTAGGCCATTGTCAACAGTCAAATTAGCAACATAATGTTCGAATTGATCGACGGATGTTTCTTGAGGTACATGAGCAGTCTTCAAGAATTTCATCAACGCATTGGCATGAGATTCAGAAGATAACAATAAGGACAACATTGAGATTTTAGACGGAGTATGCCCCAATTGTTCCACTACATCAAAATCGCTCTTACGGATGATTTTCAGCATCTCTTCCATTTTCTGTTTGGCAACATCTTCAGAAGTAACTTCGACCGATGTCTCTGACTGAGGAGGATTGACTGGTCTTTTTCCTCGAATTTCGGGAGCGGGAGGTGAGATTTCTGGAGAGAAGATCCTTCCACTTCGAGTAATTTTACTAGTCCCCACAATATCATTAGGATTAGCAGAGCTACCAACTTGCTTTATGCCATGGATGTAAACGTCGCCTCCATAGTTCCACGGAATAGCTTTGCTGGAGGAATATGGCACGGGGCCAGGTGCGGTAATAATCAGGGGAGCCACTTTGGGCTCAGCGGTAATCTTCACAGGCACTCTAGTAGCGGTAATCTTCACTGGAGCTTTGGACCTAGCAATCACAGATACCTCTTCAATAGAGTTGTCCACCTTAGGAACCCTTTCAAATAGAATTGTACGATCATCCATCATCCGTTGAATGTCGTTCTTCAACTTCAAACAATCATTGGGTCGGAGTACACAGAGATCGCAATCTTCAGCACAACCTGGAAATAAACCAGCTTGCAATAAATTCTTCTTAACGATCAGGAGAGGAGATGCTAAATCAGCAACGTCAGTAACGTGAGAATTGTCGTCCACAACATTAACATTCTGGTCATGATTAGGCATAGGTGCTGTGATGACATTGGGGGTCGCCGGAGGATCAAATTCAATTTCTCCAGCGTCGATCATATCCTGAATCTTGTTCTTCAACAACCAGCAATCATTCGTATCATGCCCGGGGCTATCGGAGTGATAGGCACACCTGGCGTTGGGATTATAACGAGGAGAAGTAGTGTTGGGATTTGCAGGAGGGCCTCTGAGGGTAATCAAATTGGCCTTTAACATACTCTGCAGTGCTTGGGTTAAAGTCATATTGATCTTGGTAAACTGTCTTCTCGACCTGTCTTGTCTGTGTTGGAAGTTCTGAGATGGCGGTGCGGCAATTGTAACTGCCCCAACAGTATGGTCACGATTCTTCTTGTTATGCTTCCTCTCACTGTACACAGCATTTGATTCATTCTTTCCCTGATAGGACTTTTTGGTGCTTGCAGAAGTAGCTGCCTGTATCTTTCCACTTCGAATGCCGCTTTCAACCCGTTCACCTGTCAAGATAAGTTCAGTGAAACCTGACGAGGAACTTCCCAGTAGATGGCTGTAGAATGGGCCAGTCAGTGTACCCATGAACATGTCCACTAACTCTCGATCAGTCATAGGGGGTTTGACTCTGCCAGCCAAATCTCTCCACTTTTGAGCATATTCTTTGAAACTTTCTTTAGAGCCCATAGTCATATTTTGTAGCTGTAGCCGAGTAGGCGCTAACTCAGAATTATACTGGTAGTGCTTGTAGAAAGCTGTTGCTAAATCAGTCCATGTGCGGATGTTAGAGCTCTCAAGCTGATAATACCACTCTAACTGTGTGCCAGACAGACTCTCTTGGAAGAAATGGATCCACAGTTTCTTATCAGTAGTGTGCGGCTGAATCTTTCTCACATAAGCCCTTAGATGCATCTGAGGACAAGAGGCACCATCATACTTAGTGAAAATGGGAACCTTGAATTTGCGGGGAATGACCACATCAGAGACCAAACCCAAGTTTTCGAAATCCAGACCGGGCACTTTCTGCCCCTCCATAGCTAGCATACGTTCTTCCAGCAACTTGTACTTATCATCCTTCGGAGAGTACTGTTCATGTTCATAATCTTCGTCGTCGTCCTCAGAATTGACGAGATTAGGATTCTCATCTTCCGAATCATTCTCGGTCTCCTCTTCTGAATCCTTCGGAATTCTAATCTTGACTCCTGTAACCTGTCCCTTAAGCCTTCTCCCCGGGTTGATGTAACCCACAGGTTTCTGGTCCTTCTTCTTCTCCATCAAAAGAGCTTTCAGTTCTTCCTGCCCCTTAGATAAGCTCAGCATCATTTCCTGGAATTGAGCATTCTGGGCCTGGAGATCTTTGACAGTTTGTTCGAGAGCCATTGTTCAATCTGTTTGAATCTGCTGGAATCTGTTTGATAGGACAATCGTGAGAACACTGATCCTTTAGAATACCTGTTATGCGATGCAATGCAATGTATGAAATGTTTTCAAGGACTTTCGGGATTTAACTTTGCATAAACTAACAAAAAGAGCTTTTTTTTTCTTTTCTCTTTTGTTTTTGCTTTTGTTTTTGTTTTTTCTGTTTTTTTTAGCAGAGTTAAATCCCTAAATCCTTGAAATGGTTAGTACAATGCCATGATGTTATGATGTTATGTTGTTAGATAAATAACAAGCACAAGCAAGTCACACAACAATCATTCCTAGGTTTTAAGGCTTGCGTGAGTTCCATAGGTAAATACCCTCCCCACTGAAGTTTGGTTGGTTCAACCTGTCTTAGAATAGTAACCGGGTTCTAGAAGGATCTCGAATCATTGACCTTTCCTTAAGTCCACTTCAGTGCAACACCAAGTGGTTGACCGAAGCTTCCCTAAAGTCCAATCTCAAAGAGTGTAGTATCGAGTCTCAACCAACTCCAGTCGGAACCGAAGCCAGTTATCTCACTACTTTCTAATGGCCAGGATGAGTCAATTAGGGTTCTAAAGGTCTGGTTAATGCTTTTATGACACCACGCGAATGCCAAATATTTCCTCAACTAACATGAGGAACATCAGGACATCCAAAGTGCCACATTAACCGTAGCCATCATTTTGACCATTCCAGTATACGCCGGACAGTCGCGATGATCTCTTACTACTTACCTAAGGTACACTAGATCCGGGTGTAGGATCTTTCACTCAAGCATAACATACCCAAGCAATCCCTTAAAAATAAATCAGACAAATTGAATAAGTGATCTTGTTTTTAAGGTAACCTCTCTTTTTAAATATTTAGGGTCCCCAGTGGAGTCGCCAGTTCTGTCATACGGTGAACTGGACTTTTTTGTGGTTTTAATCGCAATGTCGCGGTTAGCAAGAGTCGCCACCGACTTTTCTTTTATCCAATAAGGAAAGGTGGAAAAGAACAGGAAAGACCTTAATTTAGATTTTGGGTTCGGGAGGTACATTATACAAAGGGAAGGTGTTAGCACCCTTTGTATCCATGGTTATCCATGGGCTCTTAATTGCTCGATCACTTATATTATTTTTGTCTAAAAAGTGTTTGTGAATTGTTTGGAAAATTGTTTTGAAAAGAGAATTTAACTTTGTAATGATTCTTGTATGAATGTATACAAAGTGGTTATCCCGTTTTAGTTTTGAAAATTGTTTAGAAAAATATAACTCGGTAATGATTCTAGTATGAATGTATACCAAGTGGTGATTTTCTAAAGGCATTTTGAAAGGTGTGAGGTGCAAAAAAATGTTTTAAGTTGTGAGCCAGCAATTAAGAGTTATACCGACCCAAGGTCTTTACGGGAATTTCCTATCCTTATGAGGGTAAAACTGTCCTTATTATTGAGAAATAAGTAGTTTTATCTTTTGGATGTAAAAGGGTCATCGTAGGGTCATCGATTGGTCATTGAAGGCAACAGTTATGAGGATACCTTAGCATTCGAAGGGACTATCATCATTTAACCGTAGGCAACATCGGAGGGTCATCGAGGGACAAAGTTGTATATTCGAAGGCAACATCCGAGGGACTATAATTTATTTTATGATGATTTAACCGAAGGGTCTTTGCTAAGGGTATCCCCACGTTCGCGGGACATGACCGTAATATCGTAATCGTAAGGCAACAAAGAGGGGTCCAAGATCACTTATTCAAAGGCAAAGTTTTACAATTAATTATATAATTAGGATGAAACTCCACATTAAAATTATTAAAAATAATATATTAAAAAATTAATACATTAGAAATTAATACATTAAAAAATTAATTTAGGGTGAAACTCCACAAGGGTATCCCACAAATAAAGTGGAATACCTAGCCAATAACCTTTTCCTGGGATATGTGAACCTTTACGAAACTCAAAAAAAGAAACATGTCAGAACACCAAATCAGGGTGCAATCGAAGATTACACCGGAGAAATATCACAACAATAAATAGGATAGGATGAATAATGCATGGCTATGATAAAAACATAAAAAAAAACAGACTAGAAGAATCAGGTACTGTCTCGTTCGCCTCTGCCTCGCCTAGCGAAGGCCACGGATTTTGAATTTGAAAACAGCCCCATGTTAGGAACTTTGAATTTTATGGCATTTTATCACAGGAATAACATGGTCAAACATTCAGGGTATTCAGGCATATTTAAATTCCCATACGAAAGCAAATTATATATCAACATTTAATCATGATGCATTATATATGTAGGTATGGCCAATTGAAAGTATAAACAATAGAGATACGCAAACCTGTTTGCCAATTCAAGGTTGAAGGGATTGACCACTTGTAGTATCGGAATAAGTTAGGCAGCGGGAATCGGACGGCGATGGCTTCGGTGCAGATGGGCTGCCTTCAGGGTTTCTTTACTCTGAATTCTCCGGGTAGGCGGGAATCGGACGGCGATGGCTTCGTTCCAGATGGGCTGCCTTCAGGGTTTCTTTACTCTGAATTCTCCGGGTAGGCAGGGTTCCTATGCCAAAGTTTCTATCCGTCCTTCTCTGTTCTCTCTCTTTCTTTTTCCTCAAGGTTTTGTTCCAGGGAAACCTCAGAGTGTTTTGCTTCTCTTCCTTCTTTCTCCAGTGAATCTCCCAGTGTAAACTCCAAGTGTCCTTTCCTCTACTGAAACTTCAGTATTTATAGACTAATTTCGTGGGTAATGGGCTTGGAATGAGGGAGACCCAAGTCCAAAATAATTTGTTATATTTTATTTATATATTTATTTTAATTATTTAATTAATTAATTAATTAATTAATTAATTAATTAATTAAATTTTTTTTTATTTTTTTTTTCTTCTTTTTTTTTTTCGTTTTATTTTTTTTCGTTTTATTTTTTTTTTTTTTTTTTTTTTATTTAGGAAAAATGATGGGTAATTTTTGGGGTATGACAGCAGGGAATAAGAGTTAATGTTCACAAAACTATTATTGATGATAAAACTGACAATACTTTATTCTTGTACGTGGCCAAAGGTTATGTTGAAAGCTTAATTTTGATTCGTTGAAGATGAGTTCATGATCCATGGTTTACTTGTTTGAATTTATATAAATTTGTATAGGTTATTTTGATAGTAATAGATTGTGTGAATACTCCATTTTATGAATCTTTTCTTAGGTTGATTGGGTTTTCTTATTAATGTTAGTGTCTATTATCTAATCGTTAAGGAGTTGTCAGTTCTCTTGGATGCACTAGATTTGTCTTTACATCGTTGTATATTTATCTCAATTGAACATGAGACTAATATGTGTTTGTTTGAAATTTATTAGATGGGTTTTATGTATGATTAAATGTATCAATTAGGGTAGAGAATAGTATGTAGAAGCTTGTCCTGTTGAACTCAGTTTAATTGTGCAAGAAGTGTTATTTCATTTGCCTCAAAACTTTGTTACAAATTATGTTTGCATTTGTCTAGTTGAATTCAATAGAAATTTGTGAATGTATCTCTTCTGATACTTTTGAAGCCGAAAACTCTAATGCAAATTTATGAATATAGAATATTGGTTTGTTTTGTTTTTGTTTACACCCTTTCAAGTACATTTATGCTGATTTTGTTTGAAGTGTTGATTGATATTTTTCTACTTTTACATATTTCACTCGTCTTACGAGTTGGTGATTGTTATGGAAATGGTTTCCAACTACTTATCGATCGCATGACTCAATTTCCATTCACTCGTCTCTATTTTACTTTTTGATTGTTTTATCAACTTTCTTCGTGGTTGCTGGTGGAAGAAGTTGTCAATAATCACTCTAGATGCTTCATTCATGGGCTGAAAAGAAAAGAATAGGATGTTGGAGATATTATTCATGATGGAAGAGGAAGTGGTAGTGGTCGAAAACCTGACAAAAGTCACATTCAATGTTTCAATTGTCAAAAGTATGGTCACTACTCAAGTGATTGTCCTGAAAAACAGAAGAATCAGGAAACTGATGCAAAGTTTGCAAAACATGAAGAAGAAGAGATGTTGTTGATGGTTACACCAAAAGATGAAGAAAAATTCTAGGACCAATGGTACTTGGACTCAATATGCTCATCACATATGACTGGTAGGAAATATTGGTTTGTCAACATGAAACCCTCAATCAAGAACATAGTAAAATTTGCAAATGTCAATACTCTAGCAGCTAAAGGTATTGATAATGTTCTGATTATGAGGAAAGATGACAAGAGGTCGATAACTTCCAACGTACTATACATACTAGGCATGAAAAGAAATTTGATCAACATAGGACATTTGGTCGAAAGAAACTACAAAATGTCGATCAAAGACAAGATGATGAGAGTTCTCGACTCAGGTGGAAGATTAATCTTGAAGGAACCTATATCTCAGAATATAAGCTTTAGGATTGAACTTAATGTGATGGAGCACAAGTGTCTTGCAACTGCAGCTAGCAGGGATGAACGGATATGGCAATATAGACTTGGCCATATTAATTTCAAAGGCATCTGAGATCCCAAGAGAAGAAATATGGTTTAAGAGTTACCAGAAATTGACATTCCAAATGAAGTGTGTGAGGAATGTGTGCAGACGAAGCAACACAAGAACAACTTCAACAAGGATGCAGGAAGCAAGTCGAAGGCAATTCTTGAAATCATATACTCTGATGTATGCGGTCTTATCCAGGTGGATTCGATTGGAGGTAATATATACTTTGTCATATTCATATATGATTTCAGTCGAAAACTTTGGACTTACCTAATCAAGAAGAAAAGTGAAGTGATCGAGGCATTTGCCAAGTTTAAATCTATGGTTGAGATACAAAGGGGTCGAAAGCTCAATATTCTAAGGACTGATGGTGGTGGATAGTATATGTCGAAAGACTTCGACAAATTATGTGAGAAAGAAGGGATTATGCATGAGGTGGTGTCACCCTACACTCCACATCATAATGGAATTGCCGAAAGAAAGAATAGAACCATCATGAATATGGTGAGAAATCTGTCGAAAAAGGCAAGCATTTACCCAAAGAATTATGGGGAGAAGTTGTGTCAACAACATACATTTTGAACAGATGTCCGATGAAGAAGCTAGAACGAATTATGCCAGAAGAATGTTGGTCTGGTGTTAAGTCTAGCTTGAGTCATCTGAAGGTATTTTGATTTATAGCACATAGACATGTGCCATATTAGTTGAGAAGAAAACTTGATGACAAGTCGACTCAGATGATCATAATAGGACATAATTCGACTAGAGGTTACAAGTTGTTCGACCCAATGAACAAGAAAATAGTGATCATCAAGGACGTGATCATAGATGAGCTTAAGGAATGAGATTGGACTGAAAATGTCAAGAAGGATTCAGTGATAATCTTTTGTGAAGAACCAACAAGTGAATTCGAAAGAGAAGTTCAACAAGAAGAAGTCAGAGGTCAAGCAAGCACAAGCAGACCTCAAATAACAAGACATATGCCTGCAAGGTTGCAAGAATGTGAGATTAAATCATATGATGTGGTCGATGACGAAGGTGAGCTGGTACACTATGCTTTCTATGCATATGTCGAACTAGTCAATGCAACTAGGGTATTGAAGGATTTGAAGTGGGTGAAAGAAATGAGTGAGGAACTGGAGTCCATCGAAGTCAACAACACTTGGTCACTTGTCGAATTACCTCAAGGCAAAAAGGCAATCAATGTGAAGTGGGTATACAAGGTGAAGTTGAATCCCAAAGGAGAAGTAACTCGACACAAGGCAAGGCTTGTGGAGAAAGGATTTCTTCAGAAGGAAGGAATCAAATTCGATGAAGTTTTTGCATTTGTTGCTAGAATCGAAATAACCAGGTTGGTTGTTGGTCTAGCAAACATGAACAACTAGCACACATGTCAGATGGATGTGAAATATGCATTCATGAACGAGCCCTTAGATGAAGAAGTTTATGTTGCACAACCAGTTGGGTTTGTGAAACATGGCGAAGAGGGCAAGGTATACAACCTGCATAAAGACCTGTATGGACTTAAACAAGCTCCAAGAGTTTGGAATAAGAAGATAGACAGTTTCCTAAGGGAAAAGGAATTTGTGACTGAGCATGGAGTATATGTAAGAAGAAGCAATAATTAGTTTATTATACAATGTCTCTATGTCGATGATCTGTTGATAACAGGAAGTTGCAAGAAGGAGATTGAAGATTTCAAACATGACCTAAGTGAGGAGTTTGAAATGCCAGACTTGGGAAATTTCTCATATTTCCTTGGCATCGAATTCTACAAGAGTAGTAGAGGTTTGATGATGCACCAAAGAAGATATGCAGGTGAAATACTCAAAAGATTTGAGATGCAAGATTGCAACCCAACTTTGACTCCAGCTGAGCCCAAATTGCAACTATCAAAAGACACAGATGAAGATGATGTCGATCTAACGCAATACAGATGACTCATTGGATCATTTCAATACATTTGTCACACAATGCCTGATCTAGCATACATTGTATGTATGGTGAGAAGATTCATGCAGAAGCCAAAGGTATCACACCTAGAAGCGACGAAGAGGATATTAAGGTATCTAAAAGGAACTATCGGCGATGGCATTTTGTTTCCTGTAGCTGATGAAGGAAAATAATGCAAGCTAGTGGAATACACCAACTCAAGTTGGTGTAATGATGCTAAGGATAGAAAGTCCACAACTGGATATGTGTTTATGCTAGATGGTACACTAGTTGCTTGGAGTTCGAGAAAGAAACCAGTAGTAGCATTGTCGTCGTGTGAAACAGAGTATGTAGATGTTTCTCTTTGTGCATGTCAAGCAACTTGGATGATGAATTTGGTTGAAGAGATTACAAGGAAGAATCATGGAGTGATTAACATGAAGATCGACAACATGTCTACTATCAATCCGGCGAAGAATCCGATAGCGCATGGACAAAGCAAGCACATCCAAATGAGGTTCCATTATCTTCGAGAGCAGGTGGAAGAAGCGAAGCTGAACTTGGAACACTACAAAACTGAGAATCAGATTGTAGACATCATGACAAAGGAAGTGCAGGTCGAAGTGTTTAAGAAGTTAAGATCTATGATGAATATAGATAGCTTAGGCACAATGAATTGGGTGGTGTGTTAAATTGTAATTCATTGTGTCGAATCAGGTAGTGCTCGACAGAAATAAGGATCTGTCAAAATATGTAGTGTGTGTCAAGTAATATTAGATGTCGAAGTGTCGGAGCAGGTTGCTTGACAAATAATTTCGACTTAGACCAAACTAGGTATTTTGGGTCTTTGTAATTTTTGGGCTTTAGCTTAGGGAGCAAGCTAGATCAATTATAAATAGAGGGAGTAACCTCGATTTTGACAACAATCTTATAATCACTTGCA
Source organism: Lathyrus oleraceus (assembly GCF_024323335.1). Taxonomy (NCBI): domain Eukaryota; kingdom Viridiplantae; phylum Streptophyta; class Magnoliopsida; order Fabales; family Fabaceae; genus Lathyrus; species Lathyrus oleraceus. Next base: position 264,195 of record NW_026112392.1, read on the forward strand.
GTTGCAAAATTAACGAGATTTTTCACATGCTATGGGCAGAGAGAGACTCTGCAGAAATTATCTTCCCAATTTCCGTCAAACCCTAATCTTCTTTCTTATTCAATTTTCTTTTCTTGTTTTCATCATCATTGTTCAACGATACAATCTTGCAATCGAGGTTGGTTGATTCACTCAAATGAAGAGTGAAGAACAAGTGAGAATTCGATAGGTTGATTAAATCTTGTTCATCAAGATTGACTCGGAATTACTCAAAATTTTGAGTTTAATGCCAACAGATTTGAGATGAAGTGATAAACAATATAATGAATAATGGTTAAAGCTTCAAACAAAATGTTTGATACACTTAATTGATTAATAAATTTTAACAAAATCTAATATCAATTTTGACGGAACAATCAATTGCAAAATTATTTCGAAAACCAATTCTAATAAAAGCTAGACTTATATGATCAAACACTATGAAAACAATAAATTAAAAAACATGCAACAAACCTAGGGTTATAAGCGATAAATATATCGGCTAAACACATACGCATGCAAGGAATCTATGGGAAGTACTAAGCTATCATGTTTATTTATAAGATATCATTTTAAATACCATATCTTCCTTTTTCATAAGAGGTTAATGTTCTTTGGACTAATTTAACTAGGAAAGAAAGAAAAGAATCATCAAAATAAAACAATGCATAAAGCTAAACTTATTATTTAAACTTTTTTGCAGTGTAACAACAAAATCCCTATAGGACATGCTTTTAGGAAGATTATTTGTTGGTACTGGAATGGGACTTGGCCCACCTGTTGCAGCTCTTTATGCAGTGGATATGTAGTAGATCATCTCCTCCTTATTCTTATATTTATCTATGAAACACCGACACATACATGAAAACTATATCCAAGACTATTACTGATAATCATTTCAAAATGTCTTACTCGAATTATTCTAAATGTATTTTACTCGAAAGCTCATATTCAATAGTGTCTTCTAAATGTAAAGTGGACTATTATTTTCTCTTGGTGCTGGTCCGGTTCCTTGTTTCCTCGTGTCTGAAATATTACCTGGCAAGATCCGAGGCAATGTGTCATATGGTGAACTGACTTTGTGTGTTTTTGCTTTGGAAAGCAAATGTCGCGGATAGCAAGAGTCGCCACCGACTTTTCTTTTATCCAATAAGGAAAGGCGGAAAAGAACAGGAAAGACCTTGATTAGATTTTGGGTTCGGGAGGTACATTATACAAAGGGAAGGTGTTAGCACCCTTTGTATCCATGGTTATCCATGGGCTCTTAATTGCTTAATCACTTATGTTTTTCTTGTTTGAAAAAGTGTTTGAGAACTGTTTAGAAAATGTTTTGAAAAGAGAGTTTAACTTTGTAATGATTCTTGTACGAATGTATACAAAGTATTTATCTCGTTTAATTTTGAAAGTTGTTTAGAAAAATATAACTTGGCAATGATTCTAGTACGAATGTATACCAAGTGGTGATTTTCTAATAGATGTTTTGCAAAGTGTGAGGTGTAAAAAGTATTTTAAGTTGTGAGTAAGCATTTAGGAGTTATACCTACCCAAGGTCTTTATGGGTATTTCCTATCCTTATGAGGGTAAAATTGTCCTTACTATTGAGAAGTAAGTAGTCTTGTCCTTTGGATGTAGAGGGACATCGCAGGATCATCGATTGGTCATTGAAGGCAACATTTATAAGGATACCTTAGCATTCGAAGGGACGATCATCATTTAACCGTAGGCTACATCGAAGGGTCATCGAGGGACAAAGTCATAGATTCGAAGGCAACGTCCGAGGGACTATGATTTATCTTGTAGGGACATGATGATTTAACTGAAGGGTCTTTGCTAAGTGTATCCCCACATTCGCGGGACATGACCGTAATACCGTAAGGCAACAAAGAGAGGGCCAAGATCATGTATTCAAAGGCAACATAATCAGTTAGGTAATTTAGGATATATCTCCACAAGGGTATCCCACAAATAAAGTGGAATACCTAGCAAGCTACCTTCTTCGGGAGTATGTGAGCCCTCACAAAGATTCAACAAACGGGTTAGAATACCAAGATAGGGTACAATCGAGGGTTGCACCAAACAAAAGAGTAATAATAATGTCAGGTAAACAATGCACGGTTATAATAACTTATATTAGATAAGCACAGAACAGAACGGGAAAAATTAGCGACTGCCAAGTTCGCTACTGCCTCGCCTAGCGAAGGCTTAGCGAACCCTCGCTGCATGTTCGCCTAGCGATGTGCTAGCGAACGGCTGCGGGTTCTGAGTTTGATAGCAGCATGATTCCAGAAACTCCAAACCCTAAGGCATTCATTACAGAAATTACATGGTTAAACATTCAAGATATTATTTTACACATTCATGCATACTTAAACCACCTGCAAAAATCTAACAACATGTCCAAAAGTTCAATCATAATGCATCATGTATTTAGTGATTACCAATTGGAAGAATAAAACGGTAGTGATATGCAAACCTGTTTGCAATTGAATTGCACCATTGAATTGACAGATCACTCTTAGGGTTGGTGCCGGATTGAGTTGGGCGGAGGTAACCTTTGTGCAGATGAGTTTCCTTCAGGGTTTCCCTTAGGGTTGCTCTGAATTCTCTTGGTTAGCCTCCAGGGTTTGCCGTTTGTGTTTCTCTCCTTCTTTTTCGTCCAAAAGCCTTCTCTTTTTCTGAATGAGGTCTTGGTATTTATAATAATTTTTGTGACCTGATGGGCTCAGAATGAAGCCCAAAATTTCTGGTATCCGCAAGCTTCGCTAGGCGAGTGGTGCAGCGAAGGGTTCGCTAGGCGAAGGATTTGCTCGCCTAGCAAGCATGCCAGTTTAAGTCCTTTTCTGGATTGGGCCACCTGTGTGCTGGGCCTTTGTTCCTTTAAGGTCAATGTCTTGAAAAAAAGTTGGATTGCCTTGAAAAATGTCTTGAAAGATTAACGGGCAAATTTTGGGGTATGACACAATGCAATGACAATTTGCTTGGCTGTGCATTGGGAAATTGCCTTTTACACTCATCGACTTGAGATAAGTCATAAAACTTATTTGTCGGTCTATTCTTTTTGCGTTATGAAGAAACAAAAGGTAAGTCACTTGTTGCACTAGAAACTCAGCCAACAAACAAAAGGTATATAGTCATATTTCCATTTATTAGATAACTTGTGGAAGCATTTTTGGTGGATGCAAAAGATAAAGAAAATACTTCTTTAGCATGAAATTCAGCCATTGCATTAGCTTGTATGTTAAGCTTTTGTACGATGACTTGCGAAACAAGCAAAAGGTCGTATATCTGGAAGTGGAAATATTTATCGATTTAATACTTATTTGTTGAAGCTATGATTCGGAATCTCGAAAAGATGAATGATCATATCTTCCTTTATATCTCACACTCTTGTTCATAATTCTTAATGGGACAAGTTGTGGAGTCGTCAGTTACGTTTCTGATTCATGTAATTACATAGGGGACCTAGTCATATAATATATATACCCTATTCCATACCCATTATGAGACAAGGGTTAAAGCCCACACTTTTGTCCACAACAATCACGTTTTGGATACTCAACCTTTAATTAAAAAAGACCACTTAACTAATAAAATAACTTATTTATGCTCCATCAAAATCATGAATAACCCATTTTTCACAAATTAAATAACAATTGATTGTAGCCCATAAAATGTTAGATAAATCTAACATTTTCCCACTTTGTAAAAATTAATTGTGTGATTTTTATTTTTAAAACAAATTTTGAAAACTACTCTCGGATTAATGACTAATTCCTAAAATGCGGCCGCATTTTAAGAAAATGCATGACTCCAGGTGCATTGTCTGAATATGACTCCATCCAACAAAAGTCAAACGGTATTGAATCACAACAATTATTATATCCTTCATTGACATAAAACCTTATGTGGTTACAAATACAAAGGACTCCACCAGTTCCCAAACATCATTATTTACCATGGATTTGATTACATTATGCATTGCACCTGTCCACATGCTAGATTGAAAACAAGTAATAGCTTCGAGATAATTTTCAGGATTAATAACAATATCAACATCATAAGCATCCTCACTAAGATAAACTACAAAATCATCAGGGATAACATGTCATTTTTGTCTTACTGACCTTCTAACATGAATTTGCTCAACTGGTTCAACAGGTTGTGCAATCTCAGCCACAACAGGAGAATCAACTACATTTTTAACAAGTGGTTCAACCACATTTTCATTTGGAGAAAAACATCCACAAGTAGTGGATGAGCTAGTGTTATCATAATTAGGCAATGGAAAAGAAACAATGTCAGTAATAATATAATCAATATTATCATATACAACGACATGATCGATAACATCAAGCTCAATAAATTTTGCATGCATGGACTCCACAATTTAGTACCTCTACCAAGGCAGAAGAACATGTATCCTTTAGCTCAATCTGGATATCCAATAAAAAACAACGACTAGTTTTGGGGTTAAGCTTTGTTTCAAAGGGATTATATATTTTAGCCTTTGCGGGGCAGCCCCAGACACATAGATGATTCATACTGAGTTTTCTATATGTCCAAAGCTCAAAATGTGGTTTTTGGAACTGATTTACTAGGAACTCTGTTTAGTATATATAGAGATGTTTTCAAAGCGTCACCCCACAAATATTCTGGTAAATTACACTTACTCATCATGCTTCTCATCATATCCTTAAGAGTGCGGGTTTGCCTTTCGGCTACACCGTTTTGTTCAGGAGTATCAAACACGGTGTATTGTAGAATAATTACACAATTATGCAAGTATTTTTCAAAATTCCCCGTATGTTTCCCAATAGAGTCATATCTACCATATTACTCTCCAACACGATCAGAACACACCACCTTTATCACCTTTCTTCGTTGCTTTTCAACTTCAATTTTAAAGATTTTAAACTTTTCAAGTGCTTCTGATTTTTTTTTGATCAAATAAAGATAGCCAAATCCGAAAAAATCATCAATGAAAGTGATAACATATTTATTACCACAAATAGTAGGACAAAGAGGGCCGCTAACATTTGTATGAAAAATTTCTCAAAGGTCTAAACTTCTATTTGAACCTTTCTTATTGGTCTCAGTAATTTTTCCTCTAATACAATCTACACAAGTCCCCAAATCATTGAAGTCTAAGGAAGGTAAAATATCATCTCTAATTAATCTTTCAACTCTTTCTTTAGAAATATAGCCTAAACGCTCATGCCATAACAAGGAGGAGTTTTCTCTAATTTTGGACCTTTTAGCAATTGAGTTCTCAACATTCAAGTATGAGGAAATATTATCACAATCCAAAGACAACTTATATAAACCATCTTAACTTGAGATTTCAACATAAAATTTACATAAATAATAAAAACAAAACAATTGTTCATAGAGAAAGTCATTGTCGAGGCAAAATAGGAATGCATTAGAACAAATGATAAATGCAAGATATAACTTTAATGAACATAAGCTATCACGAAGAGGCTAACATTGTCACGCAATCCCCTTTGGGTGGAATGCGCAAACCCATATCACAACCAAGGTCAGAACCTCAAATGAGTTACTTAATGAGCATACATTAGGTTCAAAAATCTATCTCCTTTGGGTAGATAAATTCTCTAAACCAAAACACCTTCAACAATTTTATCCATAAATTTCAAGAATAAGCTACTCAGTGAGCATATATCGAGTTTAAAAATTGATTTCCTTTGAGCAAATAAATCCCTTAGGCCAAAATATCTCCAATAGTTATATTCTTAATTAACTACAATCTCTACGTACAATTGTTCTCCTTTGGAAAGTCAATCAATTTATTGGGAATGTTGTGTATTGTTTAAATTCATGAATGGTTCATGGATTCTTTTTCAAAAAAAATTGATTCTTATGCAAGAAATTCTATAAATAATTACGTGTGATTACCGCCAAAGTGAAATCACTCATTTTAATTTATAAAAGTTTCTTTATAGTTTGAGGAATGATTTTAAGTCATTACTATGATTTAACAAAATATCTTAAATATTGATTTAATTGATAATGTCAATCGAAAATAACTACTAAAATAAACTGAATTAGAAATAGTCAGTTTAAAAAATATAAGATAATACAATAGTGACGTTTGTATAATATGTTTTTCCTAATGTCAAGTAATTAAAACCGAATTGAACATTAGATCGGTGTGTTTATCGGTTTAAAGTTTAAAGGTTTAATTGAAATTTGACTGAGGTCAACCGGTAATATTAAAAATAATTATTTATATTTTTATATTAAGTAATAATAATGTAAAAGATAAATAATATTTATATTTCACACAAACTATGATATGATATGAAATTAAAATTTCATAAAAACACAAAACCCGATGGTTGTGAGGGAAATGCACATCACATATAATTTAAAATAATGAAATGGGTCTCATTAATAATTATTTCAGTGAGTTGTAAATAGTAGGCCCAATTCTTGAAATGAAAAACTACCCTAATTTCATTAGCTATGTATTCACATCTTTTTCTATAAACTAAAAATAACCCATAATTTCAAATATCTCATAATTTCAACTAATCCAACAGGTTACATTCTAGCCAAGTTAGAATTAGCTAGCCATATAAATAACTGAAGCCACACTTTCAATATCAGTAGCATTTTGATATTTCTGTTTATCCCTTTAGTAATTCCCACAACACATACTTTAAGCATAAGCTATCCTAAAATTTATATACAGTGTCATAATTTGCTTTTATATCATCAGAACAAGTGACCATGCAGGTTATCCAATCTTAGTTTTCAACTTAACTAACACACATATTGTAAACTACATCGACTAAATATTAGCCTCTAGTTTTAGAAAACAAACACAAAAATAAATGAAGGATGAGCGGGAAAACGCACACGTTTACACAAATAACATCTAAACAAATATCAATCAACCGTTCAAACAAAATAAACATACATGTACTCGAAAGAGGGTAATAAAAATCAAAACTAGAATATTCAATTTTCATTAGAGTTTTTCACTTAAAATATATATAGATAATCGAGTATCAAAAGAGATAGTCACCATCATCTACCACATCTAACCTTCCCTTTTGTCCATATAACACACAAATCATCATCATCAACAAACATCACTTCCCCTTCTTCCAAACTGTCCTTCGTCGGAAAACCTTCATTCTCCTTCCATAATACTTCACCACCATAAACATAACTCTCACCATTTATACTTCAAGTACCATCTCAACATATCCTCACTCTCAACAATAATAAGACGAATTAAAATCTTGATCCAACACCAAATACTTCAATCTAAACCCAATTAAATTATTTTCATCTCGATTCAAATAATTCTCCCAATTAAGTATAACATAAAAGTATTTTTTAAGCAAATACGATAGAAATTGATTCTTGGACTCTTGCATTCCTTGAATCCTTGAATAGTCACTCTCAAGACATTAGGGTCTAGCATTCCTAGTATTCCTATGAAATTTTTGAACAATTAACTTCAATACACACGGTTCGTTCTTGTTGAAAGTTCATTGTCAATCAAAATCATTTGGAATTAATTACTATACACAGTGTAAATTCTTTTACACAGTCAGTGTAAAAAAGATATCATTAAGGTCTAGCATTTCGGTAATATTCGTCATTCAAATTTGAAAAACATGTTCAATATCATACTATATTAAAAAACTTTATTCGGTTGATTGTGTTTAACATGTTCAATATTATGAATTTATTATAATAATACTAAACATTAAAAGAAAACATTTTTTTCTTATACTATTAATCTTTCACTTGACAAATATCTAAATCTCTCATGATATCTATTTAGTCCATAACATTGAAAAAAAATAGGACAAATATTAATATAATTCTCTTCAATACAATAAACTTTAAAAAAAATTAATTCTTTAAATTAATATAATATAATCACCTTCAATCCTATGATTTTATTATGGTAATACAATATTTCATTCATTAAATTGATTTATGGCACGCCGCAACGTATGACAATGTCGAGTACTATAAAAAATATGGAACCACAAAGATTAACAAAATTTATTTTACCATTGTGTAGCTATTCATGTATGAGGAAATCAAGTGAGGTTGAGGCGAATCTCATTATGGGAGATTGTGCTAAAGAACTAGTGACAAAGATAGGAGTTATTTCCTTATTTTTATCTTTAGACATATTTTAATTTAAAAAGATGCACTTTATGTATCTTCAATGAAAAGGAATTTGATTTCTATTTCAGCTTTGGATAAATATGGCTACTCTTTTGTTTTTTGTAATGGAAAACTTGATGTTTATTTTAATTCCGTCATTGTTGGTTCAAGAATTTTGCGTGATGGTTTGTATATGTTGAATATGAATGAGATGTTTCATAATTATGTTGTTTGGGCTAAGTGCAATGAATAATATGAGAGTTCTTCGATGTTATGACATAGACGTTTAGGGCACATTTCCAGACATCGTATTGAAAGACTAGTTAAGGTGGGTATTCTCCCTAATCACGACTTCCATAATTTTGACACTTACATTGATTGCTTCAAAGGAAAGTTCACTTCCAAAATCAGGAATACAAAAGCGAATAGATGTGAAGATGTTCTACAGTTGATTCACACAGACATGTGTGAACCTATTACACCTAACGCTATGGATGGGTATTGGTACTTTATCACTTTCATAGACGATTTCTCTAGATTTGGTTGGACAGAACTTCTCCAAAACAAGTCTAGTTCCTTGGATGCCTTCAAATATTTTAAAGCTACCATTAGTTAAAAATAGAAAATAAAGTTAAATGTGTAAAGTCTGATAGAGGAGGAGAATATTATGGTAGATATGATGAAACTGAAAGAAATCCAAGACCATTTGCTAGATTTCTTGATAGATGTGGGATTGGGGCTCAATACATTATGTCAGATACTCCTTATGGACTTTCAGAGGTAGGAAGCCAAGTTTGAGACATTTTCATGTTTGAGATTATAAAGCTGAAGTAGAACATTATAACCCTCAAGAGAAGAAACTTGATATGAAGATTGTTAGTGGTTTCTTCATAGGGTACAATATTGGGTCTAGAGGTTGCAAGATTTATTGTCCTAATAATTATGCGTGAGTCATTGAATCTGACCGAGCGATTTTCTTTGAGGATGATTTGGATAATGAAGTCTCTACACCACGACCAATTACTCTTGAAGAAGATCGTACTTTTCTCTCTATTCCTTTCTCAAATCAGGTTGTGATTCTAGTTATTCAAAATAATAATCAAGTTGTGATACTACATACAAATAAACATGAATAAATTGTAATACAACTCCTTCATCGCATGTCAACTAGACGTCTGAGTCATCCTAGAAAAGTATGCATAATCATTTTTCTGAAGAGCACCCTCGAGATATTTGTTACTCATATACCCAAAGCAACAAATAAGGGTTGAAGGGTGTAAGTAAGAGAAGTGTGAACACTTCCTCCAAGATCCATCCTTTCCTAAATAGATATCTCCTCTTTTGACTTCTTTAAAGTTGGACCTTCAACGACTGATACCTTTTTTCACTATACCCTTATCGGAATCTCCGGTAACCATCCTAGGAAAAGATTTTTCAACAACATTTTTGAAAGGTTGTCACTAAAACTTCTTTGGTTTAGCATTCTTAGAAAATGGGTAACCCTTCTACTTAAAATTGCTTAAAGTTTAATATATAAGATATTGTTAATAAAAATTAAGGAAAATTTATAAAAAAGAAAAAGCATGTTTTTGTTTTGTTGATTTTTTTTCTAACCAAAATAGGATAATAAAAAAATTATAAAAATATATTTTAAAGAAAAATAAAGGGAAATAGAAAAAATAAATATAAATTTTATTTTGTTAGAAACTTTTATATAATTTTTAAATAAAGGAAATGGAAAACATAACGCTTAAAGTTACCGTAAAAAGTTGGATTTTTCATGAGAGAAAGATTAAATTTTACTATATAAATAAAAAATGAAATGAATATTATATTTTAGTAAATTAGTCCTAATTTTATCTCTAAAAGTATTTTCAATAACTTAAAAACTCTCATATATTTAAAATTATTTGCAATAGCTTAATAATTTTTATATATAATATTTTCTTAGGAAAAAGGAAGAGGGGTCAATAAAAACTTAAAAAACATGGGATTTTTGTTAAAATTTTTAATATTATTTTATCTTAATCAAAATATGATTTTAAAAAATCAATAACTTAACTTATTCAAAATTCTTTTCAATTATATAATAACTTTTATATATATATATATATATATATATATATATATATATATATATATATATATATATATATATATATATATATATATATATATATATATATATATATATATATATATATATATATATATATATATATATATATATATATATATATAAGATATTGTTAATAAAAAGTAAGAGGAGATAATAAAAAAAAGTATGAGTTTTATTTTATAGTTAAAAATTGTAATATTATTTTATCTTAATTAAAATAGTGTTAAATATGTTTGTGGTCCTTCTAAATATCTTAAATTTTGTTTTTAGTCTCTCTTTAAATAATAATCTTTTTAAAAAATTTCATCTACATTGTCAGTCTCTCCTACAACTTAGCGACAATTTTAACAACGATTTTAGCGTTTATTACTTAGCAGCTGATTTAATGATAATTTTAGTATTAGAGATCAAAAATGTGAATGGAAAATTTAAGATGATTATTCTTTAAAAAAATATTTTGCTTGATTAAAAATAAAATTTAAAATACTTAAAAGGTTCATAAATATATTTAATCTATTAAAATATTAATTAAAAAATTAGATTAATAGTTATGCACCCATGCATGTTGATGTGCGTGATAGCACATGACCTCAATATTTATAGGATCTCCAAACAAAAAAATAATACACTCTCCTACTTCAATAATTATGAAAAGTTATACTGTTTTAATGTGTAATGAGCTAGACACCCTTAATCTTTTGCAATAAAAAAAACTAGCCTATTAATTAATTAATTAATTAATTAATTAATTAATGAAGGCAGTTGGGATTCTAATACTCGTCATAGAGAAACAAATTAATAATTCTAGTGGTGTACTTAAGAAAACTTATATATTATTTGTACTTTTTTTATTCCAAAAGTATTAATTAAAAAGTAATATTATGTATAACTTTAAAACTATAAATTTGGTAAGAAAAAAAGTACAAATATAAATCCAAAATAAACTAACTATTGTGTAATATATATGGTATAATTAGAGGGGTTCAAATTTAAATTGATACAAATAAAAGTTGAATTAATTCTTATTTTATTTATATGAAATTGACTAGGATTTTATTTTTTTAATTAATTATTCAAAATTAAATCAAATTGCAAATAATTTTTTTTATAGATAAAATATGTTTTTTCCTTCATAATCGACCAAACCATACGGCAAATATTCTTATTAGGCTCGCTTTTTAAATTCAAATAAAATATTCAAATTAATTGAATCGACCTTCTTATAGAGTAAGATTGTAAAAAAATCCTACACACCAACATTCCTTAAAACAATTTATAGTTATTATATTATAGGTATTAAAGATAAAAGTCAAACATTATTTATTATTTAAGATCTGTTTATTGACCATAAAAAATATCTTAATATTGTTAATGCATACCAACTATATCCTAAAAAAATATTTAAAAAATATCATAAAAAAGTATGAAAAAAATAAGTAAAAAAGAAAAAAAATGTAAAACTCATTTTGTTAATAATGATCTATATAAATTTTAAATAAAGAGAATCAATAGAAAACGGAAAAATGGATTTAAAGGGAAAATAGATATAAATAGTAATTAAAAGAATAGGATATTTTTTACTAAATAATTAAAAAACAAATAAATAAGTAATAAATTAAATTTAAAGATTAATTAATATACAATATCTTATAAAAAGTTTTACATTATCGATTAATCTCTATTATCTGTTTATATTATTTTATAAGTAGTTAAATTAAAGATTAAATTTCTCCAACATCACATGTTTACCATTATATGACTTTGTAAAATTTCGATACATTCCTTTTAAACTCTTAAATTTATTAAATTAAGTTTAATTTTTTCCTTACATTTCTTTTGGATAACTTAATATATATAGGGTTTAATTGATATACACTAACAATATAAAAAGATTTTATACCATTTGTTAATCCTATCGGTTGGATATTAAAATAAGTTTGATTTTTATTTTAAAAATATATAAAATAATACAAATGGTTGATGGTGATGAAACGACAGTGAAATTTTTTTTTACACTAATAATATATATATATATATATATATATATATGACTTGAATCAAAGAGAAGCAGTTGTTTTGGCATTGAATTTGATATGTTCTGATGAATAGAAAATCAGTCACGTCAAAGACTCCGTCGTCGGTGTTCTTCTCCGAAGATCTCATCATCGAGATCATTTCACTACTACCCGTTAAACCTCTTCTTCGATTCCAATGTGTAAGTAATTCTTGGAATACCCTCGTTTCCAATCCTATTTTTGTGAAATTTCATCTCAAAAGATCAAAAACATCACCAAATCCACAATTCACATTAATCATTAATCACCTCAAACTTGTAGATTATAGCTACAAAAGTGATTGGAGTATGGTTCCATACCCTATAAGTCGTTTACTCGATAACCCGTCGACTATCTTTGTCGTTGATTCCTATTACGGATTAGACAATAAAGAATCCTCTATTGCTGGTTCTTGCAATGGATTAATCTGTCTGGTTGGTTATAATTTCACTGATCCAACTACTGAATATCAAGAGTATTGGTTCAGATTATGGAACCCAGCTACTAGAAAAATATCCCAAAAATTGGGGTATTTTCGTGATTTACATGGTTTCGTCTTTAATTTTGGTTGGGATGATTCTAGAGGCTCGTTTAAATTGGTGGCGTCAAGCTTCATTCGTGATGGACGTACAAGCGAGGTGAGAGTTTTCACTGTTGGTGATAATATTTGGGGAAAGATTGAAAGTTTCCCGGTTCTTCCTCTTGGTTTGGAGTGGCGTGGACGACGTATAGGTGATAAGTATGATCGTTGTCTGTCTTTAAATAGTACTATTAACTGGTTGGCTATTCACAAGGACCTACGGTTCAATTGGAATTATTATGTAAAGGACATGACTGTTGAGGACCTTGTTATTGTTTCGCTCGATTTGGGGACTGAGACATATAATTGTTATCGATTGCCTGATGAGCCAACTTTTGGTGTTTTGGAGGAATGTATTTGTTTGTGTTGTTCTTATGAGGTAGCTGATATTGTTATATGGCAGATGAAGAAATTTGGGATTGAAGAGTCTTGGATTCAATTTCTTAAAATTAGTTATAACATTCTTCAATTAGACTATTATTGTCCATTCTTGCCATTGTTTCTTTCTAAGGATGGTGATACATTGCTATTGTGCAGTTTGAATAATAGGGAATCAATTCTTTATAATTTGAGAGATAATAGTATACAACCAATAGAAGTTAAAGTGCACAAAACTGGTATTGATGATGAAACTCTCAACTTTGTTAGTTTGAAATTGGCCCTGGATTATGTTGAAAGTTTAATTTCAATTTGTTGAAAGTAAGTTCATGAGCCGTGGTTTACTTGTTTTTATATTATTATAACCAAAGGTTTGATGTTGTTCATAAACCTGTTTTTTCTAGTGTTAATTCTATGAACTAAAATCCTGACATACTTTTTGATTGTTTTATCAGCTTTCTTGGTTGCTGGCGGAAGAAATTGTCAAGAATCACTTTAGATGCTTCATTCAGGGACTGAAAAGAAAAGAATAGGAAGTTGAAGATATTACACATGATGGAAGGTGACAGGAAAATGACATATAATAGGAAGCGACTATGTAATACAGAATCAAGGTCAATTGTTCTGTGTTTGATTACATGCTGGAACAATGTGAATATATGTATTTGCTTTTTTTAATTACAATGAAACTAATGTGAATTCATAAAAAGAATCACATTTTGTATCTCCCCGACTACAATAAATGCTTCAAACCCTTCCGATTTTGTGTATTAATCTTTTTATGTAAAAAATGAAAAAAATTGATGTGATCATAAACAAATCTCTCTCTTCTCTCTTACGAAGCTTTAACTTTTCTCTGATTTTTTGGTTTAATCAATGGCATGGTGTTGGACTTTTCATATTCTGTGTTTTTAGGGTAGGACACTATTATTGGTCATTACAAGAATTGAATTTATAAAAATATAAAATCATAATTGGTTTCGTTAGAAGAGTTTTTTTTACTAATTTATTATGTATTGTATATAACATCTCACAATCTTTCTCTATTAATTAACCGTGATATTAAGTATAGATAATCATAGACTTAGTTAGGATGGATTGAGGATATTAGAGTGTAATTAAGAACCAAAGATTAATCGCAGATAATGTAGGTATACAATTGACATTTGACCAAAAAGGTAATTAGGAAAATTTTCAATGATTATTTGATATTTCAATTCATTTAAGAATATGGAACTTTATATAATAATAATTAAGTCACAAAAATATAATTATACTATTAAGACAAATTAGAAAGTTTAACGAGAAGAACAACTATGAAGCTAATGATCCTGATGTTTTGACGATGATAATGTCAATGTTTGTTGAAGTTGGTGGTGATATCATTCCAACTCTTTGATGATGGTGATTGACTTGTGTCATGCCCCAAAGTTCACTCTACCATTCAAAATGATCATCTAGGTCACTAACACTACTCATTTGCATATCCTGATAAGCATTCATCTCATCTACATGCCCATAGTATTATAATGCATTCCACTTGCATTTAAAACACTCAAAATCATGGATTCAAGGACCTCGATCATACAAGGCATGGAGGGAAGGTTGAGTCCCCAAGCTAGGGTTCATGTGATGGCCATGTTTGTATTGGAACTTTTTATCTTGTAGATATTCTTCATGGAACATAGGGGAAACCTTAATTCATTGGTATTGGGGTCAGTCTCTGAAACCCTAATTTCCAGTGGTGGCCCTATCATACCCCCATCTGCGCATTCAATATTGAGATTCATCTAGTCATTTATGGAACTTCATTTGGTTTGTTCAACAATTCATCAGAGGCCTACTTATTCATGATCCTCGTGCTTTGATCAAGGGACACTCATTCAAGGTGTAACAATCTGTTGCTTGATTAAGTATCATTTGGTTGGTTTTGCTTGATTGGATTTAGTCTAGTAGCATGACATATTTCATATGGCTTGAAGGCATTGTCTTATCTAGTAAAGTTTATTTTCATTCATCATATCAGTTATTTACAGTCTATTAAATCCACAGTCATTTTAGTTCATATAAGTTCATTTCATTTTCATTCAAAGTCAATATAGGTGTCATCTCCATTCACCATTGTCCATTTTCTCACAAGTATCCATGTTCATTGCAAAGATTCCATCTTTTTGGCCAATTCTTGTTACAATTGACTTTTTGGCCAACCAGTTGACCAAAGTCAACTGACACCCGTGACCCCCTGAGTCCATTTTATCATGTTGCATCGTAAGATTGCATGTTCACGTGTTTTTTCATACCTAAGAGGCTAGGTCCATTTCTTGGTCCGTTTCTAGGATGAACCAACAAATGGATCGTCTTTTGGACCAAGGGACCAGGTCCGTGACCAAGTCCAAAACCTGGCCGGACCAGCAAACAAACCAACATTTGGACCTACACTTTTTTGCAACAAGGAGGCGTATTTTTTTTGTATGGATACGGTGGCACAGGGAAAACCTACATGTGGAGAACTCTAGCTTCCTACATAAGATCAAAGAAACAAATTTGTTTAACTGTTGCTTCATCGGGCATAGCTTCACTACTACTTCCAGGAGGTCGAATGGCTCATTCAATGTTCAAGATTCCAATACCTACAATGGAGTCTTCTACATGTAATATCGATAAAGGTAGTGATCGTGCAGAGCTACTAAAAATGGCAAAGTTGATAATTTGGGATGAAGCTCCAATGACACACAAATTTTGTTTTGAAGCGTTTGATAAAACCCTTAAAGACATAATGAGGCGTTCCAATTGTTCTGACAAATTATTCGGAGGGAAAGTAATTGTATTTGGTGGAGATTTTCGGCAAATATTACCAGTTGTACCAAGGGGCAGCCGTTCAGATATAATACATTCTACAATAAATTCATCATACATCTGGGATCATTGTGTTGTGCTGAAGCTTACAAAGAACATGCGACTCCAACAAGCCGGCAATACTTCAAGTACATCTGAATTAGAATTGTTTTCTAATTAGATATTAAAAGTTGGCGATGGGAAATTGGAAGAACCTAACGATGGTTACACGGATATTCCTATTCCAAATGATTTCTTAATTTCTAACTATGATGATCCACTAGAAGCCATTGTTAGTGAAACATATCCGAATTTTCTTAACAATTACAAGAATCCAGAATTTTTGCAATCAAGAGCTATATTGGCAGGAACAATTGAAACGATTGACATCATAAATCAATACGTTTTGGGATTCATATCAGGTATGCGTTATCCATTGTAAATATATTTATAGATACATTCATATATTTATATGTACTAACATAGATTTATAATAATAAAATTTCAAATTTTTTCCCAAAGGTGAAGAAAAGGAATATTTAAGTTCAGATTCTGTAGACACTTTTGACGGTGAAGGAAATGAAGCTTTTGATGTTTTGACCCCGGAATTTTTGAATACACTTACAACTTCCGGTCTACCTAACCACAAGATTAAATTGAAGATTGGGACCCCTATTATGTTGCTTCGAAACATTGATCAACCTGAAGGTCTCTGCAATGGAACAAGGCTTATAGTTACAAGATTGACAAACCACGTTATCGAGGCAAAGATTATATCTGGAAAGAATATTGGAGGGGTTATCTATATTCCAAGAATGGATATGACTCCAACACAATCTCCGTGGCCATTCAAAATGACTAGAAGACAATTTCCCATAACTATATGTTATGCTATGACAATTAACAAATCTCAAGGTCAGTCATTTGATTATGTTGGATTGTATTTGCCTAGAAGTGTATTTAGTCATGGTCAACTATATGTTGCAATATCAAGGGTCAAAAGCAAAAAAGGGATTAAGATATTAATCCATGACAAGGATAACCATCCATTGAATTCTACAACAAACGTCGTGTTCAAAGAAGTTTTTGAAAACTTATAGAATGTAAGTTTTTCATTAGTTATATTATATCAACAAATGTCATTGTTTATTATTAGAATTTTATTGAATGAGTTGTATAAAATATACATTATGTTTTAACATTTGTTTATATGGATGTAATTGTTTTTTACAGGGTAATGAATCATCACTTCCTAAAAGGTTGCGGGCAGGTTTTGTATAAACCCAGTTTTTTAAGGACCAAAGAATTGTACGAAGTTAAATCATTTTTGTTGTTGGACTTATTTATCACAATTTTAACTAAAATTGTGAACCTTTTGTTTCAATATTTTTTGTTGCATTAAACCTTATTGTATCAATTGCAATTAATTTCAACATTTGGTAGTATTCATTACTATATTTTAAAACAAATGAGGTTGTGGTATTTCTTTTACATGGTTTATGTATTTTGGTTAAATAATAATTTATTATGAAGGTTAATATTTGCGCTTTTATACCTCAAATTAGTAACAGATTTGAAAATTTCATCCATTACTAAATAAATATATTTTTATTTCTTATGTCCAAAATTTCAATGATAAATGGAATGTTTATTCATAACATTAACAATGGAATGTTTATTATATATCAATATACCAATAAATTATAAAAATATTTTTGTATTATATTTTTTGATTATTTCCTTAATATAGTATAGAAAAAAATTAAGCAAATTATATTACTATAAATTAATAATGTTTTACTTTATTATGTCCCAAACTGGAAAAAGTTATTTATGGAAATTATTTGAACTCATTTATTGATCATTTAACATCCATTACATTAAAAAAAACTCTTATGCAATAAATTTGTGTACGTTTATCCAACCATATATATGTATATATATATATATATATATATATATATATATATATATATATATATATATATATATATATATATATATATATATATATATATATATATATATATAAACAAAAAAATATATTATATTTTAATTTTTTTAAAATAAATTATTGCACTTGCGCGACCCGTGCGAACGCACGGGTCCTTTACTAGTTAGACTAATAATAGTTACACCCATTTAAAACGATTAATATTATTTTAATCTAATAGTTTGAAATAACCACTCAACTCATTATTCTTACTTAAAATACTCTACTCCTATTTTTGGTAATAAATAAATTTTATTTTACTATATCATAATTTCTTCTTCTCATAAAATAAAATAGATTTTTCACACTTTTTATAACAATTAAATAATTGTTCATTTTTAGAAAGAAAAACATTTTTCTAAATATTTCTTTAAAAAATTATGATTCAAAGTTTAAAAAAGGCCACTTCTTATTTTAAACAAATTTCACTTTTAGTTTTATTTTCTTTAAATTAAATCTTATTCTATTCACTTAATGTAAATAATAAAATTGTTTCTTTTTTAAATACAATGCAAAATATACTCAAAAGGTGTATAAAATATACAAAATACTAAATAATGAATACTTAATACATGTAATGTAATATTTAGTTGTGAGTAGAATATAATGTCATTTTAAAAATAATTGGAATTTATACATTTTTTAATATAATGTTATTAAAAATTATGTATTTTAGGAAATATCAATAAAATCCGCGTGATTTTTATCAATATTTCTTAGTAACAAATGTTATTATTCATAGACTAATGTTTACTCTCAATTTTAAACAAATCACATTTTTTCTTCATAAAATAAAATTATATTCAATTTGTGAGTTCAACGTTCCATCAGATGTATTTTGTATGATGTCAGAATTATGATAATTTAGCGTTAATGGATGTTGGACTGTATCTTTTGATTCTTGATGTGCATCTTAGTATTAAGAAGCATAAAAAGATTTGGAAACAAGTTGGAAAAGCTTGCATGCATTAAAAACATTTTTTTGTGAAAAATTGAACTATAGGTCGACACATGCATATTTCAGGTCGACACATAAAAGAAAATCTTTGTCTATGTGTCGACACATCCGCTATATAGGTCAAGTCATTTACTGCATTATTAAAGTATGTAGGCTCTGTTAAATGTGTCGCCTCTACAGGTCGCCACATAAGCAACACATGACTTTTACAGGTCAACCCTATACAGGTTGGCACATGCGTTGAACGTAGCAATGACCGTGCTTGCCCCGTGCTATTAGATGGTTATTCTCCATTGTTATATATGGGAATAGTCGTTCTTCTGACTTGTTTTCTCATAGGTTTCCTAACTTCTCACTTAGTTATCCTACCACTCCTCAATCTCATGCACACTCACAAAATAAGAAGTCAATAAAATGGGGAACTTAACAAAAATGACAATGTGAAATGAAAACTAAAACTTCAGATAAAAACGGTCTCACTGGGCATGCCAATTTGTTTATTGGTGAATTTGGTAAAAAAAAGTTTCTATTAATACTTAAAGGATCAAACTCGAAAATACCTTGGAACATATTGGTTGAATTGTGGTTTTTGAACATGTTGCTATCGAAATCAAAGAGCAGTGTTTGACAGATAATGATCTAAACTTGAGTAAAATCGAAAAAAGCTTTGTAAATAAAGTGACTGAAATCAAAATGTAAAAATTTAAAGGTAAAATGACAGAAAGTAACTTGAATGCAGGAATAACTTGAATGTAAAATTCTTGAGATTCATAAATGTGGAACGCATACGTACATTTCCTCACTCGTTTCTCAATACATAGATACTTTGAGTTTATAGAAATTTTAGTACAATTGTGGACCTTGTAGCGGTAAATTCATGATCATCCAGCTATGGATAAGCTAGACATCAGATAAACAAGAGTTGCCACCGCGTTTTTATTGTTTCCAAGGGAAAAAGGGGAAAGTACGAACAAAACCCAAAAGATATGAAGTTTTCAAATCAAAACTAATAAAATGCCAGAGATTACAGGCAAGGGGGTCGGTTACACAGAGGGAAGGTATTAGCACCCAAAGTGTCCTAGGTACTCCTAGGGAGCCCTTTCTTGTGTGCATATGTGTTTTTGTACAAATGATGTTTACAAACAAATAGAATGGGGGGATAAGAAAAGAATTCATTAATTATATTTTTGTGTTTGACAAGACCTTCGGACTTGTGCCTACGTACCAACATAAAAATGAGGGATCAAAACCTCGTAGTTCGTGGTATCAATTTCAAAATAGATGCATTGCTTTTAACAAAAATTTAAGTTTGAAAGGCACAAAGGCCTGAAAATGGTTTGAATGAGTTAGTTCTTTTTGCCTTTTGAAAATTTTAAGTCAAGTATATTTAAGTTCATTTACAAGTTTGTTTAAGAAAAAAATTTAAAAATGAAATGGCATAAGGCCAAAGTTTCTATTTTGCAAAATAGTCAAAGTTTTTAGAAAACAAACACAAGCAAAGAAGATTTTAAAAGGAGGGAGAGATTTTGAAATTAAATAAGTGGGGAGGAGATGAAGAGACTAATCCTAAGCACAAATTTAAAAGTTGAGAGTTGAAAAGATCTGACCAATGGGTTGCAATCCAACAGACAAGAATGTCATATAGAAACCCAAATTTCCCTTGGACTTTAGAATCAAGCAACACACAATATAACAACTTGAAGAGCAAGGCATCAAATAAAGACGGCCACATCCAAGCTTAGCAACTCCACGATCTTCTTCAAGTTTGCCCATGTAGCAGATGAATTCCAAGATGGCATAAGTCACAAGTTCAAAATAACAGCTACACAATGATTATGTTGCAGATGAATTCACATGGATCTTCAATAATGCATCAGATGAAGTTCCAAATCACAAGCACTTGGTTACATGAAAGTTGACATTGGCCAAGTCCTTTGCATAGGGAGTGTTTCCTAAATTCTAAGTCCAATTGTCTCAGATCAAACCAACAGTCCACACCAGATATTTTTTTACGGTTTTTGTTCTTATTATGTACATTAATGGTCAAAGACCATACAAACAAACAAAATATACATAAACAAAATATATCACAAAATATGGTCCAAGTGGACAAAGTGAAAATGACGTTAACATAAACAATTAGAATGGTATGAGTAATGGCAAATGAATAAAGCTCAAAAAATAAAGTGCACTAAGATAAAGGACTTGAAATTAAATGTTAGTTGTTAATAAGTTAGAAGTTAGTATTGCTTTTGCTTTTGTTTTGTTTAAGTCATTCTTTGGAGAACACTCAACCCACTTATCACAAGCATGGATCTTTGAACCAAGACATCTTCCCAAGGAAGGAAAAAATGCCAAGTTTCCACACAATACCATGAAAGAGGGGAGACTTACAATCTCACTAACTAGAATACTATGCCTTTTGTGTCAAAATTTAGCGCTATATGTTAAGGAATCGTAATTGGACTTATGTAGAAGTCACAACTATTTGAGGTCGGGCAATAAGATTTTGGTGTTAATGCATGTTAAAGACATAGTATGATGAACTATCCTCATGAAACATACCACACACAAAAATAATATGCAAAGTGGGGGGACCTAATCTCATCCATACTTATGTTGATTTTGCAATCAACTAGCCTTAGGATATTGAGATATCATAGGTCCATGACATGAATGCATAAAGAAGGGGAATGAGATGAATAGGGAGGAGGAATGGATCAAACACAAATTGGACAAAGGAGGACTTTTACCAAGTTAAGATCATTCATTCATTTTGGGAGATGACATGTACATTCCATCAATCCCCTAAATCTAATGATCTTAACCTAACAAAGTCAAATCAACCTTGACCCATGCCCAACAACACAAGTCAAACTCACAAAGTCAATTAAAATGGCTCAACACAATTAATTTGGCATTTGGTCAATTAAAAATATTAAAAATAATCCATTAAATTAAATATGGTTGGTCAATTTCCTAAAACCTCATCAAAACACCAAAGAAAATGCCATGAGATTTATCATAGGTCAAACAAGGTCAAAGGACCTTGGAGAATTTTTTTTAGATTTTTTGGAAACTTAAAAGTATTTTTTAACAATTAAAAATAATCACAAAATCAATTAAATCATAAAAAATATTAATAATGATCCAAAAAATAATTTTAATTCAGAAAGTGAAAGAGGATTTTATTTAAAAAAAAATTGGTGAAACTCTCATATTTTTTGGATCAATATTAAAATTAATATGAATTAATGAAAATCAAAGGAATAAAAATAAAAATTAGATAATAAAAAAGCGTGGACCACTTGATCTCCCTCATCAATTGAGGTGGCAGATCAAGTGGTGGAGAGCGCGCGTTCCATGATGCGCGCTAGTCAACTGTCCACACGTTTGGTAATCACAATGAGCACTCCAGATTAAAATGTTTTAAAACAAATCAATGGCTCTGAACATTTCCAACTCATCGCCGGAGGCAAAGGTCGATCATCTTCTCCGATGACCATGGCCGAACTAGTTCAATCATCACCATATCATAAATGAAAAAGGAGGACATGATCTTAAAGAAAAATGGCGTAGATCACGAATATCACCTCAATTTTAACTAACTCTAAATATAGAGAGAGATACGTGGAGTTGAATTTTGAGGTGTGTCAACTGAGTTGCTTCGATTTAACCTCAAAGCAACTCAATCTTCTTGCCTACATTGGTAGGACTTAAGACAACCAAGGATCCAAGAGAATTGATGAGAATTGAGAGAGAATCGAAGAGAAGAAAAATCTGGAAAAATACCTTCAATGATGTGCAGAAATGGATATCTCTTGCTTCAATTCGTGCTTGATCTTGCTTATGGAGCTTGTAGAAGTGGCTTAAGAGTAATGCAAAGCTTTGGATCCTGAAGTTTTTGAATCTCCAAACAGTGAGATTCAAACTCAAATTTCAATTGAAATTTCTCAAGTTTTCCTTTGAATTGAGAGGGTTTGAATGGTTGGGGGAAAAGCTGGCGCGCAAGGTCCTTTGAATTGAAGCATTTGACCTCTATTTATAGCAAAAGGAAGTGTTATTTGCACACTTAAAAAATCTTCCAAAATTGGCAATGCAATGTACATGCTTGCATGGGCATGTGCAGGCCCATGAAGCAATGCAATTAGGTCCACAATCAACTGAAATAAGGTTTGCATGAAGCTTGGTTTGAAAGGCAAAGTTATTTGAATATTTGAAGCATGAATCTTGCCAACTGATACAGGTATGTTTAAGCCATGCACAGACCCATCAAAACTTTGTCCAAGGTAAGGTATCAATCCAAGGGAAATCGTCACACTGCTCCACCATGAAAAAATGAAGTGACAAAATTACTCAAGTGTCTTAGATAAGGGAATCATTCACTAGCATTTTTCACTGGGTTGACGTGCTAGGAGCAGGTATCAACATGTTCCTAGGACAAGAAAGCATTTTATGCTCTTGTCCCCCATACCATTTCAACTATTCTAGAGCCCATCTTAGAGGAAGGTCATCGTTATTTAAGACTTCCAGTGTCCAACAAAGTCTTTGAGACAATTGTTCTAGACCGACCAAAGGCTCAATCCACCTCAAATCCACTCTAATTGACCTAAGGTATAAAAATCAGTTAACACGCTAAGAGTAAGGTACAACCTTTGATCTCCACTTTTTATTATACTCATTTTAAATCTTAAAATGACTTGGTCATTAGAGTGGTAACAATGCATATCCATCCCACGCAGCCGCTAAGGAGATTGAAGTCACCATTCAAGATCATCAATTTTTCAATTGCATTCGTTTTTAGTTCCCGAACTGAATAGTTACAAACTTGAATGCACTCAATAAAAATGCAATATATTATTGACATATAAAATATAATACACGAATTAAAATATATTCTAAAATTATATATATATATATATATATATATATATATATATATATATATATATATATATATATATATATATATATATATATATATATATATATATATATATATATATATATATATATATTCTATATTATCATTGAGAAAAATAATTTTTTTAATTTTTAATTTAACTTAAATTTTTTAATTGTTTATATAACAATTATTAAAATTTTATATTTAATTTATAATTTAAATCTGGAATACAATCTAGTTTTTTTTTAGTAAGGTTTGAAATATTTTTTTAATTATTTTATATTATAATATATATTAATTAAATTTTTAATGATCATTAAAATAAAAACTTGTGTTTAATGAAGATACCGACAATATAAAATAATTACATGTCGTTTAATAAAAATTAATTTTCTATATCAATAATTTAGAATTTTTTAATCTAATTTAATAAAATACACGATAGTCATAAGTTATATTTCAAAATTCGGACCAATCATCGATCCGGTTAAACTCTGAGTTATTGAGTTATTGATCGAATCAATAGATCGATGATCAGACCGTATAAAATTAAAAAATTAATATTCATGAAATAAAATGTTTGATATAAATTTCATAAGTATATCTATATCATAAACTAATAAACAAACAAATATTATGCTCTGTATAAATAATTATAAATAAAAGATAGAATAGAAAAATAACAATCTATAAATAACCGATCAGAAATGGTCTTAATTTTAAAATATTGATCATTAGTGGTCAGTATAAAATTAATTTGTGCATTATTTTATTTTCTCTAAATAAAATTAAAGAAAATAAATAAGGGTTGATGTATATATTACTGAGATTTGTAAAATAGTCTAGGGTTAGTATCACGATAGAGTTATCACGACAATCTTCTATGAATAAAACCTGAGAAGTATCTGCATTAGTATTGAATTGGAACTGCTCCTATGAATGCAAACTCAGCCACGCCGAAGACTCCGTCGCCGGTGTTCTTATCCGACGATCTCATCACCGAGATTATTTCCTTACTTCCTGTTAAACCTCTTCTTAGATTCAAGTGTGTAAGTAATTCTTGGAACACTCTCATTTCCAGTCCTACTTTTGTGAAATTGCATCTCAAAAGATCAGCAACATCATCAAATACACAATTCACATTAATCACTAATCACATTAAGTGTATATTTAAGGACGAAGATTGGAGTATCATTCCATACCCTATAAATAGTTTAATCGATAATCCGTCTGCTACCTTTGTTGCTGATTCTCATTATCTTTTAAATTTAAAGGATAAAGAATGGTCTATGGCTGGTTCCTGCAATGGATTGATCTGTCTCGTTGGTTATCGTTTCAATAATAGGGTTAATAAACTTCAAGACTACTGGTTGCAATTATGGAACCCAGCCACTAGAAAAATATCTAGAAACATAGGCTATTTTCGTGATTCAGAAGGTTTCGTCTTCAATTTTGGTTGGGATGATTCAACGGGCACATTTAAAGTGGTTGCGTCGCGCTTCATTCGTGATGGACATACAAGTGAGGTGAGAGTTTTCACTGTTGGTGACAATGTTTGGAGAAATATTGAAAAGTTCCCTGTTGTTCCTCTTGGGTTGGAGTGGCACGGACGACGGATAGATAAGGAATATGAATATGGCTGTGTGTTTTTAAATACCACTTTTAACTGGTTGGCTATTCACAAGGACATCGGGTTCAATTGGACTTATTATGTAACGGATATGACTTTTGAGGACCTTGTTATTGTTTCGCTCGATCTGGGGACGGAGACATACAATTCGTATCGGTTACCTCCCGAAGAGCTGCCGCTCGAAGAGCCAACTATCGGTATGTTGGAGGAATGTCTTTGTTTATGTTATTCTTATCCAGGGACTAATATTATTATATGGCAAATGAAGAAATTTGGGGTTGAAGAGTCTTGGATTCAATTTCTTAAAATCAGTTCTAACAATCTTCAACATTGTTCATTCTTGCCATTGTTTCTTTCTAAGGACGGTGATACATTGGTACTGTGCAGTTGTCATGATGAGGAAGCAATTCTTTATAATTTGAGAGATGATAGTATGCAGCGAATAGAAGTTAAAGTGCACAAAACTATCATTGATGATGAAACTTGCAATTGGTTAAAGTTGACCCTGGCCCAGCGTTATGTTGAAAGCTTGATTTCGATTTGTTGAAAGTAAGTACATGATCCATGGTTTACTTGTTTGAATTTATGTAAATTCATATATGTTGTTTTCATAGGAATAGATTGTGTGAATACTTGTTTTATGAATGCTTTGGTTGATTGTGTGGATACTTGTTTTATGAATACCCAAAAGGTTTGGCATTTTTCCGACATTGACTTTCACAGAATACATATATGTGTTTGTTTGAAATTTAAGAGTGTTTTTTGAGTCGGTGATTGTTATCTTATTGTTTTGCAACATGCTTTTTGATTGTTTTATCAGCTTTCTTGGTTGCTGGTGGAAGAAACTGTCAAGAATCACTCTAGATGCTTCACTCTAGATGCTTCGGTTCGATAAATACTTTGGCATGGCAACATTGTACTGAAAAGCATCAAGGATCAAGCTGCAAACATGGCATGATCTTACTCGGTGGAATCAGATTTTGCTTATATCTAATGAAGATTGTGGAAGCCCTGGAAATCTATGCTTCAAGAGAAGTAATATAGTTTCTTAAGTACTCGCAAACAGTCTTTCAAATGTTTATGTCAGTAGATAAATTCAAACGTTTCTTAATTCTTTTGACATAACTTAGGTATGGCTTCAATATAGCTTTCAGGATTTCAATTTCTGATATAGTTTGAGCATTCATAGTCATTGTTGCTATAAGTATTTGATTCACACAATCTTTCTGATACTTCAAAAACCTTTTTTTTCATTATCAGATAATCATAATCCATCTAAATATACTTTAGGTGTAGGTAACGACCCTATCCGAATCATCAACCTCTTTTGGTATAGAATTCATTTTGGTCTTTTAAGTTACCTAGACAATCATGCTAATCACCAATAAACTAGTAAATTCTATATATGAAATATAAAGAAAAGTTATCTATATAATTTTTTTTTTCAATCAATCTAGTTGGAGTTCACTCTTTAAAGCTAAACAACTGCAATGTCGTGGGTTCAAACCCACGATCTTGCAACTGATGTTCCTTCACAACTATCAATTGAGTTGACTTATAAATTTTCTGATTTGTCCGTATATTGTAGAGATTGAAAAAACGGATATTGAGTCTAAAATCAAAACTCGAGTTAATTAGAGGGATTAAAAACATATTTAATTTAAGAAATAATGATCATATTATACTGAAGGTTTGAGATCTTACCATAAGCATTAGATTGGTCTATTATAGCGTCGTCATAATCTATTCAATCAAAGATAGTTGTTCAATTAGATATAAGAAGAAAAGATGATGATCTGAACATTGTAGAAGATAAAAAGGAGGGTTTTTTTTTACCTCCATGCATGAACCATCCTTGGTTTTTTGGTTTGTTGGAACCATTTCAACAACGTAAACGGTGACCAAAAGAAGTTAATCAATTTCTTTTCTCTGGATTGCTTTCCTTTGGATTGCCATTGGCCTTCGGCGATTTTGTTCACAGAAAATCATTAATTCTCACTCAAAAAAGATTTTTAATTCATCACAAGAAGCTGACAATTAATAATATAAAAATGTAGTTGCCATAAGTACAATAAAAGTTACCCTCCTTACCATAGATGAACAAGAGGGCTTTGTATTATGATAGGTAAGCTAGTGAATGGATTATTCAATTATCTAGTTAGGGTATTTACAGGCTCAATTACTTGGTCTAAGGATCGTTGAGAAGATCGATTCTGGTTCCTACGAATCCGACCATGCGCCCCTGGGTTTGACTTGATAGTGGGGTGACTGAAATAAGTCATCCTTAAAGATACGGAATGTAGCTAGTCTATGAGAATCGGGATGACTTCAGTTACTTCCATTACAGGTGACTCATCATGTTCTCCAAGTTATGTGACCGCGGAGTATTGACTTGGGTTGGATTAGATCAAGTGCTTGCCACATGACCCCACCCTTTTGCATCCAAATTTGTTTCGTGTTACTCATAGCTATATAATTGGCGAGTCGGGATCTTTGAGGCTGAATCTGAGTTATTATGGTTCGCAATTCCTCAAGCACGAGGCTTGGAGGGGTGATGTGCTTCCAGATAGACATCCCACTTCACATTGCTTAAAGCACGAGACCATGAGGGACGATGTCATTTGGGGTCAATTCTTGTTTTTATGGGCGTGAAATTCCGTAGTAAGGAGGTTGCGACTAAGATAAGAGTGACGATTGGGTTTTATTATTAATAATGTATTTTATGTGGTATAATGATGAAACTGTCTTGGGAAGGAGCGAGCAATCTATGCCATCGATCTATTTTCATGCTCAAAATAAATATCGTTGATATTTTATCCCTATAGTTGCATCTAAGACTCCAGTGGCTATGTCATGATGATTTTACTCGGCCTAGGGAAAAGTCTCACCCTTTAATACTTGGTTTTTTCTCTCCATTATTTCCTTTTGCATTTCCTCTTTGCACTTTATTTAGGATTGCACAACCTTCTTCAAGTTTATCTTCATTATTTAGTAAAACAAGTCACAAGTATTGAAATTTGGTCCTTCTTTTCCTTTTCACGACTTAGCGATGGAGATTATTAAGAGTTTGATGAAAATGATGCTTTGGTAAAGCATATGACACATAAGGAGGTTTTTTAGATGTGGAAATATTGCATAGCAAATTCAAGGCACCCTGATGGGAGGGTCGATTAGAATCATGTAGAATTATGGATGTTTGGTAGTTACAACTATACTTCTAGTAGGTCCTATTTCAATGAGTGAAGTGATAGTGACCTTGTTTTGCCCTATTCTTTTCTAGGACAAACATGATCATCAATGGTGATACCATTATCAATTGTTTCTATTGCAAGGTTGATGACATTGAATCTGTCTACACTATTGAGGCTATCATATCCTCGTTTCTTTAGGGCGTGTATAGTCTACCACTAGAGACAAAAGCGACGTCACACTAGAACCATATGTTGAGCGCGAGAGGATTAATTTGAAGATTACCCAAGTCCCAAGGGACGAGTTCTTCTATATACACACTCGTGTTATTTACGGCCTGGGAGTGGAGATTTCATTCATTGTATTTGAGTTTGAGGTCTTCAAAACCATCAATGTCTCCCCTCTCAAATATACCCAAACAGTTGGGCCTTCGTCAGGGAGTTCGAAACTATATGTGGGAATTTGGAGACCACGCCTACTATAGGCATCTTATTCTCCTTTTATGATGTAAAAGGTGTATAGAAGGACAGTTGGGTGTCTATAAGAACTCTTTCCAAGATGGCTTTGCTCACCCCATATTCTTCCTACTATTAAAATTAGAAGGATTGATAGTGCGAGTACGGGGAAGACGGGAGCGTTCAATGGCCATTTTTTAAGAGACCGACGATTACGGGTTCTCTGGTATTGGAAGAGTAACCTCGTACCAATAAACGAGATTTCGACTATGATTTATTGAGAGAGACGTAAATAGAGGTCGTTGAGATTCCATAGGCATCATACATCATGAGTGCAAGAGAAGTGGTAGAGTATGATGAGTGTGATAGAGGTGACATAAAAGTTGAAGATTATTTAAGAGTTTTAAATAGTTGAATGCTCTGGCCGACATAGATATTGTTACTAACTTTATTTCAAAAAAATTGTGTAATTAGTTTTACAGTCTGCAACCATTCAGAGGCTCTTTAGTCACCTATTTGAGAAAACAAGTTCAAGTCAAGGGTTATATTTCCCTCAAAATTGTGTTCCAGGTGCATAAAAACACCAAGATGATTAGGTAAGATACTTATTTGTGGACGCCCTTTCTTCATACAACATCATCATTGGGCGGCCATCCTTCAACATGTTAGAGGTCTCCCTATCAACTCTATATTTAACCGTGAAGTACCATCTGGAGAATGGAATGATAGGCATTGTGAAAGGAGATTAAGAAATAACTAAAAATGCTATGAAAATAGTTTAAGGATAAAAAAGGAAATAATGGTCGTCTGCACTGCAACGAGGCCAAACGTCCATGTAGTAACTTTGTCGACCTATATCCCAAAGCAAAATCATAGGGGAAAGGCATGATTATATAGGACTGGAAAGAATTTTGGAGAACCTCGCTGATGAATAATTGGTTGTCTTGCTCTAGAGAAACATAGATTTGTTCTCCTAGGCTCCCTCAGACATGCCAAGATTGATACCTAAGTTATATGTCAGCGCCTCACTCTCAACGCCTTAGCCAAACCATTAATTTAGAGATAATGTAAGGTTGACGAGTAAAGAAGGGTGGACATTGATGTATAGGCAAAACAAATTAATGGAGTCCAGGTTCATTAGAGAAATCAAATACCTCACCTGGATAGAAAAGGAAGTACTAGTGAAGAAAACATTAGGAAAATTGAGGATGCGCGTATATTTCACGGACCTTAATCAAGTGTATCTCAAAGACCCATATACTTTATACAACATTAATAGGTTAATTGGTGACTCATCAAGGTATAGAACACTTATTTTCATGGACGTCTACTCTAGGTATAACTAGATCAAGACGGACCTCATGGATGCGTGCAAAACCCCCCTTCATGTCTAGTAACTGCAAATATTACTATGAAGTCATGATTTTTAGCCTCAAGAATGTTGATACCAACTATCAAAGGTTGATGGATGTTGTCTTTTTTTATATGGTTCCACAGAAGGGGGGAAGGACATGCTAAAGTTCTATTGCTGCAAAAGTATGTAATTGTGGTCAAAGATAAGTTGTGTTCATCTAAAACATATGAGATTGTGCATGTGACGAAGGATCAAACACAGGAGAATATACCCTATAAAAATTAGCAAGCACAAGAGTGGCAAGCATTAACCATTCTTTCATCCAGAAAACACTTAACAAACCCATTTTCACCACAATGGTCTTCGTATCCGTTGTGACAATGAGGTGGGTTGATCAGATATGAATCACCTTAATCACGACACACATTAAGAACGGAATTTTATAGTATATCCCGCCAAAGCCAGCTTAGTCAAAAGAAGAACTTGTATATACTTGATCATAGGGGAAAGCTTTAGACTCGACTCATGCTCGTCACGGTCCCACTCTGAACTGGACTCAAAACTCAACTCTATATGCATGTGGTACTGCCTCAACGTTTGGTTCTTCATACGAACCGGGTCCCAATCTATGTGAACCCTGAGCCCTCACTCTGAGCTCCAAGCCCCCACTCAAGGCTTGGGACAAGTCACAAGTCCCCACTCTGAACTAGCGAACATGCCTCTTTCACAACAATGACACATATGATGAATGTAATATAAATATGCAATACAACCTTACTCTGACTATACATAATCACTCAATAACAGCAGATGCAATACAACCCCTTTCTCACTGTAAATAAAATATATTTTTACTGCATCAATAATAACATATCTCAAATCACACGTCTCATCAACAAAAATCAGCATAATTACACATACTCATAATTACACATAATTCACATTTATGCATAATATCACTTAATTAATCACATAATTTAATTAAGTAACTCGTGCCCAACACAAAAACACCAAACAGTAGCCAAATCATTGATCCCACGATAAAGCCACCCTTAAAACCTAACTCAGCAGGTCAGAACATGTATTCTGACTCGATGAAGGGTAACCTGTCACCAGGATGACACCTGTCATCCTTCCCATCATCCAACATGTCACACTGGTGACGACCTGGCAAGAATATGATCGCATAGAGGCCATGACGGTATCCCCGTCATGTGCCTGATTCACGTCAGCGCTTCACAGGGTGTTATATGGGTGACGTTCGTCACCCTGCTAACAGAAGCAAAATTTCGTTCTGCTCTGGCAGAACCTGCAAAAAGCCGTCAAAATACCTTCAAACACCTATACACAATCCAATAACAATACCCACATGATTCCCACGCAAAAGCATGTTAATTCCTACTAGTCTAATATGTTATTCTCTTTATTTAATCATAAAAACCATAATTTATTCATGCTTTAAAAACCCTAATTTCACACCCAAACTCATGTTTATGAACAAAAAACATATGACACAATCAACACAAAAATAGTGCACGAAATTGCAATCAAAACATGGTATAAAACAAAATTTCAACCAATTGTTCATCATATAACACAAATCAACAAAAGAGAGAAAACAATTTTGGAGGTTAAGGGAAACCTCTCCACCCTTTCATGAATTAAGCATCCATAGATGAAAAATCCCTCTTCCTTGTAATTCCAAAAAAAATCAGTAAAACAATTATTAATCAATTCCCACTAACCCAATTAATTAACACAAAATACCTCAAATATCATCATCGGCCAAGCATTTCACATATTCACAAAATAATTAGTTAAATAAAATACTCAATTAAATTAAATAAATAATTAAATAAGCAAATAATTAAATCGGGGTGTTACACCCTGCAGGCTAGCTTACTAAAACTTGGGAGCCCTTGCTTACCCAATCAAGGATGTATGACTTCTCATAGGGTTTTATGGACAACTTAAATAATCTACCAATTTCTGCGACACCAGATTCTCCATGCTACCATTATCCACAATCAGATTACACATTTTGTTCTTGATAGAACAATGTGTTTTGAACAAATTCTTGCGCTGCCCTTCATCTTTGGATGCGAGTAAAATTCTCTGTAAAAACAAAATTTACCCGCTCATCATATTGTTCCTCTACAAACTTAACCTCAGCATATTCATCGTTCTCAACTGCAAGATCTTCTCTTTCCTCATCTTCATTCTTTTCTTCTGCAACAACAGAGACTCTCCTTGTTGGACAAATGTTTGATTTGTGACCTCTTTCGTTACAACGATAACACGTGTCTCTAGTGAGTTTAGCATATGGATTATTCTGCCTCTGGATTGGTGTTTTACCCTGCTGCACACCACTACACATGCTTGCTCCTTTATTCCCAAGGTTGGAATCCCTGGTTGTTGCACTCTTTCCTTATCACATGTTGATTCAAAGTTATTTTAGGGTGAATACCTTCTAAAAGATGAGAACTTTTAAGGGGATTTCTCCATCAATTATGCCTTCAACGCTTAATCGGATGCCTCAACCACGATCAATACAGTCATCAAACCCATATTCTCCTACAAAGATCTCTTTAAGACACTGATGTATCGAGTTTCCTTCTCGCTCTCTGATTCTCCCAATTCATTACGCTCAGAGAGACGTAGGAACTCAGTTGTGTATTCAGTTACAGTTCTCTTTCCCTGAATACACTCAATATACATTTTATAAATAACATGTTCATAATCCTCCGATAAAAACCTCTCCAACATCAATTGTTTCATTCTTTACCAAGATCTAATTTTCCCCTTCCTTTGCCTTTGCCTATGAACAATAATTTTATCCCACCAGACAACAACATTACTCTTCATCCTGATCGCCACCATCTTAACTTGCTTATTCTTAGAAGCACCCATAACATCGAAGAACCTGTCAATATTGATATGCCAATCCAGAAACTCCTCAACTCCCATTGTTCCATTTTTATAATGGAATATCATCCTTCACTCGATAGTCATGGTTATGTCGATTCCCATGATCAACTACCTCTTCCTCGTAGCATTCTTCTTCTTCAGAATTTTAATTTTCAACAATAACAACATGATGACTCTTGACACCTCGCGGAACCCTAACTTCATTCTCCTCCCTCTGTCCCTTCGTTGATTCCCATTGTTGTTGACGTTGTTCACCTAATTTGCTAAATTCTCCATGTGTTTAGTCAAAATAGCTAGAGCCACGGTAAAATCTGCGGTAATTCCCTCAAGATCTGCTCTGGTTACTAGTTGATCTCCCATGACTGGTCAAGTTACAAAAATAAATAGGAGAAAACATGCTCCGATGTTGCCTAAAGTAGTCGGGAAAAAAAGGGATTAGCAAGCGCTAAACCTAGAATAGAAACACAGGGTTGCAAACGCAAAACCTATCAGATAAGCTTTGGCATCCACTAGATAAAGAAAATACTAAATTTTATTAACTAAAAGATGATATTTGACTCACGCCAAAAGTGTTTAAATACAGAAATAAGAAACCCTAATGAGATTAAAGAGACCCTAATGAGCTTTTATTCCAAAACAAAAATAAAATAGGAAATTATGTAAAATATTAAAATGTTTTCTGACACGCGATTTCTCTTTTTTGATACACGCAACCAACCTCCCTACATCACTTTTCTAAGTAAACACTTTCTCTCTTGACTTCTTTAAAGCTGACACATCCACGTCAATACATTTATCCATTATTCTCTTATTGGAATCTTCAGTGACCGTCTTAAAGAGAAAAAAATCAACAACATTTTCGAAAAGCCGTTGTTAATACTTATTTGGTTGATTATTCTTGGAAAGTGGGTGACCCTTCCATCCAAAATTGTTTAGAAACTTTTATATATAATATATTATTAAGAAAAAATAAGAGAAATTTATAAAAAAAGAAAAAACATGGGTTTTCTATTGTTAGAAGTTTTTATATTATTTGTTCTTAATCAAAATATGATAATAAAAAAGAATAAGAATATATTATTAAAAAAGTAAAGGGGAAATTGTAAATTTTATTTTGTTAGAAACATTTATATAATTTTTAAATAAAAGGAATCAATAAAAAGAAAACGAAAAAAATGTAACACTCAAATCGTTAGTGAAAAAAGTTAGATTTTTAGAAAAAGCTTAAATTTTACTACATAAACAAAAAATTAGATGAATATATATATATATATATATATATATATATATATATATATATATATATATATATATATATATATATATATATATATATATATGGAGGGCCTAAGTCCAAAGGAAAACAAAGTTGAACAACAGAAATACAGGGGACTGCAAGCCCAGTGAATCTGCAGGCCAAGATCGTGGTGCAAACTCATATTAGCCATAACATCCGCGCATTGATTGACCTCTATGTGCACATGTTTTATGATGCCTTCCCAATTATTATTCAAACACTCTTTAATTTGGTGTAGGATTCCACTTTCTTCCTTGATGATTGGTTTTCTGGAATCCCCTGCCTCCGAGATTATCTTGTTATCCGTTTGAAGCTCGATTTTCTTGCAGCCACTCCACATAGCAAATCTGAGACCCTCAAGAACACCCCATAATTCAACAACCAGACTACTGCAAAGGCCAATATTCTTGGAGAATCCTCCAATCCAAATGCTTGAATTGTCCCTAAGAATTCCCCAACAACCAGCTTTTCCATCCTTATTAGCAGCTCCATCAACATTGATCACTCTCAAATCCTCGTAAGACAGAGTTTAGTTAATCCGATGCATGATTTGACGACTGGCATTGAGACGCTGATGAAGCTTCATGCTTATGTTGTATTGCATCGTTCAAATTCAAATATCATTCGCCATCATTAAGGGCATGGCATAGTTCTCGTCATAGAGTTTCTTATTCGTCCAAACCAAAGAGAATGGCAGATTGTTGCCGACACCGACTACTAATCTTCCATCGTATCACGTCCTAGGTTGTTCTGCAGGTTAAGATTAATTCACTCTTAAATACCTGCACTAAAAAAAACAGTCTAGTATACAACATTAACAAAAGCAATCCAAACTGATTTAACCTGAAAATTAAAACTTACTAAATTAGTCCTAATTTTATTTCTATTTTTTTAAATAACTTAACAACTTTTCAATATCTTAATAATCTTTATATATAAGATATTGTTAGAAAAAAATAAGAAGTGTCAATAAAACATTAAAAAAACACGAATTATATTTTGTCAGACATCATTTTATCTTAATTAAAATATGAATTAGAATATATTTTTTCAATAACTTAACAACTTTTATATTTTCAAAATTCTTTTCAGTAACATAAAACTTATATATATATATATATATATATATATATATATATATATATATATATATATATATATATATATTGTTACGAAAAAGAAGAAGTTAATAAAAAATAGTAAAAAGCATGAGTTTTATTTTGTTGTTAAAAACTTGAATGAAAATATAAATAAAAAATGACCTAATTTTCTTTATATATATAAAATAGGAGAATAACATAGGTACTGAATCGAAACTGCTCCTATGAATACGAAATCAGCCATGTTGCAGACTGAGACGCAGGTGTTTATACCCGAGGATCTCATCTCCCAGATCATTTCGTCACTCCCTGTAAAATCTCTTGTTCGATTCAAGTGTGTAAGTAATTTTTGGAACACTCTCATTGACGATCCTACTTTTGTGAAACTTCACCTCAAGAAATCCAAATCCTCACCAAATAAGCAATTCACATTAATCACTAATCACGTAAAGCCTAGTGTGGGCCGTGATTGGAGTATCATTCCATACCCTATAAGTAGTTTAGTCGATAATCCGTCTGCTACCTTTGTTGCTGATTCTCATTATCTTTTAAATTTAAAGGATAAAGATTGGTCTATGGCTGGTTCTTGTAATGGATTGATCTGTCTCGTTGGTTATCGTTTCACTAGTACGGCTAATAAACTTCAAGACTACTGGTTGCGAATATGGAACCCAGCCACAAGAAAAATATCTAGAAACATTGGCCATTTTTGTGATGTACGCGATTTCGGCTTCAGGGGTTTCGTCTTCAGTTTTGGTTGGGATGATTCCACAGGCACGTTTAAAGTGGTTGCGTCGCGCTCTATTGATCATGGTTATACAACCGAGATGAGAGTTTTCGCTATTGGTGATAATGTTTGGAGAAATATTGAAAGTTTGCAGGTTCGTCTTCTTGGTATGGAATGGTGTGGACAGCGTGTAGATAAGGGATATGAATATGGTTGTGTGTTTTTAAATACCACTTTTAACTGGTTGGCCGTTCAAAATTGGGCCCGTGTCATCGTCCGCCACAATTGGAGTTACAATTGGAGTTATTATGTGAGCGACATTACTGTTGAAGACCTTGTTATTGTTTCGCTAGATCTGGGGACGGAGACGTACAATAAGTATCGGCTGCCTCGGGGTTTTTTTGATAAGCTGCCGCGCAAAGAGCCAACTATTGGTGTGTTGGAAGAATGCCTTTGTTTGTGTTATTCTTATAAGGAAACCGATATTGTTATATGGCAGATGAAGAAATTTGGGGTTGAAGAGTCTTGGATTCTATTTCTTAAAATTAGTTATAACATTCTTCAATTAGACTATGATGTTTCGTTCTTGCCATTGTTTCTTTCTAAGGATGGCGATACATTGGTATTGTGTAGTTCTAAAAATGAGGCAGCAATTCTTTATAATTTGAGAGATAATAGTATGCGGCAAATAGAAGTTAGAGCGCACAAAACTAATATTGATGATGGAACTTACAATTCATTATACTTGAGCCTGGCCCAGCGTTATGTTGAAAGCTTAATTTCAGTTTGTTGAATGTAAGTACATGATCTATGGTTTACTTGTTTGAATTTATGTAAATTCATATATATTGTTTTCATAGTAATAGATTGTGTGAATACTCGGTTTTATGATTGCTTAGGTTGATTGTGTTTTATTTATTTATTTAATGACTATCTACTTTCACATGTTTCGTTGACTTTTATGTGATCGTATGACTTTTTTTTTTACTGTTTTATCAGTTTTCTTGGTTGCTGGTGGAAGTAATTGTCAAGAATCATCACTTGAGACGCTTCATTATTGAGCTGAAAATAGAAGAATAGGATGTTGAGATTATTACACATGATGGAAGGTGAAAGGAAAATTGTTCAGTGTTTGATTACATGTTGGAATAAAGGACTAATCCTCCTGGCATCATAGGCTGAATATGTGTATCTGGTGTTTTTTTTTATGTTACAATGAAATAATGTGAATTCATATAAAGAATCACATTTTATATCTGCCAGATTGCAACAAATCCCTCTTACAAGGAGGTAATCATGAATGACAAAATGTTTCAAACCCTTTTTGATTTTGTATCTTCATCTTTTTATGTACAAAAAAGAAGAAAAAATTGATATATCTAGAGTTAATAAACAAATCGTCTTTCTCTTCTCTTCATCTTTTGAAGCTATAGCCATTGTTTTTTAGCTTAATCAATGGCGTGATGTTGGACTTCTCATGCCTCCTATGTTTTCAAGGTAAGACACTTTCTTATCAGTCACTATAGTTGGAAGTTTGTTAAGCTTTCCACTATCAACGTCTTTATCCGAATCATCTGAATTAGCAAGGGAATCCTTTTTATTCATGTCTGATTCACCTTGCTCGTTGTTCTAACCCATGAAATCCGATAGTGTCATCGAACCAAGTGGTTCCGCGCTGCTGCTCCTTTCGGCGTCTTCTTTTAGTGTTGGACACTTGTCTGGCTTTGGAACTGGATTTCTTACACTGCTTTTTCTTCCTTGTGACGGACTTACCGTTTGACAATCTGCGTGGAGAACATCTTCGATTCTCGATAGTACTGTAAATGCCAAACTTTCCAATATTCTTGAATAGCTTTCAAGAATAGCTTGCCCTACATCCTGTCAAAATAAATTTAACTTGTCAGAACAGTAAGGTTAAACAATAACACAATAATTGATTACGTGGTTCCGTTCGATAGAGACGTTGTCATAACATGTACTTACTCGGTTGAATTGGATTTTGCTTATATCTAATGAAGATTGAGGAAGCCCTGGAAATCTATGCTTCAAGAGAAGTAAGATAGTTTCTGCCCTCTCTTCAAAGAGTTCTCTTTTCTCAATACTCACAGCAGAACCCCAAGCTGATTTTGTATCTTTTTGGTTCATCTTCCTCTTCCAAATCCCTATTGATGCCTCAATTCTGTTCTTCAGGTCTAGAATTTTGTGTTCCGATGACATATCCTCTGTCGCTAGGAATTGATCGGGATCAAAAAATTCATCGGTAATATTCCGGTAGATCAAGTCCCCTAGACTTGCTCTTCCATTCTATAAAATGAAGAAAGAAAACCAAAATTCATAAGTTCTCGCCGTCTCTCAAATGTTTAAATTCAAATATTTCCTAATTCTTTTGACATACCTTAGGTAAGGATTCGATATAGCTTTCAGGAATCTCCATTTCTGATAGAGTTTGAGCATTTATAGCCATTGCTGCTTTAAGTACTTGATTCACACAATCTTTCTGATACTGCAAAAACCTTCTTGCTCCATCAGATAAACCATCTACAGGTACTTTAGGTGTTGGTAACCACCACTTGTCCTCATTTTTACCTTTCGACCTATCCGGATCGTCCGCATCTTTCGATACATAATAGAATTCATTTTGGTCTTTGAAGTTATCTAGACAATCCTACTCATCATCGCAAAACTCGGATTAATCAGAAGGACTAAAAATATATTTAACTAAAAAATAATGATCGTATTTAGTTGAAGATTTGAGATATTACAATAAGCATTGTATCAAGCTTTCTCAAGGCGGGGATATTCATGTGAAGATCGGTTCGTTGTCGCGTTGTCATAATCTATTCAATCAAAGATAATTGTTACTGTCTTTGTTCTCTTGATTTAATCATAAAAATCATACTTTATTCATGCTTTAAAAACCCTAATTTCACACCCAAACTTATGTTTATGAACAAAAAACATATGACACAATCAACATAAAAATAGTGCACGAAATTGCAATCAAAACATGGTATAAAACAAAATTTCAACCAATTGTTCATCATATAACACAAATCAACAAAAGAGAGAAAACAATTTTGGAGGTTAAGGGAAACCTCTCCACCCTATCATGAATTAAGCACCCATAGATGAAAAATCCCCCTTTCTTGTAATTCCAGAAAAATTCAGTAAAACAATTATTAATCAATTCCCACTAACCCAATTAATTAACACAAAATACCTCAAATATCATCATCGGCCAAGCATTTCACATATTCACAAAATAATTAGTTAAATAAAATACTCAATTAAATTAAATAAATAATTAAATAAGCAAATAATTAAATCGGGGTGTTACACCCTGCAGGCTAGCTTGCTAAAACTTGGGAGCCCTTGCTTACCCAATCGAGGGTGTATGACTTCTCATAGGATTCTATGGACAACTTAAATAATCTACCAATTTCTACAACACCAGATTCTCCATGCTACCACTATCCACGATCAGATTACACATTTTGTTCTTGATAGAACAATATGTTTTGAACAAATTCTTGCGTTGCCCTTCATCTTTGGATGCGAGTAAAATTCTCTGTAAAAACAAAATTTACCCGCTCATCATATTGTTCCTCTATAAACTTAACCTCAACATATTCATCGTTCTCAACTGCAAGATCTTCTCTTTCCTTATCTTCGTCCTTTTCTTCTGCAACAACAGAGACTCTCCTTGTTGGACAAATGTTTGATCTGTGACCTCTTCCGTTACAACGATAACACGTGTCTCTAGTGGGTTTAGCATATGGATTATTCTACCTCTGGATTGGTGTTTTACCCTGCTGCACACCACTACACATGCTTGCTCCTTTATTCCCAAGGTTGGAATCCCTGGTTGTTGCACTTTTTCCTTATCACATGTTGATTCAAAGTTATTTTAGGGTGAATACCTTCTAAAAGATGAGAACTTTTGAGGGGATTTCTCCATCAATTATGCCTTCAACGCTTAATCGAATGCCTCAACCACGATCAATACAGTTATCAAACCCATATTCTCCTACAAAGATCTCTTTAAGACACTG
Organism: Lathyrus oleraceus; assembly: GCF_024323335.1. Classification (NCBI taxonomy): domain Eukaryota; kingdom Viridiplantae; phylum Streptophyta; class Magnoliopsida; order Fabales; family Fabaceae; genus Lathyrus; species Lathyrus oleraceus. Next base: position 304,925 of record NW_026112392.1, read on the forward strand.
ATGTATCGAGTTTCCTTCTCGCTCTCTGATTATCCCAATTCATTACGCTCAGAGATACGTAGGAACTCAGTTGTGTATTCAGTTACAGTTCTCTTTCCCTGAATACACTCAATATACATTTTATAAATAACATGTCCATAATCCTCTGGTAAAAACCTCTCCAACATCAATTGTTTCATTCTTTACCATGATCTGATTTTCCCCTTCTTTTACCTTTGCCTATGAATAATAATTTTATCCCACCAGACAACAACATTACTCTTCATCCTGATCGCCACCATCTTAACTTGCTTATTCTCAGGAGCACCCATAACGTCGAAGAACCTGTCAATATTGATATGCCAATCCAGAAACTCCTCAACTCCCATTGTTCCATTTTTATAATGGAATATCATCCTTCACTCGATAGTCATGGTTATGTCGATTCCCATGATCAACTACCTCTTCCTCGTAGCATTCTTCTTCTTCAGAATTTTAATTTTCAATAATAACAACATGATTACTGTTGACACCTCGCGGAACCCTAACTTCATTCTCCTCCCTCTGTCTCTTCGCTGATTCCCATTGTTGTTGACGTTGTTCACCTGATTTGCTAAATTCTCCATCTGTTTAGTCAAAATAGCTAGAGCCACGGTAAAATCTGCAGTAATTCCCTCAAGATCTGCTCTGGTTACTAGTTGATCTCCCATGACTGGTCAAGTTACAAAAAGAAATAGGAGAAAACATGCTCCGATGTCGCCTAAAGTAGTCGGAAAAAAAGGGATTAGCAAGTGCTAAACCTAGAATAGAAACACAGGGTTGCAAACACAAAACCTATCAGATAAGCTTTGGAATCCACTAGATAAAGAAAATACTAAATTTTATTAACTAAAAGATGATCTTTGACTCACGCCAAAAGTGTTTAAATACAGAAAAAAGAAACCCTAATGGGATTAAAGAGACCCTAATGAGCTTTTATTCCAAAACAAAAATAAATCAGGAAATTATGTAAAATATTAAAATGTTTTCTGACACGCGATTTCTCTTTTTTGATACATGCAACCAACCTCCTACATCACTCTTCTAAGTAAACACTTCCTCTCTTGACTTCTTTAAAGCTGACACATCCACGTCAGTACATTTATCCATTATTCTCTTATTGGAATCTTTAGTGACCGTCTTAAAGAAAAAAAATTCAACAACATTTTCGAAAAGCCGTTGTTAATACTTATTTGGTTGATTATTCTTGGAAAGTGGGTGACCCTTCCATCCAAAATTGTTTAGAAACTTTTAGATATAATATATTATTAAGAAAAAATAAGAGAAATTTATAAAAAAAGAAAAAACATGGGTTTTCTATTGTTAGAAGTTTTTATATTATTTGTTCTTAATCAAAATATGATAATAAAAAAGAATAAGAATATATTATTAAAAAAGTAAAGGGGAAATTGTAAATTTTATTTTGTTAGAAACATTTATATAATTTTTAAATAAAAGGAATCAATAAAAAGAAAACGAAAAAAATGTAACACTCAAATCTTTAGTGAAAAAAGTTAGATTTTTAGAAAAAGCTTAAATTTTACTACATAAACAAAAAATTAGATGAATATATATATATATATATATATATATATATATATATGGAGGGCCTAAGTCCAAAGGAAAACAAAGTTGAACAACAGAAATACAGGGGACTGCAAGCCCAGTGAATCTGCAGGCCAAGATCGTGGTGCAAACTCATATTAGCCATAACATCCGCGCATTGATTGACCTCTATGTGCACATGTTTTATGATGCCTTCCCAATTATTATTCAAACACTCTTTAATTTGGTGTAGGATTCCACTTTCTTCCTTGATGATTGGTTTTCTGGAATCCCCTGCCTCCGAGATTATCTTGTTATCCGTTTGAAGCTCGATTTTCTTTCAGCCACTCCACATAGCAAATCTGAGACCCTCAAGAACACCCCATAATTCAACAACCAGACTACTGCAAAGGCCAATGTTGTTGGAGAATCCTCCAATCCAAATGCCTGAATTGTCCCTAAGAATTCCCCAACAACCAGCTTTTCCATCCTTATTAGCAGCTCCATCAACATTGATCACTCTCAAATCCTCGTAAGACAGAGTTTAGTTAATCCGATGCATGATTTGACGACTGGCATTGAGACGCTGATGAAGCTTCATGCTTATGTTGTATTGCATCGTTCAAATTCAAATATCATTCGCCATCACTAAGGGCATGGCATAATTCTCGTCATAGAGTTTCTTATTCGTCCAAAACCAAAGAGAATGGCAGGTTGTTGCCCATACCGACCACTAATCTTCCATCGTATCATGTCCTAGGTTGTTCTGCAGGTTAAGATTAATTCACCCCTAAATACCTGCATTAAAAAAAACAGTCTAGTATACAACGTTAACAAAAGCAATCCAAACTACTTTAACCTGAAAATTAAAACTTACTGAATTAGTCCTAATTTTATTTCTATTTTTTTAAATAACTTAACAACTTTTCAATATCTTAATAATCTTTATATTTTCAAAATTCTTTTCAATAACATAAAACTTATATATATATATATATATATATATATATATATATATATATATATATATATATATATATATATATATATATATATATATATATATATATATATATATATATATATTGTTACGAAAAAGAAAAAGTTAATAAAAAATAGTAAAAAGCATGAGTTTTATTTTGTTGTTAAAACCTTGAATGAAAATATAAATAAAAAATGACCTAATTTTCTTTATATATATAAAATAGGAGAATAACATAGGTACTGAATCGAAACTGCTCCTATGAATACAAAATCAGCCATGTTGCAGACTGAGACGCAGGTGTTTATACCCGAGGATCTCATCTCCCAGATCATTTCGTCACTCCCTGTAAAATCTCTTGTTCGATTCAAGTGTGTAAGTAATTTTTGGAACACTCTCATTGACGATCCTACTTTTGTGAAACTTCACCTCAAGAAATCCAAATCCTCACCAAATCAGCAATTCACATTAATCACTAATCACGTAAAGCCTAGTGTGGGCCGTGATTGGAGTATCATTCCATACCCTATAAGCAGTTTAGTCGATAATCCGTCTGCTAACTTTGTTGTTGATTCTCATTATCTTTTAAATTTAAAGGATAAAGAATGGTCTATGGCTGGTTCCTGCAATGGATTGATCTGTCTCGTTGGTTATCGTTTCACTAATAGGGCTAATAAACTTCAAGACTACTGGTTGCGATTATGGAACCCAGCCACTAGAAAAATATCTAGAAACATTGGCCATTTTTGTGATGTACGCGGTTTCGTCTTCAGTTTTGGTTGGGATGATTCCACAGGCACGTTTAAAGTGGTTGCGTCGCGCTCTGTTGATCATGGTTATACTACCGAGACGAGAGTTTTCACTATTGGTGATAATGTTTGGAGAAATATTGAAAGTTTGCCGGTTGCTCTTCTTGGTATGGAATGGCGTGGACAGCGTGTAGATAAGGGATATGAATACGGTTGTGTGTTTTTAAATACCACTTTTAACTGGTTGGCCATTCAAAGTTGGGTCCGTCGCCACAATTGGAGGTTTTGTGTGAGGGACATTACTGTTGAAGACCTTGTTATTGTTTCGCTAGATCTGGGGACGGAGACGTACAATACGTATCGGCTGCCTCGGGGTTTTTTTGATAAGCTGCCGCGCCAAGAGCCAACTATTGGTGTGTTGGAAGAATGCCTTTGTTTGTGTTATTCTTATAAGGAAACCGATATTGTTATATGGCAGATGAAGAAATTTGGGGTTGAAGAGTCTTGGATTCTATTTCTTAAAATTAGTTATAACATTCTTCAATTAGACTATGATGTTTCGATCTTGCCATTGTTTCTTTCTAAGGATGGTGATACATTGGTATTGTGTAGTTCTAAAAATGAGGCAGCAATTCTTTATAATTTGAGAGATAATAGTATGCGGCAAATAGAAGTTAGAGCGCACAAAACTAATATTGATGATGGAACTTACAATTCGTTATACTTGAGCCTGGCCCAGCGTTATGTTGAAAGCTTAATTTCAGTTTGCTGAATGTAAGTACATGATCTATGGTTTACTTGTTTGAATTTATGTAAATTCATATATATTGTTTTCATAGTAATAGATTGTGTGAATACTCGGTTTTATGATTGCTTAGGTTGATTGTGTTTTATTTATTTATTTAATGACTATCTACTTTCACATGTTTCGCTGACCTTTATGCGATTGGATGCCATTTTTTTTTACTGCTTTATCAGTTTTCTTGGTTGCTGGTGGAAGTAATTGTCAAGAATCATCACATGAGACGCTTCATTATTGAGCTGAAAATAGAAGAATAGGATGTTGGAGATTATTACACATGATGGAAGGTGAAAGGAAAATTGTTCAGTGTTTGATTACATGTTGGAATAAAGGACTAATCCTCCTGGTATCATAGGCTGAATATGTGTATCTGGTTTTTTTTTTTTTTTATGTTACAATGAAATAATGTGAATTCATATAAAGAATCACATTTTGTATCTGCCAGATTGCAACAAATCCCTCTTACAAGGAGGTAATCATGAATGACAAAATGTTTCAAACCCTTTTTGATTTTGTATCTTCATCTTTTTATGTACAAAAAAGAAGAAAAAATTGATATATCTAGAGTTAATAAACAAATCGTCTTTCTCTTCTCTTCATCTTTTGAAGCTATAGCCATTGTTTTTTTAGCTTAATCAATGGCGTGATGTTGGACTTCTCATGCCTCCTATGTTTTCAAGGTAAGACACTTTCTTATCAGTCACTATAGTTGGAAGTTTGTTAAGCTTTCCACTATCAACGTCTTTGTCCGAATCATCTGAATTAGCAAGGGAATCCTTTTTATTCATATCTGATTCACCTTGCTCGTTGTTCCAACCCATGAAATCCGATAGTGTCATCGAACCAAGTGGTTCCGCGCTGCTGCTCCTTTCGGCGTCTTCTTTTAGTGTTGGACACTTGTCTGGCTTTGGAACTGGATTTCTTACACTGCTTTTTCTTCCTTGTGACGGACTTACCGTTTGACAATCTGCGTGGAGAACATCTTCGATTCTCGATAGTACTGTAAATGCCAAACTTTCCAATATTCTTGAATAGCTTTCAAGAATAGCTTGCCCTACATCCTGACAAAATAAATTTAACTTGTCAGAACAGTAAGGTTAAACAATAACACAATAATTGATTACAATGTTCGGTTCGATAGAGACGTTGCCATAACATGTACTTACTCGGTTGAATTGGATTTTGCTTATATCTAATGAAGATTGAGGAAGCCCTGGAAATCTATGCTTCAAGAGAAGTAAGATAGTTTCTGCCCTCTCTTCAAAGAGTTCTCTTTTCTCAATACTCACAGCAGAACCCCAAGCTGATTTTGTATCTTTTTGGTTCATCTTCCTCTTCCAAATCACTATTGATGCCTCAATTCTGTTCTTTAGGTCTAGAATTTTGTGTTCCGATGACATATCCACTGTCGCTAGGAATTGATCGGGATCAAAAAATTCATCGGTAATATTACGGTAGATCAAGTCCCCTAGACTTGCTCTTCCATTCTATAAAATGAAGAAAGAAAACCAAAATTCATAAGTTCTCGCCGTCTCTCAAATGTTTAAATTCAAATATTTCCTAATTCTCTTGACTTACCTTAGGTAGGGATTCGATATAGCTTTCAGGAATCTCCATTTCTGATAGAGTTTGAGCATTTATAGCCATTGCTGCTTTAAGTACTTGATTCACACAATCTTTCTGATACTGCAAAAACCTTCTTGCTCCATCAGATAAACCATCTACAGGTACTTTAGGTGTTGGTAACCACCACTTGTCCTCATTTTTACCTTTTGACCTATCCGGATCGTCCGCATCTTTCGATACATAATAGAATTCATTTTGGTCTTTGAAGTTATCTAGACAATCCTGCTCATCATCGCAAAACTCGGGTTAATCAGAAGGACTAAAAATATATTTAACTAAAAAATAATGATCGTATTTAGTTGAAGATTTGAGATATTACAATAAGCATTGTATCAAGCTTTCTCAAGGCGGGGATATTCATGTGAAGATCGGTTCGTTGTCGCGTTGTCATAATCTATTCAATCAAAGATAATTGTTACTATCTGACATAAGAAAAGAAATGACGATGAACCAAATATTACAGGAGATTAGAGGGAAGTTTTTCTGTTACCTCCATGCTTGAACCATCCTTGCCTTTCTGTTGAGTTGGAACCATTTCAACAACGTAATCAGTGACCGAAAGAAGCCAGTCGATTTCTTTTCTCCATCTCCCTTTCCTTTCGGTCGCCATTGGCTCGAGACGCTTTTGTTCTCCGAAAACAGCAGCTGCATTAATTCTCAGTCAGAAAAGATCTTTAAATAATTTGAAACATTTCCTGAAAATGGAAGGAAAAAACACATTGTTTCTCCATCAAAATTCAAGAAATATATATTGCAAACACTTCATCTTATCTCAAACAGAAAGAAAAATATAACATCATACCAGCAAGATTTGTTAATGCATTTGACAATGCCAAAGCTGAAGAAACACCTTTTCCTCCACCAGACATATCCTCTCCCAATAGAAGTTTAGCAAATCTCTCCTTCATCTGTTCGATTTCTGAATTAAATCCAACCATATACAATATTAAACTTATATAAAAACAAATTCAATAATATGCATCACATTGATTAACAAGTTCGATCTCTGACTCATGCATATGAAAAAATATACATCAGAGATGTCAATCTCTTAAATGAATCTCTATCATCATGAGGGATTTATCTCCGCACTTGCGTGCAGATGATATGTCAGAAATCTAGATATAATAATAATAATAATAATACATATTTACCTAGTAATATCTTTTCTTTGGCTTCTTTGGCTACAATTTCCTCCTTGATTGTCCTTGACTTGTTAGGAAGAGGATTGTTAGGAAGAGGATTGTTAGGAAGAGGATCATGTTGAAGAGGTTTTGATCCTTGGCTTCTTGATGAAACAGGATCATCTTCTGAAGAAGGATCTAATGCGCTAGCACTTTCAATGCTTAAACTTTTTGTATGCCTCCCTGTATTCTCAAACATTCCTTTAAAATGGAATAATTTGGATTTGTAAGTTTCCTGTTCTTGATCAATTGCTCTAACCATTTTCCTTTTAATATTCTCTTAAAAAATTTCTCCCTTTTTTTCTATTAAATATTTTCCAAAGAAAATTCTAAAGGGATGATGATGAAGAATAAGCAAGAATAAAACATGGGGTTTCTTCCATTTTTAACTCCCTATAGAAAATTTTGTTACTTGCAATGCAAGGGAGAGAAGAAAACGCCAAGGGGGAGATTAAGCCAAATGAAACAAAAAGGGGATAATTTTTTTATTTTTTTAATTTTTGGTTTTTTTTAGGAGAAAGAGAATTGAGAAAAAGGTTGGATGTGATTATTTGATGGAGTGGTTTGTGATGGTTTTTTTTCATTGAACGTGGGGTGCATGTTGTTAGAAATTAATTAATGGGTTTAAGAGTTGGGAGAAATAAAGAAACAATGAATAAAATTTACACTTTTCTTGATGTTGTGTTTTGGCAATGATTTGTTAAATTGGGTGGTGGAGTTAAGATTCTAATTTGAGAGTCAAATGATGCTAAAGACTAGGGAAGACAGACATGAAAGCTTACATCAATCAACATCACATGTCAAACACTTGAAAAAGATTGGCATCTCATTATTTAGGTACAACTATCTTACTTTACTATTAATTGTCTTTAAATATAAATGGCATTCATAGTATTATTTATTCTAAAATACACAATCTTTTTTGCTAAAAAAACTTTTTTTCTTTTTTAAAAAAAAGTTCAATTAGAATTCATCAATTGAACAATGGGAAATGGAATGTTGTAGATTCAAACCTGCTGCTCAACCTATATTATAGATGTATATATATCAACTGTATTGTTTTAACATGATAAATATATGTATTATTAATACTACTTATTCATTTCTTTTTGTCTAGAACTCGTATTTTTTTAAGAAAGTCTAGTAAATAAAACATTACTTTAAATATAAGATAATGCAATTGATTTAAATACTCATTTTTTATATTATTATAATTAAATTATTATTTATGTAAATATTAATTTTGCATAGTTCAAAACAAATTAATACTAATAATATTGAGTTATGTTTGGAAAAAAAAATAAACGCACCTCGTAATTTGAATAAACCAAAATTAAATATTTGTTTAGACTCTAAAAGTATACTATTACTTTTTATTTTAATTATTATAATTTTATTTATTTGGTTTTATTCTAATCTTCGGACGCATTCATTCTCCAACAAAATTATGAAGAATTTAATTGAAATACACTGACAGGGTAAAAGGATTTTACACTGTCAGTTAATCATAGACGTCAGATATTAAAAGAAGTTTGACTTTTATTTTAAAAATCTATAAAGTAATACAAACAGATGATGGTGATGAATCGACGATATAAATTTTTTTACTCTGACAGTGTATAGTAATTAATCTCAATTATGAATACTCTCCATTTTTATTGCAAATGAAGTCTGAATTTCATCTTTATATCATACATCCGAATTTCAATCTCTAGATTTTTCCTTTGATAATGTTTTTCACTTTTTGATAGTAAGTTAGATGAAATTTGAATTTATTTTAATAAACTTACATTATAAGTCATTATATAGTTGTCATTCAATAATAACATCAAAACATAAGAATATATATATATATATATATATATATATATATATATATATATATATATATATATATATATATATATATATATATATATATATATATATTCACACACACGCCAATGTCAAATACAAAATGTCACAATGTCATAAGCAATCCAAATACAAAGTATAATACAAAATGTTAAAATATACAAAATAAATTTGTATTATTGCGTATATCTAACGCTCATGTTCCTTCTCCACCACAGGTACTACAACACATATCATGTCTCTCTTAAAATGGCATGTAGAGTGGTCATCTGAGGAGTGTCTTCCTTAAACTTGGTCGTAGTTATGCCCTCTCTCCCTTTGGAGGAAAGTGGCAGGAGCAACAAGGATGGTGTCTCTGGGTATACCCTGGATATACCTAAACTGGCATATGACTCGTTGAGGTAGACGGGGGTACATAAGTTAAGCCCCACATGCTAGTCATCCAGAGTGTAATGCCATCACCTCTAAGAGTTATGTCTCAATGTGATCATCGTACGACAACTAGTTAATATCATCCAACACGATGTAGTCAAGAGCAACTCATAATGGCTTGGTCGCCTGATTCCCTCTGAGTGGGATGATCGACCTCGCACGTGGCAAGGCCTCTAAATAGTTATTTACATATGCTCAGTTGGCGATGCATGGGAAATGTTGGTGAATATATGCTTGAAAGGGTTTAGATTAAATATTAGTAACAGAATAATGTAGCATATGTATTATGATGTTAATATTAGTAAAGGTCTAAAAGAAACCGTAAATGGACAGTTGTTTCCACTCAATTGTTGAGTCTTCCATATACTACCATCCGCTAGTTTGGATTAGAGGTACACCAAACAAGAGATCCCCTCCCCCAATTATATACTCATTGATCCCCTCCCCAAATTATATACTCATTGATCCCCTCCAAGTCAATAAAATATCTAAGGTATATAACATCAACATAGGTCTCACTTTTGTCCACAAAAATGGATGTACCTGCCATAACTAAGAAGTATGACATCAATGCATATGCTTTATGGTATGCCACCCATGCATCATCACCATAGGCGCCCACAGTTATAGCCAAGTGGCCCTCATATAGATCAACCAATAATGAAAACCTAGCATGATATCCTCTTGTGTCATCTAACTCCTGCTGAGTTTTTCTTGGATCAACTTCCAATTAAGTTACCACTATGTTTAGCGCCTCAAGTTTGATGGTCATATAGTAGTTTAATAGTTTTCCTTGGATCGAAAGATGAAGAAGACATGAGACATCATCCAGTTTTATTGAAATCTAACCTATCAGAAGATGAAATCACGACGTCTCTACATGTCATCACTCCACAAAAGCAGACAATAAGCCATTATTAATATAAACATAGATAATCCTGCATATATCGTCCAACCCAAATAGTTGCATGGCATCTTGAAACCATGGCTCATTAGGTTGCACCAACTTTGCAACCTTCAAACCAAGGCTGATACACTTTAACATATCATAATACTGCATTAAAATAAATACATCATCAGACAATTAAAATATAATAACCCAAATGTTTAAAAGAGTAATTAAAAAAATCATACTACCTCTCCGTCCCATATGTGTCTAGCTGCATGGTCTAGATACAGTGGAATTAATGAAAGGTATGAGGGGCCTCCTAGGAAACCCCCTGGGCCATCTAGGGCAGCAGCGATTTTTGGGACATGAGGGGATTCTGGGGCAGCAGCAGACACGTGAATCCAGGAAGAGGATACCAAAGACACGTGAACCCATGAAGACGACCCATTACTAGCTAAATAATTCTCTCCAACAACAAGTCGTGAAGGTATAGCTTTGCCCTATGAATATAAGCATGTTTGGACACTCTACGACGTCTCAATCTTTTTTGGTTGTCAGTCTGCAATCAAACAAGCACAGTAGAGAGATTTTTTCTTCAATCTTTGGACTAAGGGTCCAAATTGTACAATCCAAACCGCATGCAAATCAGAACCAATACCTAATAACAAAGCATGTGAACCCTAAGCTCTTGTGCTCAAAAACTCGATACAAGTAAGTTTAGGAAAAACACACAAAAAAAGTTATATTTCATTTAAGCCTAAATTATCATACATATGTTCTATTAAGGTAATACATGCATGTGAAATCAAAAAAGGAAAGAGAATGAGTAACCTACCAATGCAATAGAGATGGACTTCAAATAAGTGCAATGTAGTGGAGTAGAGATGTGATAAAATTTAATGCAATGGATATAAGTTATGAGAAGGCTTGAAAATAAAGAGAACAAACTCTGTAATCACAGCTCTCAGTATTCTCTATTCTTGCTCTTTTTGCATAAATGAAAATGTGAAGGGAGAGGGAAAAGTGCGAGTTTACTTAAAAAAACATATGGATTTCAATCTCTGGATAAAATCTGAATCTTAGAATCTATATCTTTTTTAAATTGTGTGGTCATAAATCTAATTTGGATGTGATTTGTTAGGCGCGTCCGGATTCCAATCTATGGAGTTTTTTAATATTTAACTTTAAAAGTTATTTCCAATATCAAAATATGGTTTGTATGTTAAATGTGTATGGATTTTAAAATCCGGAATTGAGGGTTATTTTTAAAATTTCGCCAAATTGCGTAAATAACACATGGGGTGTAATGAGTAAACCCTTAAATTTATGAGTTTGATTCGGTATGTAATGCTTTAATTTATTTTTTTCTCTTATATAATTAAAAGGGATTGTTCATTACACCCCGTATATTTCTCAAAAATCCTATAAAAATCTAAAAGAATACTTTTGTAACTGTTGTTAATATTTAACATTTCTTTATGAAATACTAGCAGAATGTTCTGCGGGTAAGTTAACATCTAGCTATCTAAATTTCTCGTGAAATTTATTCAATAATTTTCTACGAATTGTTATTTTGCATCAAACTTCATAGTAACACCAGAAGTCTACCATTTCCTATGAATAATATAGACAATTTTTTTCTACATGTAATTTTATTTGGATGTTATTTTTCGAACACATCTTTTAACCATTTTTTAAATGAAATCATAAGTATAACATGATATAGGATGCGTCCAGAAGTTAACTTCCGGATAAGGTCATTTACAAGTCATTTATAAGATTTAGGAGAAATACTTAAGATGTAATAAACAACCACCTAATTATGAATTACTATATGTCATATTTAAAAAAAATTACTCCAATCCTTTTTTCTTATAAAATAGTTGAACATCTTATTTTTATTCTTTTAAAATCAAAATATCTAAATATTATAAAATACTTGAAAAAATCAAAGTTTTATTATGGCATTGCTTAAAATTTTATAAAATACTTGCAACTTGCGAATATTTTATCAAAACTAAACTACGACATCCTACATAATTAAATCATGATTCCCAAAATGATAAATATTTGTGGTTGATAATGATCATGTTATTTTTAGAGTGATCGATTTTGTGGTTGATAATGACATGTTGTTTTTAAACTGATGGTCGAAATAATAGTGAAAATAATAATTGAAGTAGTGTTTGACAATCATTAATAGTGGCGTAATAACTTTTAAAAGATATATATAATTTAAAATTTATTTTAATAGGCAAGTTTTAATAAAAAGACACTACTTTAAAATTAAATGAAAAATAAATTCAACCTCATTTTTGTCACCGTGTAGAAGTGGGAGCCTAATTCATTATACTTTACCGACCAATTGGTCACTCCTATTTTTTTTAATGTTATATATGAAAATGATAGGAAAACCCCTTATTATAAGATAATTATAGTACTACTACTCGTGAAGTCCAAAATGTCCAATAGTTTATAAATTCTACTAAACTTTGTTTTTGTAAAGATGCCACCAGCACGTACCTTACTCTTTTATTAGATTTTATGGCCATTATATAGGGTGTCATAAGTTCTCCACCCTGTCATATCATTGAAAATTTGTAGTTGAGCACTACAAATCTTTTAGTTTTGAATTAAATAAGATCAGAAAATCCATGAACATGGATCCTCGGTACTCACTTCAACCTCTATGTTATTCTCTCTTTCTCTCATTCATGACGTGTTTGGGTAGAGAGATCAGAAGCAAGAATACAAGAGAAGCTTTTACATTTATAGGAAATAATTCAAAATCATTTTCTTATCTCATTTATTTCAACTCAAACAATCATATATTGTAATACCCCATGTATTGTTCTAAAACATTATCATAAAAAATTTATGGTAAAATATTAAAATTCCATATTGAAATTTTTAAGGAAAGAAAATCCATTTGGCTTTCTAAAATTAATCATCGAAGAAATAATGAGGTAATGTCTTGTTGCGCTATGTTATACTCCAAAATTTATTCTACTTTTATTTTATTTTATCTGACTTAGGCTAACCCTAAATTATTCACTCTAGCCTTCATAGTATATATGTCATCAGATCATTCATCGTTTCTTGTAACAATATCGAACTTATCTGAGGCATCATAAGAAGACATTGCATTTCGTCAGGTCAAGTGGCATTTCATTAGTCAAGTGGTTCAATAGTCAATTTTGAATTAAACATCATTCACTATCACGGATATTCTCATGTTGTTGACTTTTACGGTTTAAGTTGACTATTTCTTATCTATGTTGACTTTTGACTGTTATTGTCTTTTGTTGACTTTTTATAAAATTTGACTATTTCATTTGTCATTAGTTACAAGACCATATCCATGTATTCAACTATATTTAGTTATACTAGTGATTCAAGTAAGTCACTTAATGAACTTCTGAATCATTATATATAATGTTATCGGTGCAGATCTATAGCAGATCTATCATATTATTGTTTTGATTTCTATCAATTTCTTATGCTAATGAAACATTAATGATTTTGCAGTAAAAATGGAAAGAGAGTGTTATTTATATTGTCGGATTAATAAGACATATTTTTTCTAAATTTGCATAGAGCACTCCAATTCTCATAAATCACCTCTATTGTCTAGTATATATTATTTTCTTATATTTCAATCTCTGCATTATTCGTTAAATAGCTTTCAATAGGACTTTTGATATCAGATTTTTTCAGAAGACAGTCCCTAGCAAATTTTAGTTGGCGAACAACAACTCTAATGCCAATTTGATCATCTGGATTGCCTGCAGTGCAGGACATGCCAACTCCCATAATTGCATCCACACACTGAATTTGTAGATTAATGTCTCTAGCAGAGACATCATCGTAAATGAGGGATATCAGCTGAGGGTCAATGACTTGAACAATCTTGTTTTTGAATGTTGATTGCACCTATTTTGTTATGCTCAGGTTTACACTGAGAAGAGCTCTAGTAACATTATCCCAAAACTACATACATCTCATGTTGCCTGTCGCACCACAAAAAATATATGAGCGCATCGCACGCTCGAAGATAAAACAGACTCGCCACCGAACTTTATTTATTTCAAAGGAAAGGGAAAATATCGATAAAATTCAGGTGAAGAGAAAAAAGGTAAGGATGTCGGTTATGCAAGGAGGAGGTATTATCATCCCTCACATCCATTGTACTCAAGAGAAACCATTTTTATTGTTCTTTGCACGAATAAGTGTTGCTATCTAAAGGTTAATTGCAAATAATAAAAGGGAAAAAATAAGTTTATTAATTAAAGTGCTTGCCAAGGATTCGAATCTCGTGTCTACGTATTCTCATGGTGCAATGAGAAAATCAGAGCTTCGTAGTTCATGGTAGAAAATAGGAATGCGTTGGTTGATTGTAGGGAACGGTTATAATCGTAACCTAGAAGTGTGTATACGTTAAGGAACATATCATAACAATTATTTTATGCAAAGAAAGAAAGTTATTTTTGGAAAAAGTTTGTGTGATAAAAGAAAAAAGAAAGAGTTGCTTGAACATGAGTAAAAGAAAAAGAAAGAGAACCTACTTGAATTGAAACATAATTGCTTGAATAGGGAAAGTGGTATTAAGATGTCGTGGAAGTATTATTTGGACCAATGGTTGTGTTTTTTGAAACCATAGATAGGTACGTCTGAACCAAAAGGCGTGGAGTTCACCAATAAATGATATGGCCAATGCAAGATTGTAGGATTTTTCCTAGACCCAGGGATCAAGACCTACAATAAGTGGTTTTCTCCTAAGCATGAAACTTACAAGGAAAACATGCATGAAAGGGGTTTGCCTAAGCATGAGACTAACAAGGCAAGTATGAAATGGTATGTCTAAGCATGAGACTAACAAGACAGACATGCATGAAGAAAGAGTTTGCCTAAGCGTGGAGCTTATAGAGAAAACATAAAAGGAAAAAGGAGTATGCCTAAGCATGATACTAACAAGGCATATATACATGAGCATGATGGGTTTTCCTAAGCATGAGACTAACAAGGAAAATATGGAATGGTCTGTCTAAGCATGAGACTAACAAGATATACATGCATGAATAGAGAGTTATGATTCAAAGATGGGCATTTAACCATGAGGTGATTAACCCAAAGAATGTATGGAAGTCCAAATAATATAGTGTTTGGTCCAAAGGGAAGTGTATTGTTGATGTTGATTCTTGCAGTATGAAGTGTTGTATATGGAGAAGAAGACTTGACAGTTATTCGATTTGAATTGCGCTAAAGTCTATGAATTGAAGCGAAAACTTTGAATAACAGGGGTCTACGACCCGTGTCCAAAGATACTCAGAACAAGGATATGAATAATCCCTCTCATTCTTCTTTGTTGCTTAAGGATCGTGGCGCACAATTCACATCATACCTGACAAGTATTGAAGATTAATCTTTTTGTTGTGCTTGAATATCCAGTGATCTAATCTTGATGTCGAGAGCCTTCAAAGCCTTGAATATGAAGCTTGACTTGGTTTGATAAATCAAGTACAGTGTGAGTGTAAATGACTAATTCACTCAAATGATCAAGGGACTTATGATCATTTGAATGAATAAGAATTTTAATGGGAGCATGTAATGTAATTGTAGACAAGTCTAAGACAAGGTCCAATATGAAGTGCAATTAATTGATTAAGGTTGAATTTGATCAATTAATTAAGGGACAAAGATCATGCTAGAAATATATTAAGCACATGGAATTATGGAAAAGCTATAAGGCATTAAAAATTAAAATTTAATCATGTCAACTCTAATGTCTAAGTAAACATGAAATAAACTTAAAAAGAAATTAGCAATTAAACTTAGTTAAAATATAATCCTAATTAATTAAATTCTAAAAAAAACAAATCCAATTAAAATTAATTTTATCTATTAAAAATATTTATTTAAATGTGTATTCTTAATATTTTTTTATGTGTTTTAAAAATATGATTAAGAAAATTAAAGAAAAATTAGTGAGTCTAAAATCCAATTAATTCCTAATTAAATCTAACACTAATTATGTATTAATCTATTTTAATTAAAAAAATGTGTATTCATAGACATTTGTGTATTTTTTCCATGAATTAAATGAATTAAAAAAAAGAGAAGAAACAAAGAAAAAAACAAGTCAACAAGGGGGTGCAGGTCCAATAGGGGGCGTTGAAAGTAAAAAGGGTCCAAAAAGTCACCAAAACACGATCAATAGTCCAGAAAGGAAGTCAACACATGGAAGAGATATGGTCTGCAAGATGGAAAGGATGAAGATCTGACGGCCTTGATTTTGGTTGCACATTATACATGCATGCATGTGATCAACATTTTTGTGCTTTCTCTATTTTGTCTTATTCACTGGGCAGAACCAGTGACAATGTGCCATGTGGTGTAGAGAGAGAAAGAGAAAAGGAAAAAGGTCAGCAGAATATGTGTCAACATTCTGTACATTATGGGTTTATTACTCATTTCTTCATTATTTCTCTCATGCATTCAAGAGCTTAATCCACTAAAATTTCCAAATCAAATAAACAATATGCAAATAATTATCAACATACTTTATTTTTCACAAGAAATCCAAATATGTGATCGAATTTTGCAAATGAGCCGCGAATTTTGAAGAATCGGGAGAAAAAGTCAAGAACAAAGTGTATAAAAAATCGATTAATTCACATTCATTATAATGACTCGTGAAAAAATAATCACATATTCAGAATCATGACAAAAAATCTCTTTTAATGATATATTCACATGTTATTAATAGTTAATAATTAAAAAATTATTATTTTCAAATTTATGTGTCTTATGCAAAAATAAGTGATTGATCTAATAAGCAATTCCAAAATAGTAGCTTAAATTAATCAACAAGTAAACATCTAATAATTCATGGCAAGAGTGTGGAAGAGATGACAAATTACCGACGGAGTGGAGATTTGCTCTGATGAGTGTTGAAAATCAGAGTGTTGAAGAGAAACCTGAAATACTTCAAGAATAAGTTCCTTTAATCCAATTAACTTTCAAGCTTGATGATTATTTTTATGATGAATGATATATAAGATGAATCTTGAATGTAGAATATTGATTAACAAGCTTGAATTGATGAACTTTGGATGATAATTGTTGATAAATCTTGATGAACTTTAGATGATGATTGTTGATGATAATATATGAATTGTTGATTGATAATTTGCGGAAATTGAATTGTGGTTGTCATACGGTGAACTGACTTGGGGTGTTTTGCTTTTTATCGCAATGTCGCGGATAGCAAGAGTCGCCACCGACTTTTCTTTTATCCAATAAGGAAAGGTGGAAAAGAACAGGAAAGACCTCAATAGATTTTGGGTTCGGGAGGTACATTATACAAAGGGAAGGTGTTAGCACCCTTTGTATCCATGGTTATCCATGGGCTCTTAATTGCTGGATCACTTATCTTTTTGTCTGAAAAAGTGTCGGTGGATTGCTTAAAAATGTTTGAAAGAGAGTTTAACTTTGTAATGATTCTCGTATGAATGTATACAAAGTATTTATCTCGTTTAATTTTGAAAGCGGTTTAGAAAAGGTTTTGAAAAGAGAATTTAACTTTGTAATGATTCTTGTATGAATGTATACAAAGTGGTTATCTCGTTTAGTTTTGAAAGTTGTTTAGAAAAATATGACTCGGTAATGATTCTAGTATGAATGTATACCAAGTGGTGATTTTCTAGGATTTGTAAAGTGTAAAGTGTGAGGGGTGGAAAATGTTTTAGGTTATGATCCAGTAATTGAGAGTTATACCTTCCTAAGGTCGTTATGGGCATTTCCTATCCTTATGAGGGTAAAACTGTCCTTACTATTGAGAAGTAAGTAATTTTACCCTTTGGATGTTTAAGGGTCACCGTAGGGTCATCGATAGGTCATTGAAGGCAACAGTTGTAAGGATACCTTAGCATTCGAAGGGACGATCATCATTTAACCGTAGGCTACACCGAAGGGTCATCGGGGGACAAAATCGTATTTTCGAAGGCAACATCCGAGGGACCATGATTTATTTTATGATGATTTAACCGAAGGGTCTTTGCTAAGTGTATCCCTACATTCGCGGGGCATGACCGTAATACCGTGTTATCGTAAGGCAAAAGAGAGGTCCAAGATCACATATTTAAAAGCCATATTTTAAAGTTAATTAGGTAATTAGGATGAATCTCCACATTAAAATTAATACATTAAAATTAATACATTAAAATTAACACATTAAAATTAATCAAGTAATTTAGGGCGAATCTCCACAAGGTATCCCACAAATAAAGTGGAAGACCTAACGGCAATCTTTTCCTGGGCCATATGAACCTTTGCAAAATTCAACAAACGGGTTAGCATACCAAAGCAGGGTGTAATCGAGGAGTTGCACCAAAGCAGTAATAGTATCAGGTAAACAAAGCATGGTTATAATAAAACAGGTCAGAAGGGCAAAGATCAAAACAGAACGAAAAAACAGCGGCATCCATTACAACAATTCAAGGTATCCAGGCATACTTAAGTCTACATACAGAACCTCAAATATATTTATGAATTCAATTATAATATCACATGGGAATTCGGAACGTAAAGCGGCGATAGTAACGCAAACCTGTTTGCAATTGAATTGTAACCTTGAATTGGCACTCTTAGGGTTGATGCCGGATTGAGTTGAGCGGTGCCGCCGGCTTTTCCTTCAGGGCTTCCTTTAAACAACAAATTAAAACGAAGGAAATAAACTAGATCCTAACGTAAGGTTAGATTCGGTAAAAAGGTGCGCAATAGTTTCCATTGCAGAAACTATTGTGCGAAAAGAATTAACTAAATGCTAAAAAGGAAATGGGAAATTGCAAGGGGAGCAGTGTAATCAACAATGACTAAGCTACTGGAAAAGAAACTATGCAAAAGCAAAAACGGCAAAAGAAAAAAAATGTGGAAAAGCCTCCCCTTTTTAGGTTTTCTTCGTGGCTATTTATATATGCTTCAGTAACCCGTTGCCAAAAGGTCTTCAACGTGCGCGTGGATATAGGGCCCAACATTCCTCAAGTCTCTTCAAGTCTCTGAGGCGTTACTGGCGCCCAAAAAGTAGGGGAATGGTGTGACGTTCGTCACACCATGTGTGACGTCCGTCACAGGGATGCGCAAGGCGTGACGCTCGTCACAGCCTCTGTGACGCTCGTCACAGGTGCAATACCCGAGTTCTTGTATTTTGGGCTGGGCCTTGCTATTTGGTTCGTTTTTCCTCCTTTTTGCACCTCTTTTCCTCCAATTCTACTTGTGTTTCCAAATAAGCCACCTGAGACAAATAGGAAGAAAAATACCGCGTAATATCCAATAATATAAAGTGACCTGAAATAAATGATGATAAAATTTAATTGAATTAAGCCTTAAAATATGATATAATTTCATGTTATCACTAGGCGAGCGTGTAGCGAACAGGCCAGTTTGGGCCATTTTCATTCGTGAGCTGAGCCTTCGTTCCTTTAAGATCAGTGCCGTAAAAATGGGTCGGAGTGCCCTGAAAAACGTCTTGAAATATTAATGGGCAAATTTTGGGGTATGACAGTGGTTAAGTTCCACCATTTTAGAACTTCAATGTGAAGTTCTAAATGGTGATGAAGATGAACTTTGGTGATGGTGAGGGAGAAGATGAATTGAGAGAGAGAATTTGAGAAGAAAAAATGGTGGGAAAGTAATGGTTAATTGTGAATTTTCTAAGTTAGGTTAGTTAAGGCCAAAATTATGAAAAATGACATGTTTATATAGACTTTGTAAATGAATGATCACCATTGAATTGTGATCCAAATAATAGGTTTACCAATTGTTAGAAATTAATTTAATCCTTAGTTCCAGATCACCAATTTCAACCCTTGGATTAATTCTTAAGAATGGTTAGGATTGAATGAAAAAATGGAAGTTAGGATTTGTGTTTGTTTGGAAGTTATTTGTGTTAGTTTAATGGTTATGGTAGTTAAAGGTTAATTGGGTAATAGAATGGTTGTGAAGAATGAGGTAGTTAGAGACCAATGATGTTTGAGTTTAGCAAAAATATCAAGTTGGAATGTAGGGCAAATGATCACTAGTAATTAACTTGAATTTGAATGCTTTTGCCTTGATTGTTCTACCACTTTTGGCTTAAATTTTTAGTGAATCATCTCATGATTTTAAGTGCTTTTGGGAAGTAATTTTGTGTTGAAAATAAGCACTTTTGAATGGTGTAAACTCAAGAATCAAATTCTGAATTTTCGGGCTTGAAACAATGTGAAAATTAACATTTGACATAATCATGACACAAGTTATTTGTGATGAATAATGATGAATCTATTGATCACATGCTTATAGAATAGGTCTAGGAAAATTCAGAAGTCAAAACCGAGTCAATGGTCGAAAGTTGAATAAAATTCAACAGTTGACCAGAAAGTCAATTGTTTGACCAAAAAGTCAACTATACAAAAAAGAGTGTAATTTTTTACCCTTTTTCCTTGTAATCCATTCTTTTTTAATTGTATCTCAAGAAATATGCATTGTACCATTCCAAAAAATGAATGAAATCTTTCTTTTATTTCAACTTTGCCTTTTTCTTTGAATCTAAGCAATAATTTGAATTAAGTAATAATCATTACAATCTCCCAGCTAACCATGAAAAGAGATGATCTGCACCACAAGTAATATGAGAAATAAATCCAAACAATTACCACATAATATCCTCCTCGAAAAATCCATTTAAACTAAATAAATCCATTATTGTCGAACATTTGGCATAAATTTGTTATAATATACAAATGCCGATGAATGACCTAAATGCATGATCACATAGACAAATCTATGCAAATGAACAAAACCATAATCCAGGTGAATTGAATGAGGAGGTGCTAATATTACCTTTTCAGTACTAGTCTGCGTTGATTATTAACACTCGTTTGTGTTGACATTCTCTTTTCAATACTCGTTTGTATTGATTTCCAACACTCGTCCATGTTGACATTCTCTTTTCAATACTCGTCCATATTGATTTCCAACACTCGTTCGTGTTGAGACTCTCTTTTCAATACTCGTCCATGTTGACACTCTTTTTTCAGTACTCGTCTGTATTAATTTCCAACACTCGTCTATGTTGACATTACCTTTTCAATACTTGTCTGTATTGATTTTCAACACTCGATCATGTTGACATTTCCTTTTCAATGCTCGTCCGTATTGACTTCTAACTCCCTTCCGTGTTGATATTCTCTTTTCAATACTCGTCCGTTTTGATTTCTAACACTCGTCTGTGTTGACACTCTCTTCTAAGTACTCGTCTGTATTGATTTCCAACACACGTTTATGTTGACATTCTCTTTCCAAATCTAGTATATATTGATTTCCAACACTCATCCATGTTGAACTCTCTTTTTAATACTCGTCCGTATTGATTTCCATCACTCGATAATGCTAATCTTACCCTTTCAATACTTGTTTGTATTGACTTATGACACTCGTCTGTGTTAATCAATTTCCAACGCTCGTCTGTGTCGATCTATTTCACCAATAGAACGTTTTAGTCAATCCTCAGTAGAGTCGTCAACTATCATACTGTGAAAAATACCTGAGCGCATCACACGCTCGTAGATACAACAGAGTCTCTACCAAACTTTATTTATTCCAAAGGAAAGGGAAAATATCGATAAAACCCAAGGGAGGAGAAATGTGTAAGGAAGTTGGTTATACAAGGGGAATGTATTAACACCCCTTACATCCATTATACTCAACAAGAACCATTTTGATTGTTCTTTTCACGGATGAGTGTTATTATTGAAAGGTTACTTGCAATTGGTTTTAATTAAGGGGAAAATAGTTTATTAATTAATGTGCTCGCCAAGGATTCAAACCCTTGTACCTACATATTCTCATAGTGCAATGAGAGAATAAAAGTTATGTAGTTCATGGTAGAAAATTACGTATTTGTTGGTTGTTTTTAGGAAACGATGTTATAATCATATCCTAGAAGTGCTTTGACGTTAACTAATTTGATCCAAGTTTGGATGCTTTAAGCTTTTAGTCTGACTGTTAAGGAATGTATTATAATTTCTCATTCATGAAGGAGATTGTTTTTTGGTAAATGAATTGAAAAAGTTTATGAATAAGGTGAAGGTGTCATTAAGTTGGTATTTGTACCAAGATTGTATTGTTTAAACCCATAGTGAGGTGTCTGGACCAGGAGTGTGATAATTAACTTGATTTTGGACGCTTTTGTCTTGATTTTTTTTACCACTCTTGGCTTGAATTTTTAGTGAATCATCCCATGACTTTAAGTGATTTTGTATTGAAAATAAGCACTTTTGAGTGGTGTAAATTCATGGGTCAAATTCTGAATTTTTGGGCTTGAAACAATGTTGAAAAAATAAACCATGGAAGTGAAGCTTTATGGAAGATGAAATTTGTTGGAAATTAGCACTTGACATAATCATTACACAATTTATTTGGGTTGAATGATGGTGAATCCCTTGATCAAATGCTTGTAGAATAGGTCTAGGAAAATTTAGAAGTCAAAACCGAGTCAATGGTCGACAGTTGAACAAAAGTCAACAATTTACCAAAAAGTCAACTATTTGACCAAAAAGTTAATTGTACCAAAAATATGTAATTTTTTCTCTCTTTCATTGTAATACATTCTTTTGATTTGTATCTCTAAAAATATTCATTGTACCGTGAATTTCCAATAAATGAATGAAATCTTCCTTTTATTTCAACTTTGTCTTTTTCTTTGAATTCTAGCAATCATCTGAATTAAGTAACAATCATTCCAATCTCCCAGCTAATCATGAAAAGAAATGATCCATACCACAAGTAATATGAGAAATAAACATGAATAATTACCACATAATATCCTCCTTAAAATATCCATTTAAATTAAATAAATCCATTATTGTCGAACCTTTGGTCTAAATTTGGTATAATATGCAAATACAGATGAATGACATAAATGCATGATCACATAGACAAATGTATGCAAATGAATAAAACCATAAGCCATGCGAATTGAATGAGGAGGTGTTAATATTACCTTTTCAGTACTCATCTGTATTGATTTCTAACACTCGTCTGTGTTGACATTCTTTTTTCAATACTCGTCTGTATTGATTTCTAACACTCGTCTGTGTTGACATTCTCTTTCTAATACTTGTCAGTATTGATTTCCAACACTCATTCGTGTTGACACTCTCTTTTCAGTACTCGTATGTATTTATTTCCAACACTCGTCCATGTTGACACTCTCTTTTCAGTACTCGTCCGTATTGATTTCTAACAGTCGTCTGTGTTGACATTACCTTTTTAATACTCGTCTGTATTGATTTCCAATACTTGTCCGTATTGACTTCTAATACTCGTCCATGTTGATATTCTCTTTTCAATACTCGTCCGTTTTGATTTCCAGCACTTGTTCGTGTTGACACTCTTTTCTTAGTACTCGTCCGTATTGATTTCTAACACTCGTATGTGTTGAAATTTTCTTTTCAATACTAGTATGTATTGATTTTCAACACTAGTCCGTGTTGACACTCTTTTTTCAATACTCATCCATATTGATTTCCTACAGTCACTCATGCTAATCTTACCCTTCTAATACTCGTCTGTATTGACTTTTGACACTCCTTTGTGTTAATAAATTTCCAACGCTCGTATGTGTCAATCTATTTCCTCAACAAAACATTTCAGTCAATCCCTACCAGAGTTGTTAGTTGTCGCACCGCAAAAAAATACATGAGTCTATCGCACGCTCGAAGATACAACATAGTCGCCATGGAACTTAATTTATTCAGAAGAAAAATGAAAATATCGATAAAATCCAAGGGAGGAGAAATGGGTAAGGAAGTCGGTTATACAAGGGAAAAGTATTAGTACCCCTCACATTCATTGTACTCAACGGAAACCGCTTTGATTGTTCTTTGCGCGGATGGATGTTATTATTGAAAGGTTGCTTGCGATTGATTTTAATTAAGAGGAAAATAGTTTATCAATTAATGTGCTCACAAAGGATTCAAACTCTTGTGTCTACATATTCTCATAGTGCAATTAGAAAATATGAGTCCCGTAGTTATTTTGGCATATAAATTTGAAAAACATGGTTATTTAAAAAAAACTCAATAATTGATGTGATAAAAAGTACATTTTATTGGTAATTGTTTTTTATTTTCAATTTTATATCTTAAGATGATAGGGAATACGTTAACACATTTCATTGTTATTTTATTGTTAATTGTTTTTTATTTTCAAATTTATGCGATCTTGCAATGATAGAGAGTACATTAACACATTTCAAATTTCTGTGATCTTGCAGTGACCAAGAATACGTTAACACATTTCAAATTTATGTGATCTTGCAATGATAGGGAGTATGTTAACACATTTCATGCTAACCAGTGCTCCTGGACACTCGTTAAGAGTTTCAAATAAAGAAATTATTATATGTTCAATGCATTTAATATGCACAATATCTACTTTTAATATATAAAAATTAACTACTACCAAATTTACGTCATAACCTAATTAAAATTAATAAATCATGGTTATTCAAGTCTCTAATTGTCTTTTTGCATTATTGGTATTTGTTAATCTAATGTTAATAATTATTACATTGTATCTCTATTTTAAAGGAAAATATATTAATTATTATGAACCCAACTTTAGTAGGTGTGGAGACACAATTTCATATACCAATAAACTCTTTCATATTCGTTAGTAAACACATTGTATCCCTTTCAATTACAAATACCAATAAACACAATTTCATCTTTCCAAAGACACTTTTTACGGTTTCTTTTATTCTTTCAATGTATTTCACTATTTCCATTAACTCTAAATCTCCTTGATTCTCCCATAATAATCAATTTTCAGCCGTCAGTGCATTGGTGTGGCGGAGTTTCAAATTCAAAAGGAGAAAATGTATGTGTTTTCTTTTCTTCATCTACGCATCTCATCATTTTTTACAAAATCAAAAATCGAATAGTATATAGCTTTGCAAATCATTTTAGGTTGATTACAATCATTTCGTTTCAATTTCAATTTCAGTTGATTTGTTCATCCATCAGCGCATTTGTGTGTCAGAGTTGCAAAGGAGAAAAGGTAAGATTTTTTATTTTTTTTCATCTATCAATCTCATCTTTTTTACAAAGTCGAAAATTATATATATATATATATATATATATATATATATATATATATATATATATATATATATATATATATATATATATATATATATATATATATATATATATATATATATATATATATATATATATATATATATATATATATATATATATATATATATATATATATATATATATTTGCGAATGGATTTTGATTTAGCGTGTTGCTTTTAGTTTCTATTGATTAAGATTATAGGAATTTCTTCCTTTTCAATTCCAATTATTTTGTTCGTACATGAATACCTTCCTTTTTAGAAGATATATATTTTTTACAAATATAATTTATGTAACATTACAATATTTCTATTTGATTTAAGGTCTCATTCTATTCTCATGGGTGCTTTGAGTCAACTCAATTTAATTTCTCGGCTTTCTTCCATTCACATTTATGTCAATTCTGTTTGAATCACGGTAAACAAACAAATCATTATTGATTTATCAAAAAAAAACTATTTTCATAAGTACTATGCATTCTCTATATCTTCTTAAACAAATCCAGAAAATCCATTTTCATAAATATTGTGCATTCTCTATTTTACTCCAAAATTCATCTCAAATAACCAAATGAATTTCATTTAATTCTTTTTCCTTCTTTATTTACACTATTTTCATCCCCGAATTTTGATTCTAACCCATTATTTTTCCTCTATCTCAATTTAAAATTTCAATTTAAAGTGAGCATGGTGACAATGGCAAGTTATAATGTTCCTGATTTTGATTCCATATATTTCAACTTTGTTGATTTTGGAGATTTCTTATTTTGACTTTTGATTTCATCTATTTCGGTTAAGTTCTAATTATTGTGTTCTATAGATCTATTTCAATTGCTATCTATTTCGATGTTGCATTATCGATTTTGGTGGTTTTGTATAAAGTTTTTTCGCTTTTATGTTTTGAATTTTATGTTTCATCTTTGGTGATTTTTTATTTTCATTTATTTTAAAATTAGTTATGTATCTATTTTATGGATTTAAATAAGAGCTACTTATGTGAATTTTAACTTTGATCCATTTGGTTTTGGTGTTTCACTAAAAACAGGCTAATGAAGATTTTTTTGACTAATGTTGGCTTAATTTAAAAAATATATATTTATTGTTGGTGATATATGATGTTGGTGTTGGGGAGTCCAGAAGAGTCGGGAACAACAGTGTGACTAATGCTTCAGGACCACAAGAGAGGGAAACACCACATCTCAACCCAAAACCTTAAGGTGTTGGGTAAATGAGCCATCTCTCTTATAAATACAACATTCTACTTATTCATATGCAATGTGGTACTTTAACCACTAACACTTGCATTCAACATTCTCCCCCACAAGTGTGATCCCCCTACATCCTATAACAGGATCCAACATCGGATCCAGCTCCCACTCCCCCACAAAGTTGAACCACGACTCTAATACCTATTTGTTAGTGTAGAGCTCCGGTTAGATTCTTGATCGTGTTTTCAAGAATCACACGTCAGAGATCTTCGATTGTTGTTGATCAATCGCTGCAAAGATGAGTAGTAACAGAAACTTACCAAAATCTCTTCCAACTCTTGATGGCAAGAATTAGCTTCGATAGAGAAAATAGATGCAATCTCTATTTGGATTTTATGAAACTCTAGAAGTGGTTACTAATGGTGTTTCTGCGGTTGGTGAAGATGCAACCGACACATAGAGAACCGCTCACAAAGATGCAAAGAAGAAGGATTGCAAGACGGCGTTTTACACCCAATCGGCAGTTGATGCGACTAATTTCGATAGAATCACTCATGCTGAATTGGGGAAGGAGGCATGTGGTATCCTTGTCAAGTACTATGAAGGATGCGAGAAAGTCAAGGTTGTCAAGTTGTAAACTTTGCAACGACAATATAAATTGTTGTCGATGGGAGAAGACAAAAAGAGTACAGGCTATCTGTCGAAGGTGCAAAAACTCGTCCATCTCATGAAGGATTGTAGTGAAACCCTAACTGAAAAGATGATAGTTGAGAAGGTCACGTGTATGTTGATCTTTCACTTTGATCATGTTCTCATAGCTATTCAAGAATCCAACAAGCTTGAAACCCTAAAACTAGAAGAATTGGTTGGTTCGTTGAAGGCGCACGAGATTAGGATTGTCGAAAGGAAATGAGTTCAAGACTTGATACAAGCACTACAAGCTCAGTCATGGAAGAAGAATGGTGGTTCCAACAAGTTCAAAGGCAAAATCGACAAGACTCGTGGCAAGAAGTCTTGGTCGAATCCTCACAAGAATAAGGTTGATGATAGAGCTTTTGAATCCTCGAAAAGAGGAGAAGGAAATCCCTATAAAAAAGATAAAGAAGAGAAAAAAGGTGTGCAGTGATATAATTGTGAAAAGTGTGGTCACTTGGCCCAACATTGTTTATACATGGAAGGAAATGGATAAAAATGATATAGTGGTTATGGATGCAGTTGCAAATGACCATGTCAAATCCAAGATCTGGTTCCTCGACTCAGGTTGCTCGAGTCACATGACTGGTCGAAAAGCATGGTTAGTAGATTTCGACGAGTCCAAGAAGAGCAAGGTCAAACTTGCTGATAATAACTTGTTACAAGCTGAAGGTACTGACAACATAGTTATTCAAAGGAGTAATGGAGCGAAAGCCTTGATCAAAGACATACTTTATGTCCCTAGAATGAAGTGCAATCTGCTAAGTGTTGGACAACTAGTCGAAAAAGGGGTTCTTAGTAGTTATGAAAGATGGACCCTTAGATATTTTTGACATCCAGAATAACCTGGTCTTGAAATCTATTTTGTTGAAGAATATAACATTTAAGACCATGATCAGTTCGACTTAGGTACAATGTCTGAAAACAATTATCGACCATCAAAATAGTTGGTTATGGCATTTGAGGTTTGGCCATCTAAATTTTAGGTCATTCAATCAACTGATCACTTAAGATATGGTAATTGGTATACCAAGTCTTGAGATTCCCGACAAATTTTGTGAAGGTTGTCTAGTTGTAAAGCAGTCAAGGAAGTCTTTCATTTCGATTATTCCAATGAGATCCTCCTGCAAACTCGAAGTTGTACATTCAGACGTATGTGGTCTTTTTGAAGAGCACACAATTGGTGGAAACAAGTATTTTGTTTCGTTTTTCGATGGGTTTAGTCGAAAGATATGAATCTATGTGATCAAGAGAAAGGACGAAGTATTCTAAATCTTTAAGAGATTCAAGATGCTTGTTAAAAACCAGAGTGAAAAGAATATCAAGGTTCTACGAATAGATGGAGGTGGCGAATACACATCCAAGATATTTAAAGCATTATGTACAAAACATGATGTTGATCATGAGGTAACTTCTCCTTATACTCCTTTACATAATGGAATAGCAAAAAGAAGAAACAGAACCATATTGCACATGGCGAGATGCATGCTAAAGCAAAAGAATTTGCCAAATCCTTATGGGGTGAAGTTGTTTCGATTGCTATTTATATACTGAACAAGTGCCCTACCAAGAAGCTAAAGAACAAGGTTCCTGAAGAAGCGTGGAGTGGAAAACGACCATTAGTGAGTCATCCGAAGGTGTTTGGCTCTATGTGTTACAAGCATGTTCCTGATGCAAGAAGAAGGATGCTTGATGACAAGAGTGAACCTAGGATATCATAAGACTGGAGCATACATGATATTCAATCCAATTAATCAAAATATTATCATTAGTCGAGATATTATGATTGATGAAAATTCTACCTAGGATTGGAATTCTAGTAATATATTTGACAAGCCATTGATGAGCTATGATTTCGACAAAGTAAGTAATGATGTCAAAGTTGAAGATATTGTTGATATTCCAGTTGAATTCAAAGTTATTGCTGACATACCCAACACAGTCAAATTCAGAAAGGTTATGGCTAACACTAGTCAGAGACCTCAAAGAACTAGAGCTTGTCCAACAAGACTTCAAGACTATGAAGTGGTTGGTGATGATGAAGTCACAACAGATGGAAAACTAGTTCATTTTGCTTTACTTGCTAGTGCTAAACCAATCAACTATAACGAGGCTTTAAAGAATATGAAGTGGAAGTTTGCTATGGTCGAAGAGTTATAAGCAATCGAAAGAAACAACACGTGGGGAGTTGGTCGAATTTTCAGCACATACAAAAGCTATCAAAGTGAAGTGGGTGTTTATGTTGAAGCACAATGTTGATGGGTCGATAATAATACATAAGGAGAGACTGGTAGCTTTAGGATTTATTCAGTGAGCAGGACTCAACTACTCTGAAGTCTTTGCACCTGTCGCACGATTGAAAATTTGTCAACTAGTGGTAGCCTTGGCATGTAAGCAAGGTTGGTCGACATTTCACTTAGATGTGAAATCTGCATTTTTAAATGGACCTTTAGATGAAGACGTGTATGTCACACAACCTCTTGGGTTTATGATTCAGGAGGAAGCAAGGAAAGTATACAATTTCCACAAATTGCTTTATGGTCTCAAGCAGAAACCTATGGCATGGAACAAGAAGATCAACTCATACTTGGTCGAATTGGGATTCGTCAAATGCAAATCTGAGTATGGTGTCTATATTCAGGTTGTGGCACAAGATATAACAAGCATATGTTTATATGTTAATGACTTGATAGTAATTGGAAATAGCTTGAAGAACTTGTGAAAGTTCAAAGAGCTGATGAAGAAGGAATTTGAAATGTCGGATTTGGGAAAGTTGTCATACTTTCTAGGCATGGAACTTCAAATGTCAAAGCAAGGTATGATGCTACATCAAAGAAAGTATGTCAAGGAGATACTCAAGAGATTCATGATGGATGATTCAACTCCTGCATCTTCGCCTATTAAACCAAATATGAAGTTGGAGAAGCATGGAGAGGAAGACAAAGTCGATGCAACTTTGTTCAAACAAATTGTCGGATCTCTGAGATATGTGTGCAACAGTCGACCTGATATATGTTTCTCAGTTGAATTAGTGAACAGATGTATGAGTGAACCAAAGGTGTCACACATGAAGGTTGTAAGAAGAATCCTAAGATACTTAAAAGGATCGAAAAACTATGGAATTTTATTTCAACGATACTCTAAAAGCAAAGAAGTTATGGTTACTTGTTATTCAGATGTTGATTGATGTGGAGATAAGGAAGATCGAAGAAGCACTATTGGATATTTCTTTCAAGTATTTGATGCCCCAATCTCATGGTGCTGAATATATAGCAGGATCCTATGTTATGTGTCAAAAAATTTGGTTCAAGTATATGCTAGAAGAGATCGAGGTCGAAGTGAAAAAACCTCTGGTACTGCAGATCGACAACAAGTCAGCCATAAATCTTGCGAAGAATCCATTTTTTGCATGGAAGAAGTAAGCACATAGAAGCTAGATTTCACTTCTTAAGGGAGAAGGTGAGTCGAGGTGAACTTGAAGTAAGGTATTGCTCAAGTGAAGCACAATTGGCCAACATTTTCACCAAAGGATTGAAGATCGACAAGTTCCTAACATTGAGAAAGAAATTAGGAATAGTTCAGATCGATAATGATTAGTGTGTTCCGACAACTTGGATTATAAGGGGGTATGTTGAGATATTAGATATAATCTAAGTTGAGTTGTATGGCCCAAGCCCAAAGCTAATTAGGGTTTAGAGTTTGTTACTTAGTTTGTTATTTTACTTAGTAGTAAAACCACTTAGGTGTATATAAATAGACACTTTGTAATTTAGTTTTATCATTCAATTCAATAATACAATCCTTATTTCCTTATTCTTTCTTTCCCTCCTCATTAAAAATGCCTCAAACACTAACAATTGGATAATGATGATGAAGGTGGGGTGAGTTATGGTGATACTGGTGAATGTGGTGGTTGTGATTTATGATATTGATGATGATGAGTTATGGTGTTGAAGATGAATGGAGAAATTAAATGTGAGGATACATTTTCTATTAGTGGTTGGAAATAAAACTTATGTATTCGTAGATGATTTGGTTATCATGAACTACTTGAAACACAAATAATAATTAATGACAAAAGATAATATTTCAAATATAATTCAAATGCATTGAAATGCAAATGAATTGTAGCGGTACTGTAGTTAAATGCAAGTATCCAGCAAGCCAAAGGATACCAGTTCTAATCCTTGAGTCCCAAAAATATGTATTTCAAAAATTTAATTAATTAATTTTTAAAGAAATATAATTAAAATAATTTATTAATTTATTATGTAAATAAATATTAATTTTTATTTTATTTTTAGTGTTTAATTTTTTAAATATATTATATATTTATTATATATCCATATATCATATTTTTTGGATATCGCTACTTTTTTTAAGTAATATTTATTTCAATTAACATAATTTCCCTTTACAACTTGACAAAGGTGCTTCTTCTCCCGTCAAGTCTAAAGAGTTCAAAAAGAAGTCCCTAGAGAAGGTTGTTGATTGTATCCCATTATCCATGTTTGACCAAACTCTTGACGTCTCTAAACCCCTTGGATATGGTGAAGTTGGGAAGGAACCTAGAGTGATTAATGATCTTCCATTAGCTTCAAACAACATTAAAATATCCATTTCTTTAATCAAAGGCCCTCACGGGATTGTTCAATGTAATCCCACTAAATTTATTATTACTAGCAAGAATTTGATTCTTGTTAATAAGAATCATGATATAATATATCAAATTGAGGGTAGAAACGAGGTTATTGAGAATCAAAATGAGTCTGATAGTTTGGATCAAATGATAAATCATTTTATGGAGTGTTATAAACCCCTAGTGGAAACACTATTGAGATTATTATTAACCCACTCACTTTGGATGTTGATGTTCCCATCACTGAATGTCAATCTAGGAACCATGTGTCTGACGAAGCTATCAATGAAGATGTCAATGTGAATGTCAATGATGAAGTCAATTAGGATGTGAATGAAGACGTCAATAAATATTTCAATGATGGTATAAATGAAGATGGAAATTAGGAAGTCAATGAAGATGTCAATGTGAATGTCAACAAAGATGTTAATGAAGAAATGTTCCACATATCTCTTATTTTCAGAACCTCTAGAAGATGGAGGAATGTGTTAGAGGTAGATGAACGTTTGTCTTCCTTAGTTGGTTCAAAGAAGAAAAAGAAGAAGTCTACTCCTAATAAGAAAAATATTATGGAAAAGAAGAATATGAGTGCTAAAAAAGAAGAAAAATAATGTTGTAAAGAAGAAGAAAAGTATTGAGAAGAAGAAGAGATCTAGAAAGAAATAAGACTACGAAGTATGTAAAAAGAAAGAAGTCTCCTCCTAGTGTCATTGAAGAATAAGACTTAAAGTCTTACATCTTAGGTGACATTGAAGAATAAGGGTATATTGATGAGTGTGTTATAAAGCATGCTAGATTTATGAAAATGTTGATCGATGGGAAAAAGCTCCATAAGAACATTCCATGTGTTCCTCTTGATAATGTGTAAATCCATTCTAAGGAAAGTGTTGCATAATAGAAGTTTGTCTATCATCAAAGATTGGATCCTAAAAGAGTACTGTCTGCTTGGATCTCCTTAATGATGTTCAATTGTTGAAGACTTTGATTAATATAATACCTTAATATCATAATCGCGTGAGGTAATTTATTGTAAATATTTAAAGTGGTTTCAACAATTTTGAAAGTAGATATTATTAAAAGGTCCATGTTTAAAGGTCATTGATTTTCTTTCTATCCTACTATCATCAATGATTTCTTTGGTTTTAGAAGATTAGTGATTATTGATCGAGTTTCGTCCCTAAAGATCACTTCTCACGAGACCACTAGAAATGTTTAGCCATCAAAGGATATTTTAGTGTCCTTCAAACTCAATGTGAAATATATCATCCTATACAAAATTGGAGTGGCTAACTAGGCTCCCCCCTCTCATGGACCAGATATCCCAACCAATCTTTCTGGTTTGTTATATCGTGTAGGAACTTGTGTTTATTTATTTATTTTGGGGAGTATGTTTTCGAGCTAATACGAATTTACGGTTCAATAATGTTGATGTTTTGATTAGCCATTTATTTGTTGGTCGCAACCAATTGTACTCGTGGTTCCTTTTTTATCAAAAGTCTCAAAAAAAACTATATATTCTCTAAAGAGTTGTGTTATTCTTACCCTCCTTTTTTTCATACATCGTAGCCATACCGTATATTACAACAAACAAAATGTTGGTTGTACCGACGCTAAGTAAAATAAAATAATAAAATAATAAAATTAGTATATTTTATATATACATATGTATTATATGTGTTAAAACTAATGTACCCATATTTTTTCTTTTCTCTAAAACATCATACTTTTTGACATAAAAGACTAAAAGTCTTTCGAATCTTCGTCAAGATACTTCTTTGTAATTCTCTTTTATTAAACATCCTAAATTTATGTCTACATGGTTCATTTTAACGCTCCAATTAGTACATAATGACTCAAATTGCCAACTAAACCTTTCTAGATTATGCGGGGTGTAGTATTTTGCTAGGAGTATGCTACAAATAAGATCGTGTGTATGTGATGAGTGAATTGCATATAATATTATGTTTTTAAAATCTTCATTGATTATATTTTTTATTTATTTTTCTTCTTTTAACTTATGTTTTTTTTAATCTTCTTCTGATTCATGTGATAGAGTACGTCAAAACATTTTATTTTAAATTTATGGAATCTTGGGATGACAGAGATGGCAGAGGGTACGTTAAAATATTTCGTTATCATTTTATATTTTAGTTTATTTAAAAAATGAGATTAATTGAAATAATCTCTTAAAAAATAATAGTAATAATTTGACCAAAATAAATAAATAATACTAATAATAATTCATGATCGTCATGGCAATTTTAAAATCTTGTTATCATCTGAATCAGCATCTTCGTGAGGCTCATAAAAACCAAATCTCCATCTTCATAACCTTCCTCTATTCACAGTACCCACACGCGCCTTCCCCAATCGAACCCTCCGCAACACCATTTCTTAAACCCTAACAGTAATGGGATCAATTTCCGTTCTCCTCGTCGCTAAAGTATTGCCATACCTAGAACAAGAACTCAACAAACGCTACAACCTTCTCCGCGTATGGGATTTCCCTCAAAAATCGAATCTCTTTACTCAACACGCCGCGTCGATCCGTGCCGTTGTCGGAAGCTCCGGCGCCGGTGCCGATTCTGAATTTATTGACTCGCTACCGAAGCTGGAAATTGTTTCGAGCTTTAGCGTTGGTGTTGATAAGATTGACCTCAATAAGTGTAAGGAGAAAGGCATTCGTGTTACGAATACTCCTGATGTGTTGACTGATGAGGTGGCTGATTTGGCTATTGGTTTGATCCTTGCGCTTTTGAGGAGGATTTGCGAGTGTGACCGGTTTGTTAGAACTGGAAATTGGAAGCGTGGTGATTATAAGTTGACTACTAAGGTAAAATTCTAATCGCCATGTTTCTATGTTGATGTTTTTCGAATTCATATTGCGAAAATTTGCGGTCTAATTCAATCATGTTGTCAATTGTGAATCCTAAATCATGGAAATTAGATTTGTTCAAATTATGCCATGCAAGAATACTAAAGCTCTGTAGCACCAACCCCTCTGGAAAAAAATGTTTGTCTGTGTTGGGTGTCTGAAATCCACCCTACACTTGTGATTACATTTAATTTATTCTGTTTTTCAAATTATAATTGCATTTTTTTCAAATTATTACTGTCTGACAGGGTTGGTGTCGGGTTTCCGGTGTCTGTGATTCATAAACTACAAGTCTATGATAGTGCTATTTGACAATATTTTGTACTAAATAGCTTATTGGGGAACAATAGCAAATTTGATTTGTTGAAATTACAACATTGAATGCTGATTGTATGAATAACCATGGCTTCAGTTTTAAGTCTTGTTGTCTTTATGGTCCACTCTTAATACCGTGAAAACGAGTAGTATTGGTGAAACCGATGTTAATCGTATATTTGGATTGACCTTGATTTGGCGAAATCGCAGGGTACCATGGTTTTCTTAAGACTTTGATGTATAATTTTTAATATAATTTTGGAAACTTGCAGTTATTCCACAAATCTTACCGTCAATCCAAACTTGCACTATAAATGATTTAGGTAGAACTAGAAACATAATTTTGAATTGTGGCTCGCAACTGCAGCCGTAATACAAAAAGTCTTGGAGGTCTTTGCCATGACGTCACAGTCACAATTGTGGCTGCATTTTTTGAAATATCAATGTTTGGATTATAGTAGTGCAAGCTATTAGGATCCATTTATCTCCACTCACAAGTTGACATGTATCAGTTAATGCTTCAAGATAGAAAAATTGAGTTCAACTATGTACAAACTCGTGTTTTAGCTAACTCAGTTGAAGTTATATGAACTCGTTCATACTTTTGCTCAGACCCGCAAGTTTATACTCAAGTAAGTGAGTTTATTAAAAACGTAACACTTTTGCTCAGACTCGCTAATTTGTACTCAAGTGAGTTTATTAAAAAACAAACATTAGAAACCAATATCACATGTTTCACCGTAGGGTTTCTACATTTTTATCCCTCTCAATGCCTCCCTGCTAAATGAAGCTGTCTTTGACATTGTTCCTTTCTCACCAGTGTCCCCAGCATCTTATGATTCATGTAATTTGCTTCTTGATTTGATGTGAAATCAAACTTCTTGATTTGATGTGAAATCAGAATGTGAATGCATCTCTACTGGACCTCTCAGCGTGAATCTCAATTGAATCCGTTGATGCTCAATTCAATTCGTTGAAACGCATGGAGTTGGGAGATGTGAGTCTCGTTGAATTGCATGATATGAATTCAATAATGGGTACATCCTAGAAACAGGCCGAGTTATGCGACTTGGTTTCAAAATGTTTTTGACTATATGACATGTGCTTTTACTTAAAAATGTCATATTTGTATATACTGGAGAAACTCAACTAGTTTGTAGTTGTACAGGTTCTAGAGTTTGACAAACATCCTACTTTTCAATATTTACAATTCCCCCCTCCATTTTCCAATAAGAAATTGATTTTTTTTCATCTGTTTTTTTCCTTGCAGTTCTCTGGGAAAAATGTTGGTATTATTGGGCTGGGAAGAATTGGCACAGCAATTTCCAAGAGAGCTGAAGGTTTTAATTGTCCAATAAGCTACTATTCCAGAACTCAAAAGCAGGAGTCAAAATACAAGTACTATCCAAGTGTTGTTGAGCTAGCATCCAACAGCGACATACTGATCGTTGCCTGCCCTCTTACAGAGCAAACCCATCACATCATCAACCGAGAGGTCATCAATGCACTTGGTCCAAAGGGTTTTCTAATTAACATCGGCCGAGGTAAGCATGTTGATGAGCCAGAGCTTGTCTCTGCATTGCTTGAAGGTCGTTTGGGTGGAGCTGGACTCGATGTTTTTGAAAACGAGCCTCATGTTCCTGAAGAGCTTTTTGGGCTAGACAATGTTGTCTTGTTGCCTCATGTTGGAAGCGCCACAGTAGAAACTCGAACTGCCATGGCCGACCTTGTTCTTGGAAACCTGGAGGCTCATTTCCTTGGAAAGCCACTGTTAAGTCCATTGGTTTAATTCTTCATGCCCGATCTGTTAGCCATTCAGTTGCATCATCAGCTACGATAGATGCTTTAAAGAATAAGCCAGTACATTTTAATTGTGTGACATCTTAATGTATGTTTGGACCTTGGATACAAGTTGTTGCTTTGATTCAAATGCGTTTGGTTTGCTGCGATAATAAACACATAATCTGATTATTAATGAGATTTGTCTGACCTTTAGGCAAGAAAGTATCTAGTGAAATAGCTGACGTTATTATGTTGGCTCTAAATTTTATTGCTTAGAAATAAAAATGGTGATTATGGAACAAATTGGTTAGATATAAATATCCATATACAATTGATATATTTTTATGAGTTAGCAACACATTTTTTATTGGTTAAAATTCATGAGGTTAGCAACACACTTGCTTAATAAGTTACTACGAATTTACACTATTCCTTAATAAGTTACTGGTATCTTTTATTTCTGCTCTTGTATTTCAAAATGATTTTATAATTATCGTATTTGGAAATAGATAACAAGGAAGATGAAAATTTATTAAAATAACCTTTTTTTTCTAAAGAAAGTTATGAAGTGTTACATATGTGAGTCAATACATGGTGAAAATTAAATTTCTTTTTCATTTTCAGAGTTATCACTACGATTTACATGGGGTTAAAAATTTGCATTGGTTAATAGTTTGCATTGTTTAAATGTGATCTCCTCTCATGTTGTTGGAAGAGCTTTGTGTATAAGTGTTAGGCTTTGATAAAATGTGATCTCCTATTTTTGGTTTAGAGGAGAAGTATTTATAGAGGCTCTTGGGATTAGAGTTTCTTTGAGAATGATAATCACCCACTAGTCAATGGTGGACCGTTAAATTCATACTTTCTAAGAAGACGTAGATCAACCATTGAATCTGACTTCTCTGTGTACAATAAACATCTTTCTCCACGTTTCCCATAATTGGACGGGTGAGAAACACATTAGAGAGAGGTGATTCCCATAGGGGGAAGATATATGGTCCTCGTCCCTTTTAAGGGCTACATCCCTCTCACCTTTGCTAGATTTTTTACAAATATATCACTACACAATCTCTCAAGCACAAGGACTTTATAAAGGGCGCAATGCTTTTAGACTATAGAGCATCAGAGTCCTGAGGCCCTAAATTTTTTGGTGATATAGTGTGACTAACCAGATTGACTAGGCGTGGATTCCCTCAGGTGAGATATCAGACGTCTCAGGTGAGACTTCTACCAAACCCTTAGACAAGATTAGACTAAGTCTCTTATGTTAGACCTCAATCGCGCCTGAGATTTATATGTTGGGTCCCACCCGAGGGAACTTCAAGTCTCTCAGGTGAATCTTAAATTATTTTAAGGGACCAAAAGATGCAAATAAAAGACAACAATTTCAAAAGTATGGAAACTCTGAAATAAAGATTAATTAGATGATGAAATCTCCATACATAGTTTTTACTATGAAGAAACATTAAAGTCATGATTAATTATGCAAAAAATACATCAAAGACATGGTTAATTAGCGGATGAGATCTAATTTTATATGCAATGGTTTATATAGTTGTATTACATCAAGTAATGGACCTTTACATTAAGTTAAAGTATGTAGGGTCTAGACAACTCAGAAAAATACATATGGATTATGATGAGAAGATCCGTGACACTTGATATTTTAGAAAAAATATCAGACACTTTAGATGAGTTGAATTAAGTCATAATTCTTCGAATTAATAATATTCAATTTATATTTGTTGTATTTTGTTTTTGTTGTTCAAGAGGTGGTAGGGGAACCATTTCTCAAGGCTCTTATATGAAGACAAATGATCCATAACTAAGATGAATTCTCGTCCAACCAACTTAACCAATTAAATGACCTCGTTCAGTTTAATTCCATATCTTCCGATGAATTTATATACATATTTGCTGATGAGTTTTCATATGGAAATGTTACATGTTTCGGTTATACAAGATTGCAATATGGATTCTCCCTACAAGCTTCTACACTTGGTTGAGTAAGAATTTCAGCGGCTCTCAACCTTATCTAGCTGGATTCCCCATTGAAGTTCCTACAATTAGTTTAGTGAGAACTATATCCATCAACTTCAACAAGTCAATTTTTTGCTAAACTTTTACACTTGGTTGTGTGAGAATTATGGCCCCCAACCTCAACAATTTGAACCCCTCCAAGTTCTTATACTTGGTTGAGCAATAACTTTGACCCTCGCTCTCAGCAAATCAGACCCCCTCCAAATAATTATGCTTGGTTGAGTGAGAATTTCAACCCGCAGCCTCACCAAGTTTGACTCCCCATTCATCTTCTCGTGTATGCCCACTTCTCAACTATTCACGTCGTTATTGAGGTAATAACTCCACCTCCATTTTGATATGAAGATTGCTTGTTGGGATAGGGACATGAATATTTATATTTTGGTCAATGACTTGTTCTTAAAGATGTTGGAATCTCAATAATACGAGACACACAAAGAACATAGATCAAAATGTAATCGTAAAGAGTCACACATTCTTTGAGATGTTGACACAAATGTAAAAAATGTATCAAAACCAAAACAAATATGTTCACAAATTAACTATATTGCCTGACCAATCGACAATAAGACATATTCAAGTAAGGGTAGTCTCAACAAGAGACTCTTGATCAGTCATCAATACCAAAAAAAAATATTGAACTTAAGTCATCATCGATATCAAACTATTTTCGACAAGCCATCATCGTCGTGAATCTAAATTTCACATTTGATTTATAGTGAGAATTGGACATTATTATACATGTGACTCTCATATGTCAATCCTGTTAGCATTCTTTATTAGTATTATCACATTTTGCTTAATCACTTTTAACATATAAAATTGGATGAGTATCATGGGATACATCATAAAGAAAGTAGTAATTTTAATTATAAAACTTTTAAATAAAAAAAATGATATACCGATAATAATTATGTATTTCGTCTAATTAAACTAAATTATTTAAATTATTTTGATATATTCTATTGATATCAATTGAAATAGATTGAGGATATAAAAATAATGTATACTATTAATCAATCATAATAAATTATATTATAAGTGTTCATAAAAAATAAATGCCTATAAATAAATTTATATAAATTATTTTCAAAATAAAAAAATATAAATTACTTGTATATAAATTATAAATTATTTTCAAGTAGTTTTATAATTAATGTTAAGAACTCTTTTTGATACAGGAGCACGTAACGGACATATGGTCTGTCACCTCTTTTTGTAATAATATATAAATTACTGTATTATTTTAGAAACAAATACAAAACGAAACCAGTTACAACTTACGATACAATCATTAAGACTTTGCCTATTCATACACCAAACTACTTTAACACATCAAAATAAAATACATACATTATTATAAAACAAAGAGATTAATCTAAAAGCCAAAATTTAATCTTCTTTCAAGCATAGCTTCCAACCAAGATAGGTTTCTTCTCATTTTTCTCTTTCTCTTCACTTTCCTTCAAATTCTCTTCCTCTTTGATATCCAACCCTTGCAATCCATCCACACACGGTCCCGGCGCTTCATTCTCCGGCTCGATCACATCCACAACATCGGAGACATCGTCTTCGGTGGGCGTCGGATCGTCGAGGCAATCATCGTCGCCGGAGAATATTGAGGCGGCGCCTGATTTCACCGCGGCGGCGGCTTTGAGAAACGCTTCGTGGATTAATTCTGGCGGAAGCGCGGGATCTTCGAGACCTGCATCTTCTAGACGAGGAGGTATAATCTGGTGCAGCAAACCTGATTGGTTTTCGGTGGACTCCATTTTTTTTGGTTTGAATGAATCCTGGTTACTCGCTTTGATATACCACCGTTAAAGGCGGTGATGGTGTGTGGGCTTTTCTTTTTTGGGCTTCTAAGTTTTTGGCCCGTTATAATTTTTATAACCCATTTCAATATAAAAAACATATCAATTTTATTAGAAAAACACATCAATGATTAAAAGTTAAATCTACAAGTTTTGTTACGATAATAAAATGTATAAGTTAAAGAGATGAAAAGATGATTAACTTTAAGTTAAGTTAAAGAGATGAAAAGCTGATTAACTTTTAAGTTAAGTTTTTCGATTATAATCAATTATTATAAATCGTATAATAAAGTGATAATAATACATTCTACAAAGAAAAATAGAAGATGCGGTGGTAGATTGGGGTGAGGTTTTGTTTTGTCTAGTTTATTAGTTGTCCCGTTCATGTGCATATGATTCGTTAATGAGAAAATCTTTCAATAGTTAAATGTATAAACTGTTTCTCAAGTCAATTACTTACCATGGTATTCAAGACTTAAGAGTAGGTCAAAATACAATATATTTTGACAATTGTTCATTTCGATCATGTTTTCTGTTGATAGAACCAGATACTATAGAATTAAAATATTACAAAACAACAACAGAATGCCTCATATATGAGATAAGGTCGATGAAACATGCCACAAAATAAAAGATAATGAGCTAAATGTATCGTCATGTATCCTCATCGAATGAATATTCACATGTTACACATCAAATAGTTTAATAAAACAACATTTCTATAGGTCAATTAAGATAATTTTGTTTATAAATAACACAAGTCCATAATTTGTAAATCATTTAAAAGATCCATATAAATAACTTATTTTAAGTATTTTTATCCTCTCTACAATATTTTTATGTATTTATTAATTTAGTTATCCCACATTCAAATCATATTTAAAGAGATTAATCAGCTCTTAAGTTCCATGACAAATTTAACATGTACGGTGAGACATTATATCTAAAATCACTGAAAAAAATTCAAGACTACACTTAACTTATGCAAATGCTTTCAATAAGAGTCGCAAGCAAGGAGGAACCAAGAACATTTAATTATGAGAGATAATAAATAACATTATATATTTAAATTATAGTTCTAAATAGAACATAGGTTTTTTTTTCTAGAAAATATAATTATTTTATACAAACTATTATTTTGAAAGTGATCAATTTATATATATATATATATATATATATATATATATATATATATATATATATATATATATATATATATATATATATATATATATATATATATATATATTTATTTATTTATTTATTTATTTATCTTACATAATTTTTATACATGATGGTTGATGATTTTCATATTAGAGTAATTTTCATATATGGATTTTATTAATCCATATATTCTCTGGTTACTCTAATAAATAAATTTGTTTTTTTATATATTTAACATTTAATATGATAATGTATTTAAAAAAAAATAATTATTTATAATAATTAAAAAATCACAAGAGTGAATCAGTTAGACTTGACGTGCTATTATGAGAACGAATAGTAAATAGTGGAGAAATAGCCCCCAGCCGCTTAACATAGATCCGTCCATGTTAGCAATGTGGGTCAATCATCATCATGATCGAAGAGTTTAGACCAACAACAGCCTAATGGATCTCTCCAAATAGTGGGAATGTAAATATAAAATATTATTCACCAAATGACTTTATACATAAAAGGGTGGGATGAATTGTGTGAAATTATTTTTAAAACTTTTACAAAATTGATTTTAGTTTGGTAAATTTTAAAGAAACTAGATGTCTTTCTGCACGATGCGCGGATAAGATTGATTAAATAATTATCAATAAACACTAATATAAATATTGATATAGATAAATATAAAATATTTTTGTATTAATATTTTTATTGAATTTATTTTTTTATTTAAAAAGTTAACATTAATTATATATAGAGAGATTAATTACTATACATTATCGGTGTCAAAAAATTTACACTAACGATTCATCACCATCACTTGTTTACATTATTTTATAAATTTTTAAAATAAAGGTCAAACTTGTTTTAATATCCAACGACTTGATTCTTTTACACTCTCAGTATATTTCAATTATATATATATATATATATATATATATATATATATATATATATATATATATATATATATATATATATATATATATATATATATATATATATATATATATATATATATATATATATATATATATAATTGTTATACATTGTCAATGTAAAAATTTATATACGGTCAATACATTACAATCATTTATTTGTGTTACTTTATATGTGATTGTAATAAAAGTCAAACTTCTCTAACAAATTAATGGTTGTAATTAACTGTAAAATACTGTCAGTGCATTTCAATTAAATTATATATATATATATATATATATATATATATATATATATATATATATATATATATATATATATATATATATATATATATATATATATATAAACTTTTTATTTTTTTTAATTCATATATATTAAATTACTAAAACATTCTTATTTTAAATTAAAATTATTTTTTATTTTTTATTTTTCATTCAAAGTTAGGTTAAAATACACATAAGGTAAAAAGTTCATACCTTTCCTTTCTTTCTCATATGGGTTTGTTACCGGCACCGAAATCGGAACAGATTAAAGTGATCGGCATCTATCAGGTAAAAAAAATTATTCATTCTTCTTTTATAAAAAGTAACAAATTTAAGTGATTGCTTGATTTGTGTTTTTGAGATTTTTAGGGTTCTTCTTTCTTGATGTGTTAAAATAATCTATATGAGGTTTATTAAGTCAATTCATAACACTGTAATTTACAAATATAGTTATACACTGTAATAAGGTTTATTTAATCATTGTTGCTGCTAATTTCTAATAGTGAAGTTGCCGGTATTTGAAAACGGATTAAAGTTGATTAATTAAGTTTATTAATTTTTTTCTCTTTTAATTTTTATGTTCTCTAAATTGATTTTTGGATCTGATATGATATTATAGGAAGAGTAAAGATGAATAATAGGAAAATTGATTCTTTTTTCAAAAGGAAAGTATGTGAAATTGAAAGAGAAGAGAGAGATGAAGAAATTATAATCCCTACATCCGAATCTGAAACAGTTCTTGAGAATCAAACAATTGAAAAGCATCATGGTTTTGAAAATTCTTTGGAACGTGATCCTAGAAAGCGTCCTCCGATTTGGCAATATCCACCAAATCAAGTGGATGCAATACGAAGAGCTTATCTAAAATGGGGTCCATATCAAATTCATTTAGAAAACTATCATTTGTCCGGTAACGAGGATCATCCGAGAAGGTTTCAACATACTTGGTTTAGCATATTTCCATCATGGTTATAATATTCACCATCTGAAGATGCTGCATATTGCTTACCATGTTACCTTTTTAGCAAAAAACTAAGTGGATGTCCCAGATCACTTGTCTTTATTTCTCTGAGTTTTAGAAATTGGAAGAAAGTTAGGAATGGAAAACATTGTTCCTTTCTTAAACACATAGGGAAGGATCCTTGCTCACCACACAACAATGCAATGAAAGCTTGTCAAGACTTGTTGAATCAAGATGGTCATATTAGAAATGTTATTCAAGTGCAAAGTTCAAGTCAAAGAATGAATAGTCGGTTACGACTCAAGACTTCAATTGACATTGTTCGTTGGTTAACACTACAAGCTTGTGCTTTTAGGGGTCACGACGAAAGTAGCAAATCAAGAAATCAAGGTAACTTTCTTGAGTTATTGAAACTTTTAGCATCCTACAATGATGAAGTTGCAAAAGTTGTGTTGGAAAATGCTCCATAAAATTGCTAGTATACTTCACATCAAATTCAAAAAGAGCTCTTGCAAATTCTTTCTAGTAGGGTGAAAAAGAGTATTCGTGAGGAAATTGGTGATTCCAAATTTTGTATCGTTGTTGATGAAGCTCGTGATGAGTCAAAAAAGGAACAAATGGCTCTTGTATTAAGATTT
Organism: Lathyrus oleraceus; assembly: GCF_024323335.1. NCBI lineage: Eukaryota > Viridiplantae > Streptophyta > Magnoliopsida > Fabales > Fabaceae > Lathyrus > Lathyrus oleraceus. The sequence continues at coordinate 349,512 of NW_026112392.1, forward strand.
GTTGATAAAGTTGGTTTAATACAAGAGGGATTTTTTGATGTGGCACATGTTAAAGACACCACGTCTTTAACTCTTAAGGAAGCAATATGTGATATACTTTCTCGACATAACCTTGATGTTTCTAACATTCGTGGCCAAGGGTATGATGGTGCTAGCAATATGAGAGGAGAATGGAATGGTTTACAAGCCCTCTTTATGAAGGATTGTCCTTATGCATACTATGTTCATTGTTTTGCTCATCGATTGCAACTTGCATTAGTTACATCATCAAGAGAAGTCAAATCTGTTCATAAATTTTTTGAGAAGTTGATCTTTGTTGTGAATGTTGTTTGTTCTTCTACAAAGCGTCATGATGAGTTACAAGTTGCCCAATTAGAAGAAATTGCTTATTTGTTAGAGATTGATGAGATTGTAACTGGTAAAGGTGCAAATCAAGTTGGTACATTGAAACGAGCTGGAGATACTCGTTGGGGATTACATTACGATTCAATTTCTAGTTTGATAAACATGTATGAAGCAACTTGTTTAGTTTTTAAAAAAAATTCAAAAGATAGAAGGAGTTATGTTACACGTGGGGATGCAAATAGTTGTTACAATTACTTGAAGGCATTTGATTTTATATTTATTTTGCACTTGATGAGCAGACAATGGATTTGTTAACTCTTTCTTGTTCTTTATCTCCTAAGGATGGATATAAAGCTTTTAGCATTGATACTATTTGTTCTTTAGTTGAAAAATATTATCCTATGAATTTTAGTAATCAAGAGAAGAATAATTTGCAATTTCAACTCCAACATTTTCTATTTGTTGCTCGTCAAGCATCAAACTTGAATAATTTATCAACTATTCAAGAACTATGTTCATGTTTGGTTGCATCTGGACAGGCTGAAACTTACTTCTTGATTGATAGACTACTTCGTCTTATCATGACTATTCCCGTTTCTACGACCACAACTTAGAGGTCTTTTTCAGCAATGAAAATTATTAAGACTAAGTTGAGAAACAAGATGGATGATGGATTTCTTGGAGATAGCATGACAGTATATATTGAAAAGGAGATTAGTGCAAGCATTAGTTCAGAGTCAATTATTGACGATTTCAAGTCACTCGGAACGCGTAAAGCATTACTTTGAGGTAGTTTTAAGTCATGTAATTTAAATTTTTAGTAATTAACTTTGTATTTATTTTAACTTTAATGTTTTATTTAAAATACTATTTACATTTTATTTATAATCTTTATTTTACGTTAGCGGTCATTGATAAGTGCATATTTATGCACAATTCTCCTACTTTTTACTTAGGCATTTCTTTATTTTATTTTGTTTATTTTTATATTTTATTATGTTTTCATATTTTATTTTATTTTTAGTTTAATTTAATTTTCGCACTTATTTTTCAGCTTTAGCAGTCTGCGCGGAAACGATCATAACTGGAGTTCCGGGAATCCGTTTGAGGCGTTCTAAAAATCGCCGGAAAGCTAAGAGAGAGAGCTACGACTTTCGTGTTGGAGTCGAAGTCAGATTCAGAGCTCAAAATTTCAGAATTTCGTTTCAAGTTACAGCATTAGAATTTTATTTTAGTGTTGGATCATGTTGTGGGTCTGGGTTATATTTTCGACCCAGTTGGGTTGTAAACCAAATTCCTTGTTTTCCATATACCTAGTAGCCGTACACCATTGGAGGGGGACGGGAAAATCACTATTCATGTACGAATTTGAGAGCTTGCAAAGAATGACTATGGAGAACTAATTTCCCAAGAATCAATTCACTGTAATCGGATGCCACTTTGAGGTTCTTTTATAATTTTCAATTAATCTGTTCCTTTGAATTATATCTATAATCACAATTACTTGCTTAATTTAATTGTTTTTACATGATAGAATTCTTTAATTTGATTGTTGTCTGCTTTTGAATCAATTTCGTGATTAGTGTAGCTTTTGCATTATCGCGTTCGATCATATTGCGTTTGCTTAATTCGCAATAGTTTTAATCCGTTTGCTTTACTCGGAATTCAGGGGCATACTTCGTATAATTGTTATTGCGCTTGTCAGTAGCTTTTGTAATCGAATAGGATCAGACTCGTTTAGGGAATTGGAATTTTATAGGGATCAATGATAAGTCGGAAGATGATATAGTGGGTTGATTCGTTTCAGCTTATTCAAATAATCACTTTTCATAATCACTTATTTTATGCATTTTTGTAATTGAACACCAAATCAACCCCCCCCCCCCCCCCCATTCGATTACGTTTAATTATTACAAACAAGAATCCTTGAGACGATATCCGAGTTTAATTGTCGCTGTATTACGTTTTTACAAAATTACTCGTTTTGATCCGCGCGCGACAGCGGATCAAATTGGCGCCGTTGCCGGGGATTCTTGTTTCTTTTAATCGTTTTTAGAGTCATAGGTTTAGTGTCTAAGCGTATAGGTCCTAGTTTCCCCACAGTTTCGTCCAACTTGCGTTCGGGTGTTTTTGCGGTTTAGGAAAAAAATCTGTTTTTAGGAAAATCGTGTCAGATTATTCCTATTTTTTGTCGATTTATTAGGAAAAAATCAAGGATCAAAAGCCTCTATTTAGGAACTAAATAATGGACGACACCCTAAAAAATCAAAATTCCTTATTTTTCTATTTTTTATGATTTTTTTTCTGTTTTGATAGTTTTAGAAAATTCCGAAAAAATTCTCAAAAATTTTAAATGACGTTATTAGATTAATTTCGGTGTTAGTTTATTTTTCTAAATTTATTTTAATCGTTTTCCTTCATTGTGTTTGTTTTTGACAATGGCTGATAATAGAACCTTAAGGCAGTTAGCTGCTCCCGATGTGAATTACAATGGTTTGTGTATTGAATATGATGCTGCTGCTGTTCCTTTTGAATTAAAATCGGGTTTAATACACTTGTTGCCAAAGTTTAGTGGTCTTGCAGGTGAAGATCCACATAGACATCTCAAAGAATTTCAGGTTGTGTGCTCTACACCGTTGAGGCCTGAAGGAATAACTGAAGACCATATCAAACTTCGAGCTTTTCCTTTTTCATTGCAGGGTGCAGCAAAGGATTGGATTTATTATCTCGAGCCAAACTCAATTGCAAGTTGGACTGCCCTGAAAAAAGTGTTCCTAGAGAGATACTTTCCTGCCTCCAGGGCTGCCTCAATAAGAAAGGAGATTTGTGGTATTAGACAAGGTAATGAGTCGTTGACCGAGTATTGGGAGAGATTCAAGCACTTGGTATCTAGCTGCCCTCAACACCAGATCACAGAGCAACTACTCATCCAGTACTTTTATGAGGGGTTGTTACCGATGGACGGGAATATTCTTGATGCTGCTAGTGGTGGAGCACTAGTCGATAAAACTCCAGCTTCTGCCAAAGCACTTATTGAAAATATGTCTCTTAATTCTCAACAGTTCACTACTAGAGATAATTTTGTTCACAGCAAAGGCGTGAGTCAAATTCAAGTTTCTTCCAACAAGGCTTTAGAGACCAGAATTGACGAACTCACCACCTTAGTCAAACAACTGGCAGTAGCAAAACCTCAAACAGCAACTGTGTGTGGCATTCGTACTTCTCCTGAGCACCCGACCGATACTTGTCCTATTCTGAGAGACGAGTCCATTACTGAGTTGCCACAAGCTTATGCAGCCAACCTTTACAATCAAAACAGGTACAACAACACTCCTGACTTGTCCATCAACAAATACCATCCCAATTGGAGGAACCATCCCAACCTTCGATATGGAAACCCGCAAACCAGCCTACAACAGAACTCACCTCAAGTGGCTGCCCCTACACCTTCCGGACCTTCTTTAGAGGAACTTGTTAAACAAATGGCCGTCAACAACCTTCAGTTCCAACAAAGGACCGATGCTAGCATCCAGAACTTGAACACGCAGATGGGACAACTTGCTACTCAAATGAATAACATGCAAGCCCAAGGGTCGAACCAACTTCCAGCCCAAACAGTTATCAATCCAAATGGTCCTAATGCTAATGTGAGTGCAATTTCTTTGAGATCCGGAAAAGTTACAAAATCAACCCCTGAAAAAAATAAAAAAATTATTGAGGTAACTTCTGAACTTCCTACTTCTGAATTGTCTGTTGAACCTCCTTCTCCTTCTTCTGTTGTGGTCGAAACTGAAAAAATTAAAGAAAAAGAGCACGTACCACTAGTCCCCTTCCCACATAGAGTTCTGAAAAATAAGAGAATTGAGGAGGGAGACAAAGAAAGAGAGATATTAGATGTTTTCCGAAAAGTTGCGGTAAACATCCCGTTACTTGATGTGATTAAGCAGGTTCCTAAGTATGCTAAGTTTCTGAAGGATTTGTGCACCAACAAGAGGAGGATGAAGGGAAGTGAGAGAGTCAATTTGGGAAGGAATATTTCTTCCTTTATTCAGCCTCGACCTTCATCTGAAAAATTTACGGGCGAAGGGAATGTTTCAGCCCTCACTATTCTGGTCTTGCCACAAAAGTGCAAGGACCCGGGAACTTTTGCTATCCCTTGTACCATCGGAAATAGTAAATTCGATGACTGCATGCTTGATTTAGGAGCGAGCATTAATGTTATGCCTACTTCTGTTTATAATAACCTTTGTCTTGGTCCTTTGCAGCCTACAGGTTTAATCATTCAGTTGGCGAACAAGAGTAACACCCGCCCTGCCGGCATAGTCGAAGATGTCCTTGTTCAAGTTAACGATTTAATTTTTCCTGCAGATTTTTACATTCTTGACATGGAGGGAGAAACAAGGTCCAGCAAAGCTCCAATCATTTTAGGAAGACCATTCATGAAAACGGCAAAAACTAAAATTGATGTTGATGATGGAAGCATGTCCATGGAGTTTGGCGACATTATCGCAAAATTTAACATTTTTGATGCCATGAAACATCCTTTGGAGGAGCATTCCGTTTTTCATATTGAGCTGATTTCTGAATTAGTTGATGACTCTAGTTCTGAACTATTTGCGCTTGATTTTCCATCTCTCTCTGGTTTTGATGATATTTATTCATGTTCTGATTGTACTGACACTAACGTTTGTGTTGTCTATGCTGAGATTGATGTTGCCTTACAGGCTGATACATTTCCGACAAGTGAAGTTGTTACCAATAAACTTGTTTTTGTAGTTTATGCTCTTGCATTCCCGGCTGCCCCAAGCACTCCATCCACCGAGCAGCCCCCGTCCTTAGAGCTAAAAGAGCTCCCTGAGAACCTGAAATATGCTTACTTGGAGAGTAATGAGAAACTCCCTGTTATTATCTCTTCTAACCTTGATTTCGATCAAGAAAATAAGCTTTTGCAGATTTTAAGAAAGCATAAAAAGATATTTGGTTGGACATTGGCTAACATTCCAAGTCATATCACCTTCACGTGTCCATTTGACACTTTTACTTTTAGAAGATTCTTTGATCCTGGAATAAAAGGCGAAGATACTAATAAAAATTTCAAGTTCAATGGACATTACCCAAAGCTAGTCCATGACAACCCCACTTTGGAAGAAGAAAATGTAGAATATATCTCTTTGGGAAAGGCTGCTTATGTGATCACCTATCCTCCTTGACTACTCGGGTGTGTTCTTTCCTCTCTCTTCTCTCTCTTATTTTATGTTTGTTTCTTTCATTGAGGACAATGCATATTTTAAGTGTGGGGGAGAGAATACTTTAGTTTCTTTGTTTTTGTTCTTTGTTTTGTTTTATTTTTGTTTTCTTTCTAAAAAAATTGCATCTTCTTGAAAGTTTTAGGCTATAGATTACTTTGAGTCGAGTTTGCGGAGACTTGAGAAAAATTCACAAGATCGGTATTGTTTTAACACCGTAAGTCTCTTGCATATGGAAATTGAGTTGAATTTTTATTATGTTTTAGCCTTAAATTCTCATTCTCTGACAGCTCTTGAGTAGTTTATTTCAGCAGTCAACACCATCTCACACACACTCTACGCAGGGAAGCCGATGAATATAAGTGAGTGTTCCGAAAAAGAAAAAAAAAGAAAAAAATAAAGGAATGCACCTTCTAAGTTTGGTGACCCTCACCCGGTCACTTAACTCAACGGTTGTAGAACCTTCAAAAAAAAAGTTTTTGACTCGTTGTTAGTTGGTTCAGCGGTTTTTGGTGCTGAACTTGGTAGGACGAATTACGGTCCGAGCCCCCGCAACTACAAGTGAGTAAGCAAAGGGTTATGCCACTTAAGTACCAGAACCCCGTGCAGAAAAGGATCAGAGTCACTAACCGGTCGCCTTGCTATGAGTGTGTGGAGATAACGGGCTTAATGTGATTGCGCCTGAATGAAAAAGGGCAAAAGAAGGATGAGTAAGTTAGGCTTTAGTATAATAATATGATTCGAGTTGATTTGTGTATTCAGGAGGTTTATGTCTGCATAACTGTGGATTAGTGTTCTTACAATATCCTTAGTGTGCAAGATTAGTACCTATCAATGCAAACTTAACCGAAAAAGACTTGTAGCCTGGAATGAGTAGTTATTGATGTGTGTGTGTTTTCTTTGTTTTATTTCAATTTTGCTCGGAGTGCAAAAGTTCAAGTCCGGAGGAATTTGATAAGTGCATATTTATGCACAATTCTCCTACTTTTTACTTAGGCATTTCTTTATTTTATTTTGTTTATTTTTATATTTTATTATGTTTTCATATTTTATTTTATTTTTAGTTTAATTTAATTTTCGCACTTATTTTTCAGCTTTAGCAGTCTGCGCGGAAACGATCATAACTGGAGTTCCGGGAATCCGTTTGAGGCGTTCTAAAAATCGCCGGAAAGCTAAGAGAGAGAGCTACGACTTTCGTGTTGGAGTCGAAGTCAGATTCAGAGCTCAAAATTCCAGAATTTCGTTTCAAGTTACAGCATTAGAATTTTATTTTAGTGTTGGATCATGTTGTGGGTCTGGGTTATATTTTCGACCCAGTTGGGTTGTAAACCAAATTCCTTGTTTTCCATATACCTAGTAGCCGTACACCATTGGAGGGGGACGGGAAAATCACTATTCATGTACGAATTTGAGAGCTTGCAAAGAATGACTATGGAGAACTAATTTCCCAAGAATCAATTCACTATAATCGGATGCCACTTTGAGGTTCTTTTATAATTTTCAATTAATCTGTTCCTTTGAATTATATCTATAATCACAATTACTTGCTTAATTTAATTGTTTTTACATGATAGAATTCTTTAATTTGATTGTTGTCTGCTTTTGAATCAATTTCGTGATTAGTGTAGCTTTTGCATTATCGCGTTCGATCATATTGCGTTTGCTTAATTCGCAATAGTTTTAATCCGTTTGCTTTACTCGGAATTCAGGGGCATACTTCGTATAATTGTTATTGCGCTTGTCAGTAGCTTTTGTAATCGAATAGGATCAGACTCGTTTAGGGAATTGGAATTTTATAGGGATCAATGATAAGTCGGAAGATGATATAGTGGGTTGATTCGTTTCAGCTTATTCAAATAATCACTTTTCATAATCACTTATTTTATGCATTTTTGTAATTGAACACCAAATCAACCCCCCCCCCATTCGATTACGTTTAATTATTACAAACAAGAATCCTTGAGACGATATCCGAGTTTAATTGTCGCTGTATTACGTTTTTACAAAATTACTCGTTTTGATCCGCGCGCGACAGCGGATCAGTCATCCCAAATTTTTTTATCTGACTCCGCCACTGTACTAGAGATTAACATTCTATGTTTCTTATCATTCTTTTTCCCTTTTTTTGAATAAGTTATCTTTAACTTCTTATTTTCTCAAAAAAAATTGAATTTTTGACCATTTTTTTCTCTAGTACCTCAACCCCAAACTTAAACTTTGCTCACTTCCAAGAGCAACCCCAAACTTATTCTTCTTCATATGACAAAGGAATTAAATTTTCTACCTAACTCCAAAGAGAGGGTGGAAATATTTAATCTTTCAAGTCAATTGGCTAATATATGTGGCTATGTCACCGAAAGAAAGGGCTTAGACTCAGAGTGGTTAGCAAAGGATATAAACATAATATAAGGGTTAGTTTGAAAAGGATCATAGTTTACCATAAACAAGTGTCTCAATGTGTATTCATCAAACCAATAGATTACATCAGAAATAGTGCAAATTATAGAAAATAAAAATTGTATGGATACTCACATAAGAAGGAAAAGTAAACAATGGAATTTTTTACTCAAATCTTACTAGCCGAGGTATCTGGAAATTGAGTACAAGTTAGTTTAATTCAGCATGTTCTCCTTATATGTGTCTGATGACTTTCTCGGCAAGTGTATCAATAATATCGCAATAATAAAAAGATTTGATCCCATGGGGACTGCTATTTAACAAAACAATAGTTGTGAAAGTATAAAAAGTAACAATTGAGGGGGGGGGGGGGGGGGGGGTTGGGTTTGAATGAGAAAAATAAAACTTGTTCTAAAATAATGTGAAAGCACTCAAGTTTTGTATAGAATCCCTTATTGCTCCCCTGTTGATGTCTAATATATTATATGAATGAAAAAGTTATTATATTTACATGACGAATTAACACAACCATTATACTTAATCCCTTGGTGTATAGCTCATTAATTCCCACTTGGGGTGTCCTATCCTTATTCAACCAGTGTAAGTGAAATGAGGTGATGCAATAGAACGCTAATTTAAATGCCACTACTCTGGGTCTCCTATCCATATTCAACCAGCATAAGTACAACAATTACCCTAGTTCCAACACATAGAATAATGGTCAGTATTCCCCATGTGCCCAAGATCAGATTAAAAAAGTATCTCACATAAAAAGCATTAAGAAAAAGAAATAATTTAATAGAAACATAACTCCAATTATTCATGCAATTACAAATTAAACATATGTCCCAACAGGTTCCAAATAAGTTCATCAAACAAAATCTAACTTATAGGTGTTTAGCTACTCATCATGATACAATCAAATACCAACAAATAAGATGAAGATTGCATATAAAAATCCTTGAAGAACTGGTCTCCAATGGCTTACAATGCTCTCAAAAATGCCCTCTTGGTGCTCTTTACAACCTGGAATGATCAAGTAACATCCCCCTGATGGAAAGGTGTAAAAGTCAAGCAACATCATCCAGGGTGATCGTCATCTCACCAATAGGGAAGTGAAAATATGATGTTTCCTTATGTCATCTCTCAGCAAAAGCATATTGCTTGTCATGGCTAATAGTTTTGTAACTAGAGCAACACAGGTCTGCAAGACCAGAGTAGTGTATGACACTCTATAACTAATGATCCTTTGGTTGATTAAGCTTTAGAATATTTCCGATATGGTTAATAGACTTCAAACAATTGTGCTTCTGTTAAAATACTAAAAAAACAAAATATCAGTCGTAGGGAAAATGTTTAAAATATATAAATAACAATCGTTAACAAAAATACCTCTCAGCACCGACATGCATAACAACATGACCTATATAGTATATCAGTAAGGAGATGTCAGATTGCCCTCCTAGAAAGGGTCTGCAAGTGGAGGAACACCTTATGCAGCAGTAGGAGCTTCCTCCCGGTCTACCTGATCGGGAGAGACATGCCACTAGGATGAGGACCCTTATGATTGGTATCTCCTAGAAGTAGATCATTCCCTTCATGAGGCCTAGAGACGGTTCCCCGCCTAACTCTCTCTTGATCACTATGAAGTTTATCCCTCTCACGTCCAACGGACGCGTGCTATGTCTCATGGTCGAGTCTTACTTTGTCGTCGTTGATTGCAGCCATTTTTCCTGAAATAATACGAGATAAATACATTAGTTAGCATGCAGGAAAGTTTCGGATATGCATCTCCGAAAACCAATAAGGATGCAATTCGGAGATGTGTCTACGAGCAAATCCTAAAACAAATATGAAGATGCATCTCTGAATTAAATTTTGGAAAAATGGAGAAACAGTGCGTTCGGAGATGCATCTCTGAAAAACTATGGGCATTTTTTACTTTTTGCCAAGGGTCTGTAAGAACATCTAAGGGTGAAAAAAGAAATTGCCTTTATATTATATTAGTGTTGCATGAGAAGTCTATCTGACACCTCATATTTTTCAATAATGACAAAAACTACTTTTGTTATTATTTACCTTATTCAAAAGTGTTTCAATAGTTTTTTACTGATCCAAAAGAAAAAATATGTATTTTTATCGGATTATTAAAAAAATAAAATGAGTTTTTTATTGGATTTTTGAAAAATCAGTATGAATTTTTACCGGTTTTTTTAAAAATATTTTGTATGGGTTTTAGATTTATCAAAAAATTTATAAATCTGATATACCAGATATTTCTCCACACCTAAAAAATCAGGTAGTTCAATTGAGCATGTTCTCCTTATATGCTTCCAACGTGATGGTTCTCCTAAAGATTTTACTCAATCCTTCACCCATTGGTTTTATATATTTTACTTACATATTTGATATGAAGTTTTGAAAAATTTAATCGAATTATGGAATCTACGAGTAATTCAACACACTATAGGTCCTACTTACATGGTTTTACTTACACATTTTAACTAACATATATTTCCCTTTTGAACCAAAGTGTTATCGTGGACACAATTTATTGGAAGGCAACATGGTATTATTGTTGTTATTGTTTGCTCTAATACAAGAAATGGGCAAGAAGGAGGATAAACAATTTGATTATGGGATTGTTGGTTCTAATACAAAACCTATAGGTACCAACTCCCATTACTTGAGATTGTTGGTGTTACGTCAACCAAGTTGCAAGTTTCACTAGTTCGATCTCCGGTCTGGTTTTTAAAACATTGATTATTAGTGAATGGAGGGAGCATCTTCCATGCAACAATTTCTTTATTTTTTCCTTTATGCTATCTATCCACGCCTCCTTCTTCCACGCGTTTGAGAGAGAAAAAGATTCTCTTTTGCAATTTCATGTGACCGTTGGAGTGTACTAGTGATTGGGTTAATATTTTCCTCTCTTTTTGCTACAGCTGTCTACGGCTTGCAGATAATAAATTATGGTTTTGATATTTTGTGGAGTTTTTTTTTTAAGAATCCAATGACAAGCACATCTTCTTTTGGTTTTATTTTTCTCTAATTATTATTATTTTGAATAAATTTTGATAATTACAATAAATAACCAAACAACAAATTGAAATCAAATTAACACAGAAATGATTCTAATTAATTCTAATGAATATTTTGAATTGAAAACGAAAATAAATTGATCGAAAAATGTTTGTGTCAAAATGATTAGATTTTGAAAAAAATTATAATTGGTTAAATGACTCAGACTGATCAAAATGTGACCGAAAAAGTAGTCAAAAATGAAAATGAGTATGTCAGGTTAAACTATGTGGATCGTAGATTAATGATACTGACGTCTGCAAGCTCGATTTCAAAACTTTATTTTCGCTTATTTTACATACATTTGATAAATGATTCAACCGATCTGTCTATATGTCCGAAATTTTATTCAGGCCAACATTTTGAGTGTTATTTATGATGAAGGATATATTATGCTATACAGATGATACAAAGTAGAAATGTATGATTTTTTTTAAACCTGGACAAATTTTGGGTATGACACTGATGAAAGATATGTAGAGAGATTTTAAGATTTATATGAAAGAGGTAAGTTAAAAATGAAAATTTGAAATGAATTTATAGTGATGAAAGCAATCATTCAAAAGTCATGGCAATGGTTAGAGAAATTCTGAAATTTCATTAGAGAAATTATGTAAGGGATGCCATGAAAGGATATGATGAAAAGGTGCATTCAAACAAGGTATTTTTCAGAAAACATACATGTGCAATCGATTGCACCAGAATCACAATCGGTTGCACCAAGTTTCAACATTAAAAAATTTAAAAATTTAGCTTGTGAGAACCGATTGCATAAACATGGCAATCGATTGTCATTAGTGGAAAATGAAATTTTGCCTAAGTCAGTAGCCAAAACGCTTATGATGCAACCAGTTGTTACCAAGGTGCGGTCGATTTTCGTCATTAAAAAATATGAAAATTGGCTAAAACATTTGATTCAAAATCATGTATCATCTAGAGATATAACCAAGACATTAGATGATCTTTGAAAAATGTTTTATCAAGGTTCTAAATCAAAAATGTATTTTTAATGCATGATTAAAAAAACTTGAGCACTAAGATTGTTTTAGTCAAGAATTTCATATACCTAAAAGTTTGATTAATCCAATATTGCAAGTGAAGTCAAGTCTTAAGCACTTTTTCTTTTTCCTTATTTGATCATATCATTGTTTAGCTTGTCTTTATCGATGAGCTTGTCTTCATCCAAATATTTTGGAAGCTTGTCTTCACAGTTGATATCGTCCAATGTACAAAAATGCTAAAGTTCCTCCTAATTTTGACATCATACAAAACACCTCTAAATGGAAAATCCAACTCACATGGTGGTGGCGGCCTAGGTTGCTGTTGTGTGGTTGGATTCTCATATCAAAGGTTTGAATGGTATATATAATGATTATTGATCTGAGGATTGTAGACGCTTGTTGCATATGCTTGAGGCAAATCAGTACTTACACCCTCTTGCAAGGTAGGACACGTATCAGTTTGTTGTTCAGGAGAAGTGCAAATAACACATAACATTTCTGTTTGAGCTTTACTTGATGCTAATTGTTTAAAAATTGAGGTTAGCTCATCAAGTCTGCTTTCTAGGGCTCTGTTGGAAGAAGAAGCTTGAATTGCATGCACTCCTTTTGTCTGAACCACATGATTGTTTCTGGTTATGAACTGTTGGAAGTTGAGTGACATGTTTTCAATTAAGGTTTTACCTGCAGCTGGGGTTTTATCAACAAATGCTCTTCCACTAGCAACATCCAAGATATTTTTGTCCATAGGTAACAGTCCTTCATAAAAGTATTGGATTAACAATTGTTCAGAAATATGGTGGTGAGGATAACTCGACACTAACTACTTTAATCTCTCCCAGTATTTGGCCAATGATTCCATGTCAACCTGTCTAATACCACATATTTATTTTCTGATCGAAGCAGCTCTTGAACCAAGGAAAAATCTTTCTAGGAAGACTTTCTTCATGTTATTCCAACTTGTAACAGAATTTGGCTCAAGATAATACAATCAATCTTTTGCAACACCTTGTAGTGAGAATGGAAAGGCTTTGAGCTTGACATGATCTTCGGTAATTCCTTGAGGCCTTAATGGTGTAGAACACAAAACCTGGAATTCTTTTAGATGCTTATGCGGATCCTCACCTACAAGACCACTAAACTTTGGCAACAAGTGTATTAAACCAGATTTCAATTCAAAATATGTAACAACTTCAAGATACTCATTACGAAGTGCATTATAATTTACATTTGGTGCAACAGGTTCTCTTAATGTTATTTGTTCAAACATATTATAATAATCAAACTCAAAATCAGAATCAAGCAAATTATGGGAGAACACAGAATCATAATCACTAGTAGTCATGCATCATGAGTCAGCAATGCAACAATTATGAAAATACCAACAATGTCCCTAATGAGAATAACAATTGAAAAAATGGAAAATAAAATAAAATAAAATATGAAAATATCACTAAAAATCAAATAAAATCAAAATAGGACTCCAAAAAAAATTCTGATTTTTTTGAAAATATGAAAACGGAAAAAGAAAAATAAGGAATTTCATATTTTTAGGGGGGCATCCTTTATTTACCGATTTCCAACTTATCACCGATTCTTATAATTCCAATCCCATAAGCGAATTTGATCTTATTCTATTACAATACCCGTTGACAAGCGCAATTGGTATTATATGTTGCATGTTTCTAATTTCTGAATTAAGCAAACATATTTAAGCAATTGCGAATTAAACAAACATGACTTAATCAAACACGATAACGAAAAATCTACGCTAACATGATTATAGTTAAGGATCATACAAACAATTGAATTTAATCAACTCCGTCCTATAAGAAACAATCAAATTAAGCAAATGAAAATAATCTAATTAAGAAAACGAGTTTATAGAAAGAATTGAAAAGAAATCGAAATTAAACTGAAATTTATAAAAATCTCAAAGTGGAATCCGAATACAGCAGATCAACTCTTTGAGAATTAGATCTCCATAGAATTCGTAATCCTTATTTCTTATTTCATGAATACTAAATAATAGTCTTAAAACTACTAATTTGTTTCAATAGAGCAAGGGAATTCGGGCCTAAAAGCAACCGACCCGAAAGAAATACAAAATCGGCCAAAAAAACTAGTATTTTCTTCTATTTTCTTAAGTTTGAATTGAGAACAAATTATGCAACTCTTTTGAACTCCGCATTTGCTTCTGACTTCAACACAAAAAATTTAGCTTATCCTCTCAGCTTTCTAAGGCATATTAGAATGCGACGCTCAACTTAAGATCTACACAGCGAGATGGTGCAAATAATTATTTATTCAGAAAATAAGCACTTATTCAAAAAATAAGCAGAACTCAACTGAACTTTCAAAAACCTATTAAAATCAATTAAAAAATATGAGAAGTCGTATAAAAGTCTTAGTAGAAAGAAAAATATAGTGTATTAAAATACACATATGATGCACCTTTTATGTTTCTTAGTCACCATGTGAAAATACTTAAATGCCCCCATATTCCATAGACGCATCTCCGGATGCACCAAATTCTGATTGAATGTTAAAATATTGTGGAGTCTCATATGCCTCCTCTACCTCCTCGTCCATCAATCACCCTCGTCCTCATGCGCTGTCTCTGATACATCAATGCCCTTCGTGCCTCCGTCATGATGGCATCTAGGACCTGCCTCACATCATACCCATAATGGAAGATACATGTGTCAATGCATGCATGCGCAATCTCCATTATGCAACATCTACGCAAGACATCATCAGCATGATCTAACTGTGTTTGTTCCTCCGCTAGTATCTTCTGATGAGCTGGCCTCGGAGAATCTCCTGGAGCAGCATGCATCATGTACGGATGTGACACTCTGAAGAACCTTCTGATATGCTTGTTGATGTAGCTCTAGTCGTTCTCACCTATGGTATTATGTGCCTCCTTTGGTATTATATGACTCTTATAATCATCAAACATGTAATTTATCTGTCTATGTATCAAAGCAGAAGGAGCAGAGACAACATGGTGTCTAAGAATGGTCTGAGTGTAGCCGAATTTCCGTATGACATGCTCGGGCAGATGAGGAGCAGTGAGATGCAACCATCTAGAGTATAGCACTATCTCATCAAATGAATGCATCTCACGGTGATCAACATAGTTGTTGAAATGCATGTCATCGGCAACCAAGCAGTCAAGATGGACTCTGAAAGACTCAGTCGCTTGGTTCCCTCGGAGTGGGGAAAAAGAAGTAGCACACGACATATCCTCAGTGTAAGTTAGAACACTCTCTCAGCTGGAGATGCACGGGAAGTGCTAGAGGATCCAAGCCTGAAATGAAAAGTTTAAAACACACGAATTATCAGTGCTAGCTTTGCAAAGATGAAATAAAAACGACAAAGAAACATTCAAAGACCAATAATTATTATCGTTAGTAGTGTGACGCTACTTGTGAACTGCTTCGTCTTCCACATACAACCCTCACTCAACTTCGAGTACAGGTAGACCAAACAAGCGACCCCTCAGTTGTACTCATGGATCCGCTCAAAATCCTCGAAGTACCGTAGGTAGACGACATTTGTATAAGTGGCACTGTTGGCCACAAAAATCGAAGTGTCGTCCAAATATATAAGGTATGCTCTCATAGCATGCGATCCGTGGAACGTCACCCGCTCATCATCACCTGTAGCCTGTTGTGTTCTCAGGATCTCATTTGTATATATCTTTTTCAGGTATTCAAACCTAGCATGAGCACTCCTGGTTTTATCCAACTCCTCATTCGCCTCCCTTGGGTCAGCCCCTAGATAATCTACCATCATCTCGAGTGTCTCGTCTTTGGTAATCCTCTCATGATCTAAAAGTCTTCCCCTGATCAGATGTAGCAAACACGAGACATCGTCGAGTGTGATAGACATATCACCATGCGTGAGATGAAATGACGAGGTCTCCGAGTACCATCTCTCCACAAATGCATTAATTTTAATTGGAAACTTTCATCTAAAGACTAAAAAAATTAATTTTAACTTGGAACTTTTAGCTTTTAAATTTTAATTAATTTTTATGATAAAAATTATTATTCAATTCATCTTACATAAATATATTTAAACATAGATCACTTAATATTCCAGTTACTTTTAAATAAAATCAATTTTACAAAATCAATTTTTATCAATGCAGAACCATGCATCCAATAAGTGGAATCCAGTTAAACATTTGGGAATATCCTACATGCTTTGGCATCTTTATTTTGAAAATCATAAAGAGGAGGAGGGTTAGGAATATTCTGTAATGGTGTGTTGCATCATCTTATTACTAGAAAAATAAATAAATGGAAACCTTTGATACACTCTCAACCAATCACAAATCTAATATGGATTCGCATTACTAACCCAAAGCCAAAAAATTATGAACATCAATTGCAATAAATAACTCCCAAACGCACGCAATAAATTCACCAGTATACATTTCCTCATTCAGTATATATTTTGACAAACATTAGAGATCAAGACAAATAAAAATGAACATCTAACCCACACTACTGAGATACAAAACAGAATTTGCAATTTGTCCTTGCTTTTACCATTGCTAATAAAAATAGCTGCTGGCTAATCATTGAGGGACACTTCTATGTTGGCATCAAACAATCACAGAACTCCCTACTCAACATTCACAACCGGTAGATCTTTGCTGTCGTCCACCATTGCCCACATCGATTGTGTCGGGCAGATACCTGGTATAATCAACAAAAGCCACCTTAAAGATATGACAATTTTATATAAAAGCAAGTGACATGGCAAAATTATGAGACTATAAGAAATTTGTCTCGATTGGATTTTAGTTATGTATCGAATTAAGATACGATTGCATGTATTGCAAGATACTGAATCATGATAACCATGCTTTTGATGAGTAAAGATGAAGCTTTAAAAGTAAGAAATTGTAAATAATATACTAATGATTAAGGATTTAGTTACTCTATCCCAACTGTTGATGAGAAAATCAGTGATTGGAATTCAAACACATCCATGATTTGTAATGCATGTGTCCGTAAAATCAATAACTGATTTTCTCATCAACAGTTGAGATTACTTTACCCTCTGAAGTAAATTACTCATTTTAGAGGTGCCAAATCCAACGAAGAATGGCATGCATAAAGAAAAACCCGGTTCAAGAAAACTCACATTTCTTCTTCAGGTTCATTCTTGAGTGCGTTTTTAGCTATACACTGGAAAGCAGCTTCAACATTAAATCCTTCTTTTGCAGAGGTCTCAAAGTATGGTATGTTTCCCTTTGAAGCACACCATGCCTTTGCTTTCTTCTCAGAAATCTGCAAAAAAAGAGATAGTCATGTCACATCTTCTGGAAGCTGTAGAAGAAAATTTAGAGATAGTTTGATTTAAGAGAACATGTTTTGCTTTTGTTTTGTTTAAGAAAATGTGATATCTATATAACATTTTCTAAAATCATAAGAGTAACTTACAACTCTACTGTTCCCACCATCAACATCTATTTTGTTTCCCAACACAACAAACGGGAAGTTTTCGGGGTCAGATGGACTAGCCTGAAAATCAAAAAAATCCAAGAGTTTCTTGATGTTCTTTAGTAAAAGAGATGTGAAAATACAACAAAGCTTAGTATTGATTTGAGTTTAACAGAGTCACAGGGTCAGTGTAAAATAGTTTAACAGTGACATCCAATGAGAACTCGTGATATGGCTGCGTAAGACCACTTTGTAACTGCAATTTAGAAGTAACTGCAAAATGCTGAATTCTCATTGGATGTTGTGTAAAACTAGTTTACATTGGCAGCGCATATCCCCTTTTCTCTAATGATTAAACAAAATTACCTGAATGAGAAACTCTTCTCTCCAATGGTTAAGGTTTTCAAAAGATTTCAGGACATTAACATCATAAACTAGGACGCAGCAATCAGCACCGCGGTAGAAAGCTACACCAAGACTCTGAAACCGCTCTTGACCAGCAGTATCCCATATCTGCGTGTACAATAGAAATACAAAAATTATAAATACATGTTATTTACATCAGAGAAGATTTCAATCTTAGACAAATTAATTTATATCATACATTAAATCTGAGAATATCATTGCAAAAAAGATACAACCAAACATACATTGATATTTCATCATGTAGAAAGTGAACTAGTTGCAACCATCATCAAATATCATGCATAATGGACGTCATTTAATAGTTCATACACATAATGACATTAATTTTACGACAAAAAACTAGGATATTTCTTTGCATTCACTTGCCTAACCTTGACAATAATATGTTAGTATTGACAACAAATCCTAATCTGATAGTTTTCCCATCAAAGCAGAAGAGGTGGACAAAATTCATAACTCTCTATTCATGAAATCTGAAGAACAAAACCTTTTGTAACTGGAAATAAAAACATATCAGCCGAATTTGAAGCAGCAAACAAACTAATAGGTTGGTTAGCTCTTCAAAAAGACAATGATTACTTATTTCAATTCCCAAAACTAAAGAGCTCCCAGCTAGAAGCACAATATGCAAAACTGGATTTGGATCTGCTGAAGGTTTAATCGGATGAAGATCTCTGCCATTTCCATTGAGGAAAAATCGATCCTTTCACATCAGTGCTTACGGCAGCGAAGGAGAACATCCACAAAGTTATGATGGTATGCGACGAGTAGGAGTTACCAGCAACTCCAAATACAGGGCTTACAAGATAGGGGTTTGGGCTCAATTGTTTTGTTAGAGAGAATAAATTTCCGAAAAACTCTTATAAACATGTTTTGAAATTTTTGATAAACATCCAATCTATTTCAAAAATGCATTTCCAAAAACTTCCATAATATCTTCTCTAATGTTTATTTAACTATATTACCAGGGGAAATGGAAACCAAGAACACGGGTCTTAAGCGATCACGCATGGCTTCTCTAAGCTAAATTTCACCTTAGATTATATAAAAAGTGGCAATGAAATCTATCAAATTGTGTTTTTGCATATCTCACCTGCAATGTGAACAACCTATCTTCAAATTGAACTTCTTTGGTGAGAAAATCAGCACCAATGGTAGCCTTATACTGATTACTAAACTTCCGATTCACATACCTAAATGCAAATCAATAAAAACAAAACAATCATGATCATGCAAATCAATAAAAAAAATTGTCAAACATTTCAAGAAATTACTAATCAAAATCCAAGATTTCTACATACTGATTCATCAATGATGTTTTACCAACCCTGCAAAACACAAATTAAAAAAAAAAAAGTCAATAAATTTGCCTCTAAAATTGATGATAGGAAGAAAATTGCAAATCTGTTGAATCTATAACATAAAAAAGTAATTTTTCACAATAAATATCCAAAATGCTCATTAATAGTTTCTATTTTTCCTAATAATTCCCTTTTAAGCAAGAATCGATTAATGAAAATTGGGAATTTGAATTAAGAAGAAGGAGGAGGAGAATATTACCCGCTATCTCCAAGGATTATGACTTTTAACAACATGCGGCGGCGAGAAGCCATGGAAGATCAAAATCAAAATCTTGTGAAAAAAAGAAAGAGGAAGAAAATTGGATTGGAACAGAGAGAATTGTGATGTTGTTGAGATTTTTGCGCAAGAAAAGTAAGTTTTGAAAGACAGATGGAGGAAGACTGAATTTGTACTTACCTACGAAACAATGAATGCTACTCCAATCACTCTTTTATTTCCCAAATTGCCCTCACTTGTTACTATGTTTCTATAAGTTTAATGTATTGTTTGATAAATTAAATTTTGAATGACTTTTAAGTGAAGTTTCCATGCTTGATTATTTCTAATTTTCTTTTTACATCTCTCATCGTTTGATTTTTTTTAAATAACCAACTATTTCAATTTAATTTCTTAAATAATAAAAATAAACATGTTTCATGCATACGTTTAAAGTATGCGTCAGTTAGTTTGGCGCATGTATTTTGTTATTGAGCAGAAGTGATAGTACCATTAACGCATGCATGCATGTAGTGAAGCCAATGCAATTGACACATGCTTACTATCTATCATGTGCATGCGTCTTTGCATGTGGTACAAATTTTATGTATTTTTTTTATTTTTTATTTTATACTTATAAATAAATAAAATAAATAGGTAAATAAAAAATACTTAATAATATTATGATATATAGTTAAAATACATAACAATTAACAAGAAAATTAATGACTCGCCCGATTGAAACGCCCTCATGTTTCACATCTCGGTGTGTTAGCCTGCCTTCGAGGTCTCTCACGATTTCCCTGAGGTATTTGGGGTCTTTGAGTGCTGACATGATGCAATGGTGACTGGTGTGAAGGTCCGGTGGAAGGTCCAACGGTATTTGATAAATTTGTCATCATTTCTCCCTAATAGTTGGAGGTGTTGCCGCCAACGGCGCTGCCGTAATTAAGTTAGGTGTCCATGTTGTCGTAGTTGAGTCGTTGTAATTGGGTGGTTTATGGACGATATTGTTGCCCGAATTGGAACATTGAATCGTTTTGGAAACGAAGCAATGGTTCTTATGGTGTAATAAAGTCAAACAATGATTGAGTGTTGTGGCGTTGGGATATTTGGGTGTTCATAAGTGGAGGGCTATGATGAGATGAGATTGAATTGTATGAATCATTCGGGCTATAGACAGTTGAGGTGGTTGTGTATGGTTTTTGGTGGTTAGGGTTTGGTTCCTGGTTTTGAGTTTGGGTGTGTGACATGAATTGGTTGTGTGGTTGGGTGTATATGGTAGGGTGATAGTGTGAGGTTGGTCGTTGGATTTGGGTGGTTGACATTGTTCTTGGGCGGGGATTTGTTGTTGGGTGTTTGATAACGAAACTCGTTGGCATGGATCAATCAAATACCTTGACTCAGACACAAACAGTGACATTGTAACCGACCTAAATCATGCCAATGTTAAGTTGGTCTAGCACCATGTATGATTGGTTTGTTTAAGATGTGTTGTCGTTGATTCCTCCAATGACAACACATCTCTTTTGTGAAGTCTCTCCAATCGGAATAATCTCATTGGCCATCGATTCTTTATTGATACCAATCTCTTAAACACGTCGGAGGTTCTGGAATTTGTTATTGCATGTCGAACTGCAGGTTTACATGGTCACTCTGGTGTATCTCCATAGTAGTGAACCAGATGATTGGTGTTTTTGTTGTCCAAACTGCAGCATCATCATGGTTAACCTGATGATTAATACTCAGATACGGTCTTCAGATAAACTGTATAAGAATTTGACATGATTAGAGGATATGTAATTGGATAATTTTTTTAAATCAAAAGTAGAGTTGTTTAGTAGTAATACTTCGTCTGGTCCAATATGGTCTAAAAGATCGAGATAGACTACTACAGCGTGTTTGGGACACTTGTTGTAGCTCATCCCCTTAACTGACCACCTAGATCGAAAAGATTGAAAATATATTAGTTACGAAAAGATTGAAAATATATTAGTTACGAAAAGATTGAAAATATATTAGTTATAGTTAGTTGTAATATAAAGGCTAACAAATTAGAAGATTTAAGATAAACTTACTTTGTTGCATAGGGGAATGTGAATGGCTTCTCATTGACCGGGATGAGTGACAACATTCTTGACCAACCTCATGCTTGTAGAAAATAAGTGCAAGAATAAAATGTACAAGTACTTTTTTTGGCATTTTTACACAATGAACTATATAGATGAAACAAAATAGTTGAACCCCAACTATATATGCCTACTTTATTTATGTTTCATAACAACGACAAATACATAGTATTTACCGTATTACCAGTACTTTCAGGAGATAAAAAATTATCAAATAGAATCATAATATAACATCGAGCTTTATTAATCTTTTCATACTCAGTAGATTCTTCGTTTAATGTTATACTAGAATAATAGTGTTTAAGATATTTTAAATTAATACCTTGACCCTTAGGTTGACCCGAAGTTTGTCTTGTAGTTGTGTCTTCACACAAAGGGGCACCCAACAATTCCTCGCATATAGAGTTATCTTGGTTAATTCTGGAATTTACGGCCTTACCATCGATAGGTAGACCTAACAACATGTAGACGTCCTCAACTGTGATGGTACACTCAAGTGTGACATATCAATTATGCATCAAAGTTTTTGCTTTCTGTAAATCTATAATACAAATTGATGGTATATGGTTGTATGGGAAATATAAAGGAATGCTACTAATGGTAGTGGCACAAGATGGCAACAACAATATTTTTCCAATCGCCTTTGCACTAGTTGAAGGGGAGACTGCTGAGGAATAAAGTTTTTTCCTAAAAAATATCTGATTGCACGTTGCTCCTCAGTCTAACTTATGTTTGACCTCAGACAGACACCCTTCAATTGTGAGTGCCTATAAAAATATTGATAATGGCTGGCAGGATCCTCCTTCGACGCATGTCTACTGCATTAGACATATCGCTCAAAATTTCATGCGGGAGATCAAAGATAAAACATTGTGGAAGAAGGTTGTCAACACATGGTATATATTAATATAACCTTCTTTCAAGCATTATCGCAAAGACATCAGATTGTCAAACGCAGATGTAGTAAGGTGGATCGATAATATTTCATTGGAGAAATGGACTACGGCATACGACAACGGTCAACGATGGGGCCACATGACAATAAATCTTGTGGAATCAATGAACTTTGTCTTCAAAGGCATCTGAAACCTACCTATAACCGCTTTAGTGCAAGCAACCTATTTTAGGCTAGGGGCGTTGTTTGAGATCAGACGTTCCAAATGGAGTTCAGTATTATAATCTGGGCAATTGTTCAGTGATGCTTTAATGAAATTCACTAAAGAGGAAGTTGTCAAAGCTAACACACATGTGATCACGGTGTTTGACCGTACTAAAGGTTGGTACAGCGTCGTTGAGTTCATGGATCACAAGGAAGGCATGCCGAGGGGACAATATATAGTGGAACTAGATAGAGGTTGGTGCGACTGCGGAAAGTTCCAAGTCTTTCGTATGCTCTACTCCCATGTTATAATGGCATGTTCAAAGGTTCGACGGGATCCATCCTACTTACTATCCGACGTTTACAAAGTCACAAGCCTCTTCAATATTTACAAAAATAGCTTTTCAGTGGTAGCAAAAGAGGATTACTGGCCTACATATCTGTAGCGGTAAATTCATGATCACTGAGCTATTGGTTAACTCAACATCAATAAAACTAGAGTCGCCACCGCGCTTTTATTATTTCCAAAGGAAATGGGAGAAAGTGCGAACAAAACTCAAAGATAAGAAGTTTTCAAATCAAAACTAATAAAATGTCAGAGATTATAGGTAAGGGGGTTGGTTGCACAAAGAGAAGATATTAGCACCCAAAGTGTCCTAGGTACTCCTATGGAGCCCTTTTTATGTGTATTAGATGTTTGTTTTAAAAATAGAATGAGGGGGTGAGAAAAGAATTCATTATTTACATTTTGTGTTTGATAAGATTTTTGGTCTTATGTCTACGTACCAACATAAATGAGGGATCAAAACCTCGTAGTTCATGGTAAAAATTTCAAAGATGGGTGGATTGATTTTAATAAAAGTTTAAAGATATTTTGTTATCAATGAGAGAATACTCAATTAAACATCCACCGATAATGAGGGCTTTACAACATTTAAGAGGGAGGGCTCCAACTTGGATTAAATCAACAAGTATGTCTCTAACCCTTAGTAAATGGAAATTCTTACACTCAACATATCATGGAATGGGAAAATTATATCTCAACCAATGATAACTCAAATCTAAATGCTTTCTTTGTGAAAAGCTTAAAAGGAAAAAGGCACCAAGTGGCCAAAATGATTAGATGGGGCTATTAGTTATTTTTGGTCTTTTTGAAAACAAAGTCAATATGATTAAGTCTTTTTACAAGTTTGATTAAGAAAATAGTTTGAAAATCAATGGCATAAGGCCAAGGTTTCTACTCATTAAAACAAGTCTAAGTTGGGGGAAAAAAACAAGCAAATAAGTTTTGAAAATGAGAAGGAGATTTTGAAATTAAAGAAGATGGAGGTGGAGATGAAGAGGCTATCTTAGACAAGATTAAGAGTTTTGAGTTGAAAAGATCTAACTCATGGGAAGCATCCACAAGACAATAGTGTCAGATAGAAACCCATTTCCTTTGGATTGTCAAGCAAACAACAAAGTCATAATCATCCAAGCAATTAATAAGAAACCCAATGGTATCAAATAAAGATAACCAAACATCTAAGCTAGCACTCCCAAGCAATCAATCTTCAATGTCCTTTATGTGTATCAGATGAAAGATCCCTTGAAACATACTTAAAGAGAAAACATCAAATATAACAATAAGATCAAAATAACAATTTAGGCAAAGAGAAAGAATGTATCAGATAAACCCAAGGGAGTCTCTCAAGCTTGTGTCAGATGAATGGCATTGGCCATGTTTTTGGTCTCAAATTAATGGCATTGGCCAAGTTTTTCTTCCATAGCTCAGGAATGTTGCCTACTCTAAGTCCATAGGTTCAAATCAAGTCACAGACAAAGACCCAACAGTCCACCAATGTGTTTTTAGTGTTTTTATTAAGTGTTTTAAGGTCCTAATACCACAAACAAAATATGATCAAAAGCACAAATATATCACACGCACAAAATATATCACAAGCACAAAATATAATGGCTCAAGTGAGCAAAAATGAAAATAACTGAAGCACGAACATGGGCCCAAGTGGGCAAAGAGCAAATGGTTGAAGCATAAACAATTTATATGAATGTAAATGACAAGGAATGATAAAGTGCAAGAATTTAAATTGCATTAAAGTAGTTGACAAGAAAATTAAATGTTAGTTGTCAAGTTAGTATGTTAATTTGTGCCTTGAGGTAAATTTAGCGCTATGTTAAGCAATCGTAAGCAGACTTATGTAAAAGCCATACCTATTTGAGGTCGGTCAATAATAATGTTGGTGTTAATGCATGCTAGAGACAAGGTATTCAAGACCAAGCTCCTAAAATATAGCACACAAAAACAAGAGAGGGTATGCTTATCTCAATCAAGCTTATGTTGATTCATCTGACACAAGGTCATTGATGAATCAACTTGCTAATGATCCATGAGAAGTCATTGGCCAATAGATGATTGGGAAAGAAATGAGATTAAAAATGGAGAGATGAAATGAAGAGGATCACAAATTGGTCAAGGGATGAACCTCACTTGATCAATACCATTCATTCATCTTGAGGGATGAAGTTTTAAACTTCATTAACCTCCTAATCCAATGGTATTGACCAAGTCAAGGTCCAATTCAACCAAGACCAAGGCCAAATAGAAGTAAGGTCAACATAAAGTCAATACAAAAGCTCACTAAAGCATTAAATCAATTAAACTATTTTAATTTATTTTTTTAAATAAAGAAAATAAAATTTCAAGGATCAAAAACCTAAAACCCCTTCAAAACACCAAAGAAATGACCAAGGGGTTTATCATAGGTCAAGTAAGGTCAAAGGACCATTGGCGGATTTTTTTGGTATTTTTCAAAAGTCAGAAACTAATTAAAAAACACAAAGTTCACCAAAAATATCAAACTTAATCCAAAAATTAATTTTATAGAAAGAAGAAAATATTTGTGAATTTTTGGTGTTGGTCCCATAATTTCTGGATCAAAAATGAATTTATGGTGAATTTTAAAAGAAAATGTTATTTAAAAATCAATTTAGAGAAATAAATAAAAAGGAAAAAACGAGAGTCATCAGATCTTCCTCATTAATTGAGGTAGGAGATCTGATGCTTAACAACACACGCTCCATGGTATTCCTCAGTCAACGCGCCACACGCATGATAATAAAAAACAAAGGCTAAATTTAAAACATGGAAGAGAGATTCAAGGGTGAGGGCAATGTCACGTCACCGCCGGAGCCCTAGCTCCGGTCTTCTTCTCCCGTGAGGGTCACCAGACTGTCAAGATCAAAGTTGCACATAAATTTATGGATCTAACATCATTTTAAAGGAAAATATGCAAGGATCGCGAATATGACCTCCATTTATTTCATCTCTGTAATTAGAAAAGTGAAGAACTAATTGGAGGTGTCCAACCTGAGTTGCTTCGAACCAAGCTCAAAACAACTCAGTTATGTTGCCTACATTGGTATGACTTCAGCCAACACAAAATTCAATTCAGATCTAGAGTATAAAGGAATAACCAAAAATATGAAGTTTTGAGAAATTCACCTTTTGTGACCAGCTTCTGAGCTTGGTTCTTGATGCAATGCTCTGTGCTTTCTCTTCCTCTTACTTGCAGAAACTTAATAGAATGGAAAAGGGAATGAACCTTTGGAGTTTTTGTTCACAAACTGGAGTTGAACAAAAACTCGATTTCTTGAGAAATCTTCAAAGAATTCTATGGTGTGAGGTTATGGCAATGGCTAGCAAAGCTTAGGCAGTGTTCTCCTTTTAATTTTGAGCAGATGATCCTTAATTTATAGGCCAAGCAAATGATATGTACACCTTTCCAAATTTGAATCAAAATGAGAAAATCTTTGTGCATGGGTGAATGGGTGAATGTACATGCCCAATTACTGATTGGAATCCACTCTAAATTGTGCCAAAAAAGTTGTTGAAGTCATCACACAAGGCCATGCAAAGTTGTGCATTATTTGGAATTCAAATCTTGCCAAAACAAGCCATGGAAAGACCTCATGTGCAAGTCCCCCATTTCTCACCCAAATGATGTCATCTTAAACTTTATGGAAATCTCTCATCATAAGTAACAACTTTGATGTTGTGACTTTTTCAATTTGAAGCTTTGAAAATGGAGAAATCTGGCCTTGAAGGTGGAGGTATCAAACATACTTAGAAACCTTTCTAAGTTATAAGCCAAATGACCTATATTTCCATCTTGAATAACTTCTGATGTGAGCTTCAAATGAACTTGTCTCCTTCTAAAAAGTTGTATCTCTTTCAATTCCTTTAAATTTTATCACAAATTTTGCACCATTTGGAGTTTGGATGATGGAGTTATGGATTTTAGAAGTTGAGGAAATTTGCTTGTTCAATGATGAGGACCAAAATGGACCTATAATGTTTCCTCATGGTACATGACCTTCCAAGTAGAATTTGATCTTTCTTAAAGAATAAATGTTGAATAGTACATATTTAAATTAATCATGAAACTTATATCATATTCATAGCATAAATAGTGAGGAAGTTATGGCTCTTGGAAGTTGACCTTCTATCTAGGGCACAGACAAAATGACCTATAATGTTTTACCATAAACAATGACTTTAAAATAAAAATTAGCTCTTGATGCCAACATGAAATATGTTTGTAATGTCATAAATAGTAACTTTGATATTGGAATCATTTTCATATGACAAACATTGTAGGAGATAGGATCTAGGAAACCCTAAATTTGACCAATTGACTTTTCTGGTCAACTTCATTGAATCAACTTGCAGACTTGAAGTTCCTTTTCTCTTAGGGGCTCATGGAGGATCATATATGCTTATGATCATGTAAATTAAAGTATCCCTTGATATCTTTGACCAATTGTTAAAGAAACTTGTTAAGGAAGGCACATAAGATATTGTCATACGGTGAACTGACTTGGTGTGTTTTTGCTTTGGAAAGCAAATGTCGCGGATAGCAAGAGTCGCCACCGACTTTTCTTTTATCCAATAAGGAAAGGCGGAAAAGAACAGGAAAGACCTTGATTAGATTTTGGGTTCGGGAGGTACATTATACAAAGGGAAGGTGTTAGCACCCTTTGTATCCATGGTTATCCATGGGCTCTTAATTGCTTAATCACTTATGTTTTTCTTGTCCGAAAAAGTGTTTGAGAACTGTTTAGAAAATGTTTTGAAAAGAGAGTTTAACTTTGTAATGATTCTTGTACGAATGTATACAAAGTATTTATCTCGTTTAATTTTGAAAGTTGTTTAGAAAAATATAACTTGGCAATGATTCTAGTACGAATGTATACCAAGTGGTGATTTTCTAATAGATGTTTTGCAAAGTGTGAGGTGTGAAAAGTATTTTAAGTTGTGAGTCAGCATTTAAGAGTTATACCTACCCAAGGTCTTTATGGGTATTTCCTATCCTTATGAAGGTAAAACTGTCCTTACTATTGAGAAGTAAGTAGTCTTGTCCTTTGGATGTAAGGGACATCGTAGGGTCATCGATTGGTCATTGAAGGCAACATTTGTAAGGATACCTTAGCATTCGAAGGGACGATCATCATTTAACCGTAGGCTACAACGACGGGCCATCGAGGGACAAAATCATATATTCGTAGGCAACATCCGAGGGACTATGATTTATCTTATAGTGACATGATGATTTAATCGAAGGGTCTTTGCTAAGTGTATCCCCACATTCACGGGACATGACCGTAATACCGTAAGGCAACAAAGAGAGGGCCAAGATCATATATTCAAAGGCAACATTTGTAATCAGTTAGGTAATTAGGATGAATCTCCACAAGGGTATCCCACAAATAAAGTGGAATACCTAGCAAGCTACCTTCTTCGGGAGTATGTGAGCCCTCACAAAATTCAGCAAACAGGTCAGAATACCAAATGGGGTGCGATCAATAGTTGCACCGAACAAAGGAATCGCAGTAGTAATAATGTCAGGCAAATAATACATAGTTATGATAGAACATGTCAGATAAGCACAGAACAGAATAAAAAAAAAAATCAGCGACTGTCATGTTCGCTACTGCCTCGCCTAGCGAAGGCTTGGCGAACACTCGCTACATGTTCGCTTAGCGATGTGCTAGCGAACGGCTGCGGGTTTTAAGTTTAATAACAGTACGATTTCCGGAACTCCGAACCCTATGGCATCCATTACAGAAATTACACGGTTAAACATTCAGGATATTCATGCATACTTAAATCCACATGCAAAATCTAACTACATATCCAAAATTCAATCATAATGCATCATGTATTTAGAGATTACAAATTGGAAGTATAAAACGGTAGTGATGGTGCAAACCTGTTTGCGATTGAATTGCACCAGTGAATTGGCAGATCACTCTTAGGGTTTGTATCGGATCGAGTGGGCGGAGGTAATCGTTGTGCAGGTGAGTTTCCTTCAGGGTTTCCTTTAGGGTTGCTCTGAATTCTTTTGATTAGCCTCCAGGGTTTGTTCTCTGTGCGTGTTTGTGTTTCTCCTTTTCTCCTCTGTTTTTCGTCCTCCCTTTTTCTGAATGAGGTCTTGGTATTTATAATAGTTTTTGTGACCTGATGGGCTCAGAATGAAGCCCAAAATTTCTGGTATTCGCAAGCTTCGCTAGGCGAGTGGTGCAGCGAAGAGTTCGCTAGGCGAAGGATTTGCTCGCCTAGCGAGCATGCCAGTTTGAGTCATTTTCTGGATTTGGCCACCTGTGAGCTGGGTCTTTGTTCCTTTAAGATCAATGTCTTGAACAATGAGTTGGAGTGCCTTGAAGAATGTCTTGAAAGATTAACGGGAAAATTTTGGGGTATGACAGTTGCCCCTGTTCAATATTCTTAAACCGAGAGAGTTAGAATGGTATGTATGCCATTCGTGATCTGGAGGTGGAAGATTATTGAACACTTAGAATGCCCCAAAAATTTGCGCTTGTTAATTAAAAGTTAGTCTTGATGGAGATGGGCTTAAAGATGCCATCCAGAAAGTATGAGGATGGAGGCTTCAGAGTGCGTCATACATTAGACCATATCTGAAGACATGGGTGTCATACTGGGCCTTACGCTAGACCGTATAATGAGTCATCCTGATGAGATAAGGATCTGAATGGGTCATACACTGCTGGGGATAAAGGATCAGAATGGATCATACGCTAGATCGTATCTGAATTGCAGAATGAACCGTCCATTAGGCTGCATCTGGAGAGGTAAAGATCAGAATGGATCGTACGCTAGATCGTATCTGAGTAGCAGAACGAGCCGTCCATTAGGCGGGTGACTTCACTGGGGATGGAAGATCAGACCGGATCATACACTAGATCGTATCTGAGTAGCAGAATGAACCGTCCGTTAGGCTGTATCTGGAGAAATAAAGGTCAGAATGGATCGTATGCTAGATCGTATCTGAGTAGCAGAATGAGCCGTCCGTTTGGCTGTATCTGATGATAAAAGGTAGTCGTACGCTAGACTACACTTCAGAATGTACCATACGCTAGGTAGTATCTGAGGAATAAAGATCGAATGGATCGTATGCTAGATCGTATCTGAGTAGCAGAATGAGCCGTCTGTTTGGCTGTATCTGATGATAAAAGGTAGTCGTACGCTATACTACACTTCAGAATGTACCGTACGCTAGGTAGTATCTGAGGAATAAAGATCAGAATGGATCGTACGCTAGATCGTATCTGAGTAGCAGAATGAGCCGTCCGTTTTACTGTATTTGATGATAAAAGGTAGTCGTACGCTAGACTACACTTCAGAATGTACCGTACGCTAGGTAGTATCTGAGGGGATGAACATCCAAATGGGTCGTACACTAGACCGTATTGGAATAGTTGAAGGAACCATACGTTAGGCTGAATCAGAATGAACCGTACGTTAGGCTATATCTGATAATATTTGTATATGTTGTATTTGCAATAAATGTCTGGGATGGGCTTAAAGATGCCATCATTAGGAGGATGTCAGAATGCTCATCAGAATGAACATCCATATAGATTATATCTGAAAGATGTATCTGAATCTAAAAGGTAACCGATGAGGGTGTCCGTCTGAATGAACCTTTATTTTGACTGTATCGGGAGGATAATTAACCTGAAAAAGGTTAGCCTCATGCCATGTCATGATGTATGAGATGTTTTATGCTTGTGAAAATAAATGTGAACATTGCATGCATGTATATGATGCGAAATGATGCATGAATGAATTATGCGTCTGAGAATTTTGCCAGGGGAAAATAATTCCCCATATTCTGGTTGGAGATATTTGTATTGATGACCCCTTCTTAGCTGAGGGTATTTGATTTCTTGTCTGATGGTAGAAATATTCACCAGGACCCGGCTGGGGGATAAAAGAGATGACCAGTCTGTCTGGTTTTGTTGGGGAATATGATTAGCAACTGGATTCATCGGAAAGCGTGGTTAGACTTTATCCTCGATCCTAAAGTCTTTTAGTAATTGCTATTCCTATTTTATGCATGTATTTTCGGTAAACATCAATCATGTTCAAACGCATATATTCATTCGAATTAAATCAATGGACGTTTATGCAAACAAAACAGAGAAATTAAAACAAAAGCATCTTTTTTGGAAATCAAATTGCATCGATTTTGAAAGAGGGCCTATAAACAGGCAATTTGAGTACAAAGAGACAGAAATCCTAGTAAGAGGAAATTGTCGAGAAAACAAAGAAAAAGCTATGAAGAAAAAGTCCTATTGATTTTAATTTCACTACTGTCATTATGTCTTCAAGCCTCTCATCTCCTGCTGTCGGATAGGAGTGATTGGCTTGTTCAGTCCCTTTGACTTGGGTGAAGCTGACCTAGAACGGGACATAGTCATACGCTTTAATCCCTAATTTTTGCCTGGACCGCCTTTTCAGGTTTTCAGTCCACCAGGATACCCTTTCTTGCCCAAGCCGCCTTTTCAGGTTTTCGACTTGCCGGGTGTACATTTTTATATGTTTATCCCTAATTTTTGCCCGAACCCTTTTGGTTCGCCGGGATGCCCTTACTTTTGCCTAGATACGTCGACCTAGCGGGTCTCTTTTATGCGTAGTATTTTTTAACTATGTCTGCGTTCACGGGATGTGGGAAGTCTTCGCCATCCATTGTAGCAAGCATCATGGCTCCACCAGAGAATACCTTCTTAACTACAAACGGCCCTTCGTATGTGGGAGTCCATTTGCCTCTAGAATCACCTTGTGGTAGAATGATACGCTTTATTACCAAGTCGCCAATTTGATATACCTGTCTCTTGACCTTCTTATTAAACGCCTGGGTCATGCGCTTCTGATATATCTGTCCATGACAAACAACCGCAAGTCTCTTTTCATCAATCAAATTTATCTGATCGAGTCGAGTCTGAATCCGTTCATCTTCCTCTAAGCCCGCATCTTTCATAATTCTTAGAGAGGGAATCTGAACTTCCACTGGTAAAATGGCTTCCATTCCGTAGACTAAAGAGAAAGGCGTTGCCCCTGTCGAAGTGCGTACTGAAGTGCGATAACCATGAAGAGCAAAGGGTAACATCTCATGCCAGTCTTTTTATGTTACTGTCATCTTTTGCATGATCTTCTTAATATTCTTATTGGCAGCTTCTACGGCGCCATTCATCTTTGGCCGGTACGGAGAAGAGTTATGGTGTTTTATTTTGAACTGCGTGCAGAGTTTGATAATCATCTTGTTGTTCAAATTAGTACCATTATATATTTGATAGTATCCATCTTAGAAATCAATAAAGTGGTGTGATTCAACATATACTGTCTTAGTCGGCGAGCAGCCCAAGCCAAAGCACAACAAGTTTTCTCGAGCAATGAGTATCTTGTTTCACAGTCGGTAAACTTTTACTAAGGTGGTATATTGCATGCTCTTTTCGACCAGACTCGTCATGTTGCCCCAGCACACCCCATTGAATTTTCTAACACGGTCAAATACATGATTAGAGGTCTTTCTTCAACTGGTGGCATTAGAATTGGAGGTTCTTGGAGATACTTCTTGATTTTTCCTTAGGAATTTTCTTGTCTACTTCCGTACCCAGATTTACAGTTTCAATTGATTCCTCATGCGGCTGTATAGTCTTTTCTTCTTGCAGTACCAGTCTGGCAAGCTCTCCAGGTACTTCACAATCTTCCTCACTTCCATCCTCGGCTTGGTAGATCGGATTTTCAAAGTCATAATGAACAGTAGCAGAATTATTATCAACAGGATCCAGAGTGGATATGGATCTGTAATTTGTTACGTGAGTGTGTGCAAGAAAACATAGCTTATTTGAAAGATGACAGGAAAGATAAAGAGCGCAATATTTGAATACAAAAAGGTCCATTGATTTATTGAATGTGAATATGCTTATGAAAATGACAAAACCTTTAACAAAATTTAATACATTAAAATAAGCAATAACAATTACTCCTGACTAAAGGAAATCGAGATAGTGTCTTCAGCCTTCCAATTATTGAGTCCTTCACCAATTGTTGGGAAAATCCAGCTATCCAAGTCACAATCGTTATCAGCATCTTCTACAGCATTAACAGTCTTGTCATGATTAGGCAGAGGAGCAGTGATGACATTAGGAGTCTCCGGAGGATCAAAATCAATTTCTCCAGCGTCGATCATATCCTGAATCTTATTCTTCAACAACCAACAATCGTTTGTATCATGCCCGGGGCTATCGGAGTGGTATGCACACCTGGTATTGGGATTATAACGAGGAGAAGTAGTGTTGGGATTTGCAGGAGGATCTCTGAGGGTAATTAAATTTGCTTTTAGCATACCCTGCAGTGCTTGTGCTAAAGTCATATTGATCTTGGTAAACTGCATTCTTGGCCTGTCTTGTCTGTGCTGGAAGTTTTGAGATGGCGGTGCTGCAATCGTAACTGCTCCAATGGTATGGTCACGGTTTTTCTTGTTGTGACCCCTTTGACCGTACACAACATTTGATTCATTATTCCCCTGATAGGACTTTTTGGTGCTTGCAGAGGTAGCCACCTGTATCTTTCCACTTCGAATGCCACTTTCAACACGTTCACCTGTTAATATAAGTTCAGTGAAACCCAATGAGGAACTCCCAATAGATGGCTGTAGAATGGGCCAGTCAGTGTATCCATGAACATGTCCACTAATTCTTGATCAGTCATAGGGGGTTTGACTCTGCCAGCCAAATCTCTCCATTTTTGAGCATATTCTTTGAAGCTTTCTTTAGATCCCATAGTCATATTCTGCCATTGTAGCCGAGTAGGCGCTAATTCAGAATTATACTGGTAATGCTTGTAGAAAGTTGTCGCTAAATCAGTCCAGGTGTGGATGTTAGAGCTCTCGAGCTGATAAAACCACTCCAACTGTGTGCCAGACAGACTCTCTTGGAAGAAATGGATCCATAGCTTCCTATCAGTGGTATACGGCTGAATCTTTCTCACATAAGCTCTCAGATGCATCTGAGGACAAGACGCACCATCGTACTTAGTGAAAGTGGGGATCTTGAATTTGCGAGGAATGACCACATCAGAGACCAGTCCCAAGCTTTCGAAATCCAGACCGGGCACCTTCTGACCCTCCATAGCTAGCATACGTTCTTCCAGCAACTTGTACTTATCATCTTTTGGAGAGTACATTTCATTTTCATAATCTTCATCGTCGTCCTCATGGTTGAAAGGATCAGCATTCTCATCTTCCGAATCGTTTTCTGTCTCCTCTCCTTGATCCTTCGAAATTCTAATCTTGACTCCTGCGGCCTGTCCTTTAAGCCTTCTTCCCGGGTTAATATAACTCACAGCTTTCTTGTCTTTCTTCTTCTCGAGCAAGAGAGCCTTCAGCTCATCCTGCCCCTTGGATAAGTTCAAGATCATCTCCTGGAATTGAGCATTCTGAGCCTGGAGATCTTTGACAGTTTGTTCGAGAGTCATCTTTCTGTTTAGAAGGAAGACCGTCAGAACATTGATCTTTTAGAGTACCTGTTATGCAATGATATGTTATGCTATGCAATGTATGAAATGTTTTCAAGGACTTTTGGAATTTAACTTTGCGTAAACCACCAAAAAGGGAACTTTTATTAATAATTTCTTTAATCAATGTTCGTTACAAAAAAATAATAAAAATACAATGAAAAGTTCAAGTCTCCCAGGGACGGCTTCTTTTTGGGCGAAGATATGCATTGAGTCTTCGTTCCTTATTAAGCTGGCTGGTGAGCTCTAATACTTTCTTCCTTTCTGCACCGAACCGAGTTTCAAAATTATCCCTTTCCTCTCTCAACTGGATCCAGGATTTCTTCAATTCTTCAACATTGGTAGGCATATCTGGATAAGGAATGATCTGAGGAGTACCTCCTTCAACTCCTGGTTCAACAATCAGCGGTCCGACTGCAAGATATGGCATGACAAGTTCACGAGCTCTTGCGCGTACCCATCTGAGCTAAGGTTCCATAGGAATAAAGTTTTTCTATCCTAAAGTGGTTCTTTTCACCATGCCCCAAGCTCGTACAAATCTTTGACGGAGACCTTGGGAATCGTTGTCATAGTCAAACACAGTGCCTTGGATAATTATTTCATGTGGACCGTCTCTTCTAGCATAACCGAACTGACGTAGGGCTAAAGCTGGGTTATAAGTAATACCTCCTCTTATCCCCAGAAGTGGTACGTTAGAGAATTCTCCGCAACGGTCAATGATGATAACATTTTCTTTGGGTTGAGGACACCAATGGATGTCTGAATGTGAGAGCGACATTATCCTTTGAGACCATTTCAAATCTTGTTCATTCTTCAAGACTGATTGAGGAAGGTGCGAAATAAACCACCTGGATAATAAAGGTACGCAGCACATGAGAGTCCCTTGCCTTTTCATAGTACGAGTGTGAAGGGAATGCAAAATGTCTCCAACCAAGGTAGGCACAGGGTTATGAGTGAGAAATATCTTAATAGCATTCATATCTATGAATTGGTCTGGATTAGGAAATAACACCAAACCATAGATTAGTAATGCTAGAACATCTTCGAAAGCAGGGACATTCATAATTTTTAAGAACTCTTGGGCCTTATTTATCAGAAATTTGGCAAGTAGACCCTTAATTCCACTTCTTGTTACCCAATTGGTTTCAATGTCGGACTTTGTCATGTGTAAAGCCGCGGCAACTTCTTCAGACTTCGAAATCTTTTCTAAACCACTGAAAGGTGTTTGATCAAGGATAGGTATCCCAAGCAGCCTGGAGAATTCTTCTAATGTGGGTACCAACTGATAATCTGGGAAGGTGAAGCAATGATGTTTAGGATCGAAGAACTGGAATAGAACTCTCATCATATCTTCTTTGAAACCGGTAGTAACTAAATTGAGGAGAGAACCATGTTTCTTGATGAACTGAGCATGATCGGGCAGTTCTGACACTAAATTCTTGAGTTGAGGAGAGATTGCTACAAAATTGATCCGGATGGTCTTCCTGGGAGCCATAGCCTTACAAAACAGAGCAAAGTTAAATCCCTAAGTCCTTGAAATGGTTAGTATAATGCCATGATGTTATGATGTTATGAGGTTAAGTAAATAACAAGCACAAGCAAGTCACACAACAATCATTCCTAAGTTTTAAGGCTTGCATGAGTTCCATAGGTAAGTACCCTCCCCACTGAAGTTTGGTTGGTTCAACCTGTCCTAGAATAGTAACCGGGTTCTAAAAGGATCTCCAATCATTGACCTTTCCTTAAGCCCACTTCAATGCAACACCAAGTGGTTGACCAAAGCTTCCCTAAAGTCCAATCTCAAAGAGTCTAGTATCGAGTCTTGATCGCTCGACTTTATGAGTCGAATTTGGGGTACAAAGTGCAAGTGCACAGTTCTATCGCGTAGTTTTAAAAGATATCGATCCCACAGGGACTTATGAATCGATATACCGTTATCTAAGGTTACTACGTAAAGC
Organism: Lathyrus oleraceus; assembly: GCF_024323335.1. Classification (NCBI taxonomy): domain Eukaryota; kingdom Viridiplantae; phylum Streptophyta; class Magnoliopsida; order Fabales; family Fabaceae; genus Lathyrus; species Lathyrus oleraceus. The sequence continues at coordinate 386,088 of NW_026112392.1, forward strand.
TAAGGTGAATAATGGTTGATTGTTTGGGGGCGAAGCTAAAAACTAAACTAAGATCTAGATTGAATATTAATAAAGCGGATATCGGTATGTAGTTCGTCGTAATTAGGGAATCAATTCTTTGTCGGTTTCTTGGTTTGAAAATAAATCGTTTCAGTTAACTTTATTGATTAAAGGTTTTATCTCAAACTCTCGCTCTGTTGAATAAACCATGATTTTATGTTAATGTAGCTGTCACTTATAATTAAGTCAAAAACCACTTTTTGAAAGCAATAAAGTTGCAGAAACTCTTTTTAGAAAAACACTGACCGTTTTAAACACCCTTATCTCAAACTCTCGCTCTGTTGACTTAGGTTATACAATTAAACCCGAATGCTTAACTCTCGTCCTCACATTCAATCTTTAAGAATACTTTTTGGAAAAGGTCAGAATTTAATTAACTCTAAAACTTGCTCTCGCCCTGATCTAGAATTAATGCCTAATTTACACTGTCCAGTTAAAACCTCAAACTCTCGCTCTATTGATTTTAACTTCTTTATGTCTTTTACTTTTGTAAAAAATCTTGTTATTAAACCTGTAAATTGAGACCGTAAAAAGATTGATTTTAATTTTAAGTTTAATTAGACCGACTTAGTCTTGATCCCTTATTCCGCTTACTTTACATACCGATATCTAGGCGAATTAGCCAGACATGCTAAACAAACAAAAATACATATCATGCATAAACAGACTCATCCCAGACAGATAATATAAATAATTAATAAAACAAAGCAGTAAATAATGATTAAAGAACCTGAATGCGTTAAACAATAGTCTTGAACACTCCACCACAAGCCGGTAGGATTTGTTCTCGGATTCTTCAATTAAACAATAACTTCAACCAAGGAAAAATAAAAAAAACTAGATTCTAACGTAAGGTTAGATCCGGTAAAAGTTGCACAATAGTTTCCGGTGTAGAAACTATTGTGCGAAAAGAATTAATTGAATGCTAGAAAAGAAAATAGAATTGCAAAAAGGTAAAACAATAAAAATTCTGCAAAGTAATACTATAAAAATATAAGCCTAAACTGCTGGAAGAAAAAAATGCGAAAACGGCAAAAGGCGTGGAAAATCTCCGAACCCAGAGCTTTCCCAATTAGCTGCTATTTATACTGCTACTTGTGTAACGGCTTTCCAAGGGTTTCCGTATGCGCGGTCTTTTCGTTCCGAGGGTCAAGCGTGGAAATAGCTTTCAACGTGGTCAGTTGAGTTCCTAGTGCCAAAAATATAGGGGAATGGTGTGACGTCCGTCACACCATGTGTGACGCTCGTCACAGGAGTGTGCTTAGTGTGACGCTCGTCACAACCTTTGTGACGCCCGTCACAGGTACAACGTGCGCTTTCTTTGGGTTGGGCTTGGTCTTTGTTATTTGTTTCCTTTTTATTCCTTTTTACTCCTTTTTACACCTCCTTTTCTTCCCTTTTTCACTTTTGCTTCAAAATGGATACCTGACATAAATAGAAAGGAAATACCGCATAATATCTGATAAAATGAGATAAATTAAAGTAAATGATAATATAATCTAATTGAATTAAGTCCTAAAATGTGATATAATTTCATGTTATCAAACTCCCCCATACTTAGATCTTTGCTTGTCCTCAAGCAAAATACAGTATAGAAATCGTTTTAAAAATTTAGCCAGATGAAATTTCAAAACACACATCAATTCGTAATAGGTTGCAATTGGATTTTGTTTAGAAGCAACTTGAGTTGAATCTTGATATCAACAACTACCGTCACAACCTAGATAACCCTACCTTGTGCAAATCAGTTCAAGTACTGCTATTATAGCTATCCTGGTTCCCTTATTCTTATTTCACCCGTTTTCATTCTAGCGAAATCACATTAAGCCCTTTATCTTTTCGCGCACATAGTGGAGTAACCGGTTAGTGATTATGATCCCCCTTTTAGCTAGAAGTTCTGGTACATAAGTCGGATAACTTCGTTATTCAGTCCAATGCAAATTGCGGGGGATCGAACCGTAGTCCGCCCTACCGAGTTCAGTACCAGATACCTACTGAACCAACTCGTAATGGATCTTTCATATTGTGTTTTTGTATGATCTGCAACCTTTAGATTAAATGATCTGGTAAGGATCACCTAATTTAATTAGTGCATTTCCTGATATATTTTTTTGTTATGTTACTTTGGGAATCGTCCACTTATATTCATCGGCTCTCCACGTAGTTTGCTATTAAGATGGTGCTGACTTCTCGTATAAACTACTTGGGGTTACTATAAAACTAAAAGTTCAAGGGGTTGGTATAATAGGTACTTATCCTGATCTAACACGTTGAGGTTCTCAGAGCGTTGTTATGGTAATGATTTTGTTTTGATTTCACTCAAGTTTTATAAAATAAGCAACCTTTATACTTATTTGGTGTGTTAAATTTTTGTTATGGCTCAAGAAAATTGAGGGGAATAGATAATACGAATTTTATTCACACTCGGGACTTAACTTAAAATAATAGATTTTTTTTTATTTTATTTTTTTTTTATTTTTTTTATTTAAATAATAGTAATTAAAATAACAATGGAGGGAAAGGTACATACTTGAAGAAATGGAAATAGAAAGAACATGGTTTCCCCCCCATACTTAAACTAAACATTGTCCCCAATGTTTTAAGGAAATGAAATACAATATGGAAAGGAAAGAGAAACTACAACTAAGGTTGTCTTCCGCCTCTGGTTCTTGGACCTGGTGATCTCTGACGTAAGTCTAAGTCGTCGAACCTGCTGAACAACTCAGTAAACCGCTGGTCGGTTATGGCATTCCTAGCATCCTGTTGTTGTTGCATTTGATGCATTATCTGCATCATCTCGACATTCTGTGCCTGCATACCCTCAATAGCATCCATGATGTCGTCGTTGGTTGCAGGCCTTCTTCGTCGACGACGTTGGGAGGAGGAGCCAGTTGCATTGCCGGAAGGGTTGAGCGGGGCTGACTGTTGTGTAGGCGGATGATCACCTTGCTCCATTGCTTCAAACTCGTCTGTGTGCGGGTTTGTTTGTGAAGGCTCGGTGGCTTCGGGAGCGTTTAGATCATAGAGGTGGCGGTCGGGGTTTGTGACATCAGTTAGGGCGATATTTGGTAGAACAACGCTTGGGACTGCCTGGTTGTTCACCATAAGATAATATCCTCCGCCTACTCTGTTCTTAATCAGGCGGCTGGATCGACAGTAGCTGATATCCATAGATAGGGGAGGTAGAGATTCTAAAGTTTGGAGTTTATCCCCTAGGTTTAGGCCAAGTGCTATGGTGGTGATTAATCCACCAATTATAAAAGGTTGCCGGCCTCTAGCACATAAGGTGCGGATATGATGAAATAGAAAGGAGGCGGCGTTTACCTGAGTATCTGGTTCGAAGACGCACTGGAGGAAGAATAACTCCTTTGAGTTGACCTTGCTGTTGTTTGGTCTTCCAAAAACTGTGTTTTGCAAGATGCGGATAAAGTACCGGATAGTGGGGTTGTGTATATGGGAGAGAAGGAGCTCTTCCCAGTTGTAGGTATCTATACCGGAAATTTTCTTTAAAAGGCCGAAAACGCCAACTGTGTTCCAGTTTGAGTTTGGAGGGATTCTGGGGTGTAGCAGACCTTCTATGGGGAATTGTAGCATGGTACTCAATTGGTTTTGGGTTAAGGAGTACTCGGTGTTAAACATACGGAAGGTTGCGGTACCGGTTAAAAATTCGTCTTCACCGGCGGGAGTGGTGTAGTCGTATGAACTTAAGAATTCTAAGGTTAGGGATGGGTAGGTGGGTTGATTATGAGTGCAAAGGAAGGTTAAGTTGGCTTGACGGAGCATCCATTCGATACCTTGGAGTAAGCCTAATTGTTGTAAACAAGTTAAATCGGGGTACCTGGTGGAAACGACGCCTCGCTGTTGGAAACGCTCGAATTGCTCCCTTTGATAATTTTCATCTTCGGATCGGAAGATGATATTTCCAAAATTCTGATTTCCCGCCATTGTGATGAATGAATTTTTGAAGGGGTGATTTGGAAAGAAAAGAAATGTATTTGATAGGAGAGAATGGTTTGTGGTGAATGAAGGAAGGTTTGGTGGGTATTTATAGGAGAAGAATTTGGAAGTTGGAAAGAAGAAGTGGTTGAAAAGTAATTAAGTGTGGTTGAATGGAAATTAATGGGGAAGGTAAAAAGTAAAAAGGTGTAACGTTCGTCTCCAACGGCTCCTTAACGTTCACTAGTCTGAAGGGTGTTACGCTCGTCACAGGGGTGTGACGTTCGTAACAGGCACTTGGTGTACCGTCCGTTATGGATTTGTGTGACGCTCGTCACACATTCCATTTTGGCAAGGCTTCAGTAGCGTTTCACAGAATCACTTTGGTAAAGGATTTAATTTTTGTTATTTATTTTGTTTTGTTTTGCTTATGATTGGTTTATTCTGCAATTTAATTTATTGTGCACGCTTAATCTGCTTTGTATAATAATAATTCATAGGTAGCAACAGTAGAGCATAATAGCTATTGCATAATAAAATTAAATAAACAACTTCAATAAAATGATCATAATGTAATACAGGAAAGGAAAACAATGAAATGAAAGAGAAATAAATGTGAACATGAATTCAAATAACATTAATAAATAATCTAACTTAAAACTAAATAACTTAGAAAAATAACTAAATTCTATCCCTCTGTACGCTCTCTGGCCGGAGGAGCAAAAGAGTTAACATGATGTAGTAACTCGTGAAACTGATTCGTCATACTGCTCACGTATCCTAGAACTTCGTGTCTCATGTTAGTAAATTCTCCTCTGAGGGCATCTTGTTCTGACATCAAAGCTTCAATGGCGGTGTTATAATCAGTTCCGGGCATATGATGCCGGAGGTCGGATATGGCTGATTCTTCGGTCTGAACAGGCTGAGGAGGAGGGTCAATCTCATAATACCCGGATGGTGTCTGAGGGTCAGATTCAGCATGAGGGATCTGGTCATCATAAGTCTCATAGTCATCACAAATCTCATAGTCCTGGATGGATTCAGTGGATCTAGCAGGAGTGGGAGTTTCGTTCAGGTTGTAGAGCCAGTTACTGCGGTTATGAACACTAGTCCTAGGATCAGGCATGGTGAATAGGCAAAGGACCTGGTTATTAATTATAAGCCCAAACTCATCAGTCCCAAGGTTTGCTATAAACATAGTGTTGAAGAGGAAGGGTATACTCATAGTAGTAATGCCACAAAAAGGGCTCAGGTCAAGCATAGGCTGACGTAATCCAATAGCATTACCTATCATAGTTATCAAACCGCCTATTCTAATGGGTGCTCGCTCATCCTGGATAAGGTGGTCCAAATTAGCTAACATAAAAGTGGCACCGTTTACTGGACGGTTCTGGGAAGCACAAAATATGATGAAGAGTTCATCACGTGAAACTGAAGTACTATTTGGCTTCTTCCCAAATAAAGTGTGGGTCAGGATCTTATGGAAATAGCGAAAGACCGGGTTGTGTATGTTTCCAGAGAGAAACTCATGTTCTTCGGGCTCATCATTTCCAGTCAGCTTACCCCAAAAGTGTTCAAGTTCTCTATGTTCAAAAAGTTCTTCCTGGCTTACTGTGAATGTGTCAAAGGAGGTAGGAAAACCCAAAAGATTGGTAAAGTCTCTAGTATTAAATTGGTACTCCATATTGAACATTCTGAACTGGATAAAACCTATGCTAATTCCTTTTCCATGGCTGGGTAGATAGATTAATGAGCTAAGGAATTCTAGTGTGAGTCTCCGGTAGGTGGTGAAATGTCTCAGGATAGGGGATGTCTCCCATCCTATCTGGTTCAGCAAATACAGGACACTCTGTCTAAGTCCAAGGGCAGTCATAGCCCAATCATCAGCATATAAACTAGGTAGCATCTCTCTAGTGGCTAGTTCTTCAAACTTTTGTTTCTGAGCCATTCCTCTGAATTTGATACTCATACGATCAAAATGTCCCATCTGGTTAGTGTTAGCTAGAGAAAAGAAAACATGAGTTTTAGTCAGGATTTGGCCAAATGCCGAAAGAAGAAGAAAAAATTATTATATATATTTTTTTTTCTTTTGAATTAAAATAAATCAGGAATTAATACTAAACAGAAATTAAAAGAATAATTGAGGGAAGAAAAAAAAAATAGGAAAATGATAATAATAGAATAAGAAAATAATTGTGGGTTGTCTCCCACTAAGCGCTTTGTTTAAATGTCGCAAGCTCGACAAAGAAACTGTTAAGTATAATCTATAGGTCCTGGGGGCATTTCGTCTAAGTGTAGGATTTGCGAATCTCCATTGGTTTCCGCATAATGATAGTGTTTCAGACGTTGCCCGTTTACGGTAAACGGTTCTGTGGATTTGCCTTTAATTTCTATTGCTCCACTAGGGAAGATGTTAGTGATATGAAAAGGTCCTGACCATCTGGATCGTAGTTTTCCCGGGAATAACTTTAGTCTAGAGTTAAATAAAAGGACTGCGTCGCCTTGCTTGAAGATTTTCCTTGATATACGCTTGTCATGCCATTGTTTTGTTCTTTCTTTATAGATTCTGGCATTTTCATAGGCGTCTCTTCTGAGTTCTTCTAATTCGTTTATGTCAAGGATTCTCTTTTCACCGGCGGCTTTATAGTTTAGATTCAGATTTCTAATAGCCCAATAGGCTTTATGTTCTAATTCTACCGGGAGGTGACAGGATTTTCCATAAATGAGCTTAAATGGGGTCGTCCCTATGGGGGTTTTATAAGCAGTTCGGTATGCCCATAAAGCTTCTGGTAATTTCAATGACCAATCTTTCCTTGAAGTGGCGACCGTTTTTTCTAGTATTTGCTTGATTTCTCTGTTAGATACTTCCACTTGTCCACTGGTTTGAGGGTGGTAAGGTGTCGCTATCCTATGTCTCACTCCATATTTAAATAGTAATTTTTCGAGTACCTTGGATATAAAGTGCGATCCACCATCACTGACTACTATTCTTGGGATGCCAAATCTCGGAAATATTATATTCTTAAAGAGTCTAGTTACTACTCGGGTGTCGTTTGTTGGGGAGGCTACAGCTTCGATCCATTTTGATACGTAGTCAACTGCCACGAGTATGTATTTGTTACCGAAAGAGGATGGAAAAGGTCCCATGAAGTCTATTCCCCACACGTCGAAGATCTCTACTTCCAAAATACCTTTTTGTGGCATCTCGTCACGTCTAGATATGTTTCCCGTGCGTTGACATCTGTCACATTCCTTAATAGCCGCATGCACGTCCTTCCATATAGTTGGCCAATAAAAGCCGGCTTGTAGGATTTTAGAGCAGGTCTTGGATGTACTTGTGTGTCCACCATAAGGAGCGAAGTGGCAGTGTTGGATTATATTTTCTACCTCTTCTTCGGGTATACATCGACGGAAAATACCATCGGGGCCTCTTTTGAAGAGTAAGGGATCATCCCAGTAATAGTGTTTTATGTCGTAGAAGAATCGTTTCTTCTGCTGGTAAGATAAAGTAGGTGGGACTATTCCGGCAGCTAAATAATTGACGAGATCAGCGTACCACGGTGTGGCAGATATAGCTAAGGTGGTTTCTACTTGCATGTCGGAGTTGTTCTCTTCCAAAGTAGCTATAAGTTTGTCATACGAGAAATCATCATTAATTGATGTTCTTTCCGGTTCAAGGTTCTCAAGTCTGGAGAGGTGGTCAGCTACTACGTTTTAAGTTCCTTTCTTGTCCTTGATTTCTAAGTCGAATTCTTGTAGCAACAAGATCCATCTTAGGAGTCTAGGTTTAGCATCCTTTTTTGTTAAAAGGTACTTGATAGCAGCGTGATCAGTGTAAACTATTATTTTAGCTCCGACCAAGTAAGAACGAAATTTATCTAGCGCAAATACCACTGCTAGGAGTTCTTTCTCGGTAGTGGCGTAATTCATTTGTGCTTCATCCAGGGTTCTGCTTGCGTAATATATAACGTGAAGCTTTTTATCCTTTCGTTGTCCTAAAACAGCACCTACAGCATAATCACTGGCATCACACATTATTTCGAATGGTTCATTCCAGTCTGGTGTCTGCATTATGGGTGCGGAGATCAACGCTTGCTTAAGCGTTTGAAATGCTTTTAAACAGTTATCGTCGAATATGAATTCGGCATCTTTCATCAACAGCCCGGTTAAAGGTTTAGTTATCTTAGAAAAGTCTTTGATGAATCGTCGGTAAAAACCGGCGTGTCCTAAAAAGCTTCGTACTTCTCTCACGGTTCTTGGGGGTTGAAGATTTTCGATTACCTCTATTTTGGCCTTATCTACTTCAATTCCTCTGTTCGAGATGATGTGTCCTAAGACAATTCCTTCTTGTACCATAAAGTGGCACTTTTCCCAATTAAGTACTAAGTTTACTTTTACACATCGCTCAAGAACTCTTTCCAGGTTTTCAAGGCATTCTTCGAAACTTTGTCCGTATACAGAAAAGTCATCCATAAATACTTCCATGATGTTTTCGAGAAAGTCGGCGAAAATTGCCATCATGCACCTTTGAAAGGTTGCAGGGGCATTACACAGACCAAACGGCATTCGTCTATAAGCGAAGGTACCAAAAGGGCATGTGAACGTTGTCTTTTCTTGGTCATCAGGGTGAATTGGTATTTGAAAGAAGCCTGAATAACCGTCTAGATAACAGAAATGTGAATGTTTTGCTAATCGTTCTAACATTTGGTCAATGAATGGTAAAGGGAAATGATCTTTTCGGGTTGCTTTGTTTAGTTTCCTATAATCAATGCACATTCTCCATCCTGATTCGATTCGTTTAGTTATAGTTTCCCCTTTTTCGTTTTCAATAACGGTTATGCCTCCTTTCTTTGGTACAACGTGCACAGGACTAACCCATTTGCTATCAGATATAGGATATATAATACCTGCTTCCAATAACTTGGTTATTTCCTTCTTTACTACCTCACTCAGGATCGGATTTAGTCTTCTCTGGTGTTCCCTAGAGGTTTTACAGTCTTCTTCTAACATGATGCGGTGCATACAAATAGAAGGACTTATTCCTTTAAGATCGGTGATGTGGTACCCTAGTGCGGTTGGATACTTCCTTAAGATATGTAAGAGTTTTTCTGTTTCGAGTCTCCCTAGGTCTGCATTAACTATCACAGGTCGTTCAAGTTCTAAGTCTAGGAATTCATATCTCAGATTTTTGGGAAGTGTTTTCAGATCAGGGGTTGGTTTGTTAAGACATTGCGTAGGATCCGGTGTTATTGCTAAACATTGGTTAGATCTGTCTTCTACAAGGCAGTCAGATGATTTGTCTTCTTCTAACTCTGCTTCTTTTATGCATTCATCGATGATATCCATGAAGTAACATGTATCTTCTCTTGCAGGTGCTTTCAAGAATTGGGAAAGAATGAATTCAATTTTCTCTTCACCTACTTCGAAGGTGAGTTGTCCTCGTTTTACGTCTATGATTGCACCGGCAGTTGCTAAGAATGGTCTTCCCAGTATAATGGGTGTAATATCATCTTCTCTAATGTCCATAATTGTAAAATCAGTGGGAATGTAGAATTGACCTATGCGTACGGGAACGTTTTCAAGGATTCCTACAGGATATTTGATGGAACGATCTGCTAGTTGCACAGACATTTTGGTTGGTCTTAATTCTCCCATTTCCAGTTTCTTACATATGGATAAAGGCATAACGCTAATTCCGGCTCCTAAATCGCATAAGGCTTTGTCAATGACAAATTTTCCTATGTGACAGGGTATAGAGAAACTACCTGGATCCTTGAGTTTAGGGGGCATGTTTTGAATTATAGCGCTACATTCGGCAGGGAGTGTAACGGTTTCGCTATCCTCAAGTTTCATCTTATTAGAGAGGATTTCTTTTAAGGATTTAGCATATGAGGGCATCTGCGTAATAGCTTCGGTGAACGGAATTGTAACGTTTAATTGTTTAAGGAGGTCAACAAATTTTCTAAATTGGCCCACATCTTTGGTTTTAACAAGCCTTTGAGGGTAAGGTATAGGTGGTTTGTAAGGTGGTCGAGGTACATAAGGTTCCTTCTTTTCTAGGGTTTCCTTATTACTCTCTTCCTTTTCCTTAGGTTCACTTTCCTCAGTTGATTTCTTAGGGTTTTGGTTTTCTATCCTTGGATCAGACGGTCCTTCCACTTCCGTTCCACTTCTTAATATAATTGCATGAGCGTGGCTTCTCGGGTTAGGTTGGGGCTGTCCAGGGAATGTACCAGTTGGGGCAGCAGTAGGTGCTTGTTGTTGAGCTACTTGTGATATTTGTGTTTCCAGCATTTTGTTATGGGTAGCCAAGGCATCTACTTTGCTTGCTAGTTGTTTAAGTTGTTCGCCAGTGTGTACATTCTGGTTTAAGAAATCTTTATTGGTTTGTTGTTGGGAAGCTATAAAGTTTTCCATCATGATTTCCAAGTTGGATTTCCTAGGGGCGTTATTGTTAGGCATGGATGGGTTCGGTTTCTGATATCCCGGAGGTATAGCTGGGGCTTGATTTGGAGACTGTCCAGGTGCGTACAAAGCGTTATTGCTCTTATATGAAAAGTTTGGATGGTTCTTCCAATTTGAGTTATAGGTGTTCGAATAGGGGCTTCCTTGAGCATAGTTTACTTGTTCTGCTTGGATTCCTGTCAAGAGTTGACAGTCCGTAGGAGTGTGGCCTTGGATTCCACAGACCTCGCAATTCTGAGTTATAGCAACCACGGCGGCTGGAGGTGATACGTTTAAACTTTCAATTTTCTGGACCAAAGCATCCACTTTTGCGTTAACGTGATCAAGGTTACTTATCTCGTACATGCCAGTTTTCGTTTGAGGTTTTTCCACCGTTGTTCGTTCGGTTCCCCACTGATAGTGGTTTTGGGCCATGCTCTCGATAAGCTGGTAAGCATCAGCATAAGGTTTGTTCATTAATGCACCACCTGCAGCGGCGTCTATTGTTAACCTTGTGTTGTATAAGAGACCATTATAAAATGTGTGAATTACTAACCAGTCTTTCAAACCATGGTGTGGGCAAAGTCTCATCATGTCTTTGTATCTTTCCCATGCTTCGAAAAGAGACTCGTTGTCTTTTTGTTTAAATCCGTTTATCTGGGCTCTTAACATAGCTGTTTTGCTTGGCGGAAAGTATCGGGCAAGAAAAACTTTCTTCAACTCGTTCCATGTGGTGACTGAGTTGGAAGGGAGAGATTGAAGCCATCTTCTAGCGCTATCTCTTAATGAGAAAGGAAAAAGACGAAGTCGAATTGCCTCTGAAGTGACACCATTAGCTTTAACAGTATCAGCGTATTGAACAAATACGGATAAATGAAGGTTTGGATCCTCGGTAGGATTTCCAGAGAATTGGTTCTGTTGCACTGCCTGCAACAGCGAAGGTTTAAGTTCGAAGTTGTTTGCTTCGATTGCGGGCGGAGCAATACTTGAATGCGGCTCATCTTGCGATGGAGCGGCGTAATCTCTAAGAGCACGAGCTGGTTCTGCCATCTCGGTTATCGAAGGAAAAAGGTTTTTGAAATCAGGAAGTTCTATAGGAGGGAGATTGTTTGCAGCACGATATTCCCGAATTCGTCGTAAGACTCGGAGATATAGTTCGATATCGTTGATTCGTAAATAGAGCGGTTCGCCTTGTGGGCGAGTGCGTGGCATACAAATCAACGAAAGAAAGAATAGAAGAAAAAGAAACCTTAGTCTCTACAGCGTAACGGAAGAGTTACGATATCGATTAAATAAAAGTCCCCGGCAACGGCGCCAAAAACTTGATCGCTCGACTTTATGAGTCGAATTTGGGGTACAAACTGCAAGTGCACAGTTCTATCGCGTAGTTTTAAAAGATATCGATCCCACAGGGACTTATGAATCGATATACCGTTATCTAAGGTTACTACGTAAAGCTAAGGTGGATAATGGTTGATTGTTTGGGGGCGAAGCTAAAAACTAAACTAAGATCTAGATTGAATATTAATAAAGCGGATATCGGTATGTAGTTCGTCGTAATTAGGGAATCAATTCTTTGTCGGTTTCTTGGTTTGAAAATAAATCGTTTCAGTTAACTTTATTGATTAAAGGTTTTATCTCAAACTCTCGCTCTGTTGAATAAACCATGATTTTATGTTAATGTAGCTGTCACTTATAATTAAGTCAAAAACCACTTTTTGAAAGCAATAAAGTTGCAGAAACTCTTTTTAGGAAAACACTGACCGTTTTAAACACCCTTATCTCAAACTCTCGCTCTGTTGACTTAGGTTATACAATTAAACCCGAATGCTTAACTCTCGTCCTCACATTCAATCTTTAAGAATACTTTTTGGAAAAGGTCAGAATTTAATTAACTCTAAAACTTGCTCTCGCCCTGATCTAGAATTAATGCCTAATTTACACTGTCCAGTTAAAACCTCAAACTCTCGCTCTATTGATTTTAACTTCTTTATGTCTTTTACTTTTGTAAAAAATCTTGTTATTAAACCTGTAAATTGAGACCGTAAAAAGATTGATTTTAATTTTAAGTTTAATTAGACCGACTTAGTCTTGATCCCTTATTCCGCTTACTTTACATACCGATATCTAGGCGAATTAGCCAGACATGCTAAACAAACAAAAATACATATCATGCATAAACAGACTCATCCCAGGCAGATAATATAAATAATTAATAAAACAAAGCATTAAATAATGATTAAAGAACCTGAATGCGTTAAACAATAGTCTTGAACACTCCACCACAAGCCGGTAGGATTTGTTCTCGGATTCTTCAATTAAACAATAACTTCAACCAAGGAAAAATAAAAAAAACTAGATTCTAACGTAAGGTTAGATCCGGTAAAAGTTGCACAATAGTTTCCGGTGTAGAAACTATTGTGCGAAAAGAATTAATTGAATGCTAGAAAAGAAAATAGAATTGCAAAAAGGTAAAACAATAAAAATTCTGCAAAGTAATACTATAAAAATATAAGCCTAAACTGCTGGAAGAAAAAAAATGCGAAAACGGCAAAAGGCGTGGAAAATCTCCGAACCCAGAGCTTTCCCAATTAGCTGCTATTTATACTGCTACTTGTGTAACGGCTTTCCAAGGGTTTCCGTATGCGCGGTCTTTTCGTTCCGAGGGTCAAGCGTGGAAATAGCTTTCAACGTGGTCAGTTGAGTTCCTAGTGCCAAAAATATAGGGGAATGGTGTGACGTCCGTCACACCATGTGTGACGCTCGTCACAGGAGTGTGCTTAGTGTGACGCTCGTCACAACCTTTGTGACGCCCGTCACAGGTACAACGTGCGCTTTCTTTGGGCTGGGCTTGGTCTTTGTTATTTGTTTCCTTTTTATTCCTTTTTACTCCTTTTTACACCTCCTTTTCTTCCCTTTTTCACTTTTGCTTCAAAATGGATACCTGACATAAATAGAAAGGAAATACTGCATAATATCTGATAAAATGAGATAAATTAAAGTAAATGATAATATAATCTAATTGAATTAAGTCCTAAAATGTGATATAATTTCATGTTATCAAGTCTCAACCAACCCCAGTCGGAACCGAAGTCAGTTATCTCACTACTTTCTAATGGCTAGGATGAGTCAATTAGGGTTCTAAAGGTCTGGTTAACGCTTTGATGACACCACGCGGACGCCAAATTTGTCCTCAAGTAAACATGAGGAACATCAGGACATCCAAAGTGTCACATTAACCGTAGCCATCATTTTAACCATTCCAGTATACGCCGGATAGTCGCGATGATCTCTTGCTACTTACCTAAGGTACACTAGATCCGGGTGTAGGATCTTTCACTCAAGCATAAAATACCCAAGCAATCCCTTAAAAGTAAATCAGACAATTCAAATAAGTGATCTTGTTTTTTAAGGTAACCTCTCTTTTTAAGGATCCCCAGCAGAGTCGCCAGTTCTGTCATACGGTGAATTGACTTGGTGTGTTTTTGCTTTGGAAAGCAAATGTCGCGGATAGCAAGAGTCGCCACCGACTTTTCTTTTATCCAATAAGGAAAGGCGGAAAAGAACAGGAAAGACCTTGATTAGATTTTGGGTTCGGGAGGTACATTATACAAAGAGAAGGTGTTAGCACCCTTTGTATCCATGGTTATCCATGGGCTCTTAATTGCTTAATCACTTATGTTTTTCTTGTCCGAAAATGTGTTTGAGAACTGTTTAGAAAATGTTTTGAAAAGAGAGTTTAACTTTGTAATGATTCTTGTACGAATGTATACAAAGTATTTATCTCGTTTAATTTTGAAAGCTGTTTAGAAAAATATAACTTGGCAATGATTCTAGTACGAATGTATACCAAGTGGTGATTTTCTAATAGATGTTTTGCAAAGTGTGAGGTGTGAAAAGTATTTTAAGTTGTGAGTCAGCATTTAAGAGTTATACCTACCCAAGGTCTTTATGGGTATTTCCTATCCTTATGAAGGTAAAATTGTCCTTACTATTGAGAAGTAAGTAGTCTTGTCCTTTGGATGTAAGGGACATCGTAGGGTCATCGATTGGTCATTGAAGGCAACATTTGTAAGGATACCTTAGCATTCGAAGGGACAATCATCATTTAACCGTAGGCTACAACGACAGGCCATCGAGGGACAAAATCATATATTCGCAGGCAATATCCGAGGGACTATGATTTATCTTATAGTGACATGATGATTTAATCGAAGGGTCTTTGCTAAGTGTATCCCCACATTCACGGGACATGACCGTAATACCGTAAGGCAACAAAGAGAGGGCCAAGATCATATATTCAAGGGCAACATTTGTAATCAGTTAGGTAATTAGGATGAATCTCCACAAGGGTATCCCACAAATAAAGTGGAATACCTAGCAAGCTACCTTCTTCGGGAGTATGTGAGCCCTCACAAAATTCAGCAAACAGGTCAGAATACCAAATGGGGTGCGATCAATAGTTGCACCGAACAAAGGAATCGCAGTAGTAATAATGTCAGGCAAATAATACATAGCTATGATAGAACATGTCAGATAAGCACAGAACAGAACAAAAAAAAATCAGCGACTGTCATGTTCGCTACTGCCTCGCCTAGCGAAGGCTTGGCGAACACTCGCTACATGTTCGCTTAGCGATGTGCTAGCGAACGACTGCGGGTTTTGAGTTTAATAACAGTACAATTTTCGGAACTCCGGACCCTATGGCATCCATTACAGAAATTACACGGTTAAACATTCAGGATATTCATGCATACTTAAATCCACATGCAAAATCTAACTACATATCCAAAATTCAATCATAATGCATCATGTATTTAGAGATTACAAATTGGAAGTATAAAACGGTAGTGGTGGTGCAAACCTGTTTGCAATTGAATTGCACCAGTGAATTGGCAGATCACTCTTAGGGTTTGTACCGGATCGAGTGGGCGGAGGTAACCGTTGTGCAGGTGAGTTTCCTTCAAGGTTTCCTTTAGGGTTGCTCTGAATTCTTTTGATTAGCCTCCAGGGTTTATTCTCTGTGCGTGTTTGTGTTTCTCCTTTTCTCCTCTGTTTTTCGTCCTCCCTTTTTCTGAATGAGGTCTTGGGATTTATAATAGTTTTTGTGACCTGATGGGCTCAGAATGAAGCCTAAAATTTCTGGTATTCGCAAGCTTCGCTAGGCGAGTGGTGCAGCGAAGAGTTCGCTAGGCGAAGGATTTGCTCGCCTAGCGAGCATGCCAGTTTGAGTCATTTTCTGGATTTGGCCACCTGTGAGCTGGGTCTTTGTTCCTTTAAGATCAATGTCTTGAACAATGAGTTGGAGTGCCTTGAAGAATGTCTTGAAAGATTAACGGGCAAGTTTTGGGGTATGACAGATACCTAGATGAATTAGGGATTCCTTGACAAACAAGCTTCAAACTCTTGATGAAATATTAATCAAAATGACAAATAAATAACATGGGTATACATGTATGATGTTTATAACCAATGTGGACCTTTTATTTCTTAATATCTTGCATTGAGGGCCTCAAACCCTAGTTGTGGGCTTGATGGGGCACAAATGGACACACACTACCTACAAAAGAAACAAAGTTATACTAGACATATTTTTGTATTTTGGTTAGTAAAGAAAGAAAATAAAGTATGATGCATTCATATATGCTTGATGATATCTCCCAATTTAAACCCAATGAATGATAGGTGAGGAGAATACCAAGGTGTGATCCCAATGCAAATGCAAAGCTATGAGATGGCATAATGGATCTTAGGGGTCAAAATTGGGGTCTTACAATATCAAGGGGGCATTCTATGGCACAATGAAATAATGTGAAGAAAGAAAAATGACTTCCCAAACAACATTCGTATTCGAATCGAAATGGATACGATGAACAAAGTAATTAGATTATGTAGTTCATATCGCTAGCCCGATCATAATCGTACTAATTGTCCCAGTGTTGGAACAAACACAACAAGATAATTTTAATTGTAACTCTTTTGATTTATATTAAAAACAACATTCATTTCATATGATAAGCTGAACAAATACAATAATTAAACAATAACACAAGAAACTACAACAAATAAAATAACATCACAAACAAATACAACACATAAGCAACATAACTATGTGATTACAACCATTAAAATAATTTTGTGAGAAGTAATCCTTCTTCTCATTATGTTCAAATAACCAACAAGTATTAGTAAAGGTGACTTTAAAAACCTTGTCACAAAGTTGACTAATAGTAAGAAGGTTATGTTTAAGACCATCAACAAACATAACATCAGAGATAGTAGTAGATGAGGGATTACCTACACTACCTTTTCCAAGTATAACTCCTTTGTTGTTATATCCATAAGTGACGAACCCCTTCTTCTTTGGCACAAAGTCAATTAATAAAGATATGTCACCTGTCATATGTCTTGAGTATCCACTATCAAGATACCACATCTTTCCGGTAGATTCAAGACATTCAACCTATAAAATTAAACAAATGAAATAGGTACCCAATTTTCATTAGGTCCTCGGAAGAGAGTGAAATCAAGGTTGAATTTGGGAAACCATTGAGAAGCTCGTTTAGGAACAAAAACCTTCCTAAATCTACACTATTCAATAGTGTGACCCGTCTTACAACAATAATGACAAGATAGGTTACGATGAGACATGCTTTTGCCATTCAAATTCTTTTTGAAATTTTTATGCTTTTTGTGTGAATGGTTCAAAGACCTTTCAAACTTAGATGGATTAATAGCAAATGCAATCTTAGGTTGTAAGGTACTAATTTGACTTAAAGAACATTTATTTCTTCTTACCGATCATGATAAGATTCATAACCAAACCTAGAAGGTTTATCATCCTCAATCTTGTCCTTTTGAACATCTAGCATAAATAGCTTAATTTATTCCAATTTCTTTTCTAATTATAAGATCTTAGCTTCTAATTATAAAAACATATTTTCATGTGAAGCTAAATTATTAAAATCATTCAATGTTTCTCTATGAAGATTATCAAAAACATACTGTAATTGAGAATAAGATAAATCACTAGTGAACTCAAGTTTAGAAGGACTTACATTTTTCTTATTCCGTCTAGTTGCCATAAGACGAATCCAGGCCGATTCTATGCTTGAAGTAGAACTTCCACCGCTTGAGGTATCACTCACACTTTCACAAGTAACATATGCTCTTTTAGCCTTGCTAGATCTCTTATGATGTCCTTTCTCATTGTCTTTCTTAATCATGGGACATTCCGGTCTATAGTGACCAACTTCACCATAATTATAACAAGAGCTTCTAAATTTATCTTTCGTATTCTCATCATCTTTTGAAGACTTGGATTCCTTCTAAATTTGGATAAGTTTCTTTCAGAGTGCTTTACTCTATTCTTCCTTATATACCTTTGGTATTTCTTAACAAATAGCCCAAAATCATCATCATCGAAGTTCTTGTCATCCTTTTTTCACAATCACTAAGCTCATTCTTTGAGGACTTTAAACTAGAAGTATTTAGAGGAATGAACTTCTTCTCTTCCACATTGTCTTTACCTTTCCTCTTCTTCATATTCTTTTCATATTCTTTCTCATGTTTCTCCCAACAAGTGAGTTTTTGCTCATGCTCTTCCAATTTTTCAAACAAAGTAGTGAAATCAAGTGCTTTAAGATCATTCACCTATTTAACTGCGGTGACCTTATGTTGTCATTCCCCATTAAGATATCTCAAAACCTTATTAGTAGCAATATCATTGGAAGTAGGCTTACCTAGAGCATTCAGCTGGTTAATAAGAATAGTGAATCTCTTTTGCATGTTGGCAATGGTTTCACCATGCTTCATTCGAAAGAGTTCAAACTCTTGATTTAATGTGTTGATCCTAGCTTGTTTGACCTTATTAGTTCCTTCATTAGCAACCTCTAATACGTCTCACATAGCTTTGGCGGTTTCATAATGGGAAACACGATAATACTTATCAACACCTAAGGCAGATATGAGAATATTTTGTGCCTTCCAATCATGTGACCATAACTTCCTATTATTATCATTCCATTGACCTTTCGATTTTTATACGATGACGCCTTAACCATTGGTCATTATAATTTCATCAGGACCATTGATGATAGCATCCCATACATCCTTATCAACAAAGTTGATATGGATATGCACACAAGCTTTCCAATAGCCATAATTCACACTGGTAAAAATAAATGCTCTATTATACACCAATTTAGGTTCGATAGTCATAATCTAATAAATA
Organism: Lathyrus oleraceus; assembly: GCF_024323335.1. Taxonomy (NCBI): domain Eukaryota; kingdom Viridiplantae; phylum Streptophyta; class Magnoliopsida; order Fabales; family Fabaceae; genus Lathyrus; species Lathyrus oleraceus. The sequence continues at coordinate 404,761 of NW_026112392.1, forward strand.
AATCTTAAGCACAGAATCAATCAGAGCTCATGATACCACTTTTTAGTAGATAGGCCTAAATCTAGAGGATGGTGAATAGATCAAAAATTAAAACTTGAAGAAAAATTGGTTTTGAAAAAGCTTATAGCGTGGAAGCAAGTTTTGAATTTTTCCCATATCCAAAATCGTCTAACTCAACCTACTATCGAAAAGCTCAAATATGTGTAGAGGTGTCAATATAATGATAATAATCCACAAGTTAATCAACAACAAGCAAACACAACTAGTTAAATACAATACAATAAGAAAAGTATATCTCTAGTGATTAAAGCACACAAAATATTAAGTCAAGTAATTTGTCGAACACTTAGTGTATAATCAACAATGTTTGGAGTTTTATATGGTGTTTTTTGTTCTTAGAAATCAAATCACAACCAAATGGTTTTTGATCTACACAACAACACAAATTTTAAAACACATTCAAAATTACGATCCAAATAAGATTGATCAAATGATCAATGCAATCAAAAATTTGATAACCGAAAAATAAAAGAGAGAGATAGAGAGTACACAAGGATTTATTTAGGTAGTTCCATAATCGACCTCGATATGGGTATGTCTTCCCTCAATTCGAATTCGAATTAAGATATTATAATAAATCTTACTTTGGGAAATATACGTATACAAGAGATGAAGAAATCGAACTCTACAAACTCTAAGTTTGATGTTGACTTTACTACTTCTAAAACCCTTGATCAAAGATTGATCAAGTAACCAACAATGGTGCTTCAATTCATCTGTTCTTGCTACTTCCTTGCAAGACACTCCTTGTCCTAAATCTTTCACTCGGTTGAATTAATCCCAAGCGCACACTTGTTGAAACCCAAGATTTGCCAACACGATCCACCGACTCATGCTACTCCCTTGCAAGTCACCCCTTGTCCCAAGGCTTTCACTCAATCGATCTAAATTGTGTAATCTTGTCCAAAACCTTCAAACCCTAAGAGATCTTGAAGGAAAACCTTAACTCTGTTTTCTGATTTGAATCCCTCAAAGTTCTCAACCTAATAGTCTTGATACAACAAACCTAATTGGACGCTATCAACCCTAATCTAGATGACATCCAATCAAAAAATTATTATGTGAAGTTTGATTATGTGTATGCATAGATTGAGTTGAATATGATAAGAATGCTTTGAAATCCTAGATTCATGTAGGTTTTACTCACTCTAGAAACCTTACTAGAGAATGATGCATGTATGAAGTATTTATATGCATAGGTGAATGAAGGCAAAAAGGAAAGCAAGTAACTTTGAAAAAATATGAAATTTTGAAAAAATTTATCGTATAGGTCGACCTATTAAAGTTATGTGTCGAACTGTATGAGTCATAGGTCGACTTGTTCAAGGTCATCTGCTGACCTGTCAAAGTTATGCACTCCTTATGTGTCGACCTGAAGAGTCGGCACATAAAACAGAGACTAAAAGCTTTAATACTGCAGTATATGTATCGACATATAAGTTGCATGTGTCGACCTATAGCCAGGAAAATTTTACCATAGGTCGACCTGCTCACGTATGTGTCGACCCGTAGGTCGACATGTAATCAACATGTGTCGACCTGTAATGTTGTTTTTCACAAAAATTAATTTTCCTGCATGTTTGATGCATGAGACCTTTTCAAAGATGTTATGCTTCATAATGCTAAGATACACATAGAGAATCAGAGGATACCGTCCAATATACATAAACGCTAAAGTATCAAAGTTTTGACATCATACAAAACACATCTAACAGAAGATGCACTCACAACTTGGTCACTTGTCGAATTGCCTCAAGGAAAGAAGGCAATCAGTGTGAAGTTGGTATACAAGGTGAAGTTAAAATCCAAAAGGTGAAATAACTAGACACAAGGCAAAGCTTGTGGCGAAAGGATTTCTTCGGAAGGAAGGAATCAACTTTGACGAATTTTTTGCACCACTAGTTAGGATTGAAACGACCAAGTTGGTTGTTAATCTAGAAAACATGAACAACTGACACATATATCAAATGGATGTGAAATGTGCACTCCTGAATGGCCTCTTAGATGAAGAAGTTTATGTTGCACAACCAGCTGGGTTTGTGAAACATGGCGAAGAAAGTAAGGTATATAGGCTGCATAAAGCTCTGCGTGGACTTAAGCAAGCTTCAAGAGCTTGGAATAAGAAAATAAGACAATTTCCTAATGGAGAAGGAATTTGTGACGTGAACAACTGAGCATGAAGTATATGTAAGAATAAGCAATAATGAGTTGCTTATACTATGTCTTTATGTCGATGACCTATTGATAACAAGAATTTGCAATAAGAAGATCGAAGATTTCAAACATGACCTAAGTGGGGAGTTTGAAATGCCAGACTTGGGAAATCTCTCATATTTACTTGGCATAAAATTCTATAAGAGTAGTAGAGGCCTGATGATGCACCAAAGAAGATATGCGGGTGAAATACTCAAGGGATTTGAGATGCAAGATTGCAACCCAAATTCGACTCCAGCTGAGCCCAAATTATAACTGTTGAAAGACACAAACGAAGATGATGTCGATCAAACGCAATACACAAGACTCAGTGGATCACTTAGATAACTTTGTCACATAAGGCTTGATCTAACATACAGTGTGGGTATGGCGCGGAGTTCATGCATAAGCCAAAGGTATCATGTAACACCCCGATTAAAATAAGAGAATTATTTAATTGAGTTAATATTATTTTATTAATTTAATTAAATAAAGTTGAATTATTGGATTATTTTTTTATTATTATTATAGATGTTATTTATTTTAATAATAATTAAATAATAAAATAAATGGAATATGAAGAGTGGAAGGGTAAAAGTGGGAATTGAATAAAAGAGGCCAAAGTGAGGACTCAGGTTGTTTTCACGTTTTTTTTGCCTCAGAGTCAGAGAGAAAGGAAACCGCTGAAGAGGAAGAGAAGGAAGAGGAAAAGGCCAAAGACTGCTCAGAGCTTCCTTCGATCCAAAGAGGTAAGGGGTCTGAATCTTATTAAACGATAATATGCGAACAATTTCATGTATATGTTGGATTGTTGATAGATTTTGAGGATGTTAGGGGGGATTGGGAAAGTTGGGGTTTTGATGGAAAATCACGTTGGATGAAACTGCGTTTAGACTGTAATTGAATATGTGTTTAGGTTAGTTATGAATTTCCGAACGTACAGCTTTTTACGGAAGTTGAATCGGAGGTCCGGAAGTCCTCCAACGGCGGGAAATGCGGAGAACTCTGCATTCTGCCTTGTGTTAGCGCAGGGACTGCTGTTTTGTCTGCGTTAACCGGTTAACCCAGGGCGTTAACCGGTTAACACTGTTATATTTTGTGAAAATGTTGAGTTTTACCTGCGTTAACCGGTTAACCTATAGCGTTAACCGGTTAACACTGTTGTGTTTTGCCTGGAAGTGTAATTTGCCTGCGTTAACCGGTTAACCTATATCGTTAACCGGTTAACACTGTTGCAGTGTGGAAAAATTGTTAAATTTTACGTTGTGAACCCAATTGGTGAATGGCCTATTGTAGTTAATTAGGATGAGTAATTTTGTTGAGTTGTATGTCATGCTATTAATGATGATAATACCATGACTATATGATGTTGTTGTTGCTATGTTGATTATGATGCATGTTTGGTGTGCATGCATTCATGAAAGGCCGATGCCTAGTGATGAACGGACTGAGTTCCAATGATGTTGTTGACTCCGGGCTTGTTGAGAGGCTTGGTTCCTTGCGGGGAACTCGGATTCTATGGTGATGAATCCGGGAGTGGTGATCCTGTAGTCGGTCACAAAATGGGTATACCGAGTCGTGTTGAGTCATGCATGGGTGTGTGCATTGCATTTGATATGTTGTTTTGTTGATGTTCATGAGTATGTTGATTATGATGATTATGATAAGCTGCGTTGGCATATGTGAAATATATTTATGTTTATATTTCTGTCGTTATATTATTATTTAATAATGTAATTCTCACCCCTTCTGCATGTGTTTATGTTCATCTATGATGAGCAATGTGCAGATAAAGAGGAGTAGCTATTGTCGAGGTTTGAAGAATAAGTGTAGAGTTATTCTACAGAGTCGAGTCAAATGCTCTGGTCATGTGACACCGGGGTTATGGGATTCGATAGATAATTGGTTATTATTTAAGTTGTTTATGATGACTAAAATGTTGAGATATTTTGTTGAGAATTGTTGAAACATTATTATAATATTTGTGTGGTTGTCCGCTGCGGAATTTTAATAAAATATGTTTTTTCTGTTTATTGTGATGCGATAAGTGTTATGTTGTAAGAAATGTAAACTCTTCTACTTGTTGTACTCTGATAATCTATTTAAATATGTCGTTTGGGTAGAAGGGTGTTACATTAGTGGTATCAGAGCCAAACCTCTCCCAGTACGATGTGGTTCGGGGACGAACCAAGCGGAAGTTGGTGGGCATGTAACACCTGAGGTCGGAGAGGCCGAAGAGTGGTTACATGTGACACCCGAGGGCGAGGGAGTGGTTGTTTATGCATGAGGCATGACAATGAGACACTCCTAGCAGCTTCTAGGGGAAAAAACCGAATTCACATCGGAATGAGAGGGATCCTGAGGCTATGCAGGTATGGGACTGCATGGTTGAGTGAAGGCTTATAAGGATTAATTGGTACTACCTATACCAACAAGATGCATCTTCTTTTCGGTAGCCCAATAGATAAGAACTCCATAGTTAATCGTGCTTGACTTGGAGTAGTATTGGGATGGGTGACCTTCTGGGAAGTTTCCCGGAAAGTGTGTGAGTGAGGACAAAACATGCCGAAAAGACTCGTGTTGGTTTGTGGGGTCAGTCGGTAATCCTGAAAGCGGTTTGGGGTGTTACATATCACACCTAGCAATGACGAAAAGGATACTAAGGTATCTGAAAGGAACTCTCAACTACGACGATTTGTTTCCTGCAGCTGATGAAGGAAAAGAATGTAAGTTAGTGGGATACACCGGCTCAACTTGCTACAGTGACGTTGAGGATAGAAAATTCATAGTTGGTTATGTGTTTATGTTAGGTGGTGCACCAATTGCTTGGAGTTCAAGAAAGGAACCGGTAGTATCGTTGTTATTGTGTGAAGCATAGTACATAATTGCTTCTCTTTGTGCATGTCAAGCAACACGGATGATGAATTTAGTTGAAGATATTATAGGGAAGAATCATGGAACGATTACCATGAAGATCAACATCGTGTCTACTATCAATCTGGAAAAGAATTCGATACTGCATAGACGAAGCAAACACATCGAAACGAGGTTCTGTTATCTTCAAGAGCAAGTAGCAGAAGCGAAGCTGAACTTGGAACATTGCAGAAATGAGAATTAGATTGTAGACATCATGACAAAAGGAGTGCATGTCGAGTGTTTGAGAAGTTAAGATCTATGATGAATGTAAATAACTTAGACACAATGAATTAAGTGGTATGTTGATTTGTAATTCATTGTGTCGAAGCATGTTGCTTGACATAAGCAAGGAAGTGTCGAATCACCTAGGTGTTGAAATGTATTGTATGTCGGAGTGTATCTCGACAGAGTTTGTTAGAGTTGGCTTTATTTATGCTTTAACTGAGTTAGTTAGTTTGTTAAGAGATTGCTTGGGTTGCAAGCAACCTCGATCTATGAATGGGAAGGTGCCCTATTATTGATTGTAACAATTTTGAAAGTGAATAAATGTAGTTTGCAAAGTTTGAAAGCAGAGAGAAACTTTACAGAAAATCTCAAGTTTTCTTCTTTCTTTTTCTTTCAAAAACCCTAATCTTTCTTTCTTCCCGAATTATTTTCTTAGCTTTCTTCCATTACAATTGTGCAGCGAAATCTTACAACCAAGGTTGGTTGATTCACTCAAGTGAAGAGTGAAGAACAATAGGGAATTTGATCGGTGTGATTGAATCTTGTTCATCAAATTTTGGTTCTGAATTCTCCATAGATTTTGGTGAATTTCTTGAAGGAAGATTGGTGAATTTCCAACATACCTAGTGATAAGACTTACGAAAACTTAACTACTTGAGCGAGTATGGGTAAGTATTTATGATGATATAGTATCAAAGGAAAATCTTTATCTTCTATCATTTTTATGTTTTAACATAATTTTTAAATATTTTTTTTAACATTTTGCTCTTAACTTGTATGCTCCGAGCTAGTCAAAGTCTCATTAAGATCGGTTTAATTCATATGCTCAATTTAGTAAGAGTGTTTCACTCACTAACGTACATGCGGACATTCATTCTTGAATATTACATATAAGCATAACATCCCCTTTCAACTTGATTGTTGATCCATATTAAACGACCGCTCATACTTTACGACAGATGAACATGAAACATTTCCAATTGTCTCCTCTATATAAGTGTGACCTTGAGTCAATCCCAAACATTCTTTACACACACTTGCAAAGTTATACTACATTCAAACATTGATTTAACCATTGGAGTGATAATATTTTACAAGTATTCCCATATAACCCTTAGATAATCATAACCATTGTACCGCAAACCTTACTGCAATGATCATCTTCAAACTTTCATCTATTTATGTTTTATTACATAATAATGACGTCGGTTGTGAGGATCATATTTTTATTCTCGCAATCTTTTCACTGAATCATCTTTTGATTTTACATGAAATAAGGAAATTTTTTACCAAGCACTTGCAATTGCTGCTTATTGGCCAATAAGGGTGTTAGTCGGGTGTGTGGTGGCTGACTTTAGCTCTTATCCAAATTCTTCCCATGGTTTGGTTAGAAACTAGAAATGAGATGTGAGGTAGTGAAATTGTCTCTTGTTGCGGTTGGGTAGTACTTTTGATACGACATAGAGGTTGACCTACAAGGTTAACACTATAATGCCCAAATATGTGAGAGAGATCATAAGTAATGTGCTTGTGATAATAAATTTGAATACTTGAAATGGCGTGCTTACATGTGATGTGACGTGTTGTGCAGACAACTATCAGATTGAATCAAATGGTGATTGATACGCTGAAGCCATGGGGTTAAATTATCTGCTTATGATTAGAATGAATGTCTACTTGTTCTATGTGTCTATCAACTCGAGGCTCACTCTTGAACTTTTTACTATGAGTCTTGAAAACGGCATGAACAAAACCCTATGGAGGTTCAAACAATAAGTTAATTTATTTTTATATTAGGTATGATTAAAAAAAGTATACTACACTTGATTTTAACTAACAATAATTCCATCGCAAGTAAATATATAATTTTGGTGTATAACTTTGTTACATTGTTTATCAATAAAAAAACTATTGCTTATATAATTTCAAACTAGTGGGATACCCGTGCATTTGCACGGGTTCTAATGGGTGACGCGCAATTGGTTTAAAAATAAAAATAAAAAGTAAAAAAAAGTGTAATATAAAATTCTGAAATATTTTCAGAAGGAAATGTTTTTATTAAAACCAATAGGGGATAAAAAATGGTTGGGATTAAATAGAAGATATAAGATGAACAATAAATTGAATAAGATATAAAGGTGGCATATAAGTTATGACACTAAGGAATAAAATTGGAAGAGACATACTTAAATAGGAACAAAACATAAATAATATTAAGTTAGCCATAATGGGTCAAACATTTTACATTAAAGATGACCCATGAATTACACAATATATTTGGTTAATAGTTGTATTTTTGCACAAAGTCTTTCATTTACCCTAAAGTAAAGAACTGAAATAAAAGTCTGTACACTACTACGAACCAAATTTCTGAAACAACAATAACAACCTCAACAATGGCTAGCTACGTTATGAACGCTAAAAAAGGACCAAAGAAGAATGTGGAAACAACGACGAATGGTTCATTGAAGATAGAAGATACATCGAAAAGGTAAATATTCACCCGATTGAAGTTATTAAGATAAGGTTTTTCATGTTGATATATTCTACTGATTATATAAAAGCGTAATCTGAAGTTGCATGTATGAATTTTTTTGATTTAATGCATTGAAACTAGTATCAGATAACCATTCAGTGGGATCGAAGATGTCTTCAGCAACGAATGAAATGTTAAGGAGAAATGAAGAAAAGATTGGGTAAAAGTTACAGTTCTGAAACTTTTTTTTAGTCAAATGGATATCTTTTAGGTGTTGCATGTTGGTTTATGAAATTTTATAGGAAATATTGTGCAATGTTTGTTGATGGTTGAATTGTGATGCATGTCGTCATCGAGAAAGTGTCATATCTCGATCTCATCAGACATTAGCATGTAAGAGAAAAGTAAGTATTTATTGAGAATAGATGCAAGTTAGTATGTGATTGTAGTTTGTATGTTAAGCAGGTAGCAGTTGAAGTTTGTATGTTAAGTAGTTCGAATTCGCAGTAAATGGGGAAGTCATAACATGTATCAACATAAATGATGTTAGTTTGTTAATAAAAGTTTTCTATATTAGGAAAAATAGTCACAGTAGAATAGAATAATAGTTGACAACAAGGTGTATGAGTTATGAAAGAAAATTTTCAACATAATAAGAATAAAGTCGACACAGTAAAACTTGAAGTGAGTATGTGTTCTTATGTTGCTACATTTCTGCTGAGGGTGAAGTCGAAGATCTGGAATTCAAATGGGAGAAGAAAATAACATTTGGATACATAAGCATCAAGAATGTATTGGTATGTATATTAATTTGCAGGTGTTCAATACTTGGATTCTTGTAAATATCAATGTAAGGTGAGTTTATTTGTGTTTGATGCAGCACATTCTGAGGATGTTATGAAGAATTGTTTGAAATGGAACCATAAGTCTATCGTGTTGGTTGATGCAGATAAAGGTGACACTTATGATGCAGAAATTCGTATTGCTAAGAGAAATGAGAATGTTGTGTGGAAGGAAAAGTTCATTGATATGGGATGGTATGAGTATGCCAAGAAAAAGAAGACCAGAAGACAATATGTTATTGGTTTTAAGATCTGTTATCCGGCGGAAAGGCTTTATGTGTCATTGTTAAAATGTAGTGTGATGTCGAGTATTGTTCGATCAGTTTGATGTTGGAAATCCCCCAAAACCATGGAGAATTTTAATCAATCTTGATGAACAAGATTGTTATCACCCACACTATAACAATGAAAAGAGAAGAACAATAAAGAAAGAAAGAGTGTAAAGAACGATGAAGGAGGAGAGTAATAAAATTCTACAGAGTTTCTCTCTGCCCACAAACTGTGGAAAACTTCTTATTCACTTTGCAACTGCAAAATATTGTGAATTACAAGTGTTATGAATACTCTATTCACTTCATTACAAAAATAAGGGTTACTCCCTTTATTTATAGATTTAGGTTAACTTGGACCTCAAGCCAAAGCCCAAAACTATAAAAGCCCAAAATAGCTAACACTACTAAAATATGCATAAGTCAAAATCATGTGTGAAGCAACATGCTTCGACACTTCGACACACTAACACAACTCAACACATTAGGTGGTTCGACTTCCTTGCTGTGTCGAGTAACCTGTTTCGACACAAGGAATTGCAATTCAACATTTGATATGCTTGGAAGAGATATTGGTAGAATGCTTAAGTTGTTTTAAATGTTGTTCTAAATATGTTTAATGGATGTTTAAGTAAGTACATGTTTTGGATGATGAGAATGATGTGTGGTATGTTGCGGTACTGTCTTTATGAATGTTGGTGTTTATTGTGAACTAGAAGTGTATGTCAATTAATTTTATGTTTTGTAAAGATATGTTTGAACCTTGTTTTGACAAAAGATCAATGTCATTGCAAACAAATTGTTATGGATGGTTATGAATGAGAATTGTCCATCAAATATAAAGTTGAATAATGTTAATGTAGTATAAAAAATGTATTGTAGGATGATTTATTAAGATTGTGTGATAGTATTAGTGTGAAGGGATTAATTACTATGCACTGTCAATGTAAAAAGTTTTATACTGTCGGTTTATCACAATCACCCATTTCTATTATTTTATAGATTTTTAAAATAAAAGTCAAACTTATTTTAATATCCAATATTCATGATTAGCTGACGGTGTAAAATTCTTTTACACTGTCAGTATATTTCAATTAAATTCTAGTGTGAATAAAAATGAAATTATTGATGATTTAAAAAATTAAAGGTCGAAAACTTGAGTAGTTAAATTGAAAACGGTGTTGGCAAACATAAAGGGTAATTAAAAGTATTTGTTAATATATTGTATTTTTGTCAAAATGTTAAACAGTATTATAAGGATATATTTAAAGAAAATCGATATTTTTAAACAATCTTATAATTTAAAGCGATTTTTATAAAACATATTAGTCAAAAAAAAATGTTAACAAGTGTCTTAAAAATATTATTTAAGGAAGAAAAAAAAACGTAACTTTTATATATTGAAAGATGTTGGCAAATGTCAATAGCAACAGCATTAGATACATTTTTGACAGTAGCAGCATTAGATGCATTTATATACATACACATATTGAAATTTAATAACCACAGTAGAAAAATGAATCTGATTCATTCCGCGTCAATACCAATTCATGAGCGAGAGAGTTCAATAGAAAACTGACACAAAAAAAACTCAGAAAAATCAAACTCCTCATTCGCCATCACCACCAAAATATCTGACATTCAATTTCATGATCGTTTCTTCCATTATTTTTGTTCATCTCAATCGCAATCGATGATTATCACTTCCATTGATTCGAATCGTGTTTTTGATTGATTTCATTCTCGATTCGTTATTCCTAATCGGTTACTTGATTCCGAGATTTTCGAGATGAGCATGCCGAAACCTAATCAAGTAGCAGTTAGAGACCTCGTTGAGGAAGCGAAGAAACGGATTGTGATTCTCATCGTTTGCGTTGTTGGACTCTCCTATCTCATGTCATGTGAGTGAAACTCTCTTCGATTTTTATTTTCTCTTTCGTTTTACTTCAATTGAGAGTGTTTATTATGCAATCTCTTACTCTATGTTGTTTGTTTGGTTTCAATTGCTTTTTCTTGGTTTTGGTAATCACTTGCTCAAGTTTTTTTAGTTATTATTGCATTATTAGCTCTGCTCTGCGATGATTGGTAGGATTGAAGTAACATGGTGTTTAGTGTTTAATGCATCTTGGTTAGGAACAATTAGTTTAGTGATTTTGTTGAAATTAATACATAGGATCGTTTCTATGTCAGTTATAAGAAATGATGATATGGTTAACGTATATAGGACGGTTGTTGGAAGGTTTTTGTTGGAATGTGTTCAGCTCGAATCCTATTATCATATTCTTGTCGGTGTCCTATATTTTTTACATTATCAGTCGTGTCCGTGCCATGTCTCCGTATCGGAGTTCGTGCTTCATAGGATACCACAAGTATCATTGTGTAAGTATTTTGGGTACATCATGTAGGACAATGGATGAATTGAAGATGTTAGGTTAGGGTGGACGAAAGGGAAATGTGTTTCTAGTTTAATTTGTGAAAAAGTACTACTTCAAGTTTAATGAAAAGTTTTGGCGCACAACTATTAAACTTGCAATGTTTTACGAGACTTAATGTTGAGTCATGAAAAGCCAATAAGAAAGTAAGTTCAATGTTGTAGAAACAAAAACCGTTGCTAAGATGGTGTCTATTTCGCGTGTTCCCGTTTACAACTTCCATGATACATTAGGCTCTGTAATAGCTAGATATTAGAAATGTTTGTCATATGGTGACTTGAAGGAGGAGATATTTATGGACCAACCACTCAAATTTGTGGCTTAAGGGAAGTTATGCCTTAATTACAGGTTACAGAAAACCTTGTATAGTCTTAAACAAAAAAAACACCCAGAGCTTGGTTTATGAAGCTTAACAAGTTCATTTAGTAGTTTCGCATTGCAAGACGGACCATCTTGTATTCCATAAATGCTTGCTTTGAATAAACCTGTTTATCTTGTGATGTATGTTGATGGATTTGTCATTAGAAGCGATGACACCAAGAAGCCATTAAGAACCCAAAGCAACATTTATTCAAGATTTTAAACCAAAAATTTAGGTCGCTTGCCTTACCTTTTGGAATTGCTGTTATCCCATCACATGCTTGGCATCTTGAAAAATACAAAGATGCTTGATTGTAAACACAGGACTCCTAGAGACCTTCATTGGGAGCCAAATCTTAACCTGGAAAGATGTAAGATGGGGAGGTTTTGTTATCTCAGTGTCGAGTATTTTGCTTTCATTCACTCTTCAATAGTTATTGAATGTAGTTTTTTGGATCCTAAAGTTTGTTTATACAGACACAAGCCAATTCAACATTATTGGATACCCGGATGCTAATTGGGTAGGTGATGCAAGTGATAGAGGTCTATTCCAAGTTATTATGCTCTTACTGGAGAGTTAACCTCATTGAAGTGCAAGAAGCAAGTTACTGTGTCAAGGTTTAGTATGAAGGCAGGGAGTCATTCTACGAGCTTGTCTGTTATAATCCATCAACACAGGACCTTTTTTCACACCCTATCAGTGAAGCACGGACACGATAGGTTATCAGATACAATCATTCATTGAAAAATTCAAAATACGATACGTTTAAGATTTGTATATAAAAATTAAAATTAGATATTAGTTAAATTACTGTCTAACAAAAATTAGATATTAGTTAAATCACTGTCTAACACATTACTAAATATCAAATCTAGTAATTAAAGTTGAGAGAAGAGTACCCAAGGGGAAAGTTTGATTCTCGGGATAGAGAAAGAGAGAAGAGGTATTAAAGGAGAGAGGAGAAGCAATTAAAATGGAGAGAAGAGTAATTAATGAAGGGAAAACTTGATCCATGTATTGGAAAAATGAACACTAATGAGATTAACTGGCTGTATCCGTGACGCATCATAGATGTGTCGATGGCATATCGCGGCGTATCAGAATTTTTTGTTTGTTTTTTTAAAATAAAATATTTGGATACTCCTTCGATACGTATCGAAGCGATTCGGAAGAGATTTTTATGTATCCTTGCTTCGTTGCACCCTATTTTTCACTAGAGGATTAAATACATAAAAGCTGACTATCATTTCATCATAAAAGATTCTCTCTAGAATCATCAAGACTTTTTTGAGCTCCAAGGACCTGTTAGTTGATATCTTCACTGAATGCTTATTAGGATAGATTATGGTGGTTATAGTTTTTAGTTCTAAAACTGTCTAAAAGTTAAAAGCTGTTTGATGACTATTATAAAAAATAATTGATTGTTATCATACTATCATATAAATGAATGAGTATTTATAAATAAAAGATTAATTCTGAATAAAATCAAGATGCGGTTTCTATTTTGCTTTGCTTTCAATTATATTATAGTTATAATATCCGCATAATTGAACTAGAATGTGACTGATACAAAACATAGTTCCTCACTGTTGTAAAAGGGTATTTATTAGACTAGCCTTATTATGATTGATTCCAGTTGAGTGCTGGCTTCCCTACTGATGTAGTCCCCTCTGCCTCGATTTTCACGAATATCCTTTTCCACCATCTCGGACATTTATTTAATTTTTTTAGTGCTTATATTTTAATCTTTGGTGGTTCGAATAGAAACAAATAACCAGTTTACAAAAAAAAAAATAGAAACAAATAAAAGACTTCCAAGACTAGAAATTAAATGACCATTTCTTGTGAAATAAAACATGGATCAAGCGATACAAGCAAATAAATAAAAACTACTCCCTTCATCTCATAAAAAAGTGTCTCATTTGCATTTTTTTTACTCAAAATAAATGTCTCTTTGCAATACCAATACAATTGTTATTATTTTTTTCCACTACAATATCCTTATTTATTAACTTTCACTCTATTCAAATACTCCACTAACTATTATTAATATGGACATTTTAGTAAATGATATTAATATATCATTAGAATCAACACATCTAATCATTTTTTTTAAGAACCACAAACAAGACACTTATTATGAGACGGAGTAATAAAACAAAAAGTATGGAAGATACCATAGATGCATGTGATATATATATATATATATATATATACATATATATATATATATGCTTCAGGTTGGGGGACTTGGACTGTTGATTTAGACAATTTGATTGTTGTTACTATTTTTGCTCCTAACTTTGAGATATTTCAATTATGTCTACCCTGAATATATAGTTGTCTCAGTTAAATCATTCAGATTATTCGTCTTATCATAATCAAACTACAGGATCTTTCAATGAAACCAATTATGCACTACAATTTGGTTCATTTTCATAACTTTCATAAACTTAGATTTGCTCATTGATCAGCCCTACTTTTGTGTTTGTTTAGGTAACGGAGTACATACTAACTCATTTAACCAAGATAACACCTCATTCCAACACTTAGAAACCATGCATATTTAGAGTTGTCACTTCACTTGCTAATTTACAGCTTCATGTTAGTTTTTTAGATCCTGGTGTTTGGTTTAATTTCTTTTGCATTTTTTTTCAGTGACAAGCTCCTCAGTTTGGGTCAACTTGCCTGCTGCAGCTTCCTTAATTATCATTTTCCGTTATTTATCACTGGATTATGAAATGAAGAGAAAAGCTGCAGCATACAACAATAAAGCAAGCTCCACCAGTATTCAGTCTTCAAAGAAGCCTACCGAGAATCCTAAAGCAGTTGCAAAATTTGAATGGCGAGCAAAAGTGAATTCACCTGTTGTTGAGGATGCAATTGATCACTTCACTAGACATCTGGTTTCTGAGTGGGTAACAGATCTTTGGTACTCTCGCTTAACACCGGACAAAGAGGCTCCTGAGGAGTTGGTGCAACTAATTAATGGTGTACTTGGTGAAATTTCAGGACGCATGAGAAATATAAATCTGATTGATTTTTTGATAAGGTTCATTGTTACCCTATTTGTCCATGATTTTTCTTTATCTTGAGTTCAGTTTATTTGATTCTGGAATTAACTTTCTTCGGTTCAGGGATCTTGTTAATCTCGTTTGCACTCATTTGGAGCTGTTCCGTGCTTCTATCTCCAAGATTGAAAAACAACACACAGGTTCATTAACAATTGAAAGTCGAGATACAGAACTAAAGGTTGTGTTGGCTGCAGAAAACAAATTGCATCCTGCTTTATTCTCTTCTGAAGCTGAGCACAAGGTTGTTTCACTTTCTTGTTCGACGTGCATTCATGGTGTAATGGGGAATTTTGTTTTCACCCATGGGTCAAGCTTCCGTTTCTCATATTTCCTAATTTTGGATTATAATGGTGTGTATCTTTATTTTTTCAGGTTTTGCAGCATCTAATGAATGGTCTTATGTCCGTCACTTTCAAGTCGGAGGATTTGCAGTGTTCTTTCTTTCGATATACTGTCAGGGAGCTTCTTGCATGTACTGTAATACGACCTGTTCTAAATTTAGCCAATCCAAGGTAGTTGTCTTCTTCCATTTTGCTTCATTCTTGACATATGTTGTTCTCATTTTTCTATTTTTTGCAGATTTATTAATGAAAGAATTGAGTCTGTGGTAATTAATAAGACCAAGACTAACAAGGGGGTTGATGCAGCTCAAAGGGTATCCCACACTAAAGCAGATGAGCCACAAACTTCATCTGACCATTTTTCCAAGTGTTTAGATCCTTCTGTTACTGGTGTTGAGCTTACACAGCTAAAGAACAGTCAATCCAGAAATGCAGAGATGCCTGCAGAAAGAAATGCTTCTGATAACCTTGTTAGGGACCCGCTGCTTTCAATTGATACTCGATCTTCCCGTACATGGAACTCTTTACCTGGAAACTCTCAAGGTAATGGTGACCAAGGTATTCAACAACATCGCTCTGGAGGAGAGTGGGGAGATATTTTAGATGTCGTCTCTCGTAGAAAGACCCAAACTCTTGCTCCAGAACATTTTGAGAATGTGTGGGCAAAGGGAAAAAATTACAAGAAAAAGGATGGAGAGAACCAATCGAATGAACGAGCCCCACAACATCCTCCAATAGGAAAATCACCCAAGGTAAATCATATTAAGGCAATATCTGGACCCAAAGAAAAAGATACTAGATTGAAGCTGAATTCCTCTACGGGATGCCACACTAATTCTGGACATAGCAGTCAATTCACTGTTGAAAATGCAACCTTTCATACAGACAAAAATGGATCAACTCGTTCTTCAGTTACATCGTATAAAGATGATGAGCACAACCACATAAATATGCATGCGAGTGAATCAGGGAGCAATACTTCTTATACTTCTGAAGATGATGAAACTAGTAATGTTACAGGTCTTGATTCCCCTGGAACTAAGGTTTGGGATGGAAGAAGTATCAGAAACCAGGCTGTTTCTTATGTTCACCACCCACTCGAAAATTTTGATAACCACGGTACAAAGAAAAAGAATAAGAACCGTTCCCGCTATCCGAGATCATTCAGAAGTCAATCTGGCAGTAAAAGGTCTAGATCAAGCGATCACAAGGCACAGATGTGGCAGGAAGTTGAGAGATCAAGTTTTTTATCTGGTGATGGTCAAGACATACTCGGGTCTTCAAAATCACATGTGAATTCTGACGAGTCCTCCGATGAGGTCGATTTTGAAAGTTTGGGTAGAATTTATAGTGGAGCAGCCGCCTCTTCTTCATCCTCTATATCTAAACCAGAATCTTGTAGTTTGGCTGTTAATCCTCTGCTAAGTTCTTCCGTAGATTCCTTTTACAAGTTGAGATGTGAGGTACTCGTGATGGTGCTCAATATCTTCTTTAATAATAATGAATAAGTTCATATACTAATATGTTTGTATATGAAAAAGTGTAAATTAATCCACTGCTGCAGGTCTTGGGTGCAAACACTGTGAAGAGTGGTTCAAGAACATTTGCCGTTTACTCCATATCTGTTACAGATGTAAATAATAACAGTTGGTCAATTAAAAGAAGGTGTGGAGGCTTTTGCACATATTCCTAATAAAATTTTATTAGATAATATCTTCTGGTGTTTCCTGTTTCCTTTCCCTTTCTAATTTGGCTTACAATGTTGCATATTTTCTAAGGTTTCGTCATTTTGAAGAGCTGCATCGGCGCCTGAAAGAGTTCCCTGAGTATAATCTTCATTTGCCACCGAAACATTTTCTGTCAACTGGTTTAGATGTAGCAGTAATTCAAGAGCGGTGTGAATTGCTTGATAAATATTTGAAGGTCAACTTAACTCAGACTTTTTTAGGTTAATAGCTCACATTTCTTTGGTACCTCCCACTACCCAATCTGTGGCATTATAACACACTCTTGGATTTTCTGTTTCTGTGTCTGCATTATTGCTTTAGAAGTCACTTTCTGGCACCTAATTATTTCTTTGGCTGATTGGTAGGCTTGCATTATTAATGAACTAGTTCCTTTAGCCCATTGGTCAACTTTAGTTCTTCGTGTAATTTTTTTGTGTGTGGAGGAATATATTGTCTGATTTTTGTACTATGATATAATTGAGAATGATCAGCACCATGTTACCACACTCTTGGATTTTCTGTTTCTGTGTCAGCATTATTGCTTTAGAAGTCACTTTCTGGCACCTAATTATTTCTTGGGCTAATTGGTAGGCTTGCATTATTAATGAACCGGTTCCTTTAGCCCATTGGTCAACTTTCATGTTTCGTGTTTTTTTTTTTGTTGTGTGGAGGAATATATTGTCTGATTTTTGTACTATGATATAATTGAGAATGATCGACACCATGTTAACAGCAGGATAGATGTTGGATATGAGTGTGCCTCTATTTTGAGTTGATACCTCCTTTTGCATCTATTGTACAGCATTTTTTTCTGTCTTTGCTTTTAATTTTTAGTGGTTCTTAAAATATTTTGTTGACACATGGTTTATTGGTCCTCAGAAACTTATGCAGCTACCTAAAGTTTCAGAGTCAATTGAATTATGGGACTTTCTGAGTGTTGACTCTCAGGTCTGATTTATTGTGCACCAGTTTCCTCCCTTCTGTTGTCAAAAGTCTTTTTAAAATTATTTGGATTACCTCTTACTATTATATTTTATTTATTGCAGACCTACATATTCTCAAATTCTTTTTCTATCATGGAAACATTACCAGGTGACTCATTATTGATGAAGAATATTGATCATACAGAGTTTTATTAACCTTCTACTCCCATCTTTTGACATGTCTTACATTATGTCTTAATTAAAAATTATTCTAGTTGGTCTGGACTCTAAGTCACATGAGAAGACTAAAATCAGTTCCACTGTTTCTGCATCCGGAAGTGACCCTTTTGCCTTTCAAAGGGAAAACTACAGTTCTGAAAGTAAAGAGGCTGTTTTGCAAAGAAGAAATAATGCTGTGGATAATGGATTGAGGCCAAAATTAAATAACATGCCTCTTTCTCTACCGACAAAAAAGAATACGCAAGAATCGAGACAGCCATTTGACAATTCTGCAAGCAATGCGGATATTCTAGCACGGAAGAGGGCACCTTCTTCCAGTAACCCGCAGAAGTCAGTGAAAGGAAGAGATAGGTCAGATGAGGTCTCTGATGTGAACCGTGACACTGCTGACACTCTTCCAACAGAGGTTATGGAAACACTAAATCCATAGTTCTGAAGTATTATTCTTTTGTTATAGATGAATTGTGATTTATTTTTTGGTTCATTGCTGCTATCGAACAGAAAAATGGTGATATTTGATTTTCAATGTTGTTCTTATATAATTATATGCATGATGGGTTCTTCTTGGTTCTGATTAATATAATTACATGCAGTGGGTGCCGCCAAATTTAAGTGTGCCAATATTGGATCTCGTTGATGTTATCTTCCAGCTGCAAGACGGTGGATGGATTAGGTAATTTGAAAAATCTTGTTAATTTCATTATACAATGCTGTCTGGAGTTGAGTTTCACCAGTAAGATCTGATCTTAAAATGCTTGCATTGTGTACGTTACAGGAGGCAAGCTTTCTGGGTTGCAAAACAAGTCTTACAACTAGGGATGGGCGATGCCTTAGATGATTGGTTGTTGGAGAAAATTCTGCTTCTCCGAAAGGGATCAGTGATTGCTTCAGGGGTCACACGAGTTGAGCAAGTAACCTTCTGATCCCTTTTTAAAAATAAATTTATGATGTTGATAGGTAATTATCTTATAATGAGTTAGTTAAGTAGTTAGTTAGGGTATGGTATGCGAAGCTATAAGTAATAGATTAAAGAGAGCGGTTTTGGTGAGGGATTTAGAGTGGGAGAGAACCAGGTCTCTCAATTACCTAAGCTACAATAGTAAGATGAAAGGCTATAAATAATGGAAATGAGAGATTAGAGCAAACCAGGTCTCTGAATTACCTAAGCTACAATAGTGAGATGAAAGGCTATAAATAATGGAAATGAGATATTATAGCAGGTATTCTTGTTTTTGGGAAGGGATTAAATGTGGGAGGGAACCAGTTTTCTCAAATACATGGACTGTAGGAGTGATTTACTATCAACTAACACTATTTTCTTCTATAATTGGGTTCGTTTCTCATCAGATACTCTATCGAGTAGTTGTGAGGAGAGGTTAACGGCAAGATCCATTGTGTTGATATGGACACTAGATTAGCGTAGTCAATAGGTGCTATAGCAGCGTTGCGGGGAGGCCCCTGCTCACTACATAACAAACTGTTTAGCATTCTGGCTGTAGCACAGACGAAATAGCGATTGTTGCACTCCACTCCACTATCTGATTTTGGGATTGGTAACATTGGGCTAGATTAGATACAGTGGCGACAACATATGAAACCCAGATACGTAGTACAGCACGGGGGTAGGAAGATGGTTAGTAGACCTCCTATTACAAAGGTGTATGTTAAGTGCAGGCCCGGTTAACAAGGCCCAATTTAATTTAGTTGCATGTTTAAATAGAAAAAGGCTGGCAATGTGGCTGCTATTCAGGTTTTTTCATGTTTGGTTGGTTGGGAGAGGCTAGGCTCTCTAACTCCTAAAAGCTATGTTAGTTTTAGCAGTTATTTCCTTTGTCTGCAGCAGTTTGTTTGTATTTCTCTATGTTTATGTAACCAACTATTCTGGAAGTTATCCTCAGACTGTTGTTGATAATAAATACAAGTACTATCCATTTATCCTATCAATCACCTATCCATATATTGAAGATCTATCAAAGACGCAGGAGTCGAGGAACTTGTTAGTGCTGGGAAGCTACAGGAAAGAATTGAAAAGGAAGACTGAGGCTGACTTGATGCATAAAGAGTGTGGAAACTTTTGTCAAATTTTCAAAATCCAACAAAATATTGGCTTTAATCCCCTTTGACGTGGGCTCTGTTAAGCTGTTCAAAGGAATTAACAAATAAACCAAGTTATTTTTTTAGCAAAAGCTGTTGCAATAGTTCAAGGCAATTATCCAACACTGCAGTGATCAAATGGCAGTGGCAACGAGATTGTATTGTAGGAGTTCTTTGGAGTCTACTCTTTCATAGCATTTTACATAACCTTTCACCTTTAGGGCAAGGTGAATGTTAAGAGGGGGAAGTTAGTTTGTTAAGAGTGTGAGATGAGAGGCTATAAATAATAGAAAGGAGAGATTAAAGAGGATACATTTACCAGCTTATGAAAAGAGATTTGGAGAGTACTAGGTACCATGTTTCTCAAAAACTTGGACGGTAAGGTTTTGTTTGAGTTTGGAGGAGAGGGCTTTGGGGGGAGGAGGGGAGGAGAGGAAATAGAATGAAATCTTATACCTTATTTGAAAGAATGATTTTGTAATGAATGATAAATAAATGTTTATGATTAATATATTTTTAACTTCTAGAGTATTATAATAACATAGATTAGATTTGAAGAATTTATCTAAACTCTCAAAAATAGTTTTTGTATTATGAAAAGTACTCCCCAAAGCTCTTCATTCCTTCTAATTCCTCTTTTCTTTTCTCTAAAAACCTCTCCTCCCAAACAGTTTCCAAGTGTAACAGTGTTTTCCTATAATCAACACATTTTTTCTATCATCTGATCCAGTACATATAATATGTTTTGAAAATGTTTTCATCATTTAAATTTCTCTCACTGCAATTTTAATAGATACTCTGGCCTGATGGAATTTTCTTAACCAAGCATCCAAATCGACGACCACCACCTACCAGTCCACCACAGAATTCATCTAATGGACATCAACCTTCACCAGTATCTTCTCCAAGGATGGAAGATGAGCAACAAGAGGCAGATCGGCGCGCAAAGTTTGTATACGAGCTAATGATTGGTAATACCTTATACTGTTCTCATTCATCTTCGTAATTGTGACTCTGCAATATCACATACTCAATTCTATTGAAATAAAATATATTATACTTAACCAACGATCCCCTCTGTGTAGATCAAGCACCACCAGCAATTGTAGGTCTTGTTGGAAAGAAGGAATATGAACAGTGTGCAAGGGATCTTTATTTTTTCCTTCAGGTAAATGTTGTCTTGGATTTATTTCTGTGTTGTTAGTTATAAGAAAACCATCATTTGATCCCAATTTGAAACTTAGTCGACTTCACTTCCACTCTACTTGTGCTTCTAATGGTTAGTATCATCGTTTATCAATGTTTCAGGTTAACTTCGTTTCACTATAGGATTCTCACCAATAAATTTGTTTGTATTGATTTCATTAAAATACCTTGTTTGGTTGTTTTTTTTTGTACGCTGTTGCAAAATGAAAACCTTACTACTATGATCATGATATTGAGCCGTTCCTTAATCTACTCAACAATGAATTGTTATAGTTTGAAACCTTTATAACATTTTGTTGTCGGAATGATCATTTAGCAATCCCATGTTGTGGTGACTGGATTAAATAAATTACTGTTCGGCCTTAATTGACAATGTTTATTAAGACTTTTCTTGATTTCCTTCTTGCAGTCGTCTGTTTGCTTGAAACTGCTGGCTTTTGACCTTCTGGAGATGCTGCTTTTGTCAGCATTTCCAGAACTTGACGATGTATTCAAGCAGCTGCATGAAGAAAAACATAAATTTGGTGAGCTCATAAAGTAAATATAGTCATTTTCGGCCAAAGTATGGAGAAACGAAGGTGTTAATGTAGTCTTCCAAGTTACATTTTTGTTTTGCAATTGTTCCCGGGTGCCTAATTTATCTCTGCAACCAGCCTCCTTCAAGGGTGCCAAGTTACAGATGATGAATAGAAGGCAATTCCATTTTACAATCTCCCGCGTTGAGGCTGGCTGACATTTGTAAATTTTGAGATTAATTAAATCATTTGAAGATATCATTTGCCAAATCTTTTTCAAGCCAACAGCTATGTTTCTAGTCTAGAGGCAAATGTGCCTGCCTGTCAGGGTTTCTCATACACCTACTGCTGGTTTTGCATTGCTTTGCTTTGGTTGGAAAAATTAGTGAGATCAGTGATTGTTTCTTTCAAAAAGAAAATCAGAGTGCCATAAATTTACTTTGGTAGCCAAATCATCATTTAACACACTTAAATACAACGTTCGGAAGAAATAATTTAGACTTGTATTTTGATATGAACAGTTGATATGTAAGTTGTTTTCTATCGATATAGATAGAATTTGCAAATAGCTTCTGATGGATGTGAGTTCAAATCAACAAATGAGACCAATGAATTATACAATTTTGTTTAGCTTGGGATGCAATATAATTCATTATGTCTCAAGGATATAATTACGAAATTTAAAAATATAAATTTATCATTGAGTAATATGATATTTTAATTAAATAGAGTTGAATATAGTTCTATTAAGAAGTTTGTTAATAGATTTATTAATGTGTTCATTTATGTATTCTATGTTGTACTCCATTGACGATCGTAACACAAAAATTCAATTTCAGTAAATTTCTACTTACTGATCTGATCTTTTATGGAATCGATCCCCCTTTGACTGTATAAGAATATGTGGAGCTCGGCATATCTGGAAGCACAGGAGAACGTTCTTTTGCTGATATTATTACCAGTATTCGATACTGGATTATTCATAGCATTATTATACCCTCCCTATTCATTGCGGGTTGGTTATTTGTCAGCACGGGTTTAGCTTACGATGTATTTGGAAGCCCCCGTCCAAACGAGTATTTTACAGAAACCCGACAAGAAATTCCTTTAATAACTGGCAACATTAAAATTACCTTCTGGAGAGGTCCGTTTGATATCAAAAAACTGCTCAGCAACAATCGGACAAGTAGGGAATGTTGGGGTAAACCAGAAAAGTTTGGGCAAAGCCGGAGCTAAACGTTGGCGAGGCAAACGTCCTGTAGTAAGAGGGGTAGTTATGAACCCTGTAGACCATCCACATGGGCGTGGTGAAGGGAGGGCGCCAATTGGTAGAAAAAAACCCTAAATTCCTTGGGGTTATCCTGCACTTGGAAGAAGAACTAGAAAAAGCAATTATTAAGGGCCCGTTAGTTTTGGCTTTTTTTAAAAATGATTTTTATAGTGTTATAAATTTTAGTGTAAAAAAAATTTATAAAGAAATTTTTCATAAAAGCTTCAAACAAAAATTTAGTTTGAATAGTTATTCTTAAAATGTTATTTTAGATATTTCATTCTTTTATCAAAACTTTTTTTGAATATCAAATTTTCAAAAAATCACTTAATTTTGAAGCTATTTCAAATAGTTTTTCATAAAAATTATTTTTAAGATACAACTTTTTGAAAAAATTGTGATTTTGACTATGTTTTGATCTTCAATAATGTATATTTATGTTATAGAATGAACAATTCAATCTTTTAATTTATAGAAAACAAATTTAGAAAAATTTATAATATTTTGAAAAACATATTTTAGAATCCATTTTCAAAAATACAAAGAAAAAATCTATTTTTTTAAAGTTAAAACAAACTGGTCCTAAATCTCCTGATTCCAAACTTTCTAACGATTACTGCTAGATCTGAACCGCCCTAGAATCATTGTAAATTGATATGGCATTAACCAAATCAGAAACTCATGAACACTTGAAACAAGCTCATCATGCACGTTGAAAATAAGGATGTAGAAATCAACAAAGCCACCACAAACGAATGTATTATCGTTGCTGCATGCATACATGCATATGCTGCATGAAACGCAGCTCTATGGTAGTTCATTTGTCGCAGATTTCTTTGCTACACTTTGTTAAAATTTCTATCAGCACCTTGCGTTGTATAACAAGGAAATGGATCATTTCAGTTATGACTTCCAGTTTTTTTTCAAGTGGATTATCAGCCAATAAAAATGAGAAATAAGGAAAACTAAATTTGCATGTAGGGACAGGAAATGGAGAAAATATAATGAAAAGTCTTGTGGATAGGATCAAAATCCCGTTAAATATCTACTATTCATTTTGTGACAAACTTTAGGAAGTTTGGACTTGCTACATTTAGTGTATCTTCGGTTTAATTATTTTCATTGCATACATGCATCAAAGGTGGCAAAAATGCATATCGTCTCTTGCTTGAAGGCCATGAGACAAATAGAAAAGTAATATAAGCATTGTAAAAGACAGAGTAAGTCACAGAAAAATAAGAGGAAATACACTAATGAAGCAATGACATGGAGCAAGACTAATGGTAGAATATATTCTGCAACTAGTAGAGAGGGATGGTGTGGGCATAACGTAAGTGTGAAAGTGGAGATTCGGTAGCTTGGTTAGGGAAAATAGGAATGCTGATTCCTTCAAAGTTAGAGCACATGGGAACGGAAGTAGAATCAAACGCAATTTTAGCTTAGAGAAAAAAATTACAACGAACCACATTACCATTTAAACAGAACACTAAACTGACAACTCACCCTAGGTCAAGCTACCCAATAATGGACTTCATATGAAATTCTACAATTTCACCACGCTAACACATTAGGGGGGCCTTGTATTTGGAATCGGAGGGCATTAACCAAAACTTATTAAATTTCTCTACACTTAATACCGAATTTTGTTACTTTACAATTGATTAGTTTCAAAAGCATTTTGATTAACAACTTCAATTTTTTAGCATTTACCTGAATAACTAAAACTGGACTTGACAGACATGGAAAAAGCATCAAGATATCAACAATGCAATCCATTTAACTCAA
Organism: Lathyrus oleraceus; assembly: GCF_024323335.1. NCBI lineage: Eukaryota > Viridiplantae > Streptophyta > Magnoliopsida > Fabales > Fabaceae > Lathyrus > Lathyrus oleraceus. Next base: position 429,710 of record NW_026112392.1, read on the forward strand.
CTTGACAAACACACCAAAACATTCAACTGGTTTACCCAAACCGTAACTCAGCAAAGTGCAATTTTCTAGGAGTCATCATGCAGAAAACAGTAAATCATAATCCTATTCATTTGCAAGACATATCCAACTCAAAAATTCTCATTGAACAACAAAATGTCATACTATCCTCATTCTGAAACATAATGCAGTTACATATTAAAAGAGGGAAATGAAAACTAAAAATAGAGTAATGTTTCAAAAGATCAATTATCCAGCACAAAAATAACTCCACTGCTATAATATAAGGCTTAGGCAGAAGCAGCTGCTCCCTTCTTCCTGGGTGCAGCTTCAGTACCTGTTTCAAAAAGAAAAAATACATCTCAAAAAGAGTATCTAAACGAGAAGAAGAAAAGACGCAGACCAAAAGAATTTCAAAACCAGAATAATTAATGTTAACTAAGACATTAGCAAACACTAAAAGGCAACAAAATTAACAAGAATAAAAACAGTTTCATATACTATAATCTTAATAAGAAATGCATACATGAAAACAGGGAAAGCCTTGTAAAATATTACGTAAAACTAATCTCAATCAAATTGCCCCACAAACATAATACACATAAAACAAATCTCAATCAAATTAACAAAAGAAGGAAAACAGAAAACAGAAACATAGACCAAAAGAATTTTAACAATAATACTGTCAATAATACTGTCAACAGATTTCACATATCATCACAAACATAACAAATGCATACATGAAAACAAAGAGACAGATATATTAAATAACCATAAATAACAACAAGAACATATCCTCACAAACTTATTACACCTAAAACACATTTCATTTACTATGAACCATTGTGAATCAACTTATTATTTCAATTTATTAACACTACAATAATATTTACATACATTCTAGATAACCCAAATGCAAAATAAAGTAATTATACTAAACAAATACCTTCTCTGAAACCGCTCTTGAATCTGCGGGGCACATTACGCAAGTACCTCATCCTACCACTCCCGGTAGTCTTTCTCCTAATAGCCTTAACACTCCAGTTATCTGATATCAAAAATCATTCAACAAAAAGTTCAAAACTATATCTAATATAAAAACTATAGCTTTAAACTAAAATCATACTCAAAACTCACATTTCCTGACACGTGCAGCTGGGTAAGCACATGCTGAGCAGCGACTCTTCTGGAGATGGAAACTGCGACGGCCACACCTAACACAGAGTGTGTGGGTCTTGTTCCTTCTCTTACCGAAACTACCTGTTCCCTTACCCTGCAATCATTCAACAATAAATCAGTTTTCGGATCCATATGATTTAGAAAGATAAAGTTCAATGATTTCAATAATCGAAGTTCATAGAGAGAAAATTGAAATGAAATTAGGTTTTGGGATCCATAGAAAGAGTGAAAGAAAGAAATTTCAATACCATTTTAGCAGAAGAAGTCGCAAACCCTAATCAGAGAAGCTGCGTTAAGACGACAGAGAATTTATATGAATCAAATGGGTCTTCGGTTCCTTATTACATTTTTGGGCCGGGTTTGGGCCCATGTATTTTTTTTTCTTTTTTAAATGTTTCTTTCTGCACACCTACTTGGTTCAGCAACAAAGGATGTATTTGCTCTTGTTTATTTTATCAAATGAGAACTACGAAGAAAGAAAAAAGATAACCATACGGTTGCTAGTGGAAAAGATTCTTGTTAATATGGAGTTTACTCGCAAAGAAAATAAAATTTTACAAGAATTTTGTGGCGTGGTAGCGAGAAGTCTTTTTGTTTGGAGCATTGGAATAAGTCTAGTAATCAGCTTGGATATCCTAGAAAACAAATGCATTAAATGTGAGTCTTATTGTTAAGATGTTTTGTATAATTTTTTTAACATGTGGTGCTAGGTTTCTAAATTAGGGAGTGACACATCTTCGTAGGATACTATTTGCACTAAAGTGTCATTGTATTCTTGAATTGAAATCTAATTGTTGTTTTTTTACCTCTCCATATTCATTCATTTTGAGCGGTTGATTGATATGCCTCAGTTTTTTATATAAGAATCGTATGATTACATGTATTATTTCTTACTATTGGTTTGTAACTGACGTATGATTTTTTTCATCTAACAATACTTTGTTTTAGTTTTGTATTCAACTTATATCTTCTAACGAAGTCAAAACTTATGTTAGCATTGTATAATTAACATTAATTTTAATGTCAAAATGTTCACGAGTTTCTTTCAAATTAAAGACAATTTTTAAAACATTGAGATATATGTCAATAAGATTGTGGCCCAATCATCTTATTGATGTGAGGGACTCTGAAGTGTAGTAAATTATCTCTATATATTGGATTGATTAACTTTTCTCATTATTAATTGTTCGGTACTTGAATTATAAATAGGTGAATAACAAATGGAAGAGAGTTTGTATGCAATTGAGTGAGCTTTAGGTACGACGGAGCGGAAGTAGACATGTAACGTTATCACTATAACATGTGGGTCAGTGAATTAGTGCGAAAATATGTTAAGTGTGTGAATGAGGAATACCTTAAATGACATGTGTTGTGTTTTATATCGTGTGGACGGTTAAAATTGTTCTTCTGTGACCCAGAGTCTTGCGTATGAGATCGTCTAACAAAAAATGATGACGAGTGGTCCTTGGGTGGAAAGGGTCAAGTATCTTATCCTTTGGCACAAGTTTACCTGGTCCTTAGCTACTTCGTTAAGGTGCATTTTGAGTTAGGTTCTCACGCAATTGGGCATCCCGTCTTTTGGGCCTTCGGTCGGTCTAAAACAGTTTCCTCCTGAGGCTTCACAATTACTTATTAATATGATGGTTGATATTGGTGGGTCGTCTTTATTCAAGATTTTGGTCTTCTCAATGTTTGTAACCGTAAATGTTTATGAAATTTGTTTTTCTCCTCGCATGTATGATTTTATTTCATTACTTATCTTGATGGATGATTTTGCTTCCTCATTTTAGTCTCCAATATATTTGTTTTATCATTATAGATCTTGAGTGATTTTATTTCATCATTATGTGTTGTCAATTTTTTTGTTTCATCATTTTAGTCTTCAATTATTATATTTCATCATATTAGCCTCCAATCATTTTGTTCCATCATTATATGTATTTAATGGTTATATTTCATCATTATATGTTGCCAGTGGTTTTGTTTCATTACTATTTTGGCGTAGTCAACCCAATATTGTATATGTGTTGGCCAAGTTGGAAGTCGAGCTTCGCTTTAACATCTCTCGGAAGCATGTCAGACCAAGGGCCAGTTCCCCTTCCTTCCCTCCAGGTGACAACACTATTATAGACCAACGAATCTCGAGTTCCTTTGCTTACACTCTAAAGTGGCTAGCTACCAATATGGGGGTGTTAGTTGTGGCTTCACCTTCCTCGTGTTATTATATTATCATAATTATCATATGTTGTGTTATATGCTAGATAAGACGATCACACAAATCAATGAAAAGTTATTATATTACTTAACTAAGATTGTAAAGATGCCTCAATTACCAATTCAACGTCGTTTCCTAATATGAGATTGTTGTCGCCTACTCTACTATTAGGTGACCTATTTGTGAACTAAGTTGGTGAGTCAACCTTAAGATGGATTAATTTAAGATCGTGAGCGTCTCATTTAGATTCATTATTTATGTCTTCTTGGTTAATGTTTCTATTTGGATGATCTTCACACACTTGCGTGGGTTCAAATTTATGCCACCATCTGTCATATAGAATCCCAAGAATTTGTAAGTCCTGACTTCAAGGTGTAATTCTTCAAATTAAGCCTAAAAGAATATTATATTGTTTAGGTTGTTCCTTTGTTTGCAAAATGGACACTACAAGGTGTAATTCTTCAGGTTGAGCCTCGATTATTTTCCACTTCCTCTACCAGCTTAGTTGTCCATCAATTTATCAATGTTCGAGAGTGGATATAAATGCTTTGGAAAAGCTCTTTCGATGTTGGTGTAGTTAACATACATTCTCCATTTTTATGACGCCTTTTTTACTAATACAAAATTTGATAGCCATTTAGTATATCTCGCCTCATAAATTAAATTGGTGTTGAGTAAGTCTTAGACTGTGTTCATGGTGGTTTCATCTTATTTAGGGGTTTGTCTTCTCATTCTGGATATCGTCGGGCATATATCGAGTTGAGGTATCAATATTTAATTGCTGACTAGCAACACTAAGGCTGGTATCAGGCATATTGTTTGGAGAAACTACTAGGAGGTTGGCATTGGCTTTATGGCACTTGTGAGCCCTTCTTTCGTCGTGGATGGTAAATCAACTATTATATTGACCAATCTCATTAGGATATCGTCGAGTTGTATAACCTCAAAATTGTCATTTGGAATCGGCCTGAATGCTTTTGCTTTGGGCCCAACAGAGAGTTGAGCTAACCATCTCATATGGTCTCATCTTCTCGTACGTTAATGTTTACCATACTAACTGTAGCCTCATGAGTATTCTTCATTTTCTTCTTATGGGACAAGGTGGTCGCTAAGGGGTTGTTTAGTATGAATTAATGTATCATACGAGCTCCACGTAGGTCAACCCAAATGATAATTTGCATGCTGAAATAGTTGTGATAATCCATGTTCATATGGAATATGGAACTCATTGGATCCAATATAGTGAGAAATTGTCTCCCTAAGACGGCATTGCGTGTGCATCTGTAGGGGATTATCAAGAACTATGTGTTCATTGTAACACCCTAAACCCCGAATGTGAAATAACGTGGAAATAAAACAAATACACACTTAGGGTGTCATTCAAACATAACAGAACTCTGATTTGTAACACGAGATTCAAAACATGCATCGAATCAAACATGTCATCACATGCTCGCCTAAACATAGGCTCATCATTGCAGAATCAAATAATAGAAACAATTCAACGATTAAATAAGTCTCATGACATAAAACATGGACATGGGAAAAGGCCTTCAACATCAATAACATTGCAAATAATAAAGAAATCAAATGAATCGTTCACTCACATAGTGTTATAGATCAGAGCAACGAAGTACTAAATAAACGCATAAAACATTAAAGGAATAACATCTTTTACACCATCCTTCTGCCTCTAATCAATTACTCATTTACCTACTCGTTTATACCCCAAGAAGGAGAACAACAAAAGGGGTGAGAATACGCTCGTAATAATGAACGGTCTAAAAGTATGTAAGGGTAGCATAAACAAACAATAATAGTTATTCAACATAATTCAACTGCATACATCACCAAAGCATTCTTAATCACCAACGCCAACGTAGCCATTCAATACATATACACATAAAGAATGCAATTAACTTAACACCACGACTCAATAATGCATGTGGTACCATTATGGACAACACATATCTAACTCGCTCATGAATCCCCACCATATGACCAGAGCACACCAAAATCACTACCATTACCATAGGTAACACTTTACTGATTCTCATCTAGAACCAGTTACTCGCTCATGAATCCCCACCATAGGATTAAAGCACACCAAAACTGGACCAAAGTTGGTGCACCATGATGCGTGATTCACCATAACATGCAATATCACCTAAAATGTTCATCATGCAATCACCATAATAACAACAAAACAATCACCATAACAACAAAATAATCGCCAGAATAAATAACAATATTACTCACCATACAAAACATATGAATTAAATATATAACAACATAATAACAACATCATGCATCCTCGAACAACAGCCAATCAGTATCCTGAAATACAACATTACACCAGAAATTGAAACAACAAAATAAGTATGCACAGTAGAGCGAAGAATGCTCATTCTGATTGTGTAACGGGTTACCCGTCACTAAGGTGATGCCCGTCACCTTCCTCGTCACCACACACATCACACATGTGATGACCGTCCCAATCAAACATGCATGTGGACCATGGCAGTTTACCCGTCAGGATGCTATAGTTCGTCGATGCCTCAAAACACGATGACAACCAAAGTGTCATCAGGATGACGCCTGTCATCCTGAACCAGAATAAAAATTGTGTTTTCTGCAGTGGAATTCACATCAGAACTCCGATTTCACATTCTCCGGCCCCAAATCAAACAACAACATCCAGGGAATTAACATCTAACATCCACACATCAATTATTCATCAATTAACATGCAATTTCACTCATTTAATCATGGATCTTCATACCTTATTTATCAAGTTCATCATTCACATATGAACACTTATACATACAAACATTATGAATCATGAACACACAAATCTCATGGTAAAATAGTGTACGAAATTCATACAACACAACATATAATCATGCAATTACATAATTGATTTCATATGTTCATCCAACATTCATCAAAGGAATAAAAAATGGAGAAAATCTAATGGGATTAAGGGTATCCATATACCCAAATATGCAAAATACACCGTATTATAAGTAACCAACCCCCTGCCTTAGATTTTCCAGCAAGATACAACTTTAAGTTCTAACAATGAAGTTCTTCTTATGCCCTAACTCTTGCATCTTTCTCTTTACACCCAAAATTTTGTTTTACCTAGAAACTCTCAATACCTTTTTACTAACCTTTTTGTTAGTAACTCAATCTCCTTCTATTAGAGACTTCCAACATTACTCTTACTTAGTGCTCTTATTTACTAACATGTCATTCTCATCTCTAATTTTATTTTAATAAAAAAAATACTACTATTATTCTCCCTTATTTCTACTATTTTTATTTTCTTATTTTCCACCAAAAATCTCTTTCTCTATTTATTTTAATAAATTAAATAAAATGACTATTTCTAATTATTTTAGTAATAATTTCCATTATTTTAGCATTATGAATTCCACTGACGGAGTCATTCTTACTCTAGTGTAGGCCTATGCCCCCACTACATTTCAGCTACATATACTAATATAAAATATTGACATGTATGCTATAACTGCATTTATATTATATGTTGAATGAACAATGCTACTTAACACTACATCTATAAAATTCATTTAATTTAATTTTTAATATTTAAGTGTTACTATACTAATATACAATCGAGTTCAATGATAGATCGGTATTAATTGGCATGGAATTGATGTCAATTTTTGTGTTAATTGTTTATGTTGAATTCTTTAAAATTAAAATTTGTTAAATAATTTGGATCATTTATTTGATATATCACATGGTTAATTATATTTTTAAGCAAGAGAAACATAATTATGTTATATCAATACTTAAAATAGATTTTGTTTACTTATTTATATTTTGTAAATTATAAACTATAACATGTATTTTATTAATAAATAAGTTATAGTAGTGTCAAAAAAATTAAATAAATGTTGATATTTTGAATCTTAGATTTTATAGCTGGTATTTGTGATAACTATTATTATTTTGTGTTCGGATTAAAGTTACTCCCTCCGTCTCATAAAAAATATTTTTTTTACATTTTTTTATAATTAATATAATTGTTGTTTTTACGAGATCAATGCAACTTTTATTAATTTTTTCTACTATAATACCTCTATTTGTTAACTTTCATTTTTGTCAAGTACTTTATTAACTACAATTAATAAGGATAAGAGTGTTCTAGTAAATGATACTAGATTTATCATTGAAATCAACACAACTAATCATTTTCTTTAAAATCGTATATAACTCAAATAAGATATTTTATATTAGATGGAGGAAGTATTACATTAATGATATTTTTTAAATAAATACTACATACCTTACATATAAAAGTAATACATTATACTTTAAATATAATTTAATTAGTATGCACATTATTAAACAATATAAAATAATTCACATATATATAATTATGTCTCACAAATATAAATGTTTGTGAAACTATATTTTTAATAAGATGTGAAAATGACATAATGATAAAAAAAAATTAAATATCTACATGATTGAATTAAATGACCCCATACTCTAAATTTCCTGGCTCCATCCCTCATCAATTCTACTATTTATTTAACTAATTAGAACTAAGTACTACCAACCCAAAGCACCAAATACTACTATTAACCCCTCAAACACCGCTTAATGCACATATGGCCGATTTAAATAATTAAATACACATATTTTCAATTAAATAAATAATTTATAAAAATGGGGTGTTACATTTATGATCCTCTCATCCTTTCCTTCTCCGAAAGAAACTTATAGTTCTACGACTCTGCATGGGTGAAAAGAGGAGTTATTAAATGCTAAGAGATTTTCACCTTCATACAATGTGAATTCCTGGTTATGTAATCCTAACCTCCTGAAGATGCTGATGTACATAATATCACAAGAATTCCCATCTTGGATAAGGATCCATAAGACTGAGTGGTTTGCTATGATAGTAGTTGCGACTAGTGGAAGTGTCACATGAAGTTGCCTCTGCCTCATAGGATTTACCTGTTTATGTTTTGTTACTTGTCAATTTTTATTTTATTATAATTAAGTATCTTCATATAGTTGCACATTATATGGTTGAGTTCTTAATTTGTTTTGTGCATATATAAACCAAAGTGTTTGATTAAAGTCTTAGTAATGTGCTTATAGTCAAACGTTTAAATCAATAAGCACATTTTAGAATGAATTAAGTCATGCTAAATCCTGAATCATAATAGCACTACATTTTAATGAAAACTTAAATATATTAAAGTGTGATTCTAATTACAGGAAGTCATGAGTCGAATCAAACATTCTGGAAAAATAAGGATTTTGCATGTACGAGTCTGATTCGAATCACAAAATGGCATGACTCAAATCAATCAAATTTATGAAAAATAGTATTTTTCATATGTGAGTGTGATTCAAATCACAATAATGCACGACTAGAATCAGAGAGTTTCACTTTGAATCACAAACATGTTTGACTCAAATCAAATTCAAATTATAATTTTTGGATTTTTTTTATGTGATCCTGATTTGAATCATAAATTTTGTTGACTCAACTCTGATGATTCAAATCATAAAAAGGGTTTATTCGAATTATGGGATAAATTTTGCTTTGGTTCTTGTGGAATATCATATTTCATCTTAAACCATGTTTGATATGATATTTGTTTGAACATTAGTGCTAAGACCATATGATAGATAACACTCTCAAAGATATTAACAATGGCGCGAGTATATGTTATGATGTTAACAATTTATGTAATTATTCCTTATTCATCTCTCAAATTGAAAGAAATACATTCTGATGGCCTTAATTGATGAAGGTTGGATCCTTGTTATGCAATAAAATCTTAATTAGTTTAAAATAAATGACATATAAGATCTTTTCCCACGCACTCAAAACAAATTATCATAAGCACCTAATGGGTTTTTAGGAACATTGTAACACCTCAAAATTTGCCCTCATCTCTTGGGACTAGCTTAGCATATTGCATCTCATTTTTAGGACATTAGGCGTTACATCTTTGCATATCATGTGAAATAAGCAAGTCATCCTCCTAGGTCTTTCTCAGAAGATAGAAAGGTTAAAAGATTCAAGCTTGAGGGTCTCATGAATTGGTCACTAATCATCTGAGGTTTGTGCTTCAATTAGGTTTTTGGTTCCTCAAGGAGGTTGAGTATTATCTTGGTTGAGAGAGTATATCACTATCATCATGGTTTTATCATCACCAAGAGGTTCATTGTGCCTGATCATGTTCCTTGGGATTAGGGTTTTGACCTCTGGTCAACCCTAATCAGTTGCATTCTACTAGTCAGGGTTTTGCAAGGAGATGAGGTCTTTATTGAGATGGAGATCATCATATGATTTTATTGAGCTTGTATAAGCTAGGGTTTCATTTTTGGAGCCATTTCATCAAGTGGTTGAGGCTCAAAATCATATGTGCATGATCAATCCAACTGCAAAGTCAACTGTGGATTTGGAGGTGGGAAGTGGTTAGAGATGCTTCATTCATGTGAAAACAAGTCTCATTTGACATTTCAAACATCAACATTGAAGGATTTGAGGTCAGATCAAGACTTTCCAAAAATAGCAAGTGACCTGTAATTTGAACTTTCCAAAAATAGCAAGTGACCTGTAATTTGAACTTTCCAAAAATGGAAAGGTTTTGGACCAACTTCAACTCAAGATTACATCATAAAGAAAGCTTCAAATGAAATTTTGTCCAACATGAAAGTTGAAGATCTTTCTCTCCCATTTCCAAAATGTCCAAGATCATGAATTTCTCATGTGTGGTTGAAGAGATATGATCAAATCATGGCAAGGTGTACTTGAAGATTCAAATGGGCATAACCTCTTAACCAAAGCTCCAAAATGGATGGCTCTTTTTGCATTTTGCTCATCATGACCTCTAATTTTCAAATCATGCATCACATTACATGAATTGTCATCACATAATCACTTGCTAAGTTCTTGGATTTTTTGAGGGAAATCTCAAAATTCAAATTTGGTGCATGGTTTAATTTTTTTGCCATCACCATTGGTCTTAAAAATTGGTTTTAAGTGAAAATGAACCAAAATCGTGCACTGTTCACACATGCATTCCATGCATGAGGGTGAAAAGCAAATTTGCACTTACACTCCATAACTCATCAATTTCATTGGCATTTGGTTTAAGCTTAATTAAACATGATTAGCAAGGCATATATATAGAAAACCCTAACTGTTTTCAGGGGAGGATTCATAATTTCAGATCTAGATCCAAATCTCTCAAAATTCTCTCTCAAAATTTCTTCAAATTTCTTCAAACAATATCCATTTCTCTTGCTTGATTCATCATCCTGAAGTATCATTGAGCAAGATTGGACGTGGAATGGAATGAAATTGTGCCTGTTTGTTCATAATGGAAGCTTGGAAGCATTAATGGTGAATTCAAATTCTGGTGAAATCAAGAGCAATTGAACCTCAATCTCTCCTCCAATCATTCATACAAGCATCATAGAGGAACATTTGAGCTATCACAAGCCTTGAATCAAGCCAAATCCAGATCTGCTCTTCAAGAGGTTACAAAATCGATCCTCTTAATTCTCAAAATTATTGTGATGTTATTGTAGATCTCTTTATGCTGGTCATGCTGAGCTTTGAATCATGATTTTTGGTGCAAAATTGAGTTAGTTAGGGTTAATTAAAGTTCCATGCATGAAAATAGATTTGCTCGATTCTCTCTTAGCATGATGATTTTAGCTTAGCTATGCATTGATCTTTGATCTCCATGGAATATCCTACATGATGATGTCCTTAATTGTGAGTTCTGGAGATTTTGTTCTTGGACATTGATGAACAGTTACTGTTCATCTTCTTCACGAGGAAGAAGATGAAGTTTCAGCATAGGCAACGGTTTTGATTTCAATTGCCACGAAAATCCGTTGCTGAATGTGTTTGCTAGGGCACGCGTGTGATTGGTGCATGCGTTTGGCCATGCTGGTCTCTGATTGGTCCGCTTGCCTTGACCGTGCCATTGGCTGCCACCGCATTAGTGAAACGACCGCGTTTCACTTGCTGGCGCCAATTATTTCAAATTCAAATTAATTATTTCATATTAATCCATTTTAAATGTCACATGTTATTTCATTTTGTTCTCAATCTTTAAAAAATCATATCAAATTGAAAATTAATCCAAAAATTACCAGGTTTTTTGCATTGTGATCCTTGGTTTCTCTAGTTTTTTATCATCATGATTTTACAAGTTGTGCTTGGCTGGATAATTTTTTGTGCTAGAATGTTTGAACATGTATGCTTATTTGACCTTGCCATGCTTATACCTTTGTGAAATGCTTGTTTCTTATCCAATAATTCTGAAATTTTGTATGATGAAACTAGACACATTGCTTGACATTTTGGTGTTAATTTGGTATTTTTATCAATTGTCATATCTGTTTTATGATTGTTCTAAGTTGGTGTGACAATTTGTGTCACACCTTTTGATGTTCAACTTATATGATGTGTTTGCCATGCCAAATGATGTCCAATGCTTCTGATTTTTTGTGTGATGCATGTTATGAATGTCCTGGTTGATCATGAATTTTTCCAGATTTATTTGAATCATTTATGATTTAATTGAGATTTTTCATTCTGGTGGATCACATATGAGCCTTAAAATTGCCTTGAACTTCATTTGATCATGAAATGCTTTTGGTTAATGATATTGATGTGAGACCTTTTGGATTGCGTCAAGATGTGATTGAAGTTGATTCATGTTAAATTTCAGCTCCTGTTTTAAATTTTTTCTCCATCTTTGACCCTAGGCTTTGACCTAGTGGTTTGTTGCTTATGTTTGAGCTTTGATTTCAGGTTAAGCATTCAAGTTCCATGGTTAATGATGCTCCATTCATTTGAGCATTGATGTTTGCTTGTGATTACTAACATTGTGTGTTTTTGTAGGTTGATGGTAACTCATTTGAGTTTGCCTTTTGGCTTACACCTTTTGTACATTGGGATTGTCTGTTGCTTATTAACTGTTATCTGTTTGTCTGGACATTGTACTGATTTGTCTGATGTTTCCACAGGTACTTAAGTTGCTTTAAGTTCATTGTGAACTTTGCTTTGCTTGGTTGCTTAACCACTGAGGTATAACTCCTTTGACTTCATGTAGTCTGGAAGACCTGTCCTGTTATGTGGGCAGGCACCTGTCTGAAGCCCTCCTTAAGAGGCAATGCTTGTGAATGTTTACTTTTGTGCCAAGCAGGTAAAGACCTCTTAAGAGGCAATTGGCAGATAAAAGAGATGTGTAATCCATCTCCTGCTACTCAGTGTGTCATTCACTTTGCTCACACACCTTGTGTTGATGCATTGTGGATAATAGCCCGAGATCTATGTTGTGTCAGTCATCTGTGGAGAAGAGTTCCTACATTCTGAACTCCCACATTTTCTATTTGAGTCAAGCTCTCCCAGGCCAGGGATAAGAGCTGTGAGGTCTTACCCTCACTTCCCATTTCATCTGCTTCACCCTAACTCTCAATGTTAGGGTTAAGAGCTAACCACACCCCATTCCAATTGGCTTGCTTTTGCAGCCTAGCCTTGTATGAGCCCAATTGATTGCATATAGTGTGTGTGCTTGTTTATTGTGCTTGTGTTTGTTTGACTGTGCTGTTTAGGATAGCTTGCTCCCTGTGCAAGTTAGATAGAAACCTCAACCTAGGGCCATTGTGGATTACATGATAACTATTAGGCTCGAGTCAGGCTCCCTTCTAGTTTTTCATTTCCCAGTCTCTGGTTAGGTTAGAAGCTTTTTCCCTGTCGAGGGGAACTACGTTTCCCTGATCCTCATACCAGATGAGGTACGAAGGCAGGAGATCGTGCAAGATCTCTCCGGGCACCCTTTTCCTTTTTTGTGTGTGTTTGCTTGACAGCTAGCAGGCTCGAGTACCCGACTCCCTGTTGGTTTGTTTGTTCAATTTTTTTGTTGCTTTTGACGACTCAGCGTCCGGTTAACCTCTTGCTTGCTTGGAGTCTGACGTAAGTCCAGCGATTGGCAGTCAGTTTCCTGTGTGTGTTTGTTTGTGTGGAGTCTGACGTAAGTCCAGCGATTGGCAGTCGGTTTCCGGTGTGTGTTTGTTTGTTTGGAGTCTGATGTAAGTCCAGCGATTGGCATTCGGTTTCCAGTTTGTGTTTGTGTGTTTGTTTCGACGTCTCAGCGTCTGTGCGTGTGTTTTGTTTCGGCGTGCGTGAGCCGAACTACGGTTGCTCTGATTCTCATTCCAAATGAGATACGTAGGCATAGGATGCGATATCCTAGTGAGCCCGTTCCCCCCTCTTCTTCCATCTGTGTCTTATTCCAGCGTGTGTGCATTCTTTGAGCAGTTTCAGCAACCTTATCCTATCTTTCTGAGCGTGGATCCCGTCGAGTACGACGGACGTGAGGGGGTGCTAATACCTTCCCCTTGCGTAACCGACTCCCGATCCCATCTCTCTCTGGTCGTGAGACCATGTCTTTTCCAGGTTTACTTCGAGCGTTTCCTTTCCCTCGTTTGGGATAAATAACGCACGGTGGCGGCTCTGTTTGTTTTGTTTTGCCCGCCAGTTGTTTTTCGCGAATGCGACAGCTGGCGACTCTGCTGGGGACATAGAAGTTGACCTCTTGCTGGTCCATCTTCCCTAAGCGAGTCGCTCCTAGCGTTCTCTAGGATAGTTTAGGTTGCTTGTGTTGCTCTATTTATTGCATTTATGATTATTATGTTGTGTATATATTTGCATAAATGTTTGCATGCATCATACTATCATTGTGCTGTCTTCTGTACAGGTTGGTTTCTCTGATTTGGGGTGGGTGTTCTGAGTGGGGCTAAAACCCAGGCCTGAGTATACACCTAGGATTAGCGTGGTCTCATGTTGCCTTTCATGTTAGGTTAACATGTTTTGGGCGACGTGACATACCACAAGCCGGACGAGGTTCTTTTGAAGGAGCTCTTCCTTTGTGGAGTATCCACTTTGGTTGAGTCACTTCATCTGAGCTGGTGACTTCGGTGACCGATCTTTCCTGGATCTTTGGTTTAGACGATCTTAAGAGAGCTGCAGCGGCACACCCGAAAGGGCAAACCCGTTGAGTATCTTGGCCCGATTGTCGAGACCATTATCCGCTTTAGGATGACCTGATTAGAATTCACCTGTGAGGGGAGGGTTTGATTCTTACAGATGCATGTTCTGATGGTGATGTTCTGATGGTGACTAATGGTTCAGTTATTGATCAGAGTTCTATTTATAAGTCGAATTTATGGATTTATTTCTGAGATGCCGGAGTTCTGTTTGTGGTATTTATCAGTGGGGATCTGTTTATTTCAGGATTCCCTGGGCTCGTTCAGAGGGTCTTGTGGTTATCTGTTCAGAGGATCTCTGGTGATGATGGTGATATATCCTTCAGTTCCGTTTATTTCGGAACTCCTGAGTGGGATTTGTGGTTACATATTTCCTCAGATGGTTGTGATCAATTCAGAGGTTGTAACTCAGTGCAGTAGATGTTCAGATGACTCGGAGGATGGCACGGCGTATTGCATTCATACATCAGCATCATTCACGTTTTGCATTTATCTGCATCTAACACATGTTTATCCATATGCAGGGGACATTCTTGATCGAGATCCTGGTTGAGAGACTTCTTTGTTCCAGACATGAGGACCGGTTTGAAGGACGATGTTGTCTACAGTTTCTTCGACCCAGAGATTGGTGTGCTGAGAGATATGATAGCGTTGATTACGCCTGACCATGTGGGGATGTTCCGTGAGACTTACGGTGGTATTCTGAAGTTAGTTTTCAGGCTCACAGACAATGATAAGAGCGCCATCCATACTCTTCTCCAGTTTTATGACCCAGGCTTGAGGTGCTTTATTTTCCCAAATTACTTATTAGGGCCTTTGATGGAGGACTATGCTAGCATCATGGGTATCCAGATCAGAGATCAGATTCCTTTCTATGTCACCAAGGGGGAACCTGATATTGTGGAGATTTCTCGTGCTCTTTATTTGAGCCCAGAGATGACTAAGGGGGGTTTGAAGGAGAAGGGAAAGTTGCCCGGTTTTCATCTGAGTTTCTTAGAGGCTAAAGCCAAGGAGCATGCTGTTGTGGGTAATTGGAGGACCGTTTGTGCTTTGATTGCTGTGAGCATCTATGGGATCATCATGTTCCCTAATCAGAAGAACTTTGTGGACATTAATATCGTCCGGTTGTTTATGCAGAGGAATCCTATTCCTACTCTGGTTGGGGATGTTTATTACTCGGTCCATAATCGGAACGAGAAGCGGCGTGGGGGATTGATCTGATGTTGTGCTCAGCTGTAGTACAAATGGTTCATGGGGTATTTGCCTTCCAGGGGTGCCTTTGTCTTTCTTGATCCTACTGTCAAGTGGTCATTCAGGTTGATGGGTTTGCGAGCCAATGACATAGCTTGGACTCACAATGGTATGGCTGGACGGGATTTCATTTACAGTTGTGGGAGTCTTCCCAATGTACCTCTTATAGGAGTTCAAGGTTGCATTAATTACAACCTGGTGCTTTTTAGGCGACAGATGGGGTTTGCTGTGGAGGGTCCTCCTCTTGGACGAGAGGTTCAGGAGTCTTTCTACTTCCCAATTGAGGGCAATCAAACAAAGTTGAGGCAAGTGTCTGATGAGTGGCGTGACATTCAGAGAAAGGGTAAAGTTCCTTTTGGCAAGGTTAATAGCAGGTCTTTTCCTCCGTTTGATGATTGGCTTAGGAAGAGGATTGAGCTCACACATCTACCATTTCCTGGAGGTGATCCTGGGTGTCCTTTGATTGAGGGGCCACGTTCTTCTGTCAGTGTTAGATACCCAAAAGTGCTTATTGGAGCTATCAAATATGGGTATCTTTCACTCCATTTCCTTGCTAATGTGTTCGAAACCACCTTTGTTTTTGATGAAATGCAATACAATGATAAACGATCTTGGTACCTTTGATTTGTGTGTTATTGTGCAGGAAGTAGGCATGAAATAATAGAAAATGAAGACACAAGAAATTTGGCAAAGGGATCAAATAAAACAAGCATTCATCAGCTTGCTCGCTAGGCGAGGGCTGTGGCGAAGGACTCGCTAGGCGAGCGTCCAGCGAGAGCCCAGCGAAAAGCTCTAGTATTTTACAGTGGCAAACATCACCACACTCGCTAGGCGAGCTTCCAGCGAGGTGTGTGGCGAACACGTCCAGACTTGGTGAAAAACGCAGTCAGCACTCACTCGCTAGGCGAGCCTTTAGCGAGCTCCCAGCGAGCATTCCAGTAGCAAAACCTCTCAAGCTCGCTGGAGCGAATGTTGAAGCGTGACCTTCGCTAGGCAAAGGTTTTGTTCGCTAAGCGAACATGACAGTCTGGCAATGGTTGTTTCTCTGAGCGCAGGTGCCTCAGGTGCCTCATTTAGGGGCTCGCTAGGCGAGCCATTCTGCTCGCCTAGCGAGCATGACAGCTCAGTAGCAGCTCTATAAGTAGCAAGGGCTACTTTTTGGAGCCATACCTTACTTTTCATACTTTTGTACTTTTTTGAGATATTTTACAACATTGCTCTAAGGATCTTTTGTGACCTAGAAACCATTTCTCTTCATCTCTTAACAATCTTCCTCAAAAAGAAGGTGGATTCCCATCCAATCTCGATTATTCGACTCGGATGTTGATCAACCTTCTTCCGAAACTTGTTGAACAAGCTACCATGAAAATGAGTAGCTAAGTTCTTCATTTTGTCAAGGTTAGATGTAGATGATCATTAGCTTTGTGTGTAAATGTAAGGATCTTCATTTGTAAACTCTTTAATGGTGAATATATGGTGAAAACTTTATTCTTATTGAAAACTCTTTGTGTTGGTTTATGATCGAGAGATGTTTACCAACTCTTAACCTAGGTTTTCATCCAATCTTGTTTGTTAGCTAGAGATAGTAATGAATGATTTTGTTCACCATAAGGTTGAACCAAAAAGTTGTCATTTTGATAGATTGTGTTAGAGATAAACAATGGATCAAAATGGGAAAACTCACAATGTGTGTTAGAGATAAACACATTGGGAGGACTTTGTGAAATAGTTTATCATCTAAAGGAGTTTATACTTTTTGTTGATCAAACATATACATGCAAAGTGATCGTCGAACCCTAACTTTGGCAATATTTCTCAAATATTCAAACCAAAACTTTTACCGCATTTTATTACACTTTTATGCAAGATACCGTGACAAATACCAAAACCCCATTGTTACCTTAAGCTAAGAATTAAAACAACTGTCGAAAGGCGGTGATATCTCACAATCCCTGTGGAGACGATAACAAAAACCCGACACCTAAAATTACATTCAACAAAATGGCGCCGTTGCCGGGGATTGTGAATTGATATTGCGAGCATCGCAATAGGTGTTTAAGTTCTAGCTTTCGAATTTTTGACTTGTGCTTGTAATTTGTTTGGTTTAGTGTGCAGCTTACGTTTTATGCGAGGGCAAATCCCTGTGGACGAACTTCTTTTTGATCCCGAGATTGAGAGAACCGCAAGGAGGCTTAATAGCAAAACGAGACGAAGAAAGCAACAGGCTAGACAACGTCAAGAACAAGGAGAAAGTTCTTCTACCACACATCCACCACCGTTCATACCTACCATGGAACCACCACCACCGCCCATTTCCACTCCATGCATAAATAGTCCAAGAAACACTGCTCAGTTTGTCAACCACACGGGAAGGCAAGCTGAGATGAAAACGGGAACTCTCAATTTATTATATGGAAGTCCATTCACGGGAATGGACCATGAAGATCCCTTTGCTTTCCTCACAAAATTTTATGAGATAGCATTGGCGGCCGGAGTGGATCAGGCTCAGGAGCTACCGTTATTCAGAAGATTATTTCCCCACGCTTTGCTCGGCAAAGCAAAAGATTGGTACTTAGATCAAACACCGGCCGTTATGACTGACTGGAACGTGTTAGAAGAGAAGTTCATCGAAAGATTCTTCTCCCATAACCGGTTCATGGAATCCAAGACGACCATCTCAGTGTTTGCACAAGGAATCAATGAATCTTTAAATGAAGCGTGGGAAAGATTCAAATCCATGCTTCGGAAATGTAAAGGGCATGGATTTGATGAATTGACTCAAATCCATATTTTCAAAAATGGACTTCAACCAAATTGCAAGACGTTGTTGGATGCTACCTCGGGTGGCTCTTTATTGTCTAAAAGTGCCGAAGAAGCTACAAATATCATAAATCGAATGGCTCTAAATGATCTTCAGAGTCAAAGTAGAGGCAACTCTTTGAAGAAGCCGGGAGTGCTTGAACTTGGGACGAACGATGCCATCCTTGCCCAAAACAAGCTCATCTCACAACAAGTGGAACTCTTAACGCAGCAAATAAAAGAGTTGAGAGAACCTTCTAAAGCTAAACAAATAGCTTGTTGTGAGCTTTGCAAAGGTGAGCATGACACCGGATTCTGTCCACCTCCGGGGTTCGAAGACGTAAACTACATGGCAAACCAAAGGGACTACCAGCCGAGACCACAACAACAACAACCTTATCAACCACACCCTCAAAATCAACAACAACATTTCCAAGGGAACCAAGGGTTCCAACCTAGGAGTAACTATTACCATAACCAAGGTTATGGAGGTGGTTCTTCTAGCCGTCAAAATCCTCCCTAAAATCCTTATCAACCTCAACAACCGCCGGTCGTAACTTCTAAGTTGGAAGAGACATTGACACAATTCATGCAAATGTCAATGGCTAACCAAAAGAGCAATGACGCGGCCATAAAAAATCTCGAGACTCAAGTTGGGCAACTTGCTAAGCAACTCACAGAAAAACAACCCGATCCTTCCTTTTCGACAAACACGCAAATAAATCCTAAGGAACATTGTAAAGCGATCATGACGAGAAGTGGGAGGGAGTTGATCAGTGAGAATAAAAAAGAGATGAGAAAGAAAATGAGGAGGAAATATTGGAGGAAAATATTGATGGTGAAGTGGGGGAGTGGAGTGAGGAGGAAGAAGTTGAAAAGAACGACAAGAATGGTGAAGTTGAAAAGAACGACAAGAATGGCGAAGTTGAAAAGAAAAAAAGTGTGGAAATTGAGAAAAATAAAGGTGATGAAATAAGGGGGGAGGAAGTGAAAAAGCCTAGATGGAGGAGTTCTAGAGTTGCAAAGGGAAAGGAGGTAGTGAGCACTACTCCAATCCAAAACCTTCCTTATCCTCATGCCCCGTCCAAAAGGGAGAATGAACGGCATTACGCCCGGTTCATGGATATTTTTAAACAATTGCAAATCAACATTCCGTTTGCCGAAGCCTTGGAGCAAATGCCCAAGTATGCCAAATTCATGAAGGACATACTTACAAAAAAGCGGAGGTATACGGAACCGGAGACCATCGTCCTAGATGCGAGCTGTAGTGCCATTATTCAAAGGACGCTTCCAAAAAAAGAGGTTGATCCGGGAAGAGTTACTTTGCCAGTTAAAATCAGTGATATCTATGTCGGGAAAGGAATAATTGACTTGGGGTCAAACATTAATCTTATACCTTTGTCTATTATAAAGAGGCTTGGCAACATTGAAATTAAGTCCATCCGAATGACGTTGCAATTGACAGATAAGTCGACTACCCATCCTCATGGCGTAGCCCAAGATGTTTTGGTTAAAGTCGACAAATTCTTTTTCCCGGTCGATTTTATTGTTATTGATATGGAAGAAGATGATGATGCTCCGCTCATCTTGGGCCGACCGTTCATGAAAACCGCGCGAATGATGATAGACGTTGATGACAGTTTGATGAAGGTGAGGACGTTGGCGCCGTTGCGACCTGATCAGAGGCCGGCCAATTTTGATGAGAACGCCAAGTGCGAATTCCACTCAGGTGCCCCTGGACATAACGTGGAAAACTGTAAAGCTTTTAAGCATGTGGTCCAGGACTTAGTGGATTCCAAGGCAATCAATTTTGCACCGTCTCCAAATGTGAATGCTAATCTCATGCCTGTGCATGGTCAAATGGGGGTGAATGCAATTTCTGAAGATGGTAGAAGAATTGGGCTGTTGAGTGTAGATCAGTTGAAGACTTAGTTGGCTGAGGTCAAAAGACAACTGTTGAAGAATGGGGTCTTCCCGGGCTGTGATGACTGTTGTGCTGCGTGCACTGTTGCTATCAATGGGTGTGTTTTCTTGAGGGAGGCTGTCCAGAGGCTGATGGATGAAGGAAGCCTCAGATTTGAGAAGATTGATTCGGGGAAAGAAGATGTCTCCACCATAACCATCTACTTCGACCCGGTTGATTTGTCAACGCTGGCCGATGCGACTCCAGTTACTATCACGGTACCTGGGCCAATTCCTTATGACAAAGATGACGTTGTGCCGTGGCATTATGGTGGGGAAGTATATTGTAATGGGGAGAAGTGGGAGGATCAAACTGCAAGTGAAACCACCGTTTCAAAGGTGGATAATGTTGGACCTAGTGGGTTCACTCGCAGTGGAAGGTTGTTGTAATACCCCAAAATTTACCTTTCATTTTTCCTGAAAAAAAAAAGAAAACAAAAAAAGAAAAAAAAAAGAAAAAAAAAAGAAAAAAAAACAAAAAAAAAAACAAAAAAAAAGAAAAAAAAAACAAAAAAAAAACGAAAAAAAAAACTAAAAAAAAAACTAAAAAAAAAGAAAAAAAAATATTTAATTAATTAATTAATTAATTAAATAAATAAATAAAATAAATAAATAAAATATAACAAATTATTTTGGACTTGGGTCTCCCTCATTTGAGCCCATTACCCACGAAAATCAGTCTATAAATACTGAAGTTTCAGTAGAGGAAAACACACTTGGAGTTACACTGGGAGATTCACTTGAGAAAAAGGGAGAGAAGCAAAATACTCTGAGGTTTTCTTGGAACAAAACCCCGAGGAAAAAGATAGTGAGAGAAGAACTAACAGAGTTCAGAGCAGCCTCCAAACCCTGAAGGGAAATCAACTTGTAAACCTCACGGGTGCAACTCAATTTCAATCAAGCTCTCCAATCAGGTTTGCCCTATATCCATCATCTTTATGCCTTTAATTTGAATGCTCTAAATGTATGAGGTATTATGGGTGAATTTGATACCTTTTTTGTGAGCCTTTTGTGAATTTTGATGGAATTATTCATGTGGTTACATTTTGATTTGGGGGCAACTCTGGGTTACCCTATTTTGTTTATTCTAACCTGTCTTGTGTTTCCATGGCATTGTTTTCTCTTGATTTCATCCTGCTGCTCTAACCCTTTGTCGAGTTTTGTGAGGGCTCACATGGCTTTCGCAGAGACACTCGCGTGGTTTCCCACTTTATTTGTGGGATACCCCCTGGAGTTTTATTCTGATTATTCGTGTTGACTGATTTCCTTTGACGGTCCAGCTGGAGACATTTCGGGGTTTCTTGCCCCTTTAACTACTATAGCTTCGGATCTTTATCCGTGTGGTAATTTTTTCCCTTTCTCATACTTTATCGCTTTCTTAGCTGGAAGACCTCGATAGGAGGCAATGTTTGAGCCCCTGGGTGGCATTTTACTTTGAGATACATGTTTTGTGTTTTGTATTCATATCCCCCACATGTAGCGCGGTTCCTTCGTCAAGGACTGCCTGTTTGCCCTCGAGCATCCCAAACCCTAAAACCCAAAGCAACACGTTTACTCCTTCTACTACAGGCGAGTAAGTCTCTGAAGGTCGAGCATCCGGTAGATTGCGTAGTGACGTCGTTCGTCCAAAACCCAATCCATAACCCCGTAGTTAGCCGAACTACGGCTTGCTCTGATTCTCATTCCAGATGAGATACGTAGGCATAAGACGCGATGTCTTAGCGAGCACACATCCCCTTAACCTATAGGTCAGCCGAGCTACGAAGACTCTGATTCTCATATTCAGATGAGATACGTATGCAGTGGATGCGACATCCGCGCGAGTCATTTCTCTTAACCTTTTTAGTAAATAAACACATTAGGTAAACCCACACCCTTTAGACAAAAACCACAAAAGTGGATCCCGTAGAGTACTATGGATGCGTAGGGGTGCTAATACCTTCCCTTCGCATAACCGACTCCCGAACCCAAGATTTGGTTGCGAGACCCCGTCTTGTCCTTTCCTTTTTTCAGGTTTACTTCGAGCGTTTCCTTTCCCTCCTTTGGGATGAATAACGCACGGTGGCGACTCTTCTGTCTTTTTCTTTCGCCGGTTGTTTTTTTTCGCGCATTGTATTTTTCAAGTTGCGACAGTTGTTTGCACCGGACGCCTTGAGGAATGGGGATGGAGAGAGAGAAAAGAAAGATAAGGTCGGGGCTTTAGCCAGGACAAGAGGGAAACAAGTGGTAAATGAAGGTACTCCTGTGGTGACACCGGCACCTGGTGGGTCGGAGAAAGAACTTGATGATGAAGCTGAAGAATTTCTGAGAATCATCAAGAAGTCAGAGTACAAGCTTGTTGACCATTTGCAGCAGAATCCATCCAAGATCTCAATCTTGTCGTTGTTGCTAAGCTCCGAGGGGCATAGGGAGGCTTTATTGAAGATACTAAAGAGAGCCTATGTTCCCCAAGAGATCACAATTAATCAGTTAGAGACGGTGGTGTCAAATGTCCATGCCAGTCATGGGTTGGGTTTCACTGATTTAGATCTAACTGTGGATGGGAGGAATCATAATAGGGTATTACACATTGCTATGGAATGTAAAGGGGCCGTGCTCTCGCACGCGTTGGTTGATACTGGCTCATCTTTAAATGTGTTGCCAAAGAAAGCCTTGGCGAAGCTGAACTGTGAAGGGTTGATCTTGACGCCCACTGACCTGATAGTGAGAGCTTTCGACGGTTCAAAGAGGGCAGTGTTTGGGGAAGTGGAGCTCCCGGTGAAGATCGGGCCCGAGGTGTTCAAGTCGGTATTTTATGTCATGGATATTCAGCCGGCATACAGTTGCCTGTTGGGTCGCCCATGGATTCATGCTGCTGGGGCAGTGACTTCGACTTTGCACCAGAAATTGAAGTATATCTGGGACGGGCAGGTCGTCACAGTCTGCGGAGAGGAGGATATCTTTGTCAGCCACCTATCATCGTTCAACTATGTTGAAATGGACGGTGAGATATGGGAAACGCCAAGTCAAGCATTCGAAACCGTAAATGTGGAGAATGCTCTTTTTGCCAAAGAGGAGGAGAAGCCGTCCATTTCTTCGTATAAGCAGGCTGCTGAGGTGGTGAGGAGTGGAGAAGCTCCAGGATGGGGAAAGATGATGGACATCGCCGCCAAGAAAGATAGATTCGGAGTGGGTTATCAGCCGGGACGAGGCTCGTCTGGACAAGTTAGAGGACGTCGTCCGTAATTCACGTTCACCAGTGCTGGAATGCTGGATCCAGATCACATCTGTATGGTGAGTGAAGAAGTTGACAATGATTGCGAGATAGATCAATGGATAAAGCCGTGCGTACCAGGAATGGAAGTCCAGAACTGGAAGGCCGAAAAGATCATCACTGTCATTTTACTTGAAGAGTAACATTTTCTGTTTTTCAATTTTATCTGCATGGAAGCCTTACGTTTTTCCCGAAACGTAATGGTTCATTGTAAGGGCCACCTCATGTTTCATTTTGCAATATTTGCATCATTAATAAATGGATGTTTTTCAATTAAAAGCGGTGCTCCCTATTTTTCATTTATTTTTGCAGTTTAATCAAAACAAAATAAAAATGGCAATGTTTTCATTTTCCTTTTTCAATTTGTTTCACTCCGGTTCTAAAGCAATGCATGAATCAACATTCATGCAGATGCGATATTTCTCCGGATCTCATTGATAACAATCCTGTTACACCCTCATATGACTTCGATAATCCGATATATCATGCCGAAGACGAAGGCGAAGAAGATTGTGAACTGCCAGAGGAATTAGCCAGGTTGTTAAAACAAGAGGAGAAGGTGATTCAACCGCACGAGGAACAAGTCGAGATTGTTAATCTGGGTACCGACGAGGTCAGAGAAGAAGTGAAAATTGGGGCTGCTTTGGAGGTGAGTGTCAAGAGCAGAATGGTAGCATTGTTGAAAGAGTATGTTGATATCTTCGCCTGGTCTTATTAGGATATGCCAGGGTTGGATACTGATATTGTTGTGCATAAGCTACCGTTGAGAGCAGATTGTCCTCCAGTGAAGCAGAAGTTGCACAGAACTCGACCTGAGATGGCAATGAAAATTAAAGAGGAGGTCCAGAAGCAGTTGGATGCTGGGTTCCTCGCTGTCACTAATTATCCGCCTTGGTTCGCAAACATTGTGCCGGTCCCGAAGAAAGACGGGAAGGTGAGAATGTGTGTGGACTACCGGGATTTGAGCAGAGCTAGCCCGAAGGATGATTTCCCATTACCTCACATTGATGTGTTGGTAGATAATACAACTCAATTCTCGGTGTTTTCCTTTATGGATGGCTTTTCTGGCTATAATCAAATCAAAATATCGCCAGATGATATGGAGAAAATAACGTTCATCACACCGTGGGGCACTTTTTGTTATAAGGTGATGTCATTTGGTCTCAAGAACGCCGGTGCTACTTATCAAAGAGCTATGGTGACTTTGTTTCATGATATGATTCATCATGAAATCGAATGCTATGCTGATGACATGATAGCAAAGTCCCAAACAGAAGAAGGGCATTTGGTAGATTTGGCCAAGTTGTTCGACCGGTTGAGACAATTCAGACTGAGGTTGAATCCAAATAAGTGCACTTTCGGAGTGCGGTCCGGTAAATTGCTGGGGTTCATTATAAGTGAAAGAGGAATCGAGGTTGATCCTGCTAAAGTAAAAGCAATAAGAGAAATGCCTGAACCGAGAACAGAGAAAGAGGTTCGTGGTTTCTTAGGTAGATTGAACTACATTTCACAGTTCATATCTCATCTAACAGCCACGTGCGAACCTATATTCAAGTTGTTGAGAAAAGATCAAACGGTCAGGTGGACTGATGATTGCCAAGCGGCATTTGAAAAGATAAAAGAGTATTTGCAGGAGCCTCCGATTCCGATGCCTCCTGTGGAGGGACGACCGTTAATCCTGTACTTGACAGTCCTCGAGGGGTCTATGGGGTGTGTATTGGGACAACATGACGAGTCTGGTCGAAAAGAGCATGTCATATACTACCTTAGCAAAAAGTTTACCGATTGTGAAACAAGATATTCACTGCTTGAGAAAACTTGTTGTGCTTTGGTATGGGCTGCTCGCCGACTGAGGCAGTATATGCTGGTTCATACCACTTTATTGATTTCCAAAATGGATCCAATCAAGTATATTTTTGAGAAGCCAGCATTGACCGGACGGGTTGCGAGATGGCAAATGATTTTGACCGAATATGATATACAATATACCTCTCAGAAAGCAATCAAGAGGAGTGTATTGTCTGATTACCTCGCCCAGCAACCCATTGAGGATTATCAACCGATGAAGTTTGAATTCCCTGATGAGGACATCATGTTTCTCAAATCGAAAGATTGCGAGGAACCAATCCCGGAGGAGGGGCCTGACCCTGAATCCGAATGGATTTTGATGTTTGATGGGGCCGTTAACGTGAATGGTAGTGGTGTTGGTGCTGTTTTGGTTACGCCGAAGGGATCCCACATTCCTTTTGCTGCCTGGCTGACATTTGAGTGCACCAACAACGTGGCTGAATACGAAGCTTGTATCCTGGGGATTGAAGAGGCGATTGATTTGAGGATCAAGAACCTTGTTATATATGGAGATTCAGCTTTGGTTGTGAATCAGGTTAACGGGAAATGGTATACGCATCAATCTCATTTAGTTCCATACCGGGATTATACGAGGAAATTGTTGACGTTTTTCACCAAGGTGGTATTGCATCATTTGCCGAGAGAAGAGAACCCTTTGGCAGATGCTTTGGCTACTCTGGCTGCCTTGATTAAGGTGCAGTGGTGGAATCAGTTCCCAAGTGTTGAGGTGGGGCGTCTGGATAGACCGGATTATGTGTTTGCTGTTGACACAGCGCCTGACGATGAGAAGCTGTGGTATTACGATATCAAGCGCTATCTGGAAACCCAAGAGTATCCTGAGGGTGCATCCAAGAAGGACCGAAAGACTTTGAGGAGGTTGGCCATGGTGTTCTATCTGAATAAGGATGGGGTTTTGTACAAGAGAAATTTTGATTGGGTTTTGCTCAGATGTGTTGATGATAAAGAAGCAAGCCAATTGATGAAAGAGGTTCACGAGGGGTCGTTCGGTACCCATGCCAGTGGGAATGCAATGGTGAAGAAGTTGTTGAGGGCTGGTTATTACTGGATGACAATGGAGGCCCAATGTTTCAACTTCGTGCGGAAGTGTCATAAATGCCAGATTTATGCTGATAAGGTGCACGTGCCTCCAAATCCGTTGAGTTTGATGTCGTCTCCGTGGCCGTTTGCGATGTGGGGCATCAATATGATCGGAAAGATTGAGCCTACGGCTTCGAATGGGCACCAGTTCATATTAGTGGCTATTGATTACTTCACCAAGTGGGTGGAAGCAGCCTCTTCTGCAAATGTGACGAAGCAGGTCGTTGCCAGATTTTTGAAGAGAGACATCATTTGCAGATATGGGGTTCCCGAGAGAATCATTACTGATAATGATTCTAATTTGAATAACAAGATGATGGCAGAACTGTGCCGGGAATTCAAGATCGAGTATCACAATTCTTCTCCTTATCGTCCGAAGATGAATGGGGCGGTCGAGGCAGCCAATAAGAATATAAAGAAGATTGTGCAGAAGATGGTCGTGACCTATAAAGATTGGCATGAGATGTTGCCATTTGCATTGCATGGGTATCGAACTTCAGTGCGGACATCTACTGGGGCAACACCTTTCTCGTTGGTATATGGAATGGAAGCGGTGCTACCGGTTGAGGTTCAGATTCCTTCGCTGAGAGTCCTGATGGACGTGAAGTTGCAAGAGGCTGAATGGGTAAGGACTCGGTATGAAGAGTTAAGCCTGATTGAGGAAAAGAGGCTGGCGGCCATCTGTCATGGGCAGTTGTACCATCAGCGGATGAAGCGTGCTTTTGACCGAAAGGTGCAACCTCGGGTATATCACGTAGGCGATATGGTATTGAAAAGGATCCTTCCTCCTCAAAACGATCGTAGGGGCAAATGGACACCCAATTATGAAGGTCCATTCGTGGTCAAGAAGGTCTTCTCTGGCGGAGCCTTGTTGTTGACGACCATGGATGGCGAGGATTTTCCATCCCCTGTGAATGCAGACGTAGTTAAAAAATACTTCGTATAAAGAGACCCGCTGGACGAAAAGAATAAAATAGTCCAGGCAAAAAATGGGCATCCCGGCGAACCGAAAAAAATGAAAAAGGTTCGGGCAAAAATTAGGGATAAAAAGGAAAAAACTGTACACCCGGCAAGTCGAAAACCTGAAAAGGCGGCTTGGGCAAAAAAGGGTATCCCGGTGGACTGAAAACCCGAAAGGGCGGTCCAGGCAAAAGAGGGATTGAAACGAACAACTGCGTCTAGCATGATCGTTTACTTTGGATATGACATGGATAATCCCCGACAAGGATCGGTCTGAAGCGTCTTGTTCAGAAGGCAGAAGAGTACGGAGAGTCTGAGGACATATGGGGTGTAACCGAGTTGGAACTCGATGAGACCATGGTTTCTCATTACCATTAGGATAGATTTTTCCTTTTGTGCGCAATTACCTCTTTTCAGGAATTGCTTCCTTTGTATTGCTCATTCATGAGCCACACCTTTTCAATTAATAAAATGCATATTCAGTCAAATAATTTTGTTATTATCGTCATTACCGCTTTGATTGCAAAAACATCCAGTTATTTTGATAAAGAATCTTTGCATTTTAAAACATGGAGATCCCTTCCAATGCATGCTTATAAGATTGAAAACTTGAAATCTTATTCGGAAGGTTGAGTGACCCAAGTGTTGAAATTTTGGCATACCTGGGGCATGTTTTTATCTAACGATCTCTGTTGCAGGTGCTGTTAGATATTTTCACTCACTTGCAGATTGTGATGTGAAGCTTTTGACAAAAGATCCCCGTGGAGTCCACTCAGGGACCAGGGATTGAAGAATGGTGAAAAGACGGCGAGGGATGACGACGATCCTGAATATTAATCAAGAAGACTCTTCAAAGTCTGAGGATTGGAAAGTCTGTATGAATCTAGGGAGTTCGATCTCCGTGGAGTACGGAGAAGTTGGGAATACAAGGTGATGAATCAGAAAAGTCCAGACGAGTCTGGGAACTCTCAAAAGTGGAAAGCTGACATTGGATTTGGATGTTGAATACCAGGGTTCGACGAGTCGACGGGTGTTCTGTGCTAGAATTTCCTTGTTTCCCCAAGCAGAGTTGGGATTGTTACCTCCCCGACAGATTCAAGGTCTGTGTCTTCCCCGGCAGATTCCAGGTCTGTGTTTTCCCCGGCAGATTCAAGGTCTGTGTCTTCCCTAGCAGGGTCGGGATAGTTATCTCCCCAGCAGGTTTTAGATCGATGTTTCCTCAGCAGCCAGGCCTGAAGGTTGCTATTTCCCCAGCGGAGGTGTCCGTTGCTAGTTTTTCCCCCAGCAAGTCAAAGGTTGTTGTTTTCCTCGCAGAATGCGTTGGGAGTTTCGTCCCCAATAAAGTCCCCAAGTGGATCGGGTTCAGTGGAGGTCATCCCTGGTAAGGGTGGTCCTTTCCCCAGCAGCAGCATATTTCCCCAGCAGGGTGGAGATTGGAGTGTTGTCGGGTTCCTCAACAGAGTGCCTCAAGCTCCCCAAAAGAATCCCTTGAGGGGGATACTTTTTTTATACATTGATCATGTAGATAAGCATAGCATATTGCATAGCTAATTGCGTAGCATTTCCATGATTATGGAGCATTGCGCTAAAAACTATCATGCATCAGCATTGCAAGCGTAAGCTAGTCTCAAGTCGTGGTTGCTGTTTGAGAGGTGGTTTCGCCCGAGGGTGAAGATGTTACTCCGAGGAGTTTGGAATCGTGATTTTGAATCAACAAGTATTCCCCAGTAGTGCGATATTGGAGGAAGGATTTCTGTCAGGCGGAGATGGAAATGATAATCCGAGAAGTTTCGGGGTCCAAAAAGAAAAGCAAGAAGAGAATAATCCCCAGCTGAGCGCGAATTGTTCGTTTGCTAGGGTTGAATAGAAGATAGCAGGCTCATGGCTTGTTATCCCCAGCTTGGGTCGTTGGCACGCGTGCCGCCTCATGTATCACTGTCCCTTATTTCTGCCGATGCTGACAGGCATGAAGAGTTTTTCGGGTATTCAGACCAGTTGTCCGATGTTCAGGTCGAAGAAGTTTCCGACGATCAGGTTGAAGTACTTGTGGCATTCAGGCCAAATTCCTGGTATCCAGACCAAAGTGGCATTCAGGCCAGTTTTCCGGTGTTCAGACCGAGGTGGGAGTTCAGACTAGTTGTCTGATGTTCAGATCGAAGAAGTTTCCGACGATCAGGTTGAAGTACTTGTGGCTTTCAGGCCAGTTTTCCGGTGTTCAGACCGAAGTGGCTTTCAGGCCAGTTTTCCGGTGTTCAGACCGAAGTGGCATTCAGGCTAGTTTTTCGGTGTTCAGACCGAAGTGGTGTTCAGACCGAAGTGGTATTCAGATCGAAGCGGCATTCAGGCCAATCTCTCGGTGATCAGACCGACATTAATACTCTCATACTCCGATGCTCAGTATTCAGACTGATGAGCGGCGTTCAGGCCATGGTTATCCCTGTGTTACCATTTATTTTGGTATACAGGTCAAACTTCTGTTCGGTATTCAGGCCGACTTTTTCCGTACCAGACGGATTCTTCTTTTGAGATTGCTTCTTCGCCGATTCTGACAGGCATTGTTAATTATTTCCCAGCGGAGTGCAAATTGTTCGTCTGTTCTTGGTATTCAATCCCTCTTCGCCTTGATCATCTGAAAGCCGAGGCTATTCATATCGACAGGTTCATAGTGGATTGAATAGGGGCAGCTGTAACACCTCAAAATTTGCCCTCCTCTCTTGGGACTAGCTTAGCATATTGCATCTCATTTTTAGGACATTAGGCGTTACATCTTTGCATATCATGTGAAATAAGCAAGTCATCCTCCTAGGTCTTTCTCAGAAGATAGAAAGGTTAAAAGATTCAAGCTTGAGGGTCTCATGAATTGGTCACTAATCATCTGAGATTTGTGCTTCAATTAGGTTTTTGGTTCCTCAGGGAGGTTGAGTATTATCTTGGTTGAGAGAGTATATCACCATCATCATGGTTTTATCATCTCCAAGAGGTTCATTGTGCCTGATCATGTTCCTTGGGATTAGGGTTTTCACCTCTGGTCAACCCTAATCAGTTGCATTCTACTAGTCAGGGTTTTGCAAGGAGATGAGGTCTTTATTGAGATGGAGATCATCATATGATTTTATTGAGCTTGTATAAGCTAGAGTTTCATTTTTGGAGCCATTTCATCAAGTGGTTGAGGCTCAAAATCATTTGTGCATGATCAAGTCAACTGCAAAGTCAACTGTGGATTTGGAGGTGGGAAGTGGTTAGAGATGCTTCATTCATGTGCAAACAAGTCTCATTTGACATTTCAAACATCAACATTGAAGGATTTGAGGTCAGATCAAGACTTTCCAAAAATAGCAAGTGACCTGTAATTTGAACTTTCCAAAAATAGCAAGTGACCTGTAATTTGAACTTTCCAAAAATGGAAAGGTTTTGGACCAACTTCAACTCAAGATTACATCATCAAGAAAGCTTCAAATGAAATTTTGTCCAACATGAAAGTTGAAGATCTTTCTCTCTTATTTCCAAAATGTCCAAGATCATGAATTTCTCATGTGTGGTTGAAGAGATATGATCAAATCATGGCAAGGTGTACTTGAAGATTCAAATGGGCATAACCTCTTAACCAAAGCTCCAAAATGGATGGCTCTTTTTTGCATTTTGCTCATCATGACCTCTAATTTTCAAATCATGCATCACATTACATGAATTGTCATCACATAATCACTTGCTAAGTTCTTGGATTTTTGGAGGGAAATCTCAAAATTCAAATTTGGTGCATGGTTTAATTTTTTTGCCATCACCATTGGTCTTAAAAATTGGTTTTAAGTGAAAATGAACCAAAATCGTGCACTGTTCACACATGCATTCCATGCATGAGGGTGAAAAGCAAATTTGCACTTACACTCCATAACTCATCAATTTCATTAGCATTTGGTTTAAGCTTAATTAAACATGATTAGCAAGGCATATATATAGAAAACCCTAACTGTTTTCAGGGGAGGATTCATAATTTTAGATCTAGATCCAAATCTCTCAAAATTCTCTCTCAAAATTTCTTCAAATTTCTTCAAACAATATCCATTTCTCTTGCTTGATTCATCATCCTGAAGTATCATTGAGCAAGATTGGACGTGGAATGGAATGAAATTGTGCCTGTTTGTTCATAATGGAAGCTTGGAAGCATTAATGGTGAATTCAAATTCTGGTGAAATCAAGAGCAATTGAACCTCAATCTCTCCTCCAATCATTCATACAAGCATCATAGAGGAACATTTGAGCTATCACAAGCCTTGAATCAAGCCAAATCCAGATTTTCTCTTCAAGAGGTTACAAAATCGATCCTCTTAATTCTCAAAATTATTGTGATGTTATTGTAGATCTCTTTATGCTGGTCATGCTGAGCTTTGAATCATGATTTTTGGTGCAAAATTGAGTTAGTTAGGGTTAATTAAAGTTCCATGCATGAAAATAGATTTGCCCGATTCTCTCTTAGCATGATGATTTAAGCTTAGTTATGCATTGATCTTTGATCTCCATGGAATATCCTACATGATGATGTCCTTAATTGTGAGTTCTGGAAATTTTGTTCTTGGACATTGATGAACAGTTACTGTTCATCTTCTTCACGAGGAAGAAGATGAAGTTTCAGCATAGGCAACGATTTTGATTTCAATTGCCACGAAAATCCGTTGCTGAATGTGTTTGCTAGGGCACGCGTGTGATTGGTGCATGCGTTTGGCCATGCTGGTCTCTGATTGGTCCGCTTGCCTTGACCGTGCCATTGGCTGCCACCGCATTAGTGAAACGACCGCGTTTCACTTGCTGGCGCCAATTATTTCAAATTCAAATTAATTATTTCATATTAATCCATTTTAAATGTCACATGTTATTTCATTTTGTTCTCAATCTTTAAAAAATCATATCAAATTGAAAATTAATCCAAAAATTACCAGGTTTTTTGCATTGTGATCCTTGGTTTCTCTAGTTTTTTATCATCATGATTTTACAAGTTGTGCTTGGCTGGATAATTTTTTGTGCTAGAATGTTTGAACATGTATGCTTATTTGACCTTGCCATGCTTATACCTTTGTGAAATGCTTGTTTCTTATCCAATAATTCTGAAATTTTGTATGATGAAACTAGACACATTGCTTGACATTTTGGTGTTAATTTGGTATTTTTATCAATTGTCATATCTGTTTTATGATTGTTCTAAGTTGGTGTGACAATTTGTGTCACACCTTTTGATGTTCAACTTATATGATGTGTTTGCCATGCCAAATGATGTCCAATGCTTCTGATTTTTTGTGTGATGCATGTTATGAATGTCCTGGTTGATCATGAATTTTTCCAGATTTATTTGAATCATTTATGATTTAATTGAGATTTTTCATTCTGGTGGATCACATATGAGCCTTAAAATTGCCTTGAACTTCATTTGATCATGAAATGCTTTTGGTTAATGATATTGATGTGAGACCTTTTGGATTGTGTCAAGATGTGATTGAAGTTGATTCATGTTAAATTTCAGCTCCTGTTTTAAATTTTTTCTCCATCTTTGACCCTAGGCTTTGACCTAGTGGTTTGTTGCTTATGTTTGAGCTTTGATTTCAGGTTAAGCATTCAAGTTCCATGGTTAATGATGCTCCATTCATTTGAGCATTGATGTTTGCTTGTGATTACTAACATTGTGTGTTTTTGTAGGTTGATGGTAACTCATTTGAGTTTGCCTTTTGGCTTACACCTTTTGTACATTGGGATTGTCTGTTGCTTATTAACTGTTATCTGTTTGTCTGAACATTGTACTGATTTGTCTGATGTTTCCACAGGTACTTAAGTTGCTTTAAGTTCATTGTGAACTTTGCTTTGCTTGGTTGCTTAACCACTGAGGTATAACTCCTTTGACTTCATGTAGTCTGGAAGACCTGTCCTGTTATGTGGGCAGGCACCTGTCTGAAGCCCTCCTTAAGAGGCAATGCTTGTGAATGTTTACTTTTGTGCCAAGCAGGTAAAGACCTCTTAAGAGGCAATTGGCAGATAAAAGAGATGTGTAATCCATCTCCTGCTACTCAGTGTGTCATTCACTTTGCTCACACACCTTGTGTTGATGCATTGTGGATAATAGCCCGAGATCTATGTTGTGTCAGTCATCTGTGGAGAAGAGTTCCTACATTCTGAACTCCCACATTTTCTATTTGAGTCAAGCTCTCCCAGGCCAGGGATAAGAGCTGTGAGGTCTTACCCTCACTTCCCATTTCATCTGCTTCACCCTAACTCTCAATGTTAGGGTTAAAAGCTAACCACACCCCATTCCAGTTGGCTTGCTTTTGCAGCCTAGCCTTGTATGAGCCCAATTGATTGCATATAGTGTGTGTGCTTGTTTATTGTGCTTGTGTTTGTTTGACTGTGCTGTTTAGGATAGCTTGCTCCCTGTGCAAGTTAGATAGAAACCTCAACCTAGGGCCATTGTGGATTACATGATAACTATTAGGCTCGAGTCAGGCTCCCTTATAGTTTTTCATTTCCCAGTCTCTGGTTAGGTTAGAAGCTTTTTCCCTGTCGAGGGGAACTACGTTTCCCTGATCCTCATACCAGATGAGGTACGGAGGCAGGAGATCGTGCAAGATCTCTCCGGGCACCCTTTTCCTTTTTTGTGTGTGTTTGCTTGACAGCTAGCAGGCTCGAGTACCCGACTCCCTGTTGGTTTGTTTGTTCAATTTTTTTGTTGCTTTTGACGACTCAGCGTCCGGTTAACCTCTTGCTTGCTTGGAGTCTGACGTAAGTCCAGCGATTGGCAGTCGGTTTCCTGTGTGTGTTTGTTTATGTGGAGTCTGACGTAAGTCCAGCGATTGGCAGTCGGTTTCCAGTGTGTGTTTGTTTGTTTGGAGTCTGATGTAAGTCCAGCGATTGGCATTCGGTTTCTAGTTTGTGTTTGTGTGTTTGTTTCGACGTCTCAGCGTCTGTGCGTGTGTTTTGTTTCGGCGTGCGTGAGCCGAACTACGGTAGCTCTGATTCTCATTCCATATGAGATACGTAGGCATAGGATGCGATATCCTAGTGAGCCCGTTCCCCCCTCTTCTTCCATCTGTGTCTTATTCCAGCGTGTGTGCATTCTTTGAGCAGTTTCAGCAACCTTATCCTATCTTTCTGAGCGTGGATCCCGTCGAGTACGACGGACGTGAGGGGGTGCTAATACCTTCCCCTTGCGTAACCGACTCCCGATCCCATCTCTCTCTGGTCGCGAGACCATGTCTTTTCCAGGTTTACTTCGAGCATTTCCTTTCCCTTTTTTGGGATAAATAACGCACGGTGGCGGCTCTGTTTGTTTTGTTTTGCCCGCCGGTTATTTTTCGCGAATGCGACAAACATGCTTGATGGACATGGCATAATTATCATAAATAAAGCAAGGTTAGTCACAGAGTAATAAAATCAAGTTGAATGGATTGACTATGAGGAGGCATATGCCCCTATAGCCCATCTCGAAGTAATTTGCCTCCTTTTGGCATTCCCATACTGCCTGGATTATAAATTGTGTCAGATCGACTTTAAGTCTATATTTCTTATCAAATTTGTAAACGAATAAGTGTATCTCTCTGAACCATCCAGTTTTGAGGACAATGAGAGTCTCGACTATGTTTTTAAACTAAAACATACACAATATGGTCTCAAGCAAACTTCTAGAGCTTGGTATGAGCGCCTTGGTAGGTGCTTACTTAAGAAATGATTGGTATTATTGACACTGTATTGTTTATAAAACGTAGGGAATCACATACTCTATTAGTTTAGATATATGTTGTTGATATTGTTTTTTAGATATACTAACAAATATATGTTTAGAGGATTTTCTAATGTCATGTATGGATATTTCTAGATTTCTCTAATGAGAGCATTAAACTACTTCTTAGGTTTTTAGATCAAGAAAATGGAGAATGGAACTTTCATAAGTCAAACAAAGTATTGCTTATGGCTGCTTACGAAATATGACATGAAGAATTCAAAGACAATATTAACCTTCATGGCGTCAAACATATTAATTGAAAAATATGAAAATAGAGTTGAAAGGGATATCATAGAATATCGAGGTATACTAGGATCTCTTATTTATTTTATAGCAAATAGACTTAATAGTATGCTTAGTGTGTGTATGCGGGCTCGATTTCAGACGTCACCTAGGGAATCTCACTTTAAGATCCTAAAAACGAATTTTGAGGTATCTTAATGGTGGCAAGTGTACCTTAGTAGATATTTCTAACTATGATTTTGTATGGTGGAAATCAGATAGGAAAAACACTAGTAATACCTGTCAATTTTTTGGAAACTATTTGGTTTCTTGGTATGCTAAGAAATAAATGTGTTTCTCTTTATACCAATGAGGATGAATATGTATTTGTTGGTAATTGTTGTACACAAGTCTTATGGCTAAAATAACATCTATTATATTACAATTTAAAACTCAATTGCGTTCTAATTAACTGAGATAACACTAGTGCTACAAGCATAATAAGAATCCAATTCAACATTCATGAACCAAATATAATGAGACTATGCATCATTTCCCTAGGTATAATGTTGAAAATGGGGGTTCATTTTAGAGTATGCGGACACCAAAAATAGCTTGTTAATGTTTTTACAAAACAGTTGTATGTTGAGTCCTTTCATAAAATTCGTAGAGAATTGGGGATCCTTGATCGGTCGTATTTTTAATAAAGATTGATTTCAATTTTGCTATTTTAGTATCCACTAATGATTTCTTAGTAACAAGTTTTTTCTTACTAAAGTTATATGTTATGGTGTCTACAAACTCTAATCATTATTTGATCTTTATATGTTTTAGTTTATATGTGATGATATATGTGTATAGTATGCAACTTATTCATCCTTTTTTGTAAGTTTTGTCTCATTATTTATGCACGTAAGATATTATTAAATTAAATCTTTGATTTTGTGCATGTTGACATCCTTTTGTTATGTCCATGCATTGTTTATCCTTCTTCCATATGTTTTTATGTGATGTAATCATTGTGTTTTTGTTGTTGAAGATATTCATGTTGTTGTTATGCTAGTTATTGCATTTGACATATCTAATAGTGTATTTCATATGTGATATAATATTCTTATTATGTTCATATCTTTCTTTAGCTAGTGTTTAACATTATTTTCTCTGAATTATTTTCTCTATTTGCTAAATTTATGAGCTTAGACTCGATTCTTATCTATATCTTTTTTTTATCTCAACGAACGAGAAGAAGTTTTAATGAGTCTAATATATCAATTTATGTCACTTTATGCAAATTGGATATGGTGCAATGTTTCAGGGGGACACCAAGGAAAACCTTGATCATGTCATACTTAATACTAAAGTTACTAAATTACAATGCAAGTTGCCAATCATAAAAAAAGGGAGATCGAAGTTGCTATATTTGTCTCGTTTTCTCTCTTATCATTATATCATTCATGGTTATTCAATCTCTTATAAGTTACCATGCTTGCGTATATATTTGAATTAAGTACAATGCATTTAAATCATGTTCTGCATTAAATTATGTTTTGCATGTATTAAATCAAACCTTGAGATAAAAGTCGTTGCAAAGTGGTTCAAGTCAAATTAGTAGATTGTTTCGGTCAAGAAACACATGAACTAACGATTCTTATCATGCTAACCTTATATTCAATCAAACACTTCATTTTTCTTGAAATATTAACTTTTTGAAGTGTGATTTGAATCAAGGATATGCATTATTTGAATCAATAAATGATTGTGAAATTCAGGTTTTGCCTTTGCTAGTGTGATTTGAATCACAAGCTTCCATAATTTTAATCAATGTAGAGGTTGATTCAAATAAATAAAAACTCATTTAAAATCATGGATATTGATTATATTAGTATGATTTGAATCGCATGATGTTTTGAATCGAATCAATGATTCAAACCAGATGGTGAGAAAAATATGAGTTTTAAGATCTTGATTCAAATATTTTCTCTTTCAACTTGAATCATATCCATTGCACTTTAATTTAATTATCATCTTAAGCTTGCATCATTAGTACACTTAGTCATATATTTCTTGTACATCTAGTTATGCAGATAGTATAGTTAGTTATGTTGGTTTATTTAACTAACTCCCTCACCAAATTTATGTATATATAACAATCGTTTTCTATTATCCCTTTAATGTAATAGTTAACCATTTCATCACATCCTAACAATCTTTTTCTATTGTTCTAGTTTCATCATCAACTTCCCTTTAGATCATCATCAACATGGTATCATAACTTAACAAGCTTTGGTAGCCATTGTTCTCCCTTTTCTACGATTCTTTTTTCCTACAATTTCTTGAAGTTTCATTTTGCTTCTTCATTTTCTTTTTCATATTGCAAATTCTTTGTAATTGTGTTCTTAATTCACCTTTTATCATTTCTTCAATGGCGTACCATAACTTCACTGATTTTTCAACCAATTATGCAAATCCATATTACTTACATCCGAACAAGAATCTAACACTCGTTCTTGTTTCTCCAACACTTGATGGCAATAATTATCATACATGGTATCGATCGATGAAAATCCCGCTGATATCCAAAAACAAGGACATATTTATCGATAAAATCCTAACCAAACCCTTCATATCTGATCTTATTTATGCATTTTGGATTCACTATAATACCATGGTCCTAGCCTGAATTCAATGTATAATTTCTGAATTTATTGCCAAATTGGTGATATAGATTGATAGTGTAATTGGTGTTTGGAATAATTTGCATATTCATTCCTCTCATAGTGATATCTTCCACATTTTGGATATTCAAAAAGATCTATACAAATTTCGTCAAGGTACTATCGATGTTTCCAATTACTTTACTCACTTGAAGGTTATGT
Organism: Lathyrus oleraceus; assembly: GCF_024323335.1. Classification (NCBI taxonomy): domain Eukaryota; kingdom Viridiplantae; phylum Streptophyta; class Magnoliopsida; order Fabales; family Fabaceae; genus Lathyrus; species Lathyrus oleraceus. The sequence continues at coordinate 468,193 of NW_026112392.1, forward strand.
GGGGCGAATTAAAGAATTATCGTCCAATGCCTACTTGCTCATGTCAAATCCCTTGTTCTTATGGTGCAATTCCATATGTTCCATGATATAGAGAATAAGATTATATGATATGCTTTCTCAAGGATTGGATGAAAAACTATCACACTTTAAATCACATATTATAATGATGAACCCTTTACCCAATATTGACAAAACCTCTGCTCTCTTTATTTAATAAGAAAGATAGATGAGTAAATCTATCTCTACTATGATTTCAAGCATTGACATCAATGAAGTTACAAGTTTGCAGGTTCAAAATTATCAAGGCACTCATATTGGTAAACATGGAAACAACAATTTCAAAGGAAAATCTCAGGGATTTAATGGTCCAGAAGGTCATAATATAGTGCACTTAATGTTGAAGTACGAATCATATTATTGAAACATGCTTTCTTAAGCATGGTTTCCCACCAGGTTTCAAAGGAAAAGGTAAGGTTCAAGGTGTTGGAACCATCTCACAAACTACTTCTATAAGTAATAATGCTTCAAAAGATTATTCACTAGGCTCAACTATACCCTCATTTGGTTTTACTCAAGATAAATATAACAAAATATTAAAATTTCTTTAACTGCTCAAGTTTACTCTCAAAGCCAACTCAGTTTATACTTCACCCTTTGTTCTGAATTCACATTCATCCAATGCCAACGGTAATAACTCTAACCTTTGGATCTTAAACACTAGTGCCAATGACCATATCTCTTTTAACATATCACCTTTCATTTAATACAAACACATAGTCTTTATATCTATTAGCTTACCTGACGGCTCTCAAGTTATTGCCTTTATTTTTTATTTCATTGTTGTTTCATCCTTATTGACCTTGCATAATGTGCTATATTTTCTTAACTTCACTTTAACATAATTTTTATTGTTAGAACTTAATATCAATGATTGTTATGTGCAATTCAATGTTAATAATTGTCACAGCTTGCAAAACCATTCATAGGAAATTATTGGTATAAAAATAATTTGCAAATAGAATTATATGTTCTTGACTCGGCAAGATACCATTTTGCCTATACTTATGTTGCAAATACTTATTTTAACATTGACACTTAAGACTAGGTGACATATCTAATATAGGTTTTCAAGTTATTTCAAAAGCTTTTCCATTCACTACATGTAAAAATATTGATGTTCCTTGTAACTCATATCATTTTGCTAAACAAAGAAAGCCTCGTTTTCCTAACGGGATTATTTATTCTTGTGCTCCTTTTGATATTTTGCATGTTGATGTGCGGGGACCTTTCTCTACTATCTTTACCTTAGGACACAAGTATTTTTTAACCTTAGTAGATGATTACACAAGATACACTTGGGTCATTTTTATCAAAACTAAGGATCAAACAAAGACCAGTTTCATTCATTTTGTAGCTTACACTAAAAACTAGTTAAAAAAATCTCATGGGTAATTAAGATCTGACAATGGCAGATAGTTTCTTGTCATATTTGGTTTTCTTTTGTCTAAAGGTATTATCTACCAAAAGTCATGTGTTGATACACTCCAACAAAATGGGGCGGTGGAAAGAAAACACCAACATATTCTTAATGTTGTTAGATCCTTATTTTTTTTCATTCTAACATTCCTTTGAATACATGGAATTTATATGTGTAACGTGTTATTCATATTATCAATAGATTTCCTACCCCTATGTAGAAATTAAAGTGTCCTTATGAACTTTTGTTCCATGAACCTCCATCTCCAGTTCATTTGAAAGTTTTTGATTGTTTGTGTTTCGCCTATACTTTACAAGGACATAAAATAAAATTTGATCCCATGGCTAGGAAATATATATTCCTTGGTTGTGAGGAAGATAATAAAAGACATATCATATATGAATTACAACATAATAATATTTTTGTGTATAGGAATTTCATTTTCTATGAAACCATGTTTCATTTCAAACACAGGCCCTCACCTCCCAATACTAATCCAACATAACCTCACACATTTGACAAAACTCATACTAAAATTTGGAATTTTTTTCCATTTCAACATACCAGTACCACTAGCGTGTCTCCACCTTATAATGTGTACACATCAATTGATGACATACCAATTGTTATTTATCCTCACTCTATCAATTTACATAGATTTATCCTCGTTGATGTGTCCTTTAGTAATAGGCCTACTCAACATCTTTCACTAGTTGGTGCCCAATTTCCTACTAACACTGATACGTCTGGTACAATATACTCCTCAATCGGTCATTAGCATATCTGTCAACATATTCTTTCTTTATCTAATGGTCCAACCTCTGATACACTCAAACTAGTAAGCCTTTACCTAAATACTTTGCTCTTATTCCCAATGACATTAATGTTCTATCTCAAACTTATGAAGGTATTTTTTTAATTACCTTCAAGACACTCCACAAGAGATTCCCATTACAACAAAATCCTGCTTGCCCTTTGCCTTATGTCCTTTCATACAACCAATGTTTCCCCACATATAAACATTTTTGTTGCTCAATGTCCTCAAATATTGAACCAAAAACCTTTTAACAAGTCATTAAGATTGACTGTTGGAAACATGTTATGGATGTTGAATTGCAAGCTCTTATAGAAAATAAAACATGTATTATGGTTGACATATCATATAGAAAGGTTCTTATTGGTTGTAGACGAGTCTACAAGGCCAATGGTTCCATTTTTAAGTATAAGGCTAAGCTAGAAAGTAATGGTTACACTCAAATGGAAGGCATTGATTATTTTGACACATTTTATCTGGTAGCTAAGATTAATACAATTAGAGTATTGTTGTTTATTGTCGCAATCAAAGGCTTACATTTTGAACAATTAGATGTCATTAATTATTTCCTATGTGGTGACTTGAATGAAGAGGTTTATACGACCCTTCCTCATGACCTTTCTACATCAAATTCTTCCCAGGTTTGTAAGCTTTAAAAATCATTGTATGGTTCAAAACAAACAAGTAGGCAATGATATTCTAACCTTTCTTATATTTTAATCTCTTTGGGATATTCTTAATCACAATCATACCATTCCTTACATGTAAACTCATGCGAGAATAATTTATTGTTTTGATAGTCTAGGTTGATGACATAGCCTAGTTGGAAAATCTATTAAGGAAATACAACTTGTCAAATATCTTCTGGATTATAAGTTTAAAATCAAGGATATTGGTCAACTGAGGTTTTTTATAGGTTTTGAGAATGCTAGATCAACTAAAGGCATTTTCTCAAATAAAAGGAAGCATACACTTAAACTCTGTTAGGAGATATGGTTTCTTGCAGCCAAACCATCCTTTGTGCCTTTTGATTTGACTCCCAAGTTGTATACCATATATGGTTAACCACTAGAGGTTCCTCCTTCTTACATGAGGCTGATTGGAAGGTTGATATATTTGACAAATACCAAACCTGACATTTCCTATAATATTCAACATTTGTGCTAATATGTTTCTCATCCTCTCTTACCACATTACCAGGTTGAAACAAGAATCTTAAGGTATATCAAATCTTTCTCTGCTAAATGAATCGTGTTTTTAGCTTCTAATGCTTTGAAATTTTATGGTTTTGCTTATTCTAATTAGGCAAGGTGCCCCGATACAAGAAAGTCCACTATTGGTTTTTGTGTCATTCTTGGTTCACCTCCTATTTGTTGTAAATCTAGGAAACAAAATATAATCTCCAAATCCCCAATCGAAGCTGAGTATAGGGCATTGACTTCCTTTACATGTGAGATACAATGGCTTATATACCTTTTTAAATATTTCCTAATCAGTTTCTCTCAACCAACATCTCTCTTTTATGATAGCAAGTCTACTACCTACTTGGCTCACAATCCTACTTTTCACATAAGGATCAAACACATAAAGTTATATTGCCATGTGGTTTGAGAGAAACTTCACTCAAAACTCATTCATCCGTTGTCTATTTTTACTACTGCTCAACTAGCTGATGTGTTCACAAAATCACTATATTCTCCGGTGTTGTCTTCTATTTTAACTAAGTCGTGACTTTGTAGTATCCATAGTCCAACTTAAGGGGGATATTAGCTTAAACTTGTATTATTAGTACCTTAGTCATATTTTTTATTGTATAATTAATTATGAAGTTAATATAGTTAGTTATGGTTTATTTAACTAACTCACTCAACAAATATATATATATATATATATATATATATATATATATATATATATATATATATATATATATATATATATATATATATATATATATATATATATATATATATATATATATATATATATATATATATTGGTCTTTTGATGTTCTCAATTTAATGAAACAACTAATGATTTCATCATAGCTCAATAATCTTTTTTTTCTAGTGTAAAATGTATTGTTTAAATAATATAAAAAAATAAGTGGGTCCCCCAAATTTTGGGCCCCTATTCTACATCACATGCTGCACCGGAAAATGGCCGGCGTTGCTCACTACTATGTGTCATACCCCAATTTTGTCCGGTCATATTTAAATTTTCGTAAATCTGATTTCATTTTTTATTTGCATCATACGCACAGCATGACATGCATTTCATCATGAATAAAACCTAAAATATCATTCAGAATAAATTTATTGAAAATACAGACAAATTGGTTAAATCATTTCTCAAGAACATGTAAAATCAGCGGGTAAAAAGTTTCAGAATTAAAATTACAGACATCAGTATTATTAATCTACGGTTCACGTAGTTTAACCTGGTGCGCTCGTTATATTTTTCAACGACTATTTCAGTTGCATTTTGACCCGCCCGAGGCTTTTAACCGGTGAAAATTTATTTCAGCATTTGAAGAAACGTTGTATTTTTTCAATAAGTATATTTTGTGCTGGTCATTTTAGTGTGTCTGATTTAATTTTTCGAGCAAATTTTCGTCCGACTTCCATTTATAATCGGTCCTTTTATTTTATTCTAGTATCCAAAATTAGAGATTTATCTTATTATTATATTTTTCTAAATTAAATTATTATCTAATAATTATTTTTCTTTAAATAATATATAATAAGAATTATTAATATAAAAATAAAAAAAATAAAATTAGGATACGTTTCCTCTCCCACACACGTCTCTCTCAGCGCCGGCTAAACACCTCAAGTTCTATCCTCTCACGCCACCTATCACATCCCTCACGTCCCTCTCTACTCTCTCTGCTACAGGAAAGTAAAACAAAAAGAAAACATGTCTCTTTCAAAAATCCAACGGACAACATCAAAATTGGATTCACCTCCTTTAATTTCTCAGTCATGCCTCAAACTTTTCATTCTTCTTCCTTTACTCTTTCCTTCAATCTGCCAAACACCACCAACAAAACCAATCTCCGCCGGCAAACTTTCCACGCCCTGCCGATTCCTCATACAACATAACCACCACCTACCGCCGCTTTTCCCTCCACCACCTTACTCGATTATCCGAGTATCCGTCATCCGTCCAAAACACCTTAACTATTATCAAATCTTTCCTATAATTAAGGATGAAAAAGAAAGTGGTCTAGAGTCTTCTATTCCCTTTCCCGACTGTTAGGATACGAGTTGTCTTACTCGACTATCCGAGTAATCGTCATCCAACCAAAAGCATCATAACCAATCAAACAAAATATCCAACATATTAATCCAACTTGTCACCCTCGTGTGATCAAAACTCTTTTCAGAAAGAACACTGTTTAATCCTTTTTAATGCGCACAATAAACTAGTGCTTAAGCCTCCGCCGAGAGTAGACAAGCCAGCGTTTAGCCTTTAGAACGCGATCTAAACAGCTGTTTGGTAAAAGACACCAACCAATCGTAGTTCCCTGAACTACGAATGCTCTGATTTCCTTATTTAAGGATACGTAGGCAGGAGATTGTTGTATCTTCGCGAACACACTAATAAAAAACATCCCCTTTCTCCTTTTTGAGGTTCTCAACCATTTCTATTTTTAATAACCTAAAGATAACAAACAAACATAAATTAACACTCGAAACACACTATTGAACTAAAAGGTTCCCGTTGAGTACAACGGACGCAAGGGGTGCTAATACCTTCCTCTTGCGTAATCCACTCCCGAACTCGAATATGGTTGCGACGACCATTATTCCATTTCCTAAAGGTTTTATCGATATTTTCCTATCCCTTCATTGGGATAAATAAAGTTCGGTGGCGACTCTGTTCGGACGTAATTTTTTCCGCGACCATCGCGAGGAATCGTATTTTTCGAGATGCGACACTATGGAAAACACATATAACGACGGTTGCGAAACACATATAATGACGATTTCAAGTATGTTGTTAGATAGTGTGTGATTATATATATGGTGGTTTCCACAACGAGCGTGTGACTGTGGTTATAAGCTAGGTATCACGCAACCTATCACAACGATTATATTAAACAACAAATGTGATATATATGTAGGTTATGAGTTCAAAACCCAACAACAACAATAATTTATTTGGAATATAATTAACATTTCACCCCAGTTACAGAAGATAACCGTTGTGAAAATTACCTTGAGTTTATTAAAAAATATGTAGATTGCTTGTTTTTTCTTACACCTCACTAAACATATACAACCATTAAAATTGAGGTAGAAGATAATAATTTGAGAAATTAAATTATTATTGAAAAACAACTTAAACGAACCACTATTTTTTAAATTGCTTTAAGACCCCAATTTTGACCCTAAGATCCCTCATGGCATCATAACATTGCATTTGCATCTTGCCTCAAGGATCATAAGCATCTTGGCTCCTTACCTTTGGGTGGGATATCTTGAGAGTTTGGTTTGAGATCACCAAGCATGCTTGAATTGTATATTATTGCTTTTCTCGTTTTTATTCACTAACCAAAAACACAAAATATGTCACTAACATCTCTTGTTTGTAGCTTAAGCAGTCGCAAGGTCCAAAGCTTCTAGAAGATCCTATGTGCATTGATATGGTCAAGAGAAGATGGAAGCAAGCATGAAAATGGTTCCCCAAAGCTCTCATCCTTCAAATATGCCTCCCAAGTATCTCAATTCATCATTTTGGTCAAAGCAAACCAAGGGGCTTGAGGCTTGTTTCCCAAGGAAACCCTAATTCATCTGTGTGTCAACTGTGCCTTGCTCATGAAGCAACCTCAACCCATGGTCAAATGCAATCAAGGGAAGTTCTTTAATTCATAATTTCATGCATATTTGAACTTATTTGAGAGCCCTCAATCATCAATTTATCAAGATATGAGACATGGACTTGAGAAGTTGATCAGTCAATTCATCTAACTATTTTGAAATACACTGAGACCTAACTTTTTGTGTGTTTGTCAAATGGAGATTACCCCAAGAGAAAACATGTTCTTAAGGACCTTATTAACAACTTTCATGTTCATCAAAAATTGATTTGAAGCTTGGAAGATCATCATCCATTTCAAAACATTATAGGTCATTTTGACTGAAACCCTAATTTTAGGTCAACTTCCCAGGGACATAACTCATTCATTTTTCATGATTTTGAGGTGGGATAAAATGCATTAGAAATATTAAGATGTCCACTTAAAATGTTATATTTAGCAAAATTTCAAAATCTTAAAAGAAATACATGTGATAATGCAAAACATTATAGGTCACTTTGGACCAAATGCATTGAAATATGAAAAAGTCCAACTTCAAGTGCCCATAACTTCTTCATAAAAAATCCAAATGATGCAAAATTTAATTCAAAATTGATTTTCTTGAAAAGATATACAACTTTTATGTTTAAGATTTTGTCATTTGGAGCTTTCATCATTGAAATAGAAGGGCTTAAACTTTGGCCAATTTTGAAAATCTCACATGTACATGTTTTTCACCCTACACTTCATGACCACTTTTCATCAATTTCCAAGTTTCAAATGGAGTTTTGATCAACATAACAAATGACCCTCATGCAAAAATCTTTCCAACCATTACTCATGAGGTGGTGTTTCAAGTTTGGACATGGTATTTTCGAAGACTTGAACACATTGGTGCAATTTTGGAAAATCAATTAATTTGCATTGCATGAGCTAAGCCTGTACCATTTGCACGTCCAATTTGCATCTATTATTGTTCAGCTACCAAATCCAAGTGGAATTGGGCCCTCCATGCGCTTGTACAGGCCCATGCATGGAGGCCCTTTCCATCCATGCAATGAGTTGTTCATGCATATCAGCTTGCTTTGGCTATAAATACATTGCTCATGCCTCTCATTTCAGCAACCTAAAGGTGCCCCAAATGCTGCACAATTGAATCCTCACCCCCACTCCAAAGGAACTCTCTAATTTTTCTCTCAATTTTCAGATCTAAAATTCAATTGCATCGATTGTTTTTCTTAGATCTAAAAGTTACTAAGCCTCACCACCTTGATTCATAGAGTGTACTGCAAGCATTAACACCAAGAAATTATGACTCCGGGCTCTGCAAATCAGAGGTTTACTTCTGTTTTTATTTTCTTCGAATCAGCTCATATTGTGCTTCTTTCTTGCTGTTGTTGTGTGATCTGAAGTCCTCTACATAGAGACAATTATTTTGAGCTTCGAATTTTCAAAATCTAGCAAGTTCAGTTGAACACCATAGAAATTCCATCTTTGATTTCTCTCAATGTAGAAACCTAGAGTGGATTTGGTTGGTACAGGGGTGATGTACATCACCCCAACTCTCGATTGGTATCAAGATCGTGGCATTTGGTTAACATTTTTTTCTCTGCAATTTTAAGCCTCGTCGGAAGCTGGCCGGAGAAGACGGTGGTGCTGGTCACCGTCTGGTCTCTAGATTGAATCTGAGCCATCCATTGTTTTTTCCAGATTTAATCCAGTCCACACATTGTTATGACTTTTCCATAGGCCAGGTGTTATTCATTTGACTAGTGTGCATGGTGAACGCGCGCTTCCTGGCCGCGTGATGATCCACGTCAATTAATGAAAGTGCATCAGACGCTCCACGTTTTTTCCATTATTTTAATTTCTGATTTTATAATCTTTTATTTCTTTTAATTCCATTTCATTTTAAAAATTCATATCTCCTTCATTATTGGTCCAAAAAATATGAGACCAATTGCATTTTTCTTCTTTTAATTTCTAGTTTCTAAAAATGATTTTTAATATTTTTTATTTTATCATTTGATATTATTTAGGATTTTTCTCTTTTCTGCTTATTTTTAATTCATTTAAAATAGTTTTTGATATTCAAAAAATACAAAAATATTTTCCCAACCTCTTTGAATAATGATAGGTCTATGAAAAATATTCTCATCAATTTATTAATTGATTTGAGATTTATTTGAGATTTTAATTCAATTAGGTTATTTTTATGCATTTTAATTGATTAAAAATAGTTTCTGACTTCTAAAAATGCTGAAATTTTTTGTCAAACTTTGTTTGACCTTGTTGAACTTGGGATAATTCACTTAGACTTTTCAAAGTTGATTTGAAGTGAATTTGAAGTTTGACCTTTCTTTATTATTTTAATTCAAGTTTTATTTTAATATTGAAAAATACCAAAAATATTTCATTTGTTTCTTGACTTCTAATCTTCATTTTGCTTCTGTTTACTATTGTTTGACCTTGATCTTCTCTATCTTTGGTCAAGGCTTGTTGATTATTTCATTTCATTTCCATTAATGTACTTTAATATTCATCTTCTTCTTCTTCTTCTTCTTTTATTTTTTTTTATCAATGAGTTAAAGATTGGTGGTTAGCCTTGATACATGGGGGGTTTAATCTTCCTTGATTCAAATCTAATTCATCTTGATCATGGATCAAGTGAATGGCTTTGCATTAAGGATAGGTTGCTTCCTAATCAAGCAAATAACCTAAATCAATACAAGATCATTTTCTCATCTTTATTTTTGGCATGGCAAGTTGTAGGAGTTTGACTCACTAATCAAAATCTCTAACTTGTGTTGTTGCCTACATTATTATTGACCGACCTCAGATAGTTATGACTTCTACATAAGTCCAATTACGATTGCTTAACATAGCGCTAAATTGCCTTATGACACACTAACTCTAACACTAACCATTAACCATTAACATTTTATTCTTGCTCTTTGCATTTATGCAATTTACTATTCTTGCACATATTATTCATTTGCTTTTTCCTTTGCTCATTTGAGCACATGTTTATGTTAATGCAATTTGCCTTTTGCTCACTTGAGCACATAATTGTGTATATATTATTGTGCTTTTGTTTTGTTCTGATTGTTGTGGACCAAATGCAAAAATGAACAAATAGACTTAGATTCTAGGACATTCCCTATGCAAAAATGGAGTAAAAAGGCCTTAATGTTGAAGATGGATTAGAAGGACTAAACCTCTAAACTCACTCTTGTCCATTCTTGATTTACTTCATGGAACTTTTTGATGTGTGTGCTTTTGTGCTAGGGAATTATGTTTGAGCCAAATTGAAGAACCATTGCCATGTTCATCCAAAGTGAAAGATACAAGAGCCATTGGGGATCTTCTAAGAGCTTGCTTGATTAATTTGATAGCTTGAGCTTACACTTATTTTGCTTGCATATTCCAAAGGATGGGAGCTACTTGGATCATCAATATGATCTCAAGATAGGAACTCCATTTGTGGTCTTGTTTCTTATCCTTCATCTCTTGTATGATTAGGACTTTAGCCATTCTTCCTTTTTCTCTCCACTCTAACCCAAGCCAAAACTTTTGTGCAAAAATTTAACATTTGTTTTCGAACATTAGAAACCTAAGCATTATGCTTTTGATTTTCAAACTTTCTTTTCATAACACTTATTTTGAATTGAATCTTTAAGTCAACTTTGACCATATTTTGTAAATACTTTTCATTGGTAAATATAACTCATTCAAATACTTTTTGTGGTTTAAATGGCCACTTCTTATCAAAAACTTTTCATAACCAATAGTTATTAGGTTTGAGTTATCCTTGAGGTAGATGTAATACTCACCTATATCCTTAGTGATGGACAATGAGTCTTCCATGCTTATTATAGGGTTAACCCCTCACTAGCATGTTAAAGCTATCCTCACATGGTGAATTTGTGGTTTTTAGGTTGAGTTTTCTCCCTTGGATAACAAAAGACCTTAAGGCTTTTGGACCCAATCAATTCACCAACTTGTTTTGAGTTTTTTACCCCGAACTACGAGGTTTTGATCCTTATCTTTTTTTAAGATGGTACGTAGGCAATGGGTTTATCCATCCAAACACAAATTGTAAATAACTTGTATATTCTTCTCTCATCTCTTCAATCATGTTTGCACAAACAAATTTTTCACAAAATACCAACCTTACAACAAGCGTGAAAATGGCTCCCTAGGAGTACCTAGGATGTTTTGGGTGCTTAAAACCTTCCCATTGCATAACCAACCCCCTTACCCCGATCTCTGACATTTTTACTAGTTTTTGATTCGATAAAACTATTAAGTTTTTGTTCGCTTTCTAACCATTCCTTTAGATAAATAGAAGTGCGGTGGCGACTCGACTTGTATGGTTTACCTTGGATTTAGTCAATATGTCTAATGGTAACGAATACCCCGCTACAATTGCATTCATATCGTAATTTATCTCTTACTTCTTAACACATAGTATTTGATTAAATGCCCCAAATTCTTCAAAGCAACGATTCATTCCTAATTTATTTTGCAAAGTATCAATATGTTGACTAGTTAATAATCATCGTCGTCGCTATCATCATCATTATTTTAATCAATGATGAAGATTATTATGATGACAACAATGAAGATGATTCAATTTCTCAACAAATTTGATATTTTGCAATATAAATTAATAGAGAATGAGTCGTTGCTTTGAAGAAATTGGGACAATAAACTAAGTTCTACGTGTTAAAGAGTTATATAGATGAATTACGAGATGAATACAATTCGAAAAACAAGTTTGATTTAAGTTGCACTTCAAATTTAACTTATTTTTCAGATTATTATTTTTTAAATCACTTTAAATGAATGCATGTTCAATGAAGGGTTAGTGAAACACACAATCTACATATATTATAATAAACTCAACAACAACATACATCAATAAAACGACAATAACATACCTTTTATTGAAAAGATTCGTGAAATAATTTGAAGTTGATATACTTTGTGTTGCCATGAAGAAAAAATACAAGGCGAATGAAGCTTCCAAAATTGCTTCATACTTCTTGTATTGTTTTTCCATAGCAAAACAAACTATTTATGAACCACACCCATAGTATGAGTTCTCTTGAACCAGGTTTCGAAATATAAACAACTTTCAGAATGTTAACCCATTTTGAAAACATAAACTAGAATTAACATTGTAACATAACAAGCAATAACAACCACAACAAACAAAAATTTGTCAACAATAACAACCAACATAAATCATGTAAAACATAACAAAGGCATTTAATCTTCATGCCTAGTTGAATTCGTGCAGTTCTCAAGGTTTTCATAGTTCTCAAGGTCTTTATCTGATTCAGAATCAGTTACATACAGATTCATTAGGTCATTCATAATAGCTTATACATTCTTCATTTTTTTAGGATTAAGATTCTTGAAAAGAATCTTCTTATAGTCTATTTCATTAGACGATTCAACAACAATAATGTGATCCCCAACATATTTAACTTTATTGGCTTTGTTCAACCATAACTCCACCATATCAATAATCTCTTTTATAACCTGAATCTAGTGGATAAGTTTGTTACTCCCACTATTCATGTTGAGAGAAAGATTTGAAATCAGAACAAGAAAATAAAAGCATACAACAACATACAAAAAAATCCATAAATTCTCTAACAAGAAGAAAATCATGTGAAATATAAAAACAACATACTAAGAAGAAGAGAGAAAATGTGTGATAGGATTTTGCTATGATAGATACATCAATACTATCAAGAAGTGAGAGATAATTCACTTATATTTATATGAGTAAACAATTTCACCACAGTTGTATTTAAAAACTGTGATGAAATCTAATGACTTTAACAATGATTCACATTAACAACCGTGGTGATAAATATTTCAATTTTAGTTTATATATTATAATTATTAGGACAACATTAATTGTAATAAAAAAGTAGAAAATTGTTGGAGTTGAGCTTCGAACTCTATCACTCCATAAATGTATAATCATGGTTTATTAGTTTGACCGTAGTGCAATGAATTTTTGTAAATATAAACAAACAAAATGCATCCAAAAATGAGGTATTACCACGGTCAACAATCAAACCATTATAGTTTAGTGTGACAAAATATCTATTTTGCAGAAGTGACTTAATTCTACGTCTCTCTATTTGCAGTTTCATTCTTGGTCATTGAGTTATTCAGTTAATAATAAAATAAAACAAAATAAAATGTGAAATTACATGTACTAGTATGCCGTCTTTTATGGAGGAACTTTTTGAATTCTTTAGAACATCTCAAATGGTGATTGTTTAATGCACACTGAAATTTATAAATTCTGGAACTTAACCGTTTTACTATAGGAGTAGATATCCTTGCTTAATTATCTGTATAAATATTCGTTAAAATTGCTTTACGAAACAATTTAAAAATTGTGTTGTTAAGCATTAAATAATAGTAATTTTGATAATTGATGATGTCAAATATAAATTGATTCAACCTTATATATATTGCTTATTCAAGTTACCGTTAAAATAATTTTTTTTCAGATTACTTGAATATTACTTAAATACAATTAAATACAATAGACAATTTAATCCCACAAATAATTAAAGCAATCAGAATTATTTTTCTCTATTTATAAAGGGTATTTAAGAGAAAGAAGTAAAGGAGGAGAAATAGATAAGAAATGCACGATTTCTTTTAATTGGAACCATAAGGAAATGTGAAGATTGAATTTGGTGGGACCCATCGTCTATTTGATTTCTTTTTATTTTTGATGAAAAATGCAAAAGAAACTTATTTTGTTTATGTTATCAAACAAGCAGATAAATAAATATATAAAAATTATAAATTTATTTTTTGTTTTAACGTCAAAAAATTGCCAAATGAAAATTTAACACTAAAATAAGAAAAAAATAAGATAGGCATAAAAATTAAAAATCTTATTGAAAATAAGAAAGCATTCAATTTTTCTTTAGCTTTTTTTCGACTCTAACTTAATAAAAATAAATAAATTAATTTATAATTTAAAGAGAATCTCTTCATAAGGTCATTCATAGTAACTTTTATCTTCTTTATCTTTTCAGGGTTAAGATTCTTGAAAAAAAAATTCTTATATGTTTCATCATATAGTTCAACAATAATAATGTGATACCTAACAGATTCAATTTCATTGACTTTGTTCAACCATAACTCCACCATGTCAATAACCTCATTTGTAACCTGAATCTAATGGATAAGTTTGTTACTCCCACTATTCATGTTGAGAAAAGAATCCGAATTCGGAACAAGAAAACAACAACATACAACAACATATAATAACAACAACAACATACAAATAAAAATCATAAATTCTCGAATAAGAAGAAAATCATGTGAAATATAAAAATAACATACACAAAAAAGAAAGAACAAGGAAGAAGAAGAATATCTATATGCATGAAGCGAGAGCTAATAACGAAGAAGAATGGAGAAAATGCATACTAAGATTTTACTGTGATAGATACATCGATACTATCAAGAAGTGAGAGCTAATTCCCTTATATTATATATGAGTAAACAATTTCACCATAGTTGTATTCAAAAATTGTGATGAAATCTGATAACTTTCACAACGGTTCACATTAACAACCGTAGTGATAAATATTTTAATTTTAATTTATATATTATAATTATTGGGACAACATTATTTATAACGAAAAAGTAAAAAATTGTTTAAGCTAAGATTCGAACTTTGTCATTCCATAAATGTATAATCACGATTTATTAGTTTAACCATATTGTAATGTATTTTTGTAAATATAAATAAACAAAGTGCGTCAAAAAATGACGTATTACCACGATTAACAGTCAAATCGTTGTAGTTTAGTGTGACAAAATATCTCTTTTGTAGTAATGACTTAATTCCACCTCTCTCTATTTGCAGCTTAATTCTTGATCGTCAAGTTATTCAATTAATAATAAAATAAAATAAGATAAAACGTGAAATTACATGTTATGTCGTCGTTACGTAAAAAAATGTCACGCCATTGTTCCACTCATAATTTCTTAGCGTACAACCAACCCAAGGCGGCGTGGTAGTCATGAAGTGACATGAATGATTTGTAATTTTTCATCGGCGATCCATGGAAGAGAAGCCGACTAGTAGCCATAGTGGAAAAGACTAGACTCTCTTTTATGGAGAAACTTTTTGAAATCTTTAGAGCATCTCCAATGGAGATTGTTTAATGCATACTGAAATTTATGAGTTTTGGAACTTAACCGTGTTATCATTGGAGTTGATACATGTGAAATTATAATTGCTTAAATATTTGGATAAGTTGTTTCCCGAAACAATCTAAAAATTGTGTTGCTTAACATTAAATAATAATAATCTTGATAATTGGTGAGGTCAAATATAAATTGATTCAATCACGTACATGTAGATTGCTTATTCAAATTAATTGAAATAAAATTAATTTAAATTGCTTAAATATTACTTAAATACAAATACAATGTGACAATTTAATCCTACACAAATAATTAAAGCAATCAAAATTGTTTTTCTCTATTTATAATGGGTATTTAAGAGAAAGAAGTAAAGGAGGAAAATAGATAAGAAATGCACGATTTCTTTTAATTGGAACCATAAGGAAATGTGAAGATTGAATTTGGTGGGACCCGTCTCTATTTGATTTCTTCTTACTTTTGACGAAAAATGCAAAAGAAACTTATTTTGTTTATGTTATTAAACAAGCAGATAAACAAATATATAAAAATTACAAATTTATTTTTTGTTTTAACGTCAAAAATTACCAAATGAATTTAAGACTAAAATAAGAAAAAAAATAAGATAAGCATAAAAATTAAAAATCTTATTGAAAATAAGAAAGCATTCAATTTTTCTTTAACTTTTTTCGACTCTAACTTAATAAAATCAAATAAATAAATTTATAATTTAAAGAGAATCTCTATTTATAAAGGGTAACGTGAGTTTGTTATGCTATTGCATTTGATGTTGATTTTGGTAGAATGTATTTTGATTACAAAAGAGAATTGAAAAAAGTAAATTAATTTATGTTTAATTATACTAGAGTTGAATAAGAATAATTCTTAAAATGAATTATAAATTATGTTCGATAAAACTAATAATTGATTGATAATTTATATTTTATGATTGATGATTTATATTTAAAGTTTATAGTTAATGATTAATACCCAATAGTTGATAAATTAATTAAAATATTTAATAAAATTAATAAATCAACTAATTGATAAATATTAGTATAACATAACTTTAATACTTTTTGCATTTAATACATAATTATTTTATTTTATATTAAAATAAATTATAAAAATTGAAAAAACAGTTAGCAAACAAATATTTTATTGTCATATAAACTACTATAAGATAAAAAAAAATGTCATTCAAAATTATTACAAAGACATGTATAACAGTAGCTTATTTTTTATATTTTATATTTCACACACATAACTCCAAGATTCTGGATTTACAATCAGACAGAGATTTTCAATCTAACAAACATGGTATTTCAAATTGAACAAGATGATTCTTCTTCCATGTACTATGCTATATTAATTTCCATAATGTGCCTTATACTCAGCAAACAATTGAACAACTGTTTTTCCCAACAACTGAAGAAAGAACTGGTCACTATATCCACTTCTCATCATCTTATTCAACTCTCCCACAAACCCATTTCTCAAACCATCACAGTAATCCAAAAAACGAGCAGTAACATCATAACCTTCATCCCAGCTATCTCCTTCCCCTGCTTTAACCCAATAACCAGCTGCTAGATTCGCTTTCAGCCTCACATAATCTGCTATACCTTCGGTTAATCCAGTTGGAGCTTCACCATGGCCATGCCACTGCCTAACGTGTGTCATTTCATGATACAACACTCCTGTAATCTCATTTTTCACATCACCCTTATAGCTACTGATATAACTCGCGCTCACGTGGATTTCATGGGTGATTTTGGTTGTGTATGCAACTACACCTGTGGCGTTAGGGTCCACGAATAGACTCACGTTCTGCACGAGTTTTCTGTCGGTTTGGTTGTTCTCTTGTAATATTGTCCATATGAATTGTGAGGCGGAGTCTAGGGTTTGGATGGTGTACTGTTCTCCTATTTGATCACGGAAACGAACACCGCCAGGGGTAGAGAGTGCGGTGTTGGTTACGGTGTAAACAGTTGCTTGTATTTTATGAGTTGCCAGAAAAAGTACTAAGAAAAGATAGAAAGTATGCATGGTTTTGGTTGTGTTTAGAGTTCTTAGGTTTCTTTCTCTTTGGGAATGAGTTTGTTTATATGTGTAAGTGTAACAAGGATTAGTGCTTTATATAGAAGAAAGATATATTATTTTAAAAATAAAAATGCTATTTTTACACAAGTTACAAAGTATGCCACTACTCACACTATTTTCACTTTAATAATTTCTCACTTTTCTACCACTTTAATAATTTACATTTGAACTAATATGGGCATTGTTATTAAAAAATTACTTTTAAGTGGAAAATGTAATAAATTCATTAATGTAATTAATAGTTTTTTTTGGTGTGCAAAAGACATGACTCTTTTTGAGGATGATGTGCGAGACAACCTACAAGGTCTCATACATTTTCATGAAGTTATGATAAAGAAAACCTCGATAAATACATAGGTATTTTATAATTATTTTAAAATTAAATATAATCACTTTAAAAAATTCATGTCTCAATTGAAATTAAGTATAATTTTTTACCTAAGACCTCTAAAAAATTTAAGACAACCATGTCACATAAAAAAATTAAGTCTTATTTGACAAACCAATTTTAGTACAAGTTTATTATATAATTCATTGTTTAATGAATTTTCAAAGATAATATTTTTTAAATAAGAAAATTAAATTGATTAATAAAGTAGATTATTGTGATTAATACATTAATAAAATTAATTAATAACATAATTTTATATTTGTGATATAAAACAAATTTAAAGTTTGTTAATAAATAAAATATATTTTTATTTTAAAATTAAAAAAAACCTCTTCGGTGGATGGTGTATATGTGTCAAATTAGTGATAAGGTAGCATATCTAAATCTCTATTTTTAATTAATTAAGAGATTAATTGTTATGCACTGTCAATATAAAAAATTTTATACTGTCAATGCATTACAATCATCTGTCTGTATTGCTTTTTAAATGTTTCAAATAAAAGTCAAACCTTTCAAATAAATTAGTGGTTGTGATTAATTGACAGTGTATATCAATTAATCTCATTAATTAATTAATTAATCTTATATATATATTTAAGTCATTTGAGACAATTTTGTCACCAAAATTAAGATTAATTGAGTAATTTATTTTTAATATTTATTTATTATTATTAATAAAAAATCTTATTTATTACTTTTTAATTAATTATTATTATTAATCAACCTTTCTCCCACTAACTTTTAATAACTAACCATAATACCCATTATTTTATTTTCTTTGGAAATAAAAGATTATGTTATAACCAAAAGTAATGTATACAAGCGACCCAATGGGTCCAACACCAACCTACTAAACAACCAAACTATCTAAGTAATAGTTGAGCTACAAAATTTCTCATTTTTGGCTTCAACCATAACCTATGGGCCATTATCACTAATAGTATATTGTGGAGCTATAAGTTATCTTGTATATTATGGACTATGTTTGTATCTTCTATATTCTTTCCAAACCCTATAATATTCCTGTACAACCAACAAACATGGATAGTTTCAGCAAAAGCCACACGCAGACCCCTAGCTTGACAATTTTTTCCTTTACAAGCTTGAATCATCCAATCAATCTCTTGGTCCCAACCTTTTGGCTCATGCTTAATTTGAAGCCACACTAAAACATGCTTCTAAATGTTCCTCATATCAGTACAAGCAAACAATAAATGGTATATATTTTCAATCTTATTGCAGAACACACATTTGTCTTCTTTCATCAGACCAAATATGCATAACCTCGCTTTTGTAGCCAACCTATTTAAGCAGGTCATCCACAAGATAAAAAAGGATCTAGACCTCATATTGTTATCATAAAATATTCTCTTCCATCGCACATGCTCCTTTTGCTTAAGTGTAGCATGATAGAACTCCTTGGTGACAAACTTCCCAATCTGGATAGATCTATGCCACTCCTGCATTTGTTGGAATGTTTCCCTTTGTTATAAAATCCTCCTCAACAGTGGCGGAGCCAGATAAAAAAATTTGGGATGGGCGCTAACGTAAAATAAAGATTATAAATAAAATGTAAATAATATTTTAAATAAAACATTAAAGTTAAAATAAATACAAAGTTAATTACTAAAAATTAAAATTACATGACTTAAAACTACCTTAAAGTAATATTTTACGCGTTCCGAGTGACTTGAAATCGTCAATAATTGATTCCGAACTAATGCTTGCACTAATCTCCCTTTCAATATATGTTGTCATGCTATCTCCAAGAAACCCATCATCCATCTTGTTTCTCAACTTAATCTTAATAATTTTCATTGCTGAAAAAGACCTCTCAGTTGTGGCCGTAGAAACGGGAAGAGTCATGATAAGACGAAGTAGTCTATCAATAAAGAAGTAAGTTTTAGCCTGTCCAGATGCAACCAAACATGAACATAGTTATTGAGTAGTTGATAAATTATTCAAGTTTGATGCTTGACGAGGAACAAATAGAAAATATTGGAGTTGAAATTGCAAATTATTTTTCTCTTAATCACTAAAATCCATAGGATAATATTTTTCAACTAAAGAACAAATAGTATCAATGCTAAAAGCTTTATATCCATCCTTAGGAGATAAAGAATAAGAAAGAGTTAACAAATCCATTGTCTGCTCACTGAATCTGGTATTCAACTCTTGTAACTGTTTGTCAATGGTAGTGAAAAAGATTTCAACTTTAAAGTAATGTTGAATTGTGACTTGATTCTCTTCAAGACGGGAGCGTCCAAATCTTGTTGTTGAATGAACATCATTAAGATCAGGAATCTCAATACCATGCTTTTCACAAAAGATACCACTTTAGTAAACAATATATCCCAACCATTTTCTCTCAAACCTTGAATAAAATGTTTTGTTGAACGAACCAAGTCCATAGCATTAACTACATCTTGATTTTTTTTGTAAGACTTGACAAAGCATATCTCTTATTCCCATGATTTCTTTCATCAAGTGCAAAATAAATATAAAATCAAATGCCTTCAAGTAATTGTAACAACTATCTGCATCCCCACATGTAGCATAACTCCCTCTATCTTTTGCAAAAAATTTTAAAACTAAATAAGTTGCTTCATACATGTTTATCAAGCTAGAAATTGAATCGTAATGTGATCCCCAACGAGTATCTCCAGCTCGTTTCAAAGTACCAACTTGATTTGCACTTTTACCAGTTACAATCTCATCAATCTCTAACAAATAAGCAATTTCTTCTGATTGGGCAACTTGTAACTCATCATGATGCTTTGTAGAAGAACAATCAACATTCACAATAAAGATCAGCTTCTCAAAAAATTTATGAACAAGTTTGACTTCTCTTGATGATGTAACTAATGCAAGTTGCAATCGATGAGCAAAACAAGAACATAGTATGCATAAGGACAATCCTTTATAAAGAGGGCTTGTAAACCATTCCATTCTCCTCTCATATTGCTAGCACCGTCATACCCTTGGCCATGAATGTTAGAAACATCAAGGTTATGTCGAGAAAGTATATCACATATTGCTTCCTTAAGAGTTAAAGATGTGGTGTCTTTAACATGTGCCACATCAAAAAATCTCTCTTGTATTAAACCAACTTTATCAACAAATCTTAATACAAGAGCCATTTGTTCCTTTTTTGATTCATCACGAGCTTCATCAACAACGATACAAAATTTGGAATCACCAATTTCCTCACGAATACTCTTTTTCACCCTACTAGAAAGAATTTGCAAGAGCTCTTTTTGAATTTGATGTGAAGTATACTTGCAATTTTGTGGAGCATTTTCCAACACAACTTTTGCAACTTCATCATTGTAGGATGCTGAAAGTTTCAATAACTCAAGAAAGTTACCTTGATTTCTTGATTTGCTACTTTCGTCGTGACCCCTAAAAGCACAAGCTTGTAGTGTTAACCAACGAACAGTGTCAATTGAAGTCTTGAGTCGTAACCGATTATTCATTCTTTGACTTGAACTTTGCACTTGAATAACATTTCTAATATGACCATCTCGATTCAACAAGTCTTGACAAGCTTTCATTGCATTGTTGTGTGGTGAGCAAGGATCCTTCCCTATGTGTTTAAGAAAGGAACAATGTTTTCCATTCCTAACTTTCTTCCAATTTCTAAAACCCATAGAAATAAAGACAAGTGATCCGGGACGTCCACTTAGTTTTTTGCTAAAAAGGTAACATGGTAAGCAATATGCGGCATCTTCAGATGGTGAATATTCTAACCATGATGGAAATATGCTAAACCAAGTATGTTGAAACCTTCCCGGATGATCCTCGTTACCGGACAAAGGATAGTTTTCTAAATGAATTTGATATGGACCCCGTTTTAGATAAGCTCTTCGTATTGCATCCACTTGATTTTGTGGATATTTTCAAATCGGAGGACGCTTTCCAGGATCGCGTTCCAAAGAATTTTCAAAACCATGATGCTCTTCAATTGTTGGATTCTCAAGAACTGTTTCAGATTTGGATGTCGGGATTATAATTTCTTCATCTCTCTCTTCTCTTTCAATTTCACATGCTTTCCTTTTGAAAAAAAAGAATCAATTTTCCTATTATTCATCTTTACTCTTTCTATAATATCATATTAGATCCAAAAATCAATTTAGAGAACATAAAAATTAAAAGAAAAAAAATTAATAAACTTAATTAATCAACTTTAATCTGTTTTCAAATACCGGTAACTTCACTATTAGAAATTAGCAACAACAATGATTAAATAAACCTTATTATAGTGTATAACTATATTTGTAAATTACAGTGTTATGAATTGGCTTAATAAACCTCATATAGATTATTTTAACACATAAAGAAAGAAGAACCCTAAAAATCTCAAAAATACAAATCAAGCAATCATTTTAATTTGTTACTTTTTATAAAAGAAGAATGAATAAAGTTTTTTACCTGTTAGATGCCGATCACTTTAATCTGTTCCGATTCCGGTGCCGGTAGCAAACCCATATGAAAAAGAAAGGAAATGTAAGAGCTTTTTACCTTATCTGTATTTTAACCTAACTTTGAATGAAAAAGAAAAAATAAAAATTAATTTTAATTTAAAATAAGGATATTTTAGTAATTTAATATATATGAATTAAAAAAAAAAGTTGAGGGGTGGCCGTGGCCTTCCCACGCCCCCCCTCAATTCCGCCACTGCTCCTCGATATCCAAGAACAACTAGACTTTGGAGGTACAATCATAATATCATCATTCTTTACACAATAGGCATGCACCCATTTTTATCCAAAGACTATCCTCCTTCTTGCAAAGATTCTACAACAACTTCATCATGATAGCTTTAGTCCACTCCTTTAAGGAAATCACATTTTGACCACCCTGATTCTTAGTTGTGCAAATATTCCTCTAAGCAACATGAATTTTCCTTGAAGGCTCGCCTTTTCCAGTCCATAAAAACACCATGCACAATCTATTTATTCTCTAGATAACACCTATGGGAAGACGAATACACTGAAGCTAGTAGATAGTTGTTGCACAAAGCACACTTTTTATTAGTTGCATCCTTCCTGCATAACTCAAAAACTGGGGACTCCGATGCCTATTTCTACTAGTGATCTTTTCCACCAAACTCACACATTGGTGATTGTTAAGCCTCTTACTGGTCAAGGGGATTCCCAAGTACTTGAAAGGCAGGTCCCCTTCCTTAAAACCAGTCACCATCATGATATCCCCCTTGGTTTTATCATCCAGTCCTCCAAAATAGACATTGCATTTGATAGGGTTCACAACCAAACCTGTTGATCTAGAAAACTCCTGAATTTTTTCCATGCCAACTTGTACCGATCCCAAGTCCCCGCTGGTAACAAAAGCAGGCCATTTGTAAAGCTCATCTTAATAACTTGGATTTTCTCACATTTGGCATGGTAATTAAAATCGGGGATTCTATCCAACTCACTAAGTTTCCTGTGCAGGTATTCCATTATGATAACAAATAAGAGATGGGAGATTGGATCACCTTGTATGAGCCCTCTCTTTGCTTCCATTTTCTTGGTGCATATGGCATTAATGTTAAATCTGTAGGAAACAGTTGTGACAAATTTCATTATCCAGGAGAATTTTTTTTCTATAAAAACCCATATCTTGTAAAATCACATGTAGAGCCTGCCAATCAACATAATCATAAGCCTTTTGGACATCCATTTGGATCATGCATCTAGGCACTCCACCCTCCCTAGAATAGCCTCTGATAAGCTCATAAGCAAGTAAGAGATGGTCATGGGTTTTTTGCCCTGACACAAAGGCTGGTTGGTTCTTACTCACAATGCTACTCATGATTTTGCTCATTATAGTTGGTAAAACCTTAAGTATAATCTTGTAGGTTGTGATATAGTAGGATATAAGCCTACACTCCCTTATGGTCTTGGCATTAAATCTTTTTGGAATCAAAATCACTAAAGTTCCATTCATTTGGGCAACCTATCCCTTCTTGAAAAATTCCATAATAGCAACAATGACATCCTGCCCTACAATATCCCAAGTTTTTCTTGAAAAACCTGGCTCCATAGCCATCCAACCCATGTGCTTTTAAGTACCCCACTCCCTTCAAAGCGTCTTCAATTCCTGCACATTAACAGGTGAATCTAACATCACCCTCTCCTCTTCATACAACTGACTACCTCTTCTCAGGGTAACAATATCCACTCCTTCCATGTTGGTGTCAGCAGTCCCTATCACCCCCCATAAAATCTTAACATTTCCCCTTCAATCTCATATTGGGTAGTTAATATTGTATCATCCTCCTTACAAAGACCATTCATGCTACTTTGCTTGTTTTTGCTTTTCAAAATGGCATAGAAAAAGTTATTGTTCCTATCCCCAAGTTTTATTCAATCCACCTTAGCCTATTGTCTAAAAACTCGTTCCTTTATATCATTTAGATTGAGGATTTTCTCTGTACAAACTCCAACTTTGGTTATC
Organism: Lathyrus oleraceus; assembly: GCF_024323335.1. NCBI lineage: Eukaryota > Viridiplantae > Streptophyta > Magnoliopsida > Fabales > Fabaceae > Lathyrus > Lathyrus oleraceus. The sequence goes on from NW_026112392.1 coordinate 492,443, forward strand.
AACTGGCCATTCATTCTGTCTCAGGAAAGATACTTCGAAGATTCTTGAAGGTATCCTTTAGCCTTTTCAATTTGGGACTTTATGTTGGTCAGAGGTTTCATTAGCTTCCCCGCAACTGATTTCAGTCTCCTCGTTTTCTCCCAAAGCACCTTCATAGGCCCCCCTCAATATGCTTGCTCCAGTTCTCCTTAACATCGTGAAGAAAACCCACCACCTCTGTCACACAATTGAGAAACTTGAAATTAGTTTTCACTTTATTCCTTTGACTTTCCTCCTTTAAGCATAACATGGCATGGTCAGAAATACCAGGCTCCATTATATGCACAACATAATCCATGTGTTGTTGCATCCAATTCAAGTTGGCAAGTACTTTATCAATTCTAGAGTAAATCACACATTGACTTTGCTTAATTGACCATATGAACCAGTCCCATTTACTCTCCACTTCAACCAAACCAATGTTCACCACCATGTCAGCCAGGTCAATAAATTCCTTCTTTTGGACAAGATTCCCTCCTACTATATCATGAGTGCTCATCACATTATTAAAGTCCCCCACGATGCACCGAAGGTCCTGATTTTGTCTACTAATCCTCTCAATATCCTTCCACAACACTCTTCTTTTCTCCAGTCTATTGGAAGCATAAACAGTAGTGATCAAAAGCTTGAAATTTTCTCCAAAATCATACACACCACAATGTAAAAGCTGGTCAGTACAACAAATTGTTCTCACCTCAACTTTCCCGGGCTCTCAAAGCATAAAAATCCTACCATTTGCATGCTCTTTATAATTCTCCATCAACATCCGGTTTCCACCTAGTGTTTTCATGTTATCATCAACCTTGTGTTTTTTTTATTTTTGTTTCTAGGATAATAGCTATATCAGGATTTAATCTATTGAGGCAAGCTCTCAACTCCTTATTCTTAGCTATTTTATTCATCCCCCTAATGTTCAAAGAAATAATCATTGGAATATAATAAGATCCATTAAGAGGTCATCCCAAACCCCCAATGAAGCAAATACATTACTATTACATACCTGGTTTGTCTCCTTCTGTATTTGTTTTCCTTAGTCACACCCTAATTTGTTTAACACAGTATAATCCTTATTCTTTCCTTCAATAATCTTGACTATGTCTCCATTATCACACACCTTCACTTGTTCCCACTTCTCACCGCTTCCTTCTAGTGCTACAACTTCTATAAGTGGCTTATCACGTTCTTTAGTTGTTATTGGTTTCCATTGCTTCACCATTGCTCTGGGTTCATTGCTGCAAATGTGTCCAATTTTTTTGGCATTTCTCATAGTATTTAGGTTTCCACTCATACTCAACCTCTTGTTGTATTCTTCTTACTTCATGACCTTTTATGGCTATGGTTTCCGTAGCTTCTACGTCATATCCACCTTCATTAAGATACGAGCATAAGTCACCATGAATTTGTTTGCCATGCATTCATTTGTGTACATCGGGTTTCCAATGTCGCTTCTAATTTTCCCCAGGCTTTTCTCCCGCCACATATGCAAAGAGAGTTGTGGCAATTTCACCTACACAGTTAAAGCTCTCAACATATCTCCCTCTATTGAGAAGTCCAGTCTCCATTCAAGAAGCACCATCAACATGTTGTGGATTGTGTATGGGTCTTTTACCATCACTACATCTCTATCACCCTCTGATTTGAACTTCAGGATGAAGTATCCCTCATTGATGTAGAACATCTCCGGTGCCTGGACAAAATTCCAGTACCGAAACATGTAGTTCTTCATAACATTCATGCTTAGGTAATCACATATGACATACATAATCAACGAACATCCCCAAAATTGAATTTTCGCTTCCACATCAGATTCTTCTACCTCCACCTCAATCTCTCAATTGACACACTTTGAAGGGCTAAATTGTATAGCTAGCCTATTTGTTGTGATTCGATTGCCCTTGATGACATCCACCCATAACTTAACCTCTGTCTTATTGTTCTCCTCTTTTCCGTTCGCCTCTTTCCGATGACCTCCTTATGGTTTCATAATCCATTTCCTCCACCTTTTCCTTCTCATATTCGTTCTTCTCCTCCTTTTCGCTAATATCCGTACCTATCTCCATCAAATTTAGGTTTTTTTCACCCACTTCCAACGGTTGAGACACCTTTTTCCTCGACCCTCCCCTCCCCACCCCTTTGAACTTTTTCCATTGAACTTTTTACGAGAGAGAGTGAATTTAAATTCCCGTACATCCATTATTTTTATTTCTAAGTTTAGTTTTCATTAACCAATTACTAGCCACTTTTTATTTTCCCGTAAAAAATGGCCCCCATTTTATTTTATTTTTTTAAATTTTAATCATTATTATTTTAATATTGTTTTTAAATTTTTATTTTTAGGTATCATTATTTATCGCTAGAACCATAACATCATCACCTCCTTTAATATTACATTATTTCATTATATAAGAATGTCTAAAATTTTATAAATTCTCTTTTGAAAAAAATAATTTTTTAATTTTAAAAATGTTGTTAGAAATGACTTTATTTTAAAGTATACAATATCTTTTACTACAAAAGTATTATATTTCTCATTGCTAGGAGAAGCACAATATAAATAAATTTAGTCATTTCTTTAACTATTTAAATTAAAATTTAATCTATTAAATTTACAATTACAAACAAAATTGCATTAAAAATAACCAATTACTAGCCACTTTTTATTTTCCCGTAATAAAGCCTATTTTATTTATTTTTAATTTTTAATCATCATTATTTTAACGTTGTTTTTGAATTTTTATTTTTAGATATTATTATTTATGACTAAGACATAACCATAACATCATCACCCCCTTTTATATTACATTATTTAATTATATACCTTTTTATTTTTGCGTAAAAGAATGGCCCCTTTTATTTATTTTTTAATTTTTAATATCATTATTTTAAAGTTGTTTTTAAATTTTTTTTTAGGTATTATTATTTATCACTAAGACATTACCATAACATCATCACCTCCTTTTATATTACATTAAATAGGAGTATGTTATTGAGATTATTTATTATCCTTGCATCGTACGGCTACAATTACTCGTTAATAATTAAACAAGAAAAAAAAAAGGTATGATGAAAAGGGTAGCCGCCATGAAAATGGCGCGAAAACTCGATTGAAAAAAGAAAAAACAAAAGAAAGATTAACATCCTACTAATACTATTATTCTGAATCCTTACTCGTAACTACGCATAATCGAAAATGGATTACACTAAGAAAGAAGAAGAAGAAAACCCTAAATTCTCAGCATTCCCTTTCAAACCCTACTCAATCCAAATCGATTTCATGAATGCACTCTATCAATCTCTCAACCAAGGTGGCATCTCCATGTTAGAAAGCCCAACCGGTACGATTTCGCTCTTCTTTCAATTCAATTTCAGTTTATTTATATATTTATTCAATTTTTGTTTCAATTCAGAAAAATTAAAATCTCGATTTTGATTATGTTATAACTAAAAAGGTACTGGAAAAACTATGAGTGTGATCTGTAGTGCTTTGCAATGGGTACTCGATCGACGGCGACAAGAGGAAGAAGAAAAAGCTGCAGGGTTTGTGAATGGGAAGAGTCAAGGTTCAGATGATGAACCTGATTGGTTGAGAGATTTTGTAGTAAAAAGCAATGATAAGCAATTCAAAGAGGAAAAAAGAAAGAATAAAAAGGAAAAATTTATGACTGTGTTAGGAAAATCTGATAATGATGTAAAAAGAAGTAATAATGGTGATTCAAAGAAGAAGATTGATGGGGTGGGTGATAATGAAGAGGAGTTTTTGCTTGAAGAATATGAGAGTGAAGATGAGAAAGCTCATGGTAGTAGTGTGGTATCTAAGAGGAAAGCGAGTATAAGTAGTTTTAGTTCTTCGAGTGAAGATGAGTCTAATGATGATGATGAGGATGGTGAAGAGGAGAAGAAGTTCAAGGTTTATTTTTGTAGTAGGACGCATTCGCAGCTTTCGCAGTTCGTGAAGGAGTTGAGGAGGACGGTGTTTGCTGATGAGATGGAAGTTGTGAGTTTAGGTTCCAGGAAGAATCTTTGTATTAATAAAGGTTTGGAGATTTGCTTAATTTGGAAGATTCTTTTGTGTTCTCCTTTTGGTTATTTGATTATGCTGACGTTGTTTCAAATGTTTGTGTGTCGTGTGTTTTATAGAAGTACTTGCAATTGGAAACTCTGCAGGCATAAACGAGCGATGCTTGGAACTCCAAAAGAAAAAGAAAAATGATGCGTCAAAAGTTAAGGTGAGTGGAGGTTGGATTTTAGGATATAGACTATGAGGTAGTTTGATTTGGATAACTTCTTAGCACTCATGAAAACATAAATATTAAAAGAATATTACAAGAACTATGAGCTTTTCAAATAATGGTTTCTTGTATTATGTATTTAGTTTTTTTTTTCAAAAGCATGTTTAACTTATCTATTAACATATAAAAGCTTACAATAACAACCCAGTCTTATCCCACTAAGTGAAGTCACCCATCTACAACTTTTTTGTTAGGGAAGAACCATTAACTTTTTTTGACCAAGAAACTTTCACACACTAGAACGGGTTTAAAATGAGCCTAAAGATCTATTGTTGTTCTCTTGGAACAAGCATGTAGAAACTTAATATTGGCAATGGCTTAACACTTTCTTTTTATTTTAAAGGAGCGGTATTTGTGATACATCTCTGCATGCCTGACTATGTCAATAGTTATAAATAGATGAGCGTGCGTGTCTTCTTCATATCAAATAAGATGACCGTGCTTGAGATTTTATGGATGCTTGATTTTTCCATTTGAACATGGCTTCTGCATTTACTCTTTCTGCCAGGAGGATTTATGTTATCGAAAAAAATTATCTCACAAAATAATCCATCATTTTCTGGCTTATTGGTTTTTTAATGAATAATATATGGTTTTTTACCTCCCCAACTATTTCCCCATAGGTAGGATTTTTTTGCCCAAGCACTTACTTGTTCAGGAGATACTGATCAAATTCAAACCTTCAGTATTGATGCTTTTACTTGTTGAGCATTGAAGTATTGGTCTGTGTGCATGGCTCAATAACCAAAAGGAAAACAAATTATACTTGGAAATATAAACTTGAAGATCAAACCATATGTATTTCTAACCTCTATGCTAAATTTCTAATTGAGCTTCCAAGTATTTAACTCAGTACTACTCACTGCCTAGCGTTACCAAAAGTTTTTATGATTAAAAATCAAGTTAGTAGAGAGTTTATGACTAGCGTTTCTTGGACAATGTTTGTTCTTACTTACAGAACTTAAGAGTAGGTACAGGAGCACACAGAACAAAGGCCTCCTCCGGCTGTCCAATGCTTAGAAAACATAGACTGCAACGAGAATTCGGGAATGAGGTATCTCAACAAGGACCTTTGGATATTGAAGATCTTGCTAACCTTGGAAGAACTATGGGAACTTGTCCATACTATGGCTCTAGAAGTTTGGTTCAGAAAGTTGATCTTGTGGTCCTACCATATCAATCTCTTCTTTCAAAATCATCTCGTGAAGCACTTGGTCTAAATTTGAAATCCAACATTGTTATAATAGACGAGGCTCATAATTTGGCCGACTCACTCATCAGCATGTATGACTCCAAAATTACTTTGTCACAGGTATGCCTGTCATTTCCATCTATACCTTTATCGATGCTTTACTAGTTTTTTCAAAAGCTTGTCCATCTGCATCAGCAATCAGGATACTTTGTATTTTTTGGGATTTGAGAGTGAGCTGATGAAGCAGCTGTCAAAATTCAAAAACTTTTTAACTCGAGGACTCTGTCCAAATTCCAAGCCTTCCCAATCATATGAGCTATAAGACAATTTGGGGTGATTGATTTGAAAAGCCTATCAAATGAATGGTTTTGAATCTTGATCAATTGAACGGTCAATTAATGTATCTTTAGTGTTGACATCACAAGAGTTATTTCATTTAGACACCAATGCTTTGAGTGCTTAGTTTTGATTTTCCCATTCATTGTTAGATTAGTGTTGACATCAAAAGAGTTATTTCATTTAGATACCAATGCTTTGGATGCTTAATTTTGATTTTCTGATTCGTTGTTAGATTAAATGATACAGTTCTTTGTTTGTACAGCTAGAAAATGTGCATTGCCATGTCGAGCAGTACTTTGTGAGATTCCGAAACCTTTTGGGACCTGCTAATAGGAGATATATTCAAACTCTGATGGTCGTCATACAAGAATTTCTCCGAGTACTACTGAATGAAAAAGATGGAAATCTCATAGATTCACATCGTGATATAGAACAGGCTTCTGAAGAAAGGAAAGCCTCCGATTTTACTATGTCCATCAATGATTTTTTATTTGAACTAAATATAGACAATATCAACTTGGTCAAATTGCTAAAGTACATAAAGGAAAGTCATATCATGCACAAGGTGATTCTCACTAAATATTTACATTTTCTTTTAACGCAACAGAATGCCACTTGGTTGCTTCTGAATTTTATGTCGTCATTTTGATGTAAAAGCTGACTTGATTTTCCAGGTTAGTGGCTATGGAGAAAAGCTGGCTACATTGGAGAAGGTATCAGCACTTAATATAGCAGGGGAACATGGTGAAGATGGAAGCTGTCGTTCTGCTTTCCAGGCATTAGCTGACATGTTGCTATCACTTGTAAATAAGGACAGTGATGGAAGGATAATAATTTCCAGGTCTAGTTCAACAAGCTTCAGGAAACAAGGTCAAGGATATATTAAATATGTTATGCTTAGCGCTGAGAAGATTTTCTCTGAGGTTTGCCTTAATCAGAAAAGACTTTATAGTGCAAGTTTTTTTCCTTATGAATAATGAACAAGAATTTATAACTTATAAACTTTCAATAGATTGTAGATGAAGCACATGCCGTTGTGTTAGTCGGGGGAACACTTCAGCCAATAGAGGAGACAAGAGAGAGACTTTTTCCATCGTTACCACCAAATCAGTTGCATTTCTTTTCTTGTGGTCATATTGTCCCTCCTGAGAGCATTATGCCAATTGCAGTTTCCCGTGGGCCTACCGGCTGCTCCTTTGATTTTAGCTACAGCTCCAGGAGCTCAGCAGACATGGTGAGCATATCATTGCTCTCATCTACCGTTCTTCATTCAATATAAGTTTTCTGATATATTAATTCTGGAAACTAGTGTCATAACCATCAATGCACATTTTATTTTGATATTTTTGAAATGACAAAGAGGAACCAAAATGATTTTAATAGTTTACCAGAATTTAGATTAATTGCAGGAAAGAAATATAACACAATGCATGGATTTTTTTTATATAAAAAGAATGAGAACTATGTCTTTTGGGAACCATATGAATCAATTAAATGTGGAAAATGACTAATTACGCTGCATCTTGTGCTTTACAGATGCGAGAACTAGGTCTTTTGTTATGCAACTTGATTACTGTGGTTCCCCAAGGAATTGTAGTTTTCTTCCCTTCTTTTGATTATGAAAGTCGAGTCTATGAAAACTGGGAGTCTTCTGGCATCCTCGAAAGGATTACAAAGAAGAAACGTGTCTTTAGAGAGCCTAGAAACAATATGGATGTTGAATCTGTTCTCAAAAAATACAAAGATACTATTTATACTCCATCAAGTGTGAATTCAGAAGTGAATCAAACATCTCATACTGGTGCAGTACTTCTTGCTGTTGTTGGTGCAAAGTTATCTGAAGGGATCAACTTGAGTGATGGAATGGGCCGGTGCATACTCATGGTTGGTCTGCCATATGCTAGCCCTTCTGACATTGAGTTATTGGAGAGGATAAAGCATATTGATGGTTTTAGAAATTCCAAGTCCCTTAAAAATCCTGCATTTTCTGCTAGTTATGATGTATATGGTGGAGATATACAAGGTGGTTTTGGCATATTAAGAAGTTGCAGTTACAGGGGAAAAGAGTATTACGAGAATCTCTGCATGAAGGCTGTAAATCAATCAATAGGTACGTTCTTACAATAACCCCAAATAGGTAACTTTATGGAATGCAGATCTCTCAAGAGGTTAAGCACTGGTTGGTGAAATATACTTTTCCATACGATCTCACTCACTAGTTTAAAGTGTTTGTTAAAAAAAAAAAAGAGATGAGCGAATCACCAATTTAATCTTTGAAATTGTAGGAGTATGACAATTTTATCTTTTAAATTGTAAGAGTACAACAATTTTATCTTTGAAATTGTAGGAGTATGACAAATTTATCTTTGAAACTTTTGATGACATTCATCTATCTGAGCCAGTTGCATAGACTAAATCCACATACTGAAGAAAACTAATGTAATCAAACTTTTTTCATTTTATTTTAAACCAATTTTTAAATTTTGTTACAAAACCAAGTTGTTATCTACCACATGTACCCATCTAAATCTTATATTGGTTTCTCCACTAATGTTTTCACTGATAAATGCTTGTTTACCGTTTTAGGTAGAGCAATTCGTCACATCAATGACTATGCAGCTATTTTATTGGTTGACACAAGGTATGCATCTGATTCCTCAAAAAGGAGCTTTAACAACCCAACCACCAAGCTCCCTAACTGGATAAAAGATCGCCTTGTTTCTTCTAAAAACTATGGGGAAGTGCATAGGTTGCTGAGTCAGTTTTTCAAACTCAAAAAGACATGTTGCCAATAGACACTGCAACAGATCTTGTAAATTTATGCTTTCCATTATATCTTGTTCATTTATAACTCCATCCTCATTTGGTTTTATATTTTTTACTTCACAAAAAGGAAGAACAAAGAGAAATTATACAACAGGTTCAATTGACTTATATCATCATGATCATAACATTCTAGATATTTACTAGTTGATTTTGTATCCCGTGAATGTACCACTATATAGGATGAATTTTGGGACCATACTGAGGCTATCAGGTTGTAAATATAACATGTGATATTTCAATGTTCAGTACTAAATAATAAAATTATAAAAAAATATATATTTGTATGGCTCTTATGTATATTTAAACCTTTTTTTCCTTCTGGTTTAAACAATATTGTGCACCTAAACAAAAGAAATAATCCATCTATATAATTGCACATCCTATTTGGTTTGGTCTTTATCATCCATGTTTGTGCTTTCAAAGATACTGTCAGTAGCCAGAGTTGAGTAGCTTTCCACTGGCCACAATTTTCGAAGAAAGCAACAAATAATGCCAATATGTTGAAAGTGCAGTCGCTTTAACTTCATAATTTAGGACAGTGGTGGATGGAGTGATTGAAACAGTGGCAAGAGTCCAGTAGTCACATTCATTGCTGTAAATGGAATGCTATCTTCTCATAATTATAGAACGTGGACCATGCACTTCTTTTTTTAAAACATAATAGTAAGCAAGTATTTCTGACTATAGAATGTGTGCCATTAATTATTTTCATTGATGTATACTGAATTTTCTGTTAAAAGTAGCATGTTGAATCTGCTTTATGGGTGCATTAATTTTGGATTAAAATCTACACCTGTTCTCTTATCAGACTCAATCTTATTAGAGACCGCCCCATATAACCGTTGACCAAACACTAAATAGTATGTCTATACATATTCGCTGATAAGTGGACAAACGCCCGAGTGTAATATATTAAAGCGATAACGAGCGGAACAGAGCGAGAGCAACTCATTGTGTTCTTGTGTGTTTATTTTCTTTTTCTTAGAGCTGAATTTGGCTTACAACAAGCAAACAATTTATTGTTTTAATCTGTTAATCACCTAACATTAATTTGCCTGACATTTTAACAACACTTTCCTAAACTAGAACTCTAAACATCAAAATCTAAATATCTTCAACTGAGTAACCACCACCATGACAGTGAACAAAATGAGCCTTTAATGATGTTTTTATGATTAAAAATAAAACAAACAAAAATAACACATACCCTTTAACATATATATCATCATATAGCCACGAGCTGAGAGAGGGAGTTTGATAGGGACGGAATGAAACACCTTGCTCTTTTTTTGGAGTCTGAATAAGGACAAAATTTTGAGATTATACAAGAGCTAAACCAGATTAAAACTATGACAGCTATAGAAGACAGAACCACTTAGAGAAAGCCACAAGCCCACAACCTTTCACACTACAACAAAAATGGTGCAGGTAAGAAAAACCATTCACAAGACCAAAAGTTTCTTTCACAAAAGTCTAAAAAATTTCAGGTCTTTTTTCTCTGGAGGGTACCAAAAACTTCCAAGATCTCTTTCCTTCAGTCCATTCCTTTGTAACATTGACGATGCAAAAGCTTGCACAAGTGACCAATTCTACAACGAGTTCTATGATCTCTTGCAGTCTGATCTCAGCACAATGAAGGTGATTGGTAACAATAACAACACCAAATCAATGTCACAAGAGCCTGCAATGGAAGATGCTGCGAAAAACGGAAACTTCGTGTGTATTGCAAAGCAAAATCCACAAAAGAGTACTCGTGATGTCACAGAAAAAGCAAAGATGAGCAAAAGTAGCTCGTCGCAATCACAACTGAGGAAAAAGGGAGCTCATGTCTTGGCACAGAAGATGAAGGAATTGGATATGATGGATTCAGGTGATCTTGAACATGTACTAGACATAGAAGAAGCACTTCACTACTATTCTCGCCTTAAAAGTCCGGTGTATTTAGACATTGTGGACAAGTTTTTCACTGAAATAAATTCAGAGTTCATTGTTCCACAACCCTCTATCAGCTTCAAAAACTCAAAGGAACGACTTGCTCCAATTCAATTGCTTAAAAGATAATCATTTAATCACAATGCGAAGCATGTTCTAGTTTGATGTACTACTTACTTTATTTGGTTTAGTTTCTATTGTTTAAAGTTTTCTTCTTTATTTTTCTTTTCAATTGTTTAGAGCTTTATGTTTTCTTATAATATATATGAACCTCTAACTTTCTTGTTTGCCTATTTTTGTTAAAGATACTTGGAACATAATATGCTTATATATTGTTTAGTTACATGGTAAGAGTGTTAGAAAACATGATATTATATGAAAGTTTCTAGCTGCTACAAATTTACAGTTAACAAGCAGAATGTAATGCATACAAAAGATGTTAGATAGTTTCTTAACAGCACTGTCATGCAACTTTTGAACAACTGCGTCGAATCTGTCCCATAGGCCTTGTCAAAACCTGGAGATCCGAGAGTTTCATCATTGCCATGGCAAAATCTTGATGGAACAAACTAGGATTAGATGCATATTCATGAACCCAATACTTGGTTTTCTCCTCTTCCATTAGCTGTTGATCAGCATAGAGGATTCCCTTACTGTGCAACAGGCTGCGATAGTATAACATCCCGAAATTTGATACAGATTCAGAGTCCGTAGTGATTTCATGTTGCTCTTCAATTAAGGAAGGTGAGGCATACATCCCGGAACTTGAGAAAGATTTCTCAGAGTCCATAGTGGTTTCCTGTTGCTCTTTAATTAAGGAAGAAGGTGAGGTATGAGAAGTATATGCTGATGTTGAAGTGGACAATGCATCAGTTTCATTGCATCTTGATCTTAGTACATTTAGAAATTCAGTGTCCAAAGAAGGGTCAGGTTCATTAGTTCCGCTGAAGTTATAGAGACGGTTTTTGAAGAAATTGCAGTGGATCACACCAATGCCGTGGGCACCTAAGAGAGTGACCATTTCTCTTTCATCAAATCCCCTTGATTTGAAGGAGGCAAGCATTTGAGATAAATCAGCAAAGGGTGAAGGAAGCTCATCTGTTGCAATGCCAGCAAAAGAATTTGAACCATCTCTCCTGCCTGTATTCAAAGGATAGAACGGACCACCTGCCTATAAAATACACAATGCTCAATTATGCTCAAAAGTCGATTAAAAATCAAACATAAGATTTAATTTGTATGCGTTGTTGGTGTAAATTTATTTATACATATGCATCTAATCAGATATTTGTGGACAGAGAACACGCAAAAAACGCAAACAGAGAACACACGTTGTTCAGTCAATTGTACCTACGTCTCTGCGAACGAGCTATGATACCTTTCTATTATTCAAGTTTAGGATTTATAAAGTAGAACTCGTGTCGGTCCAGTTTACAAAATTAATCGTATTCAGCAGATGCATGTGCATAGAAGTTAATCTCTTAACCATCTATACTTAAAAGTGATGACAGAAATGAAATGTTACCAGAACAACACAATCTCTTGCAGCTAGTACAACGATATCAGCACAAGAAACAATTCCCGGACACGCTTCTTCGAGATTGGATTTTATGGTTTCTATTACATCAAATCCTTTGAGATTTCCATTGGGAGGTGAATCTTTCTCTGAATCATTGTAATCATCATCATCTAACAAAATAGAAGCATCACATCCCTGATACAAACCCAATTCAAATCAACACAATGCACTTTAAAAACTAAATAAGACCTAGTTATGCAACCCAGTTTTCATAGAAACACTAACCATAACCACTTTTGAGGCTATATGGGAGAACTTATCAAACAAGCTTATGACATGTTTATAAGTTTTTTTTTGGCTTATTTCCATAAGCTTTCTAGTCTCTAATATAACTTAGAAAAATAGTTTATAGCTTATATGAAAACAATTTGACGTTTTGTTATAAAAACATAATTTACCAGAAATACAAAAATACATATGATTGAAACACAACACTGACACACACAAGTTGATACCGATAAATAAAAATAAACTAAACTTTGTTTTTACCCAAGAAATAAACTAAACTTGATAAATTTAATCACAAGTGTGTCGGTGTCAGGTTAGGGCAACGACACTGTCACACATTTTCTCAGAAGTTTTACGCAAACGCGATCAATTAAGCAAGCATAAACCTAAAAGAAATTACTGAATAGACAAGAATCATGAATTAGAAAATACAGCAGAACCAGAAATTACCAAATAACAATGACAAAATAAATTGAAAAAGGGAAAAAAGAAAGCACCTGAATGAAGCAATCATGAAAAGCAAGACGAATAAGAGCTGGAATCAAAGAAGGATTAGTTTTGTGAATCTGATGAATTGCAGAACGAACGATGCCTTCAGCGTGGGGACACGAATTGCGGTAGAAATCATATTGAAGAAGAGATTGAGGATAGTGATTGTTGATTACGGATAAAGAAACTGAACCACTGGAAAAAGAATGCAAGGGAATGGTGTTGATGAAATTGAATGTGGTGGTGGTGTTGGTGGTGGTGGTGTGTTTGTGTTGATCGAAAGAGAGTAAAAGGCATAGTACAAGAATCATGAGACTGAGCTTGGGTAATATCAATGGCGTCATCTTCTTTTTCTCTTTCAATTGGCGGGAAAAAATGTTTCTTTGGATGAAAACTAACATAACGGCCACATGGACTATTCTAGCCTTCTTGGGTGTTTTTATAAAAAGTGTTCAAACAATGGTAAATGTAATTTTTATAAAAAGTGTGTTTTTGAAAGTGGACTTCATAAACCTTAATTTAATTCAATAATTTATTTTTTAATATTGGAGTATATTTTAGCAGTTGATTTACGTTTTTTCTTTAATTTTATTTATTTATTTATTCTCTCTCTATATATAAAATTTTAGAAATTATTTTGTTCTCTTAATCGTGCATTAGTTATAATTCATTAACCATACAATGAACTATTTCGTTCTAAAACTAGAAATAGTTGTTAATCGAGTGAAGTAGGACTAAAATGCGGTAGAACGTACTTTTGGTACGACGAAGCGGAATTGATCTGTAAGATTAAAACTCTAACACCCAAGTCAGTAAATGAATGAGAAGTAGTGTGAGTGTGAGAATGCGAATGCGAATGAGTAGAATAACTGTGTCTTAGCGTGGGAAAGGATTTATATAGAAAGGGAGGTTAGAACCACTCCCGCTTAACCTAACGTCTCGTGCAGATCACCGTTCGAGCTTGAGTGAGGTCATACCTATTCCTCTGTGCTTTCCTTCACAATAATTGTTTTTGGGCCTTGATATGCGGGGCTTATGAGCGGTTAAGAATAGTTGCTCACAAGCCCTTATTTTTGCTAGCTGGGGTTTTTCCCCGCATGGATTTCTAGTCTAGCCCTTGGTCGAAGGGAATGAGATAGGCGTGCGTCCGATAGCATTGAGAATATGCATGATCGCGACTTTATGAGTCTATTGGGGTATTAACTGCAAGTGCACAGTCTAGTCGCGTAGTAATAAAAGATATCGATTCCACAGGGACTTATGAATCGATATACCGTTTTCTAAGGCTACTTCGTAAAGCTAAGGCGGATGATACTTTGTTGATTAGGGAAAAAAAATAAAACTAAAATAAGATCTAGATAAAATATCAAATAAGCGGATATCGGTATGCAGTTCGTCGTAATTAGGGAATCAAATCTTCGTTGGTTTCGTAGTTTTAAAGTAAATCTTTTCAGTAGACACTATTGAGTTAAAAGCCTTTTCTCAAACTCTCGCTCTGTTGAATAGACTATGACTTTATATTAACGTGCGCTGTCACTTATTAGTTAAGTCCAAAATCACTTTTTGAAAACAATAGAATATATAGAAACTCTTTTTAAGAAAATGCTAACCATTTAAACACCCTTGTCTCAAACTCTCGCTCTGTTGACTTAGATTATATAATTAAACTTAAATGCTTAACTCTCGTCCTCACATTTAACCTTTACAAATACTTTTTGAAAATGATTAGAATTTAATTAACTCTAAAAATTGCTTTCGCCCTGATTTAAAATTAATGTCCAATTTACACTGTCTAGTTAAAAGCTCAAACCGTCGTTCTATTGATTTTAACTTCTTTATGTCTTTTACTCTCGTACAAAAACCTTGGTATTAACTCTGTAAATTGAGACCATAAAAAGAGTGATTATGTTTTTAAACAAAATTAAACCAACTTAGTTTTGATTCCTTCATTCCGCTTACTTTACGTACCGATATCTAAGTTTATTTAGCCAGACATGCTAAACAAGCCTAAACAATAATTATGCTTACATACAGCCATATCGGACAGACAGTATAAATAAATAGCAGTGCAGAGCATATATAAATTTAAGCAATAAAATTAAAGAACCTGTAAAATTAATAGAAGTCTTGATTATTTCTAGCTTCGATGCTTGAACTCTCCACCACAAACCGGTTGGATTTGTTCTTACAATCTTCGATCGGACAAGAAAATAAAAACGAAGGAATAAAGTACTACGATCTAACGTAAGGTTAGATCCAGTAAAAATTACACAATAGTTTCCGGTGTAGAAACTATTGTGAGAAAATTAATTGAATGCTTTAAAATTGACTGGAAAAGAAAAGGAAATAAAAATTGCTAGGAAAGTAGAGTGCTGGAAAATAAGAAAAACAATAAAAATAATGCGGTGCCGAAAATTGGAAAATTGAGCTAGAGCAGCAGGGTTCCACAATTAGTCCTATTTATATTAATCCACCAAGTGACCGTTTCTTCCATTCAGTAGGTTTCAACGAGTCTACTGGTCAAGCGAAAAAGCAGGATGAGCGTGCTTCTGTTACGCGTCAAACCCAAAAATATAGGAATGAAGGTGTGACGTTCGTCACACCATGTGTTACGTTCGTCACACCATGTGTTACGTTCGTAACACAAAGCAGGGGGGCGTGACGCTCGTCACACCATGTGTGACGGTCGTCACAGCTTCAGCGCTTCTTGTTGATAGTTATGGGCTGGGCTTTAGTGGAAATTGCTTCTTATCATCTTTTTGCACCTCCTTTTCTTCTTTTTCACGTATGCTTCAAATAATGTTGCCTGGAATAAATAGAAGGAAAATACCAAGTAATATCGAATAATATAAAATAAATCGAAACAAATAATAATATAATTTAATTAAATCGAGTCCAAAAATGTGATATTATTTCATGTTATCAAACTCCCCATACTTAGACTTTTGTTTGTCCTCAAGCAAGATACAATATAGAAATCGTTTTAAAATATTAGCCAGATGAAATTTCTAAACACACATCAATTCGTGCTAGGTTGCAAGTAAATCTCAATTAGAAATAGCCTGAGCTTAATCTTAACATTAACAACTACCGTTACAACCTCAGATAACCCCACCTTATGCAAACCAGTTCGAGTCACGCTATTATAGCTATCCTAGTTCCTTTACTCTTATTTCACCCGTTTTCATTCTAGCGAAATCACATTAAGCCCTTTATCTTTTCGCGCATATAGTGGAGTAACTGGTTAGTGATTTTGATTCCCTTTTTAGCTTGAAGTTCTGGTACACAAGTTGGATAACTTCGTCATTCAGTCCATTGCAGATTGCGGGGGATCGGACCGTAGTCCGCCCTACCAAGTTCAGCACCAGAAACCGCTGAACCAACTCACAATGGATCGTTCATACAATGTTTTTGTAGGATTCACAACCTTTGGATTAAATGATCGGGTAAGGATCACCTAACTTAATTAGTGAATTTCCTGATTTTTTTCTAATATATTGTCTTGGGAATCATTCACTTATATTCATCGGCTCTCCACGTAGTTTGCTATTAGGATGGTGCCGACTTCTCGTATAAACTACTCGGGGTTACTATAAAACTAAAAGTTCAAGGGATTGGTATAATAGGTACTTTTCTGATCTAACATGTTGAGGTTTTTAGAGCGTTGGGGCGGTAATAATTTTTGTCTTAATTTTACTCAAGTTTGATAAAATAGGCAACCTTTATACTTATTAAGTGTGTTGAATTTTTGTTATGGCTCAAGAAAATTGAGGGGAATAGATAATAAAATTTTTTCACACTAGGGACTTAACTTTAAAATAAGTATATATATATATATATATATATATATATATATATATATATATATATATATATATATATATATATATATATATATATATATATATATATATATATATATATATATATATATATATATATATATATATATATATATATATAAACATTTAAATGAAAGGGAAATAACAATGAAAAGGGAAATACATACTTGAAAAAGAAATATTGAAAGAGGAGTAATCATAACTGAAACAAAGTTTTCCCCCCCACACTTAAATGAAACATTGTCCCCAATGTTTTTAGAGAAAAGCGAAAAGAAAGGAAATAAATAGATAAATATGCTTAATTTTGCCGACGTCCTCGTGTTCTCGGGCTCGGTGATCGTTGACGAACTTCCAAGTCATCAAACCTGTTGAGCAAATCAGTGAACCGCTGGTCGGTTATTGCATTCCTCGCTTCCTGTTGTTGTTGCATCTGGCGCATCAGTTGCATCACTTCGGTATTATGCGCATGCATGGCATCAATAGCATCCATGATGTCATCATTAGTTGCTGGCCTTCTTCTTCGACGACGTCGGGAGGATGGACCGGGTGCATTATCGGAAGGGTTAAGCGGGGCTGACTGTTGTTCAAGACCTTGATCACCTTGCTCCATTTCTTCAAACTCGTTCGGGGCCGGGTTTGCTTGTGTAGGCTCGGTAGCTTCGGGAGCATTAAGGTCGTAGATGAATCGGTCGGGGTTGGTGACATCTGTGAGGGCAATGTTGGGTAAAACAACGCTTGAGACTTCTTGGTTATTCACCATAAGATAATACCTTCCGCCTACCCTATTTTTGATTAAGCGGCTGGAGCGACAATAGCTTATATCCATAAATAGGGGTGGGAGAGCTTGTAAATTTTGAAGTCGGTCCCCTAGATTTAAGCCAAGTGCTATGGAGGTTATTAATCCTCCAATCACGAAAGGTTGGCGGCCTCTAGCACACAGGGTGTGGATATGGTGAAATAAGAAAGAAGCAGTGTTTACCTGTGTATCCATTGCAAAGACGCAGTGGAGGAAGAATAATTCCTTGGCATTGACTTTGCTGTTGTTGGGTCGACCGAAAATGGTGTTTTGCAGAATGCAGATAAAATACCGGATGGTTGGGTTGTGTATGTGGGAAACAAGTAGTACATCCCAATTATCGGTTTCCACACCGGATATTTTTCTAAAGAGGTCGAAGGCGTTTATGGGCCACTGTGAGTTCGGAGGGATTCTTGGGTGGACTCGGTCTCCTACAGGGAACTGTAGCATGGCACTCAACTGATCCTGGGATAGTGAGTACTCGGTGTTGAACATGCGGAAAGTTGCGGTACCGGTTAAGTACTCGTCTTCACCGGTTGGAGTGTTGTAAGAACAAGAACTTAAAAATTCTAAGGTGAGTGATGGGTAGGTAGGTTGATTGTGTGTGCAAAGAAAAGTTAAATCAGCAAGCCTAAGCATCCATTGTATACCTTGAAGTAATCCTAATTCTTGTAAACAATTTAAATCGGGATACCTGGTAGAGACGACACCTCGTTGTTGAAACCGATCGAATTGCTCTCGTTGATAGTTATCATCTTCGGATCGGAAGATGATATTTCCGAATTGTTGGTTTTCCGCCATATTGATAGGTGGGTTGAAAGAAGGAAAGAAGATGAAAATGTATTTGTATAGGATTGTTTGTTAGAATGGTGTGGTTTAGGGAGAAATGGAGTGTAGGTATTTATAGGAAAAGTTTTTGGAAGTTGGAAGATGAGTGGGTGAAAGAAAAATAAATGTGGATGAATGTGATTGGGATGGAGTAAAGGTGAATGAATGGGGAAAATAAAAAATAGGGTGGGTAACGGTCGTGTCCCCAACGGTCACTAACGTTCACCTATTCTGAAGCCGTCACGCTCGTGACGGAAGGTGTTACGGGCGTCACATGCACTTGCGTGACGACCGTGATGGCTTGTGTGACGCTCGTCACACCAGTCAGCTTGCAACGGTCACTTACGTGGGTGCTTCATAATATGTTTTTATTATTTTATTGTTTTTGTTTTGTTTTGCTTATGTTTATTTTATTTTGCTATTGATATATTTTAGAAATACCATGCATGCTACTCTATTACACCATAGTGTAAATATATTTTTTTTCTCTAATAGGCTATGTAAGTAGCATACAGTAAAGATCATTATTGATAATTGTAGATATTGCATAAATCGAAATAAAATAAAATAAACCAATAATGCAATAGCTTCATAAAATAACCATAATGTAACATTGGAAGATAAAGGCAAACATGCGAAAAAAAAACAAATACTAAGATTAAAAGTAATGTGAAACAAAACTATAAATAGCCTAAAACTAAAACTAATTAACTAAAAACTTCTAGCCACTTGCAGGATCTTTGGCTGGAGGAGCAAAGGAATTTACACGGTTTAGCAACTCGTGGAATTGATTTGTCATACTGCTCATGTATCCCAGAAATTCATGTCCCATGTTAGTTAGCTCTTTTCTGATGGCTTCTTGTTCTGACATCAAGGCTTGAATGGCGGTGTTATAATCAGTTCCGGGCATATGATGTCTAAGATCAGGTATTGCCGACTCTTCGGCCGGGATAGGATGAGGTGGAGAGTCAATATCATAATAACCAGATGGTGTCTGAGGATCAGACTCAGCATAAGGAATCTGGTCGTCACAAATCTCATAGTCTTGGATGGATTCAGTAGATCTAACAGGAGAAGGTATTCCATTCAGATTGTAGAGCCAATTGTTTCGGTTATGAACACTAGTCCTCGGGCTAGGCAAGGTGAATAGGCAAAGAACTTGGTTGTTAATTATTAGCTCAAACTCTTCAGGTCCTAGGTTTCCTATAAACATAGTGTTGAAGAGGAAGGGTATACTCATAGGCGCAATGCCACAAAAAGGGCTCAAGTCAAGCATGGGTTGGCGTAATCCGATAGCATTACCAATCATGGTTATCAATCCGCCTATTTGAATTGGTGCTCGGTCATCTTGAATAAGGCGGTCAAAATTCGCCAACATATAAGTGGCACCATTCACTGGACGGTTTTGGGAAGCACAAAATATGATGAAGAGTTCATCACGTGAAACTGTGGTAATGTTTGATTTCTTCCCAAAAGAGTGTGTGCTAGGATTTTATGGAAATAACGAAAAGCTGGGTTATGTATGTTTCCAGAAAGAAACTCATGCTCCTCAGGGTCGTCATTTCCCGTTAAACTTCCCCAAAAATGTTCAAGTTCTCTATATTCAAAAAGGTCTTCTTGGCTCATAGTGAATGTATCAAAAGAGGTAGGAAACCCTAAAAGGTTAGTAAAGTCTTGAATGTTAAATTGATACTCCATATTGAACATCCTGAACTGAATGAAACCTCTGCTTATTCCTTTTCCATGGCTGGGTAGATAGATCAGGGAGCTAAGGAATTCTAGAGTTAGCCTCCGGTAAGTGACAAATTGTCTTCGTATAGGAGTGGTTTCCCACCCTATTTGACTCAGCAGATACATGACACTCTCTCTTAGTCCAAGGGCAGTCATTGCCCAATCATCAGCATAGAAACTAGGTAGCATTTCTCTCTCTGCTAGTTCTTCAAACTTTTGTTTCTGAGCTTTCCCTCTGAATTTGATACCCATACGATCAATTTGTCCCATCAGGTTAGTGTTAACTAAAGAAAAAAACAAGAATTTAGTCAGGATTTGGCTAGATGCCGAAAGGAGAAAAGAAGAAAAGTTTTATAAAATAAAATAAATGAAGAATGAATACTAAATAAAATCAAAAGGGATAATCAAAGAATAAAAAATTATAAAATAAAAATAGAAAATAAAATAGAAAGTTGTGGGTTGTCTCCCACAAAGCGCTTTGTTTAATGTCGCAAGCTCAACATAAAATTAGTAAATGTTAATCTATAGATTTAGGAGACAATACGTCTAAATGCAGGACTTGCGAATCTTCATTATTTTCATCATAGTGATAATGTTTCAGACGCTGCCCGTTTACGATAAATGTTTCCATAGATTTTCCCTTAATTTCCACAGCTCCACTAGGGAAAACATTAGTGACTTGGAAAGGGCCTGACCATCTAGAGCGTAGTTTTCCTGGGAATAACTTAAG
The DNA here is from genome assembly GCF_024323335.1 of Lathyrus oleraceus. Taxonomy (NCBI): domain Eukaryota; kingdom Viridiplantae; phylum Streptophyta; class Magnoliopsida; order Fabales; family Fabaceae; genus Lathyrus; species Lathyrus oleraceus. The sequence continues at coordinate 513,283 of NW_026112392.1, forward strand.
TCTAGAGTTAAACAATAGGACTACATCGCCTTGTTTGAAAGTTTTCCTTGATATGCGCTTATCATGCCATTTTTTCGTTCTTTCCTTGTAGATTCTGGCATTTTCGTATGCGTCTTGTCTAAGTTCTTCTAATTCGTTTATATCAAGGATTCACTTTTCACCGGCGGCCTTATAGTTTAAATTTAAGTTTTTAATAGCCCAATAGGCCTTATGTTCTAATTCTACCGGGAGGTGGCAAGATTTTCCGTAAATAAGCCTAAATGGGGTTGTTCCTATGGGAGTTTTGTAAGCAGTTCGATAAGCCCATAAGGCTTCAGGTAATTTTGATGACCAGTCTTTTCTTGACGTGGCGACTGTTTTTTCCAATATCTGCTTAATTTCTCTGTTAGACACTTCCACTTGTCCACTGGTTTGAGGATGGTAAGGTGTCGCTACTCGATGTTTTACACCATACTTAAACAATAGTTTTTCGAGTATCTTAGATATGAAATGCGATCCACCATCACTGACTATTATTCTTGGGACACCAAATCTTGGAAAGATTATATTCTTAAAGAGTCTAGTTACTACTCGTGTGTCGTTTGTTGGAGAAGCTATAGCTTCAATCCATTTTGATACGTAGTCAACCGCTACGAGTATGTACTTGTTACCGAAAGAAGGTGGAAAAGGTCCCATGAAATCTATTCCCCACACGTCGAAAATCTCTACTTCCAAAATGCCCTTTTGTGGCATCTCGTCACGTCTAGATATGTTTCCTGTGCGTTGGCATCTATCGCATTTCTTGACAGCAGCATGCACATCCTTCCATATGTTTGGCCAATAAAGATCGGCTTGTAGGATTTTAGAACAGGTCTTGGATGTACTTGCGTGTCCACCATAAGGAGCGGAATGACAATGTTGGATTATACTTTCTATCTCTTCTTCAGGTATACACCGACGGAAAATACCATCGGGGCCTCTTTTAAAAAGTAAAGGGTCGTCCCAATAATAATGTTTCAAGTCATGGAAGAATCGTTTCTTTTGCTGGTAGGATAAATTAAGTGGAACTATTCCGGCAGCTAAATAATTGGCAAAATCGGCGTACCATGGTGTAACGCATACAACCAAGGTGGTCTCTACTTGTTTATCAACTCTATTTTCTTCCAAATTAGCTATAAGTTTATCGTACGAGAAGTCATTGTTGATCGATGTTCTTTCTGGTTCCAGATTTTCTAGTCTAGAAAGGTGATCTGCTACTACGTTTTCAGTTCCTTTTTTATCTTTGATTTCCAAATCAAATTCTTGTAACAACAAGATCCACCTTAGGAGTCTAGGTTTAGCGTCCTTTTTTGTTAGGAGGTACTTAAGGGCAGCGTGGTCAGTGTAAACGATTATTTTTGCTCCGACCAAGTAAGAACGAAATTTATCTAGTGCAAATACTACTGCTAGAAGTTCTTTCTCGGTCGTGGCGTAATTCATTTGTGCTTCATCTAGAGTTCTACTTGCATAATATATGACATGAAGTTTTTTTATCCTTTCGTTGTCCTAAAACAGCGCCTACGGCGTAGTCACTTGCGTCACACATTATTTCGAATGGTTCATTCCAATCCGGAGTCTGCATTATGGGCGCGGAGATTAATGCTTGTTTAAGCGTTTGAAATGCTTTTAAACATTTATTGTCGAAGATGAATTCAACATCTTTCATTAATAATCCGGTTAAAGGTTTAGTTATTTTAGAGAAATCCTTAATAAATCGTCGATAAAAACCGGCATGTCCTAAGAAGCTTCGTACTTCTCTCACAGTTTTCGGAGGTTGAAGGTTTTCGATTACTTCTATTTTGGCTTTGTCTACTTCAATTCCTCTATTTGATATAATGTGTCCTAAAACAATTCCTTCTTGTACCATAAAGTGACATTTTTCCCAATTAAGTACTAGGTTTACTTTTACACATCGTTCTAGAACTCTTTCTAGGTTTTCAAGACATTCTTCGAAACTTTGCCCACATACGGAAAAGTCATCCATAAAGACTTCCATGATGTTTTCGAGAAAATCGGCAAATATTGCCATCATGCACCTTTGGAAGGTTGCAGGAGCATTGCACAATCCAAACGGCATTCGTCGATAAGCGAAGGTACCAAAAGGACATGTGAATGTTGTCTTTTCTTGGTCATCAGGATGAATTGGTATTTGAAAGAAGCCTGAGTAACCGTCTAGATAACAGAAATGAGAATGTTTGGCTAATCGTTCTAACATCTGGTCTATGAATGGTAAAGGAAAATGATCTTTTCGGGTTGCTTTGTTTAGCTTTCTATAATCAATGCACATTCTCCATCCCGATTCGATTCGTTTGGTTATAGTTTCTCCTTTTTCATTTTCGATAACTGTTATACCTCCTTTCTTTGGTACTACGTGTACAGGACTAACCCATTTGCTATCAGATATAGGATATATGATACCTGCCTCTAATAACTTCGTTACTTCCTTCTTCACTACCTCACTCAGGATCGAGTTTAGTCTCCTCTGATGTTCCCTAGAAGTTTTACAGTCTTCTTCTAGCATGATGCGATGCATACAAATATAAGGACTTATCCCTTTAAGATCGGTGATGTTGTATCCTAGTGCGGTTGGATATTTTCTTAAGATATGTAGGAGTTTTTCGGTTTCGAGTTTTCCTAGGTCTGCATTAACTATCACTGGTCGTTCATGTAACACCCTTCTACCCCAAACGACATAATTAAATAGATTATCAGAGTACAACATGTAGAAGAGTTTACATTTCTTTCAACATAACACTTTTATCGTATCACAACATAAAACATATTATTTATTTATTAAAACTTCGCAGCGGACAACAACACAATTATAATCTTTCAACATATAACAATTCATAATAATGTTTCATTATCGTCTCAACAACCATTTCAACATAATAGTCATCATAAACAACGTAATAATAATCAATTCTCTATCGAATCCCATAACCCCGGTGTCACATGACCAGAGCATTTGACTCGACTTGTAGAATAACTCTACACTTATTCTTCAAACCTCGACAATAGCTACTCTTCTTTATCTGCACATTGCTCATCATAGATGAACATAAACACATGCAGAAGGGGTGAGAATTACATTATTAAATAATAATATAACGACAGAAATATAAACATAAATATATTTCACATATGCCAACACATCTCATCATAATCATCAAAATCAACATAATCAACATACTCATGAACATCAACGAAACAACATATCAAATGCAATGCACACACCCATGCATGACTCAACACGACTCGGTATACCCATTTGGTGACCAACTACAGGATCACCACTCCCAGATTCATCACCATAGAATCCGAGTTCCCCGTAAGGAACCAAGCCTCTCAACAAGCCCGGAGTCAACAACATCATTGGAACTCAGTCCGTTCATCACTAGGCATCGGCCTTTCATGAATGCATGCACACCAAACATGCATCATAATCAACATCGCAACAACAACATCATATGATCATGTTATCTTCATCATTAATAGCATGACATACAACTCAACAAAACAACAACATTACATCTTAACACATGGATTCATCACAATCAACCACAATAGGCCAAATCACAATTTCAACATAAAAATTAGTCATTTTTCAATACTGGAACAGTGTTAACCGGTTAACGCTATAGGTTAACCGGTTAACGCAGGAAAATACACATACAGGCAAAACGCAACAGTGTTAACCGGTTAACGCTATGGGTTAACCGGTTAACGCAGGCAAAACTCAACATTTTCTCAAGTTATAACAGTGTTAACCGGTTAACACCCTGGGTTAACCGGTTAACGCAGACGAAACAGTAGTTCCTGCGCTAACACAAGGCAGAATGCAGAATTCTCCGCACTTTCCGCCGTCGGAGGACTTCCGGACCTCCGATTCAACTTCCGTAAAAAGCTACGCGTTCGGGAAAACGCGACTCACACAATTATTCAGTCATATATACACACATACTTCGATTATCATGCATCTAACTCAACAACTCACAGGTCGGGGAATTTCTAATCAAAACCCCAACTTTCCCATCTCCCTAAAATCCCCAAAATTCATCGACAATCCAACACATATCATGGAATTGCTCGCATATTATCATTTAATAAGATTCAGACCCCTTACCTCAGATAATCCGGCAATCTCTAAGCTTCAGCTTTTCCGTTCTTCAGTCTTTGCTCTACCGCTCTTCGCCCTTTTCCTCTTCTCTGCAGCTTTCCAACTTTTCACGTGAAACCCTTCTGTTCCTAATGAGAATCTTTTTCTCTTATCCCCACATATATATATTTTCCAAATATTATTATTCCCAAAATAATAATAATAATAATATAATAATCCAATAATCCAAATTAATTTAATTAAATTAATAAAATAATATTATCAACTTAATTAAATAATTCTTTTACTTTATTTGGGGTGTTACAACTCTCCCCCACTTTAGAAGTTTTCGTCCTCGAAAACATACCTCAAGCAAATAGAGTCGGATACGACTCCTTCATCTGATCTTCACGCTCCCAAGTCAAGCTCTCACCAGCTGGACCTCCCCAAACAACTTTCACTAGAGCAATCTTCTTACCTCTCAGGGTCTTCTCTTCTCGGTCATCTATCCGAATTGGCAACACCTCAACGGTCAAATTATCCCTCACCTGGATATCATCCAACTGAACAACATGCGAAGGATCCGCAATATATTTCCTCAACTGAGATACATGAAACACATCATGCAGGTTAGAAAGCGACGGCGGTAAAGCTATCCGATACGCCACTTCCCCAACCCTCTTCAAAATCTGATACGGACCCACAAACCTTGGAGTAAGCTTTTTAGACCTTAAAGCTCTACCCACACCTGTCGTCGGAGTAACTCTCAAGAACACATGATCTCCCTCTTGGAACTCAAGTGCCTTTCTCCTCTTATCATGATAACTCTTCTGACGACTCTGAGAAATCTTCATTTTCTCTCGAATCATCTTAATCTTTTCAGTCGTCTGCTGCACAATCTCAGGTCCGAGTACAACACTCTCACCTGATTCATACCAACACAATGGAGTTCTACACCTCCTACCATACAATGCTTCATATGGAGCCATACCGATACTAGCATGAAAACTATTATTATAAGTAAACTCCACTAACGGCAAATAACTATCCCAAGAACCACTCTGCTCCAACACACAAGCTCTCAACAAATCCTCCAAGGATTGGATAGTTCTTTCAGTCTGACCATCAGTCTGAGGATGATAAGCTGAACTCAACCTCAACTTGGTCCCCAACGCTTTCTGCAAACTTTCCCAAAATCTAGAAGTAAATCTGGGATCTCTATCAGACACAATACTGGATGGAATACCATGCAGCCTCACTATCTCCTCAATATACAACTCTGCCAACTTCTCTAAAGAGTGATTAATCTTCATCGGCAAGAAATGCGCCGACTTAGTCAATCGATCCACAATCACCCAAACAGAATCATTACCTTTCACCGTCCTCGGCAATCCCGTCACAAAATCCATGGAAATGCTATCCCACTTCCATTCAGGAATCTTCAAAGGTTGCATCATACCTGCCGGTTTCTGATGTTCAATCTTTGACTTCTGACAAGTCAAACAGGCATACACAAACTTAGCAACATCTCTTTTCATACCAGCCCACCAAAACAACTTCTTCAAATCTTGATACATTTTAGTTGCACCTGGATGGATACTCAATCCACTCCTATGGCCCTCTTCAAGAATACTCTTTTTCAATTCAGATACCTCAGGAACACAAACTCTACCTTTAAATCGCAGGATGCCATTCTCATCAATCTCAAAATTACCACCATTACCTTGGTTAACCATAGTAATATGATCAACTAGAGCGACATCAACTTGCTGACCATTCCGAATATCTTCCAGAATTCCACTAGTCAACTTCAGCATACCCAACTTTACACTATCAGCGGAAACTTCACAACCCAAACTCATATCACGGAACTGTTCAATTAACTCAAGCTCTCGAACCATCATCATAGACATATGTAGAGACTTTCTACTCAGCGCATCTGCAACTACATTAGCCTTACCGGGATGATAACTCAATTCAAAGTTAAAATCCTTCAGTAATTCTAACCACCTTCTCTGCCTCATATTTAACTCTTTCTGATCAAACAGATACTTCAGACTCTTGTGATCACTGAACACTTTGAATCTGGAACCAAATAGATAATGCCTCCACATTTTCAACACAAATACAACAGCTGCAAGTTCTAGATCATGCGTAGGATAATTCCTCTCATGAACTTTCAACTGTCTAGAAGCATAAGCTACAACTTTACCATCCTGCATCAAAACACCACCAAGACCCATCAAAGAAGCATCACAATAAACAACGAAGGGCTCACCAGGATTAGGCAAGATCAACACTAGAGCACTGGTCAACCGCCTCTTCAACTCAACAAAACTCGCTTCACAAGCTGCATCCCACACATACACTTGGCCCTTCTTAGTCAACTGCGTCAACGGCAATGCCAACTTAGAGAAGCCCTCAATAAATCTGCGATAATAACCAGCTAACCCCAGAAAACTGCGTATCTCAGTAGCAGACTTCGGAGTCTCCCACTGTAATACGGCATCAACTTTAGCAGGATCAACAGAAATTCCACCCCTCGAAATCACATGGCCAAGGAAACTCACTTCCTTCAACCAGAACTCACATTTAGATAACTTTGCATATAATTTCTTTTCTCTTAACACCTGCAAAACAATCCTCAGATGTCCTGCGTGCTCTTCTTCCGTCTTAGAATATATCAATATATCATCTATGAATACCACAACAAAATTATCAAGGTACGGATGAAATATACGATTCATATATTCCATAAACACACCTGGAGCATTAGACACACCGAACGGCATCACAGTGTATTCATAATGACCATACCTCGTACGGAAAGCAGTCTTCGCAATATCATCTGACTTCACTCGGATCTGATGATAACCCGACCGTAAATCAATCTTACTGAAAACATGAGCTCCAACCAACTGGTCCATCAAATCATCAATCCTCGGTAATGGATACCGATTCTTGATAGTCACCTTATTCAACTGCCGATAATCGACACACAACCTCATCGTACCTTCTTTCTTCTTCACTAACAATACTGGTGCACCCCAAGGAGAAACACTTGGACGCACAAACTTCTTCTCAAGCAATTCTTCAAGTTGCTTCTTCAATTCAACTAATTCAGTTGCCGACATTCTATAAGGAGACATCGACACTGGACTCGTACCTGGTACTAAGTCAATGGCAAATTCGACTTCACGTTCTGGAGGTAAATCACTTACATCCTCCGGAAACACATCCTGAAATTCGCAGACAACAGGCAAATCTACACTCCCCACTTTCTTATCCGCTTGCAGAGACGCAAATAAAGCGAATATCTGAGCTTCATCTTTCACAAAATCCCCCACCTGCCTAGCAGATAGAAATCTTGCTTCATCATTCTCACCAACTTCAGAAAACCGCACCGTCTTACTATAGCAGTTGATAAACACGCCATAGAATTCTAACCAATTCATTCCTAGAATAATATCAATTCGGTGCAAGGGTAAGCACACCAAATCAACCACGAACTCTCTCTCAAAGATCGTCAATTGACAACTTCGACAGACAACAGAAGTCTGCACGGAACCATTAGCAGGAGTATCTATCACCATACTTCCGCCTAGGGACGACATAATCACACCAATCCTGGTCGCACACTCATACGAAATGAACGAATGAGTAGCACCAGTATCAACAATAGCAAGCAATTCAACATTACTAATCAAGCAAGTACCTTTAATCAGATTATCCTCTTTAGGAGCTTCAGCCCCACTCAGAGCAAACACCCTACCAGTAGTATGAGCTGCAGTAGCCGCCTTCTTCGGTTTCGAGCACTGCGAGCTGATATGGCCTTTCTCGCCACAATTAAAGCATGTCGGACCAGCATCCTTACATTCAGTAACTCTATGACCAGTCTGACCGCATCGGAAACACCTCAACACTTTCTTGGTACAGCTATCAGCACGGTGGCCTGGCTCGCCACACTTGAAACATTTACCAGCTATGGAAGATCCTCCCCCACTTGGCTTCTTCTCATCTATCACTTTCTGCTTACCTTTACCATTCGGAGATGCATAAGGACTACCACGATCCTTATTCTTCTTCTCACTAAGACTCTTGTAATGCGCAGTCCTAGCCTTGCTATCTTCATCAAATATCCTGCACTTATTAACCAGTGTAGGAAACCTACGAATCTCCTGGTAACCAATGCCCTGTTTGATCTCGGGGCGCAACCCGTTCTCAAACTTGACACACTTGGATTCCTCAGCATCAGCACCATTATAATGAGGGCAATACTGCACCAGCTCCTCAAACTTCGAAGCGTAATCAGCAACAGACATGTTACCCTGCTTCAGTTCTAGAAATTCCATCTCCTTCTTACATCGCACATCAGCAGGAAAATATTTCTCCAGAAAGGCCGTCTTGAACCTTTCCCAAGTCATCTCAGTACCTGGTACTTCAATCCTCTGGCGAGTGTTATCCCACCAGTTTTCAGCCTCTTCAGATAACATATGCGTACCAAACTGCACCTTCTGTGCTTCAGTACACGTCATCACCCGGAAAATCTTCTCAATTTCCTTCAGCCAAATCTGAGCACCATCTGGATCATAGCGCCCTTTGAATGTAGGAGGGTTATTCTTCAGAAACCTTCCCAAATTCTTAAACTCGTCGACCGGCGGATTCTGCTGCGCCTGCATAGCCTGCGCTATAGCAGCCAAAGCCTCAGCAATCGCAAGGTCATTTTCTCCAGCCATACTCTCTGCACAACACGACCACAACCGTCAAATATCGACAGTGTCATTTACACTAATCGACCAACAGGGAAAACACTACATTATGACCCGACTGGACTGACAATGCTCTGATACCACTAATGTAACACCCTTCTACCCCAAACGACATAATTAAATAGATTATCAGAGTACAACATGTAGAAGAGTTTACATTTCTTTCAACATAACACTTTTATCGTATCACAACATAAAACATATTATTTATTTATTAAAACTTCGCAGCGGACAACAACACAATTATAATCTTTCAACATATAACAATTCATAATAATGTTTCATTATCGTCTCAACAACCATTTCAACATAATAGTCATCATAAACAACGTAATAATAATCAATTCTCTATCGAATCCCATAACCCCGGTGTCACATGACCAGAGCATTTGACTCGACTTGTAGAATAACTCTACACTTATTCTTCAAACCTCGACAATAGCTACTCTTCTTTATCTGCACATTGCTCATCATAGATGAACATAAACACATGCAGAAGGGGTGAGAATTACATTATTAAATAATAATATAACGACAGAAATATAAACATAAATATATTTCACATATGCCAACACATCTCATCATAATCATCAAAATCAACATAATCAACATACTCATGAACATCAACGAAACAACATATCAAATGCAATGCACACACCCATGCATGACTCAACACGACTCGGTATACCCATTTGGTGACCAACTACAGGATCACCACTCCCAGATTCATCACCATAGAATCCGAGTTCCCCGTAAGGAACCAAGCCTCTCAACAAGCCCGGAGTCAACAACATCATTGGAACTCAGTCCGTTCATCACTAGGCATCGGCCTTTCATGAATGCATGCACACCAAACATGCATCATAATCAACATCGCAACAACAACATCATATGATCATGTTATCTTCATCATTAATAGCATGACATACAACTCAACAAAACAACAACATTACATCTTAACACATGGATTCATCACAATCAACCACAATAGGCCAAATCACAATTTCAACATAAAAATTAGTCATTTTTCAATACTGGAACAGTGTTAACCGGTTAACGCTATAGGTTAACCGGTTAACGCAGGAAAATACACATACAGGCAAAACGCAACAGTGTTAACCGGTTAACGCTATGGGTTAACCGGTTAACGCAGGCAAAACTCAACATTTTCTCAAGTTATAACAGTGTTAACCGGTTAACACCCTGGGTTAACCGGTTAACGCAGACGAAACAGTAGTTCCTGCGCTAACACAAGGCAGAATGCAGAATTCTCCGCACTTTCCGCCGTCGGAGGACTTCCGGACCTCCGATTCAACTTCCGTAAAAAGCTACGCGTTCGGGAAAACGCGACTCACACAATTATTCAGTCATATATACACACATACTTCGATTATCATGCATCTAACTCAACAACTCACAGGTCGGGGAATTTCTAATCAAAACCCCAACTTTCCCATCTCCCTAAAATCCCCAAAATTCATCGACAATCCAACACATATCATGGAATTGCTCGCATATTATCATTTAATAAGATTCAGACCCCTTACCTCAGATAATCCGGCAATCTCTAAGCTTCAGCTTTTCCGTTCTTCAGTCTTTGCTCTACCGCTCTTCGCCCTTTTCCTCTTCTCTGCAGCCTTCCAACTTTTCACGTGAAACCCTTCTGTTCCTAATGAGAATCTTTTTCTCTTATCCCCACATATATATATTTTCCAAATATTATTATTCCCAAAATAATAATAATAATAATATAATAATCCAATAATCCAAATTAATTTAATTAAATTAATAAAATAATATTATCAACTTAATTAAATAATTCTTTTACTTTATTTGGGGTGTTACAGTTCAAGTTCTGAGTCTAGGAATTCATATCTCAGATTTTTGGGAAGTGTTTTCAAGTCGAGGGTTGGTTTCTTAAGGCATTGCGTAGGATCCAGTTTCATTGCTAAACAATGGTTCAGTCTGTCTTCTACACGATAGTCAGACGATTTGTCATTTTCTAACTCTGTTTCTTTTATGCATTCGTCGATGATATCCATGAAGTAACATGTGTCATCTATTGCAGGTGCTTTCAAAAATTTGGAAAGAATGAACTCAATTTTCTCTTCTCCTACTTCGAAAGTGAGTCGTCCTCGTTTTACGTCTATGATGGCACCGACTGTTGCTAAGAAAGGTCTTCCCAATATAATGGGGGTAACTTCATCTTCTCTTATGTCCATAATTATAAAATCGGTTGGAATGTAGAATTGACCTATGCGCACGGGAACGTTTTCAAGAATTCCTACAGGATATCTAACGGAACGATCTGCTAATTGCACAAACATTTTAGTTGGTCTTAATTCTCCCATTTCAAGTCTCTTGCATATGGACAAGGGCATAACACTGATACCGGCTCCTAAATCGCATAAAGCTTTGTCTATGACAAATTTTCCTATGTGACAGGGTATAGAGAAACTACTAGGATCTTTAAGTTTTGGAGGCATATTCTGGATTATAGCGCTACATTCAGTAGTGAGTGTAACTGTTTCGCTATCTTCAAGTTTCCTTTTATTAGAAAGAATTTCTTTTAAGAACTTAGCATACGAGGGCATCTGTGTAATAGCTTCTGTGAAAGGAATGGTGGCGTTTAATTGTTTCAGTAGGTCAACAAATTTTTTAAATTGGCCCGCGTCTTTGGTTTTAATTAGCCTCTGAGGATAAGGGATAGGTGGTTTGTAAGGTGGTGGAGGTACATAAGGTTCTTTCTTTTCTACGGTTTCCTTATTACTCTCTTCCTTTTCCTTAGGTTTATTTTCTTCCTTAGTTGACTTTTTAGAGTTTTGGTCTTCCATTCTTGGATCAGATGGTCCTTCTACCTCTGTTCCACTTCTTAATATAATTGCATGAGCGTGGCTTTTCGGGTTAGGTTGGGGTTGTCCAGGAAATGTACCAATTGGGGCAGCAGTAGGCGCTTGTTGTTGAGCTACTTGTGAGATTTGTGTTTCCAGCATTTTGTTACGGGTAGCCAAGGCATCTACTTTACTTGCTAGTTGTTTAATCTGTTCGTTAGTGTGTACATTCTGGTTTAAGAAATCTTTATTGGTTTGCTGTTGAGAAGCTATGAAGTTCTCCATCATGATTTCCAAGTTGGATTTCCTAGGAACGTTATTGTTAGGTGTAGATGGGGTCGGCTTTTGATATCCAGGTGGTATAGCTGGGGCTTGATTGGGAGCTTGTCCTGGTGCGTATAAGGCATTGTTGCTCTTATATGAAAAATTAGGATGGTTCTTCCAGTTTGAGTTATAGGTATGCGAGTAAGGATTTCCTTGTGCGTAGTTCACCTGCTCTGCTTGGATTCCTGTTAGGAGTTGACAATCTGTAGGAGTGTGACCTTGGATTCCACAGACTTCGCAATTTTGAGTCACGACAACCACGGCGGCTGGAGGTGATACATTTAAACTTTCAATTTTCTGGGCAAGAGCATCCACTTTTGCATTAACATGATCAAGGCTACTTATCTCGTACATGCCACTTTTCGTTTGAGGTTTTTCTACCATTGTTCGGTCGCTTCCCCACTGATAATGGTTTTGGGCCATGCTTTCGATAAGTTGATAAGCGTCAGCGTAAGGTTTATCCATAAGCGCACCACCTGCGGCGGCGTCTATTGTTAATCTTGTGTTGTATAAGAGACCATTATAGAAGGTATGAATTACTAACCAGTCCTCTAAACCATGGTGTGGGCAAAGTCTCATCATGTCTTTGTATCTTTCCCAGGCTTCGAAAAGAGACTCGTTAGCTTTCTGTTTAAATCCATTTATCTGGGCTCTTAACATAGCTGTTTTGCTTGGAGGAAAATATCGGGCAAGAAAGACTTTCTTTAACTCATTCCATGTGGTGACTGAGTTGGAAGGAAGAGACTGAAGCCATCTTCTAGCTTTATCTCTTAAAGAGAAAGGAAAAAGACGAAGTCGAATTGCCTCTGAAGTGACACCATTAGCTTTAACAGTATCAGCGTATTGAACAAATACAGATAAATGAAGGTTTGGATCCTCGGTAGGATTTCCAGAGAATTGATTCTGTTGCACTGCTTGTAACAGCGAAGGTTTAAGTTCAAAGTTGTTTGCTTCGATTGCGGGTGGAGCAATACTCGAATGCGGCTCGTCTTGCGATGGAGCAGCGTAATCTCGAAGAGCACGAGCTGGTTCTGCCATCTCGGGTATCGACGAAGGAAGAAGATTTTTGAGATCAGGAATTTCGATTGGCGGAAGATTGTTTGCAGCATGATACTCCCGAATTCGTCATAAGACTCAGAGATATCGTTCAACATCGTTGATTCGTAAGTAATACGGTTCGCCTTGTGAGCGAGTGTGTGGCATATAAATCAACGAAAGAAAGGAATAAAAATTGCCTTAGTCTCTACAGCGTAACAGAAGAGTTACGATATCGACTAAATAAAAGTCCCCGGCAACGGCGCCAAAAACTTAATCGCGACTTTATGAGTCTATTGGGGTATTAACTGCAAGTGCACAGTCTAATCGCGTAGTAATAAAAGATATCAATCCCACAGGGACTTATGAATCGATATACCGTTTTCTAAGGTTACTTCGTAAAGCTAAGGCGGATGATACTTTGTTGATTAGGGGAAAAAAATAAAACTAAAATAAGATCTAGATAAAATATCAAATAAGTGGATATCGGTATGCAGTTCGTCGTAATTAGGGAATCAAATCTTCGTTGGTTTCGTAGTTTTAAAGTAAATCTTTTCAGTAGACACTATTGAGTTAAAAGCCTTTTCTCAAACTCTCGCTCTGTTGAATAGACTATGACTTTATTTTAACGTGCGCTGTCACTTATTAGTTAAGTCCAAAATCACTTTTTGAAAACAATAGAATATATAGAAACTCTTTTTAAGAAAATGCTAACCATTTAAACACCCTTGTCTCAAACTCTCGCTCTGTTGACTTAGATTATATAATTAAACTTAAATGCTTAACTCTCGTCCTCACATTTAACCTTTAAAAATACTTTTTGAAAATGATTAGAATTTAATTAACTCTAAAAATTGCTTTCGCCCTGATTTAAAATTAATGTCCAATTTACACTGTCCAGTTAAAAGCTCAAACCGTCGTTCTATTGATTTTAACTTCTTTATGTCTTTTACTCTCGTACAAAAACCTTGGTATTAACTCTGTAAATTGAGACCATAAAAAGAGTGATTATGTTTTTAAACAAAATTAAACCAACTTAGTTTTGATTCCTTCATTCCGCTTACTTTACATACCGATATCTAAGTTTATTTAGCCAGACATGCTAAACAAGCCTAAACAATAATTATGCTTACATACAGCCATATCAGACAGACAGTATAAATAAATAGCAGTGCAGAGCATATATAAATTTAAGCAATAAAATTAAAGAACTTGTAAAATTAATAGAAGTCTTGATTATTCCTAGCTTCGATGCTTGAACTCTCCACCAAAAACCGGTTGAATTTGTTCTTACAATCTTCGATCGGACAAGAAAATAAAAACGAAGGAATAAAATACTACGATCTAACGTAAGGTTAGATCCAGTAAAAATTACACAATAGTTTCCGGTGTAGAAACTATTGTGAGAAAATTAATTGAATGCTTCAAAATTGACTGGAAAAGAAAAGGAAATAAAAATTGCTAGGAAAGTAGAGTGCTGGAAAATAAGAAAAACAATAAAAATAATGCGGTGTCGAAAACTGGAAAATTGAGCCAGAGCAGCAGGGTTCCACAATTGGTCCTATTTATATTAATCCACCAAGTGACCGTTTCTTCCATTCAGTAGGTTTCAACGAGTCTACTGGTCAAGCGAAAAAGCAGGATGAACGTGCTTCTGTTACGCGTCAAACCCAAAAATATAGGAATGGAGGTGTGACGTTCGTCACACCATGTGTTACGTTCGTAACACAAAGCAGGGGGGCGTGACGCTCGCCACACCATGTGTGGCGGTCGTCACAGCTTCACCGCTTCTGGTTGATAGTTATGGGCTGGGCTTTAGTGGAAATTGCTTCTTATCATCTTTTTGCACCTCCTTTTCTTCTTTTTCACGTATGCTTCAAATAATGTTGTCTGGAATAAATAGAAGGAAAATACCAAGTAATATCGAATAATATAAAATAAATCGAAACAAATAATAATATAATTTAATTAAATCGAGTCCAAAAATGTGATATTATTTCATGTTCTCAATGCACATTAAATGTTTTCCTTATAACTCGTAACGCCTCACTGAAGGGTTGTGACGAGTGGCTTTAGGACTATCAATAATGATGCCCTTTTAACTAAGGGTACTCAAGTTTTCTAGAGAGCCTGATGCGAGATCACGACCGTTGGTGGTGTGATTACATTTTCCCACACATGCTGATGAGGATCAAACAATTTCTTAAAGAATATATAAGGTGTAATACCCCGTGTTTCTTAAATACTTAAATTCATATAAGTTGAGATCAACTGAGTTCCTATGTACTCTGAAAGTTATCAGTTGGGATAAATAGAGTAACTAATAAATTTACAGATTGACTCAATTAATATTATTTGAGACATACTTTTTATTAATTGATATCAAAAGAGACATTTTGATAACATTAATAATGGGTCAATTGCTCTAGTAGAACAAATATTAAGTATTGTACCACTTAATATATTTGTTACTACTTTTATAATTACTTGTTACCCACACAATTCTAGTAATCCATTTATGACCACGTGTTTTCTACCATTGACCAAATTAGAACCACATGTAGTAATACATGTTTTCTAGGTAACTTTTTCCACATATCAGTAGAACTAGCAAAGGAAAATAAAGAATCTCATGAAGAAAAAGATTAGAGGAACATAGTAGAAAGAAGAGAAGAAAAACTTGCGACAAAAAGATGAAGAACTTGGAGAAACTTAGAATCATCATCATCACATCTCAACATCTTTCAACAATTCCCTTCATCTACTTTCAAGGCGGGTTCTAGGTAGAACCTTTATAGTTTAGAAATTAGGGTTTGATAGAATCATAGAATATTAGTAAGATTCAAGATGAATGTTCATTCTTGTTTATGAATACATGATTTACTTCTATTTATTCCATGCTTGTTGTATTGCAAAATGAGTGAATGTTGTTGTTGTTGTCAGAATGATGGATTTTGGTGTATTATACCATGAAAATCTTGTGTCTTATGGATGGTTGTTGTTAGATAAACTTATGGATGGTTAGAAATGGATAAGAACATGTTTCAACATGTATTTTTGACAAAACACGGTGACAATTGATTGCTCCTTCACAAAAAGCTGAAAAACACAAATCTGGTACAGTGCAATCAATTGCACTGTGTTGGAAATCGATTATTCTTTTCAAAATCAGAAATAGAGAGTTCTGGAACTTGGTGCAATCGATTGTGGGTTTTGTGCAATCGATTGTAGCCTTTGGTTTTTGCAAAAATTATGTTTTCTATGGTTCCTAAGCTATCCTAAGGGTCAAGTAACTTGTCCTATAACATGTGGGCATGGAAATATCATTGATTCAACTATATTTCATATATGATAGCATGATAAATATGTTATGACTTAATTGATGTATGAATGTGATTAAATGATTGGAAATTCATAATGATTGGTGAGGAAACCTTAAGAGCAAGACTAATTGAATGAATTAGAAGGGTAATTAGGGTATGCTGAATGACTGTGATGGCAATTCTTGTACACAATGATACCTAGGTGTGTGTCATGAACAAGTAGTTGTTTAACTAGGAATTCTAGGAATTATATGGAACATGAGTTGTTGTTGTGAATGTCATGGTGAATGTGTTCACCTTGTGATTGTCGAATACAATCATGTTGTGTTTTATATAATCACGTATTCGAAACAACCCCTTGATTGTGCCTTCCCAAGTTTTGATGCTTATGTAGAGTAAGAATTGGGATGTACGCACTGATACTTGAATGACCTGGGTTTGATTCCCAAAGGCGGTGGATCTCATGGTGGGTTAGAATCCCATATGGGTAAAAGGCTTGAAATGGGTTTGGAGTCCCATAGGAAGCGATGATTCTTAAGGTGGATGTTATCCTTTAGAATCCAAAATCCATGCGTATATCAAAGTATGTAATATGATTCGTGACCCGTGTCGATAACCCTAGATGTAGGGCTTGCCGGGGAAATATACCTATGATACAAGGATCTGTGACCCGTGTCGATAACCTTAGACGTATGGCTTGCCGGGGAAAGATACCTTGATATGGTTTCTGATTAGTGATTATTTGAGTTGATGAACTCAAGAGATATGTTTTTATACATTACAAGTTGTGTATGCTTAAGTCTTTTCCCCTTTGTGACTTGAGTTAGGTTTTGATTAGAACCTTGTAAATCAGAGTGAACCCATAAGATAGGGAATCCACTGGGATTATTATCTTACCCCATGTTGTTGATTATTTTTTTAGGTAGTTCTGAGTAGGCGAAGGGTAAAGACAAGATAGCCTGATGTTCTTGCTTGTTTTCTATTTTGGATGGCTTTTCTTCTGTGTAGATATCTCTTTTGAGATTATTCTATAATGATGTAGTTCCTAGTTTTATTTTGGGCACCCTTGTATATATTTTGACATAGATGTAGTTTCTTTTTGGGCATGTGATATGTACAATGTTGTCACTAGGCACTTATGTATTTCAATACCAACATTACAACTATGCATAATATGTATTTCTAGACATGTATTATATATGGGTGTTACAATTGGTATCAGAGCAGGTCGAATCCTCGACATAGCCATGAAATATTATGGGTATTTCTTTCTGCCTCATATGTGTGTTGTCATCATTGTTCTTTATGTCATATTTATACTATTGAGCATGATAAACTTAATCCTATTTGTATGATGTTCAGAATCATGGTTGGTAGATGCAGAGGTCCATGTAGGCCCATAATTCAGAATTCAGACTCAAAACCAGCAGTTGGAAATGATGGTGTTCAGTGGGCTTAGTTTGTGCAACAAATGCAATAGTAGCAGAACCAATTCATGATGCAGATGATGCAACAATGGTATGTCAGTATTCAATCTCCAGTGGTTCCACATGAAGCTATAAGTGGTAGTTTCCGGGGTTTCTTTTGCATGAATCCCCTGAGTTCATGGTGGATTACATCCTGTGAAAGCTTATGAGTGGATACCAAACATAGAAAGAGAGTTCACTACAAAGTTGTAGAGGCAATGTTATGTGATTGAGAATAGTTTGAAGAAGTTTCAAGAGGAGAGGGGTCAATATGGGGTTGGCCAGAAGAACCAAAGAAGATCAAGTCATCAGTTTAGGCCTAAACCTTAACCTTTCAAGGGCAAACAAGTGTATCATGCAAAACCTACCCAATCTCCATAGTGTCAATTGTGTAAGAAGTTCCATTTCAGAAGGTGTACTGGTGGTGTAATTAAGTGTTTTACTTGTCAGAGGGAAGGACACATGACTATAAATTATCCTCAGAATAAGATTCAGATGCAAGGGAAGACTACTGGTCGGGTCTATACTTTGGATGAAAAGAAGACTAAGGGTAACAATGCTTTGATTGCTGGTACATGTCACGTAAGTGATCATCCTTGTTTTATATTGTTTGATTGTGGAGAAACACACTCTTTTGTGTCAATTCAATGTATGAATCGTCTTGGTTTCCAAGTATTTCCATTGTCACCTCATATGGTGGTAACTACCACCATGGATGATGTTGTAGAGACACCATTGATTTGTGAAAACTGTTCGCTATCGGTGAATGGTAGAGTTTTCCATATTGATCTTATATGTTTACCACTTAAGAAGGTTGATGTAATCTTGGGGATGGATTGACTTTCTGCCAATTAAGGGATTATTAGGTGTGAAGAGAAATTATTATCATTCCATCTAGTGAAGCTACTCCAAAGGATGTATTGACTACTATTTTGGAAGGTACGGTTGGCAAGGTTAATTTCTTGTTCAAGAAAGAAAAGTCTATTCTCTTGGTCCTCACCAAAGAATCAAGTGACGATCTGAAGGTTGCGCAAATTCCTATAGTTTATGAATTTCCAGAAGTTTTCCCCGAGGATGTCACTTCTCTCCCTTCTGAACGAGAAATTGAATTCTCTATTGATCTAGTACCTGGAACGACCCCAATATTCATTTCTTCGTATCGTATGACACAACTTGAGATGAGAGAGTCAAAGAATCAATTGGAAGAGTTGTTAACCAAGCATTTCATTTGACCTAGTGTTTCACCATGGGGAGCTCCAGTGTTGGTAGTGAAGAAGAAGGATGGTGGTATGTGTTTATGTATTGATTATTGCTAGTTGAATAAAGTCACCATTAAGAACAAGTATCCCCTACCAAGGGTAAACGATTTGTTAGATCAATTGAAAGGAGCCTCAATGTTCTCGAAGATTAATTTGCAATCGGGCTATCATCAATTTCGAGTTAAGAGTTATGATATACCAAAGACCGCATTTAGAACTCGATATGACCATTATGAATTTCTTATAATTCCATTTGGTGTGACGAATGCTCCTGCTGTTTTCATGGATTATATGAATTTGATATTCCAACCTTACTTGGACCAGTTTGTGGTGATCTTTATTGATGACATTCTTATTTATTCTCGTACTCCACAAGAGCACGAATAACATCTAAGGATTGTTCTGTCAGTGCTGTAAGAGAAGAAACGTTTTACCAAGTTAAGTAAGTGTGAATTTTGGATGACCGAAGTTAAGTTTCTTGGTCATGTCATATCATAAGGAGGAGTAACAGTGGATCCACCTAAAGTTGAAGCAACTATTAATTTGGAAAGACCAAAGAATGCTCCTAAAGTCAAAAGTTTCTTAGGATTGACGAGTTATTATCGAAGGTTCATTCAAGGGTTTTCTCAGTTGTCTTTACCAATAAACTGACTTACTCGGAAGGAGACTTCTTTTAGTTGGGATTCAAGTGTGAACAGAGTTTCATGAGTTTAAAGGAAAGGTTGACAACTGCTCATGTTTTAATAATTCCTGATCCCAATAAGCCTTATGAAGTATTTTGTATGCCTCTAAGAAGGGATTATGAGGAGTGTTAATGCAGGGTGGTCAGGTTGTAGCATATGCCTCTCGTCAGTTGAAGACTCGTGAAGAGAATTATCCAACTCAAGATCTTGAATTAACAACTGTTGTTTTTAGTTTGAAGGTGCGGTGTCACTACTTATATGAAGTATGTTTTGAAATGTTTAGTGACCACAAGAGTCTGAAATACTTCTTTAATCAAAAGGAGTTGAACATGCGTCAGAGGAGCCAGATGGAATACTTGAAAGATTTTGACTTTGAGTTAAAGTACCATCTAGACAAAGCGAATAAAGTTGTAGATGCGTTAAGTCAGAAAGAGATGCACAAAGCTGAGTTGATGATGTTAGAGTATGCATTGTTGGAAAGGTTTTGAGATATTAACCTTAAGTTTAATTGGACAAAAAATGGTGTGATAATGAGAGATTTGAATGTTACTTCCAATCTAAGAGGAGAAATCCAACAAGGGCAAATGATAGATGAGAAGTTGCAAGGGATGTTGATTCAACCAGTTTTCACTCAAGCTTCAGATGGAGTTGTTATTTTTAATCAAAGGATTTATGTTCCGAATGATGTAGAACCGAAAATAAAAGTTTTAAAAGAGGCTCACAAAGGTTCATTTACCATACATCCAGGTTCATCAAAGATGTATCAAGATTTAAAGAAGGATTATTGGTGGCCTGGAATGAAAAAGGATATAACGGAGTATGTGTCTGAACGTGTAGTGTTCCAACAAGTAAAGATTGAACATCATAAGTCAGGTGTTTATTGCAACCCTTAGAGATTCCACTATGGAAATGAGATAGTATTTTAATGGGCTTTGCAATTGGTTTACCTCGTACTTAAGGTGGTTATGATTCCATATGGGTGATTGTTGATCGATTAACTAAGTCTGCAAATTTTCTAGTTGTGAAGACTACTTACAAGGCACGTCATCTTGCGCGGTTGTTTATTTCAGAGATTGTAAGATTACACGGTGTGCCCATTAGTATTATATCCGATAGAGATCCAAAGTTTGCCTTAACATTTTTGAGAGCGTTTCAGGAGGTCATGAGATCAAAGTTGTATTTGAGTACGTCTAATCATCCTCAGATGAATATTCAGATTGAGAGGATGATATAGACTTTGGAAGATACATTAAGAGCTTGTGTACTTGAAAGTGGAGGAAATTGGAAAGAGCTTTTACCACTGATTGAATTTCCCTATAACAATAGTTACTATACAAGTATCATAATGGCTCCTTATGAAGATTTTAATGGAAGGAAATTTAGAACACCCTTGTGTTGGACAGAAGTTGGTGAAGGAAGGATTTTAGGACCATAAATTGTTCAAAAAACTACGGAAAAGATAAGAATGATTCACGAGAAGATCAAGAAAACCCAGGATCATCAGAAGAGTTATGTAGATAATTAAGACTGAAAGAACCGTTTAAATCACGAAAGTTAAGTCTGAGATATGTAGGGCCATATCATATCATACAGAGGATTGGTGAAGTAGCCTACAAATTAGTCTTACCACCTTTTTTGTCTGAGATGCATGATGTCTTTCACGTAACTCAACTCTGAAAGTTCATTCCTGATTCTCTTCAGCCTATTCTTCCAGATTCAGTGGAAGTAGAAGCAGACCTAACTTTTAAACCTCAACCAAGTCGTATTGTGGGAAGAGAAGCTAAGGTGTTGAGATACAAGGACATTCCTCTTGTTAAAGGACACACGAGAAGTTTATCCTCATCTTTTCCAAGTAATCTATAAATTCGAGGACATATTTTTATTTAAGGGGGGAGGATGTAATACCACGTGTTTCCTTAAATACTCAAATTCATATCAGTTGAGATCAACTGAGTTCCTATGTACTATGATAGTTATCAATTGGGATAAATAGAGTAATTAGTGAGTTCAGATTGACTCAATTAATATTATTTGAGATTGACCTTTTATTAATTGGTACAAAAAGAGACATTTTGATAACATTAATAATGGGTCAATTGCTCTAGTAGAACAAATATTAAGTATAGTACCACTTAGTATATTTGTTACTACTTTCGTAATTACTTGTTACTCACACAATTCTAGTAACCCATTTATGATCACATGTTTTCTACCATTGACTAAATTACAACCACATCTAGTAATACATGTTTTCTAGGTAACTTTTTCCACTTATCAGTAGAACTAACAAAGGAAAAGACTCAAGAAGGAAAACATTAGAGGAACGTACTAAAAAGAAGAGAATAAAAACTTGTGACAAAAAGATGAAGAACTTGAAGGAACTTAGAATCATCATCATCACATCTCAACATCTTTCAGCAATTCTCTCCGTCTATTTTCAAGGTGGGTTATAGGTAGAACCTTTATAGTTTAGAAATTAGGGTTTTGATAGAATCAGAGAATAGTAGTACGATTCATGATGAATGTTCATTCATGTCTATGAATACATGATTTACTTCTATTTTTTCCATGCTTGTTGTATTGCAAAATGAGTGAATGTTGTTGTTGTTAGAATGATGGATTTTGGTGTATTGTACCATGAACATATTGTGTCTTATGGATGGTTGTTGTTAGATGAACTTAAGGATGGTTAGGAATGGATAGAAATATGTTTCAACATGTATTTTTGACAAAACACACAGTGACAATCGATTGTCATTGTCTTATAATCGATTCCTCCTTCACAAAAAGATGAAAACACAAATCTAGTACAATGCAATTTATTGCACTATATTGACTATTGATTATTCTTTTCAAAATCAGAAACAGAGAGTTCTAGAACTTGGTGCAATCGATTGTGGGTTTTGTGCAATCGATTGCAACCATTGGTTTTTGTAAAAATCATGTTTTTTTATGGTTCCTAAGCTATTCTAAGGGTCAAGTAACTTGTCTTATGATATGTGGGCATGAAATTATCATTGATTCAACTATATTTCATATATGATATCATGATGAATATGTTATGACTTAATTGATGTATGAATGTGATTAAATGATTGGAAATTCATAATGATTGGTGAGGAAACCTTAGGAGTAAGACTAATTGAATAAATTAGAAGGATAATTAGGGTATGATGAATGACTTAGATGGAAATGCTTGTACACAATGATACCTAGGTGTGTTTCATGAAAAAGTAGTTGTTTAACTAGGAATGTTAGGCATTGTATGGAACATGTGTTGTTGTTGTGAATGTCATGGTGAATGTGATCACCTTGTGATTGTCGAATACAATCATGTTATGTTTTATCTAATCACGTAGTCGAAAACAACCCCCTGATTGTGCCTTCCCAAGTTGCGTAGCTTATATAGAGTAAGAATTGGGATGTATGCACCGATACTTGAATGATCCGGGTTTGATTCCCAAAGGTGGTGGATCTCATGGTGGGTTAGAATCCCATATGGGTAAAAGGCTTGAAATTGGTTTGGAGTCCTATATGAAGCGACAATTATTAAGGTGAATGTTATCCCTTCGAATCCGAAATCCATGTGCATGTCAAAATATGTGATATGATCCATGACTCGTGTTGATAACCCTAGATGTAGGGCTTGACGGGGAAATATACCTATGATACAATGACCTATGACCCGTGTTGATAACCCTAGACTTAGGGATTTCCAGGGAAAGATACCTTGATATGGTTCCCGATTAGTGATTGTTTGAGTTGATGAACTCAATAGACATGTTTCCATATATTGCAAGTTGTGTGTGCTCAAGTCTTTTCCCATTTGTGACTTGAGTTAGATTTTGATTAGAACCTTATAAAGCCGAGTGGAACCATACGATAGGGAACCCACTGGGATTATTATCTCACCCCATGTTGTTGATTATTTTTTCCAGGTTGTTCTGAGCAGGTGAAGGGTAAGGACAAGATAACTTACTGTCCTTTCTTGTTTTCTATTTTGGATGGCTTTTCCCCTGTGTAGATATCTCTTTTAAGATCATTCTATAATGATCTAGTTCCTAGTTTTATTTTGGACATCCTTATATATATCGTGCCATAGTTGTAGTTTCTTTTTGGGCATGTAATATGTACAATGTTGCCACTAGGAACTTATGTATTTCAGTACCAACATTATAACTATGAATAATATGTATTTCTAGACATGTATTATATATGGGTGTAAAATAAGGGTTTTGAGGTAAGTGTCCCTTTTTTCTCCATTTGTGAAACTCCAATAGTTCTTTCTCTACTCTTTTCAGTTGCCCATTTCTTCGTTAATAGTCTCATATCGTCCATTACTTCGATGTCTTCACATCATATACTCAAGGAAACCTTTAACAATCATCATGTTCATCAATTTCAAGGTAAAGATTCAAAGTTCCTTTCTCTTGTGTATTTAAAGGAATAAGCTATAGGTTTTTCCTTTTCCTGCCTTGCCCTATATCAAAGCGCATTGTCATGCTTTTGGTTATGACACCATACACGGTGACGCGAGGTGGTTATTGGAATCCAAATATTGTGCTTATGCTCATTGTCATTTTGTTGTATGTTGGAAGTGATTCTAAAATGGACAACTCTTACGCAGTAATACAAGAAATGTTAGATGTTATATATGTATTCGTTGATTGCATTGTTATATTTGTGAGAATTCCCAAATAAGGGAAACACAAGCGTTCCCGCCCCCATGAGGTGACGCATGAGCGCCACCTTTGTAGTATTAGGGCTCACCAATTTAATGAGACATGTGTAAATGCCACTATCCTTCCACCAACTATGCCGATTGAGTCACACCATAACTTTATGAAGAATAGGTAATCAATAACCTCCCTCAGTCAAGGGGGAGTACTTACCACCTTTTAGGGTTTCTTAAGTATTAGGCCCCAAGAGCCTCTATAAATACTTCTCCCATAATGGGAGAAATGAGGATCCTAATGTAACAACATATCCCATAACCCACATAGCCTCTACCCGTACATGAGCTGACTTCTCGTACCACCATAAACACCACAAAACCACCATACATGGATTTTGGTCATCGTAGGAAGCCCTTACTATTATAAACCTAATAACCGCTAATAATATTATTTTGATTCTTCCTTTGACTGCCTTTTTGGTGAAAGAATTTTGTATTTCTCCCCCCTCTTGAATCCAATTCACTTTGGCTTGTTGGACCCACCATAATTATCCATGCTTCAAGTAGGTATCAATATCATCTTGGATTTTCTTGATATCATTTTTGTTGACATTCCCTTGGTTATAGGCCTGAGCATCCTCAAGTTTCTGATGGAGTTCCTTAATCTTCCTTTTGTTGATCCCAAAATTCTCTCGTCCACAATCCCACAAATTATCAAGAGTGATCTTTAGTTTCACTTTTGGGCTGGGTTTTGACTATCTCCAAGTCTCTCTAACAACCTTAGTTACCTTAGGATTCTCATGCCAAATCCTTTCGAATCTTTTAGGCTTATCTTTGGACCAATCTCTATTATTTCCCCTCATAATATTACTGAAAGTTAGCATAATAGGATTGTGATTAGATTTGTGTCTAGGTAGATGCATATTCCAATAATTATGGAACCAATATATCCAATTTGAGTTAGTTATGAATCTGTCCAGTCTGGCCTGATGTACTGGTCACCCTCTTGATTTTTACTCCAAGTCTCCATAGCTTTAGTGAAACCTTGGCCAATTAAACCACAAGCATCCAAGGTATTATTAATAGTAAAGTAGAGATTAGCATCAATGGGATTCCCCTAGTTTTATCGTTTTCATTAGTTATAATATTCATATCACCAAACACTATCCATTCATCATAGTTGTATGTTTGGGCAAGATTAGTAATGAGATTACAAGTGAGAGTTTTTTTGCTCTTTTTTAGGATATCCGTTGTTACCTGTACCCTTCTAAATAAAATCATTATTATCTACATTATTGTGAGTCACAACATAAAAATCAATGAAATTAGTATTAGAATCCAAAATATGAAAATTTACATAATTTCCCTAATGAAAGGATAACCCCTCAGCCCTGCCTCTCCATAGTGCAACAACTAACAATATGATTGCTGGTTACGATACCAACGTTATTAATTTTGACATACACTTTCTCATTAACACATGCTTTGGTTTCGCATAATAAAGCAATATTAGGGGAGTTAGAAGACATTAGCTGAGTAAGATCTTTGATTATTGAGGGGTCACCCAACCCCCGACAGTTCCAAGATAATATCCTCATGGTTCACTTGAAGCCTCCTCTAGAAGGCTTGCCAAATTATTTGTTGTCTTTGCAACTTTAGATGTTCATGCATACTCAATCTCCAAGAGTTTCCTTTCTTATTGTTAACACAATTTCCTGCCTTTTTCTCAACGCCTTTTGCTCCTACTATAGCTAGCTTAGCCAGTCAGACCATAATGGATTGAGGAACGGGGTTGTACTGAATGATATGGGCTTTCTTGTTAGGTTACTGATGTAGTTTCTTTCCCTCAGCTGGAATTACCTTCTCCCCGATTGGGTTGTCTTCAGCAATGGCCCAAACGAGTTTACTTATGTGATTCCATGCTTGTGATTCGTGGGGTTTTTGCAATGTTCCTCACTATGTCCCATATTTCCACAAGTAAATCAGGACATGGGTAACTTCTCATATCTAAAGTCTATCCAGTTAACCCCACTGGCTTTTCGGCCAATGTACATACTAACTTCCAATGGCTTGTGAACGCTAATTTTTTCCTTCACCTTCACTATGACCGATCGACCAGGCATATTAAAAACATTTACTTCACATACTTCCCCTAACTTTTCACCAAGTTTTAATCCCATTTGAGTTTTCTTCCCATGAATAGGTAGACCTTGATCAGTAGATTAGCAAGTGTACTAATCTGCCAATGTAGTAGTAAAAAGGGGAAATCCCCAATATCGATCTCAAGGACTGCTTGGCGATACAGAGTTCTGGATTAATTTTAATAAAACAAAAACTTGGGTGTTTGGGATTAGTTTGATGAAATTAGAAAAACAATAGCGAATAAAGTAAATAAAGTATTTGAGCGATTAAAACAGATATGAGTAGTATGCTAGGGAAGGTGTATGATCCAATCATGTAACGATTCAGATCTCACAGTGCAACATCGCATTTTAGATAATTGATTACCGGTTCTTGAGGGTGTTTACTCCTAAGCCCTTAGTGAGAAAACCTTTAATCATTTAACCTAATTACTATTTCCATAGAAAATAACGAATGAAATTAAGCATTATTATATCAAGAATAATTCGGTTATTATAGGGTATTCCTAGTCCTAGGTGATATCTACTATGATATATTCTCAAGCAGATCATGAACAATGACGGTCCAACCTAATTGTTTCACATACATCAAACTCCATTTGCCCGACAGAGAAAGCAATAAGAACAGTCATGAGAACAAATCAATTATAATAAAAAATATTGTTATTGCACATACTAACTCAAAATCATTACAAATCTGAATCAGGGACACCCCCTAGTATTAGGGGGTTTAACTACTCATAGAAAAACATAGTAAAATTCATAAACATTACAGATCTAAAGATGAAATAAGTCTTCAATTACTTAAAGCTCATGAAATTCTTGGGGTAACTAAAACATGCATTTTGGATGTTTTGTACACATATAAGGCGTATGAGGGAAAGCCATATACACGTATGGACAAAAACATGCATTTTTTCAGATCTGATACGCGTATGACCAAGTTTGATATGCGTATGGATAGAAAATTCCTAATTAGCCTTTGATGTATTCATAAAGGTTGTAGCCATGGATGTTGCCTTTCATTTCCGCCGGTCCCACGTCATTCCGAGTTACAACGCTCTAGTTATGATCAAAATATCACACGTCTATCATGATGTAAAACATGTTGAAAAATAGACTTTTCTAATTTTTCTAAAAATTCCCCGTGTTCCTTTTCCGACCATATCATTGACTTTCTTCGACCTATAAAACACGTTAACCTTCCCAAAAGAATAAAAAACACCTCAAATGATTAAAACATAGATAAATAAGAAATTAAAGAAACTGACATATAAACCACTCAAACTATATAAAAAATACAAATAACTCACCTACTTTCATATGTTAAAATGATAATAACTACAACACAAATGGTGATTGATTAGTCCTCATATTTGAAATCAAATATGAGCTCTTGAGAAATCCAAGGTGTTTAAGGGTGAGATCCCATTCCACTCCTAAAGTATTAGCCATGAGTTCCTGAAAAGTCTGAGACTGCCTTTTAGAATCCTAGTCAGATCTTCTATGTTATCCATTGTTATTTCGAAAATATTTGACTCATGTTCTTTCATAAATGGGTTCTTTGGGTTGTACTAGATATTGGATAACGCCGTTTGGATGGAATCTTTGTGGATCGGTTTTTCCTTGACTATTTTACCTAGAATCACGTTACAAGTATTATTCCTAAGATCTTGAATTTCTTCTTCCTCGTGGACGAAAAAAATCTTATCCTTTAGGCGTTTCTTGATTAGAGTTTTCTGATTTGCTCTGCTCATGCTGATTCTCTCTGCTATTTTGGTTCATGAATCTTTATGGAACTGTTAATTTCCCCAAGTTATGCCGACTTCTGATGATATTTCTGGGTCTGTTTTCTGATATGTTAACACCCTTTGTATTGGCTTGTAGGTTCTTCGATTCTTGATAGATTTCAGGATCTAAGTTGGTGTCTATGTGGAAAATGTTTCCAAACATGGAGTTTGCTACCTGCAGGTTGGAGTCCGATTGCCCTGCCATAATCAGAAATTATCAATGAAATCAAAAAACCAGAAATGCGACACAAATTGGGAAAAGATTATAAATAATCGGATTTGAGAAGGACACACGCATGCAAGAAGATAATTAAAAAAACGACGAGAATCGAAACAACACATAGGACAAGGATTTCACATATAATGGATAAGAATCACCTGTGATTGTGGAGAAGAGAAAGAAGAGCTCGAGTGGTTCACGAAGATGAAAGAAAGATTGATAGGTTGAATATTAATGAGATTCTTAGAGATTTTCTTGGAACAAAAATTATTGTATTTTCTTTTACACAAAAATTATTGCATTTTAAAACTATAAATTTTTTAACTCGAGTAGGTTGATTTTTCACAGACTTAGATTACCACATTTAACTTATTTTGGTTTCTCTATTATGCCTATTATATGACAGTTATGAACGTCTATTTTGTGAACAACTCGATCATGTCATGTCCATTATATGTGTTAAATTAAGTAGTTAAATATTTTTTTTTATATTATTAAAAATTTTAAAAAATTAAATAAGATATTTAATATATAAAAATTGATTAATTACATCAGTATAAAATATTTTACACTTTCAATTCATCACCATTATCCGTTCAACTTACTCTATAAATATTTAAAATAAAATTCAAATTTATTCTAATATTCAACTTTCACAATTAGTACTATAATTAAGCGTGTGAATGCGTTTTAATTAAACTTTATATAAAATTACTAAAACTTAAAAAAAAAAAACTCAAATTAACTGACTAACTAAATTCTATAACAAACTTTAAATATCTATAACAAATTACCTAACTATAACAAACTCCAAATAACACTATGTAACTAATTCCTTTAACTAACTAACTAATTTCTCTATCTGAATATTCCATCAGAAAAACGGTTTTGAACTTTTAACTCAGCTCTCTCACCATTTCAACTCATACAAGTCTTCTTTCTGTTCTTCGAACTTTCAAGAACCCAAACTGAAACTTCTGGATCCTTCTTTCTCTCTGACTCTAGTTTACTTACTCACCTCACTTCTCTTATTTCCCATCACAAAACAGTTCCAACTCCAATCTTCAGTTACGCATTTTCACAAACACCTTGCTCCCAATGGCACAAGACACCACCGTCACCCTCTACAACTCCACCACCGCCAGCATCTACCACCTCGCCACCGCAATCACCGATCCAATCCATAAATACTACGCATTCAATGTAGCCCTCTCCCAATCCCTCCGCAACGGCGCAATTTTCCAAGTCACCAATCTTTATCAAGCTAAAATTGCCGAAGAAGCAGGTGCATGCGCCGTCGCTGTCCTCGACCAAATCCCCGCCGGAAAACTCATCGTTTCAAGAATGTCCGATCCTTCCCTTATCAAATCCATCAAACAAAATATCTCAATCCCCGTCATCTCTGCCGCAAGAATCGGCCACTTCGTCGAGGCGCAAATCCTCCAAGCCATCGGCGTCGATTACATCGACGAAACCGAAATTCTCACTCCAGCCGACGATCAGAATCACATCAACAAACGCAATTTCAAAATCCCGTTCATAAGCGGCGCCCGCAGCCTCGGCGAAGCACTTCACAGAATCAGAGAAGGCGCAATCATCATAAGACTCCAAGGAGAGTTAACAAACTCAGGTAACATTTCCGAAACCGTCAAGAGCGTAAGGTGTTTGAAGAAAGAACTGAGAGTCCTCAGTAACATGGATGATGATGAAGTTTTCACTTTCGCCAAAAAAATCGAAGCGCCTTATGATCTTCTAGCGCAAACCAAACAGATGAGGAGATTTCCTGTTTTGCATTTTGCCTCCGGCGGGATTACGACTCCCGCCGATGCGGCGCTGATGATGCAACTGGGCTGTAATGGAGTGTTTGTGGGGTCTGAGATTTTTGACTATGGAGATGCTTTCAATCGTGTTAAGGGTATAGTTCAAGCTGTTAGGAATTACAATGATCCTCATGCTTTGGTTGAAGCTATGATGATAGGTCTTAGTCTTGGTGGTGATGGTGATAATAGGATTGAACATGGGTCGTTTGATGATGAAGATGGGTCGTTTGATGATGAAGATATCTAGTTTTTTCTTTGTTGTATTCTGTTTTACTCTTTTGTGTTGTTGATATAGTACACTGATAATAGCATTACATGATTTTGTGTCATTGGTTAGTAAAAATAAAGATTCTGTATCAATAAGGATTGTGTTGATATATGATAATGATAGCATTCTCATGATTCTGTATCAATGAAGATTGAATATTTTTGCATTGTTTTGCATCTTGGGTGTTCTGAATTTCATTTGGTGATGATAATGTGTAGTTTTTTTGGTTTGTTTCTCTTGGTTGCATTTAGATCATTGTGGCATGGACACTTTGTTTTAAAGATGTGTACTGTATTGGGGCCATGAGTAGCTGGAGAAATCACATTTAGTTATACAATTATAGTAGTAATAATAGCATTAAACTACATCAAGAATCGCATAGGTTAGTTTTTATTGGTTTTGTATTAAATGTTACTTATGTTGATTTTTTATAGTAAGAATTCAATCAAGTATATATAGATGCTATGCATGAGGTGTGGAATAATTTGGTCTAGGGGGATCTCAAAAAAAAAAAAGTAAGAAAGAAATTAAGGAGACGAGAAGAGGAATAGAGGTCAAAGATAGAAAAAAAATAGTCTTGGAATTTTTCTGGATAAAGAAAAAACTTGTTATTCAATTGACAATTGGGGATCAAATCGTTATAAACTATATAATTGTTAACCAAAAACAAATAATAGATCAAATACAAAATTTATAAAATTACTATTATAAAAAATAATAAGAATAATTGTATATGCCATGTGTATAATTGATGCGATAAATCAAACTAGGGGCCTTTAAGTTACTCGTGTGTAAGGGATACATTAACCTAACTACTATTATATCTATATGTATTTGGTCAATCTGTTAGAGAGATGTCAACTTTTTTATTTTAAAATTCAACCATTTAGAGTCTGGTTTTAATCCGTGGTAAATGAATCATTCTTCAAAGTTTTCTTTGAGAGCTTGAAGCTATGATTTGAAGAAAAAAATAAATGTGTTTAACATTTTTTCAAATTGTATTTTTTATTTTATAAAATGGTAAAAGAATTATCGTATTAATATATTTTATTTTTTTAGAATATTACAACAACATAGATTATATGAAATTCAGTTTCTTAGGGGTCAATTGGACCGGATGCTAAGACAATTTGTTTGAAAAGATTTTTTATCGCGCGGGGGCGATAAAAGATAGTTTGATCATTTCAGTTTGTTTTTAGGCGGAGACAAATATTCAGATAGTCAAACTATACAACAAATATTCAAATATTCGGGGAAAACAGGGGCATATGTCTAATTAATCATTTTTCATCCAAATTATTTACGAAAAATATTTAATAATAAATTAGAATCTTTTAAAGATGACAAGTACTTGGAAGACAAGTTATACAGCAGACACCCAAGTACTCGAGGAAAAGAGAAACATACGCCAAACTATTCATTTTTCATTCCATTTTATGAAAAGTGTTTGAAA
Organism: Lathyrus oleraceus; assembly: GCF_024323335.1. NCBI lineage: Eukaryota > Viridiplantae > Streptophyta > Magnoliopsida > Fabales > Fabaceae > Lathyrus > Lathyrus oleraceus. The sequence goes on from NW_026112392.1 coordinate 545,457, forward strand.
TGATTAAGTGTTATTTGATTTAGAAATAAACGTGATAAGATCGAACGTTTGATTTGCGTTGGTTTGGAATCGAATAGAAAGGCTTTGATTTAACGACCAAGAGTGATGAAAATTTGAAAACCACTTGATTTTGATCAAAATTTTTATTTTGAAAATAGTAGTTCAATATAATTAACTAATTTAATTAGACTAATTAATTAAAATATTTAATTAAATAAAAGACATAAAAAAGGAAGGGGTGGAAAATGATTATTGGTGTGTGAAGCATAAGCAAAATGGAGTGAAAATGGGCTAAAGGTTCATAAAAAAAACAATAAAAACGTTTTTGGCAAATCAAACCCTAAACCCCTTCCACATATCATAGTCTGTATTCTTATTAAAGGAAGCAAGATGAAGCTTGAATGATGATTACAATGAACAATGAATCAATCTATTTATATAGAGTACATGAAGAGAGGTTGGTTAACAAACTTAACAAACAAGTAACCAACACTCTAACTAACTAAAGTAAAGCAATGCAAGAGAAAAAACAGAAAACTTCTAACACAAGTAATCGAATAATCTAACATTATACTGTGTGTCAAGATAAAATAAAAATGTTATATATTGAATATAACAATTTACTTGAGTTTTGATTATTTTTTGAGTTCACTTTCTATCCTAAAGTGTTTCCTGCATTTGAATGTTTTCATTGTCAAACAGAAACCTTAATGAAAACTCATAAGCAGCAAATATAGCACCATTCACCACAAATGCTCTGCTAACCGCAGTTCCTAAACCGCGGCACAGCACAACATAACCTTCTTCTTTGATGCTTTTCGCAAAGCAATCGTAAATTCCTTTGTATTTTATTGCAGAAGGTGTTTGACCCTGCAGTCTTGTTTTCACAACATCAAAAGGATAGCAGAAAACCCAGCTGACTGCGCCCGCTAATCCTCCGGCCACCAACATAGTATTCAGACTTTCTTTACCGCCTTTTCGACAACCTGGATGGAGCTGTTCCCTCATGTATTCATATGTCCAGAAGTAGACTCCATGAGAAGGTGCATCTCTTATTACAGTTATGCCGAGTCCTCGATAAATGCCGCGGAGACCCTCTTTTCTCCATATGTTTTTAGCTACTTTTGTAGGACTTCTTGTTGTTGATCCTTTTGACTGGTTTGTGTTTTGCAGCTGAAGTCGAATTTTGATCAGTTCTACTGGTGACAATAATAAACTTTGAAGAGCGCCTGTGCCGATTCCGCCTAACGCGACACTTTTGTAGGATGGAGGGTGCTTAGCAGAATCAGATGGATCAAATGCTCTTGAGAGAGCTGCATATGTTTGAAAAACTAATGCATTCTGCGACAGAAAAGTGAAAAGAGTTGTTAATGAAAGACAGTGAACCTCATTTGCAGTTTAACATGTCATAATAAGAGATAATATGAAGGATTAAGAAAGAACAAAATGAATCAATGATGCATTGAAAGATTTGAATAGAATAGATCCACATGGTCCTACTCGATTCGATTAGTGTTGCAATATCTGATTTATTAGCTATAAAGCACAAACACTCGTAAGTAGTAGACGTGACACAATGTCCGACACTTGTATGACATGTAGTATCCGAAAGCTAAAAAAATATCGGAAAAGTTACTTGTATGACACCTGACACCCGTATTGCACTCATACAAAACGTGTCGGACAATTTAGGCGAAGAGTTTGAAAACAAATTTAAAGCTGTGCTTGTTCACCACCATAGCCAGAATATTAATTAAAAAAAAACATGCATTTTTAGACATTGAATCGAATCACATTACATAGGCGATTATATCAAATATGGACACAGACGCAGACATCATACACGATAGTGATACTAACACGTTAATATTTATAATAATTAAAAGATTAAATAAATTGAACGTAATCATAGTATCAATGTCGGCGACACCAACACAAACACTGATACCTATTTTTTCCAAAGGCGTCCGTGCTTTAGAGGCTCTTCTAATGGTCCCAATTTTTTTTTTCCTACCTACCTAAAGGGGATTCAGATTCATTTCACCTGGCCAGTTTGAAAATATTTAATATTGCTTAAGTTGAAAAATATGTGTCAACAAGTCATAATCCTAATCTTAATCTAATCCTAATCCTTTATCTAAACAACTCAAAAAGCAAACCCAAAATGCATTTTCACTAATTTAAAATTAATAAAATCCATGGCATTTTCAAAAGGAACTAAGCATTCTCATGGATGACAATGAGTATATTCCAAATAAAAAACTATCAATCAACAATATTTTCAGATGCATCCATCATATATTCAAAGAAACATTACAGAATCATTCACCAAACCAAATTCATTAAAAACATGACAAGATTAAGGATGTTTTGTGAACTATAAATGACATAAACATAAACCCAATTGAAGATATGTTTCATATCCAAGAATCTTATCAACATCGAAAACTGATAAATAATAGCACAAATCCACAAACAAAAAAAGAACAAAAATCTACCTGAAAAGTTACAGATGCCAATGGTGCAGCCATGCCACGGTACAAAGAAGCTGCTCCTTCTTTAGCCACCATTTCTCTAAGGATTCCAAAAGCAGAACCACTATTTTTTGAACATTGTTGTCTGACTCTAAGAGTATCCAAAGGATAACCAGAAATCACACCAGCAATGCCTCCAAATCCACCTGCCACAAACTCTCTACCTGAACTACTTGCAAGAAACTCTGGCCAGAAATCCATTCTCTCCAAACTCTCATTCCACAAAAACAAAAATCACCCTTTTGATTTTCTGATTTCCAAACAATGTTATCACTAAAAATATCTATAAAATATGCATAAAAATCCAACCTTCATGGAAATCTCAATTATGGCCACCTTCTTGATTTTTTTATTATATAAAAATGGTTACTTTTTCCTTAACGTTCCTATATTACTATATACATAACTTTGTTCCTATCAAAATCAGATCTTTTAATTTACCATATATATGATTTTGGAGAGAAAAAGGAAAGATGAAAAAAACATTGAATCCTAATCTCAGCTTTTGTTTAGATAAAGGCAAAAACAAAAGGCAACGGTGGCTATTTTGTTTGCTATTCTTGATGTATTAAAGAAAGACAAACACACATTTACAATACTCCCCCCCGTAACTGTTTATAGAAAAAAAAAACACTTATTTTTCTTTTTCTTGTAACAAATTAAAAACAAAAAATTATAAAAGAAAATTTCTCTATAAACTAGTTTAATTATATAAAATAGTTTTCCATATAAATATATAAATAAAAAGGAAAACAGTTGAGAGTAAAAACAAAAAATTCTGAAAAATAAAAAAAAAATTTACTCCCAAAAATAAAATAAAAACAATTTTTTCTTAAAAGAAAATACATGTTTAGGAAGAAAGAAATTCTGAATTTTGTTTTTGAAAATAATATTTTTTTCCGAAAAATTATAATATAATTTTTTTCTGAAAATAAAAAATAATTGTTATTCCAAAAAAAATACTTGTTTTCGAAATTATATTTTTTATCCGAAAAAAATATTTTTCAAATAAAAAAAATATTTTTTATTCTGGAAATTAAAAATATAATTTGTTTAGAAAAAAAATTAATTTTTTCTTCTAAAAATAAAAAAATATTTTTTAAATAACAAAATATAAAAAAATATTTTTTAATTCTGAAAAATAAAAAAAATTCAAAGTCACTTAAACTTTAATTTATATAAATAAATTGCAAATGTCTTTAATATTAATTTTGATAAGAAGGTAGAGAATAATAAAAAATTCTATGTGATATTAGAGTAAGAGTTGATGAAACGATTCTTGTCCTAAGAAAAGGACAACAAATAAAACATCAACAGAATCATGTGACCAATAGATGGTTAACATGTTGAATGTTTCTCTAGTTGTCTAAATCAAGTTTGATTCCTGCCTAGTGTTCACCGAAATTTTGAAACTTTTGTGTTGCTTCCAATTAAAATTGGTTTAACCGTTTCATTGTGACACGAAATTAGAGACGTGTAATTGTGAGTGAAGGAACTCAATCAATGCCGTTTGTCATGGAATATTATTACAAATACTATTAGTTTAATGCAAAAAAATTCCTCTTAAAAATTGAATACGATATATCAAATGAGCCAACAAATATGGTATTTTTAGTACTTATGTTTGTATAAAGAAACATGTTAGTAGTACTTAAAAAGAAAAGGTTTGAGCGTTGGAAGAGCACGAGAGTTTGCAGAAAACTTTGTTTGTTTGTGCCATGTTAGTATGTTTTTAATTTCTTTATGGAAAAGTTTGAAAGTTACAGGTTTGTTTGTTGGGCAGTGTGACATCAGCTCTATGCACAGATTCTAAATTATGCATTGGAGTGTGGTCCAATGAGCTTTATTTTTATATGATTGAGTTGTTCTTTTAATATTGCGTGCATGGTTAGAATGGAAAAGGAGGGACACGAGTTTCTTTTTGTAAATAAGTTTCTTTTTCTAAATAAGTGTCTATTAATGGAAGTTTTTTTCAAGTACTTCAACCCTTTCAACAAAGAAGGATTTTTTTTTTTAAATATCCAGAATTTTTAAAAAAATTTCAAAATTAACCATTTTTTCAAAAATATTACACAAATGGGCAAAATTTGCCCTAAATGTGTACATAGGCGCCACCCTAGTTGGCGCCTACCCTTAATGGGTAGGGCAAGTCGCCACTAGGAGTGGCGCCTACACCCATTCCCAATTTTTTTTTTTTTAACATGTTTTATTATTTTTTTTTTTAATTTTTTTTTTAAATATTAGATATTTGATAAATATATTTTTTTTATAAATTATATTAATTTATATTAACACTTATATATAAATAAAATTATTACAAGATATATATATATAATTTATATATATATTAATTATATATATATATATATATATTATATTATATATATATATATATATATATATATATATATATATATATATATTAATTTAATTTATAAACAATTAATATTATACACATGTAAATTAGTATATATAAATATTTATTTACAAGATATAAATAAAATAAAATTTATATTAACACATATATATAAATAAAATGAATATTATACACATGTAAATTTATATTAACAGATATATATAAATAAATTTTTTTACAAGATATATATATATATATATATATATATATATATATATATATATATATTAATTTATATATATATATATATATATATATATATTAATTTAATTTATAAGTAATTAATATTATTATTAAATTTTTGGAAAAAAAATTAATTTATATACGTGTAAATAAATATTTATACACATGTAAATTAATATATATATATATATATATATATATATATATATATATATATATATATATATATATATATATATATATATATATATATATATATATATATATATATATATATATATATATATATATATATATATATATATATATATATATAAAGATATGATAGACAATATTTTTAAAGATAAAGATAAAGATATAAAGATAATAAACAGAAAATATTTTTATTTAAATAATAGACAAGACAAATATTACAAAGATATGATTAATCACATATGATGCGGTCCCTGGTACGATCCGCACGGGGGAGGTCTAGTTACTCGCCTAGACGGTTCACGTGGTGGTGGTGCTTCCCTATTACCACCCCTTGCCCTAATGCGTCCCCTTGCCGTTTGCCGTTGTGGTTGGGTCGAAGTCCCTTCAGTGCTGTAGGAAAGACGGGTCCCCTCTGCGCCCTCAAAGCTTTGTCTCGGTGGGACAAACTGACTACTGCTGGGTGCGCCCTCGAATTGTGGTCTTTGGTAGTTTAGGGTTGAATCGGGTTGGCCAAAGTGCAGTGTTTGTTGTGGTGTGTAGTAGTCCTGTTGGTAGTCCTCTTGTATACCCGTGTCGGGGCTAGGTGGAGGACTGAAAGAGCTCGGGACATTGTCGTGATGAAAGTGTTGGGATTGGTGGAAGTGGGGGGATTGATATTGTGGTAGGTGTTGGGACTGTTGATGGTGGTGGGAATGTTGAGTTTGTTGTTGGTAGTCTTCATGGTATTGGGGTTGAGTTTGTGGTATGTATTGTTGATTTGGTTGGGGGGTGGACATGTGTTGTGGTGGTTGTTGTTGGTAATATGGTGGTGGTGGTTGTTGTTGGTAATAAGGTGGTGGTGGTTGTTGTTGGTAAAATGGTGGTGGTGGTTGTTGTTGGTAATAAGGTGGTGGTTGTTGTTGTTGGGAATACTGTGGTGGTTGTTGTTGTTGGGAATACTGTGGTGGTTGTTGTTGTTGGAAATATGGCTGTTGCATCCAGGGATCGTCCAAATAGAACGGGTCAGACACAATCATTTCTGGATTTGTATTTGCTCTATACCAATCCACATATTCCCTTGTCGGCTTCATTTCGTTGGGCGCCACCGGAAATTGTAGAACATAGTGGGCACAGTCTTTCCACATTTTACGAAACTCCTTAGCAAATTCCTTCCAATTTTGGGCATACCACTGGTGGCTGACTTTTTTTAGATGCCAAGGTTCCATAGACATTGGGGGGCCTGGGATTTCTTGATGCATTCCGAATTGAAGCTTGACACGGTCACTTTGGTGCATCTCCACAGTGGTGAACCGCATTATGGCCGTTTTTGCTGTCCAAACAGCTGCATCTTCGGGGTTGGGTTGATGTTCCAATCCCAAATATGGCCTCCAAATAAACTGCAAAGAAAAAAGTAAATATGTTATTTATCGAGAATGCATGATATTAATAAATCAGTTAGAAGCTGAGTGATTTAGTGGTAATACATCTTGTGCTCGGAGACGATCCAAGAGTTGACGATAAAATATAATTTTATTTTTAGGGGTAAGACTGTAATCCAGTCCGGTTGTAATGAACCTAAACAAAAAAAGATAAATAATATTAGTTACAAATATGTATAGAATAAATATACAAAATGAAATAACATCATAAATTTACCTAGTTGCGTAGGGGAAGGAGTAGACATTAGGATTTTCTGGGGCTAGCCTCGGCAATCTCCACCACCCCCATGTTTGGAGCAAGAAAGCACATCCAGAAAATGTACAGTGCTCATTTTGTGCATTTTTACACAAAGAGCTATATAGGAATGCTAATACTGCAGAACCCCAACTATATGTGCTTATTCTATCAATGTCCCCGAGCAAACTCAAGTACATAAAGTTTATGCTATTTCCCGTCCCTTCGGGAAATAGCAAGTTCCCAAACAATAGCATAATGTAAACTCGGGTTTTTATGACTTTTTCTTGTTCGGAGGATTCCTCAGTCAAAGTTATGGAGTCGTGGTACAATTGTAGGCTAGATAATTTAATACCCTGACCCCTTGCTTTGGCAGACCCCTCACCCTCGACCAGATCTACCCCCAACATTTGAACACATATTTGGTTAGGCTGTTGAACATTTCCGGTGACAGGCTTACCATCTATTCTAAGACCCAAAAGCATGTACACGTCCTCTAATGTGACGGTACATTCACCAGATGGTAGGTGAAAAGTGTGTGTCTCAGGTCTCCAACGTTCACACAGAGCCAAAATGAATTTGACATCAATTGTGGCATTTACGACATGCATAACATGACCGAAACCCGCACGTTGTATGTAAGGTACGCACCATGGGTCTGGATAAGGCATTGGGTGTGAACGTTGACGAAATTTCTTGGGATCCTTTAAAAACAAACAATATAAACAATCATTAGATTGGACTTTTAAAAAACTAATTACAAACATATGAAAGAGGCAATGTTCAAGAAAAACTTACGAATGAGGCAATGTTTGCCCTAGTGCCTCTGTGTTCTTGGCCCATGGTAAGAAGAGACATGACTGCAATGTAGAACGAAGTGGGGTGGATGAGAAGTTTCGTCGGAGTTCTCTGAATAAAAGTGTTAGTGGTTGATGAAAACTTGCAAAAATGACCCTCTATTTATACTCGTTTTCAAGTAGACTGAATATGCAAAAATGTGACAACTGTAAGGCATGCGTGGTAGTGTTGGCATGCATTGGTAGTGTTGGCATGCATTGGTGCAGACTAGGTGGGAGTTGTCTTGTCTTGGGGAAGACTTGGTGGAATCTGATGATGCAAAACTTGGACACGTGGAAGGCATGCGTGGGAATCTTGCAGAATAGGTGCAGGCTAGGTGGTAGTGTTGGCATGCATTGGTGCAGACTAGGTGGGAGTTGTCTTGTCTTGGGGAAGACTTGGTGGAATCTGATGATGTAAAGGTGGGACACGTGGAAGGCATGCGTGGGAATCTTGCAGAATAGGTGCAGGCTAGGTGGTAGTGTTGGCATGCATTGGTGCAGACTAGGTGGGAGTTGTCTTGTCTTGGGGAAGACTTGGTGGAATCTGATGATGCAAAACTTGGACACGTGGAAGGCATGCGTGGGAATCTTGCAGAATAGGTGCAGGCTAGGTGGTAGTGTTGGCATGCATTGGTGCAGACTAGGTGGGAGTTGTCTTGTCTTGGGGAAGACTTGGTGGAATCTGATGATGCAAAGGTGGGACACGTGGAAGGCATGCGTGGGAATAATGCAGAATAGGTGCAGGCTAGGTGGTAGTGTTGGCATGCATTGGTGCAGACTAGGTTGCACTTGTCTTGTCTTGGGGAAGACTTGGTGGAATCTGATGATGCAAAACTTGGACACGTGGAAGGCATGCGTGGGAATATTGTTTAAAATAAATAATCAGGTTGTTTAAAATAAATAATTAAGCTTAAATAAAATTGAATAAATGAGGTTGTTTAAAATAATCAGGCATGCGTGGGAATATTATTTAAAATAATTAATCAGGTTGTTTAAACACATAATGGAAAAAAGAGGTAGTTTAGTATTGGAAGTGTGATATTCAGTATTGGAAGTTCAAGAAGTTTAAGTTTTTCGTGCAAGCAAAGCTAAAGCTGAGACTAAGTTCAGACTATGTGGAGAATACATTTGATGGATAGGCAGTAGACGTGTCAAAATTATTACATGCATGCAGTTCCACCTTGCCTGCAAGATTCTTGCATGCTTTACACGTGTCCAAGTTTTGCATGCGTTGCTCTTGGGGAAGGCTTGGTTTCTTGCATGCTTTACACGTGTCCAAGTTTTGCATGCGTTGCTCTTGGGGAAGGCTTGGTTGAAGACATGCATGCAAAGATGTGTCGGAATCTTGCAGTATAAATATGCACACACATTTTCACAAAGGTATTCACAATATCTTCACAGCAATCTTCACAAAACCTTCACAATATCATCACAAAACCTTCACAAAACCATCACAATATCATCACAAAACCTTCACAAAACCTTCACAAAACCTTCACAAAACCTTCACAAAACCTTCACAATATCTTCACAAAACATGGCATCTTCATCACAATACAAAATCAAAGCTTACGTCAATGGTGAGACTTATGAATGTGATATGTCTGGCTTCCTATTTAGAAACACCGAATGCACTCGTTTTTGTCTAAATAGAGGAGCTGACTTCTCTTACCTGAAAAGGAAGATTGAGTCCAAACTAAGACAACCCGTGTCCCAAATTTTTTATCAACAACCTTTTTTTTCAGAAAACAACTCTGTCAAGTTTTATAAGTCATTGATTCAAAATGACATGGAGACACAATACATGCTTCGTAACCATGAGTACTCTGGTTACGAATACATAGTGTTGTACATTGTGTTGGAACAACCTCAACCAACTCAGAATATTCAATCACAGGTTATTGATCCTGTGATTGATGACGAACAAGATGTTGAGCACCACGTTGAAGACGATGTGGTTGATGATGCTGAAGACGTGGTTGATGACTTGGTGAACCGTCATTCTGAAGACGAAGACCAAGCTCAAATACCTATAGCGTAACGCTACTCACCGCCTGCGCACTTCACAACACTTAACTTGGGCGAGGATGAGCCCTCATCAGATATGTTTTACAACCCATATATGAGGTCTGATGAGGACTTAAAGAAGGGTGACCAATTTCGGACCAAGGAAGAGTGTCTGTTAGCAATAAAGAACTGGCACTTGAAAAATTGTGTTGACTACGATGTTATCAAATCAAATCCGGAAAGATACGTTATTGTATGCAAAAATCCGGAGTGTGGGTATAGGTTGATGGCATCGTACAAGAAGAAACATAATGCGTGGGTGATAGGGTCCATATCTCAAGCTCACATTTGCGTCAACACCAACATGGCACAGGATCATCGCAAACTTAGCCATGATATGATCTGCCATTCCATATTACCTCTAGTTGAGGCTGACCCGTCACTGAAGGTCAAAACAATTATCTCCCATTGTGTGGCTGTTTTCAAATATACACCGTCATACAGAAAGGCTTGGTTAGCGAAAACCAAGGCAATTGAACTGGTATACGGTAACTGGGAGGAATCATACAAACAACTACCACGCTACCTGGCTGCACTACGATTGTACTCACCTGGGACGGCTACTATAATGGAGACCTTGCCTGCACAATCCCCTGACGGAACTCGTCTAGAAGGTAATGGAATTTTCCATAGACTTTTCTGGGCATTCCGTCCCTGCATCATCGGGTTTACATTCTGCAAACCACTTGTTCAAGTCGATGGAACTTGGCTGTATGGGAAATACAAAGGATCGTTACTGATGGCGGTCGCACAAGATGGCAATTCTAATATTTTCCCAATAGCCTTTGCATTGGTAGAAGGAGAAACGGCTGCTGCTTGGAGTTTCTTCCTTAAGAATCTCCGAACGCACGTGACTCCACAAGCTGGCATCTGTGTGATTTCTGACAGGCACGCTTCAATAGACAGTGCATACAATAATCCAGCAAATGGTTGGCATGACCCCCCGTCTACCCATGTTTACTGCATCAGGCATATTGCTCAAAATTTTATGCGGGAGTTCAAGGATAACTTCTTGAAGCAACATTTGATAAACGCGGGGTATGCATTAAACCAACCTGGATTCCAATACTACCGCCGAGAAATAGTGTTGGCAAATTCTGATGCAGGGAGGTGGATCGATAATATCGACAGAGCGAAGTGGACTAGATCATACGACGATGGGGTGAGGTGGGGCCATATGACAACAAATCTTGTGGAATCAATGAACGGCGTGTTTAAGGGAATACGTAACCTCCCGGTAACCGCATTGGTGAGTGTGACCTATTTTCGGATGGCAACGTTGTTCGTAACAAGAGGCAGGCGCTGGAATGAAGTGTTGCAGACGAGTCAAGTATATAGTGATGCCTGCATGAAGTTTATGAGGCAGGAATCTGCCAAAGCCAGCAGCCATCGGGTTACGGAATTCGACCGCCATGGCCATACTTTTAGTGTCAAGGAAACAATTGACCACAACCAAGGGCTGCCCAGACAAGAGTATAGGGTCCTAATACCAGACCGTTGGTGCGACTGTGGTCAATTTCAGGCCTATCGTATGCCTTGTTCCCATGTCATTGCAGCGTGTTCACACAGCCACTTCGATGCATTATCGCTAGTGTCTCCAATCTACAAAGTTGCAACATTGCTCAATGTATACGACAATCCCTTTCCGGTGGTAGCATTGGAGGCGTATTGGCCAGAGTATGACGGGGAAATTGTTTGGCACAACGAATCGATGCGGCGGAATAAAAGTGGTCGCCCAAATAGCAGGCGCATTAGAACTGAAATGGACGTCGCAGAGAAAATGCAGAGGAAGTGTAGCATATGTAGACAACTAGGGCATAATAAGAACAAATGTCCCTATCGTGGATCTAGTTCCACAACTTAGTTTTCATTTTCATAAATCTGTGTACCAATGCTGTTTATCATTAAAGTTTACTTTTTATTCCAAATAGAAGATGACACTTGAACAACAAACACAAACATCTAACATTACAACACCAATTACCTGAGAAACAAAAACAAACACTAGAACAAAAACAAGTACTAAAACAAGAACAAGTACTAGAACAATAACAAATACAACAACAACATGACAGACAACCATTAAAATCTAAGAAATTACAACAGTTAACACTATATCGTCTGATCCATGCATCATTTGGATGCAATCAATGTCGCTTTCAACTTCAACCCACCAACGTATTGTTTCTCCAGTTTCAAATGAGAACCTTGTTCTAAGCCTCTGAATCCTTCTTATGACTTCACCAGGTTGGTAATCTCCCTCTAACCAAGACATCAATGACCTTTTTAGTTGGTCCAACGAACGGATGTTCCAAAACTTCATCTCCATTGGGGGTTTCAAAGGCGAAAAAATAACATGCCCATCCCTTTTTAAGATTACTTGTTCAAGATCCGGGCGCCTTGATGATGTTCGCTGCCATGACGACGGTCTTGGAGATGCCATGAACTCAACTTGATAGAGAAAGTGATAAGAAATAGTGGTGAAGCAAATGCAAGGAAATAACACTTTATTTATAGGAAAAGATCTGGGTTGTACACCAATCTACTTAACCCTAATTAGTGTCGCACTTGATTAATTAGGGTTTCAATTAGGTCATAACTACCAAACTCTGATTATAACCGATCAATAAACCCTAATTATAATTGATAGATTAACCTTAACATGATTAACCCTAATTCTCCCAAAAATTTATAAATAATATTATTTACTTATAAATTAAATTAATATATATATAAATTAATATATATATATATATATATATATATATATATATATATATATATATATATATATATATACTATTAATATATATATATATATATATATATATACTATTAATATATATATATATATATATATATATATATATATATTAATATATATATATATATATATATATATATATTATTAATATATATATATATATATATATATATATATATATATATATATATATATATATATCTTGTAAATAAATATTTATATATATTAATTTACATGTGTATAATATTAATTGTTTATAAATTAAATTAATATATATATATATATATATATATATATATATATATATATATATATATATATATATATATAAATTAATATATATATATAAATTAATATATATATAATTAATATATATATATCTTGTAATAATTTTATTTATATATAAGTGTTAATATAAATTAATATAATTTATAAAAAAATATATTTATCAAATATCTAATATTTAAAAAAAAAAATTAAAAAAATAAATAATAAAACATGTTAAAAAAATAAAAAAAAATTGGGAATGGGTGTAGGCGCCACTCCTAGTGGCGACTTGCCCTACCCATTAAGGGTAGGCGCCAACTAGGGTGGCGCCTATGTACACATTTAGGGCAAATTTTGCCCATTTGTGTAATATTTTTGAAAAAATGGTTAATTTTGAATTTTTTTTAAAAATTCTGGATATTTAAAAAAAAAATTCACAAAGAAGTGTCTAATTAAAGATATTTATGTTTTTCGAAATATTACATTTATAGTTTAATTCAGTTTGCAATAATTATTTTAATAAAAATATAATTAATTGTTGAAATAATTTTAATTTAATTTAAAATGAGTTTATATTTATAAACTAGTTATAATCAGTTTATAATTATAAAATAATTTTATTTTTTTAAAATTTTTTTTGGAGTATTTTTTTTCAAAAACATGTATATTTTTTTATTTTTAAAAAGAAATTATGTTTTTTATTTTCGGAATAATTTATTTTTTAAATAAAAGAAACATTTTTAATTTTCTCTCTTTGTATTTATCCTTTTTATTTAAGGGTCTTATGATTTTCTTATATAAAAGGAAAAACAGTCATATTATTTAAGGATTTTCTGATTTTCTTCTGTAAAAAATAAAATACAGATGTCATTCTCGTCATTTCAAGATTCTTTTAATCAAGAAATTTTAAAAATTTCTTGCTCATTATTTTAAGATTCTTTTGGTCAGAAATTTTCCAGTAATATATATTCATACTTAATGTAATATGTATAATATATACATTTTAATATTAATATTAATTTCAGTTTAATGAAATAATTATTTTAAAATATATGAGATAGTTAAAATAATGTTTTAAGTAAACAAATACTGATAAACGTTTAATTAATATATTTTAATATTGAAATAATTATGCCATTTTATAATATAATTGGACAATATTAAAATAATTGTGTCATTTTATATTATAATTAATATTAAAATATTACATATATTTATTATTTAATTAATATATGAAATTAATATATTTAATATTATATATAATTACATATATTTTAATATTACACTATTCATTTATTAATATTAAACTAAAATAATGTTTTAATATTAAAATATATGAAATAATTATTTTAGTTTAAATATATTCAGTTTAATGAAATAAATGTATACTAAATTGAAATTAAAAAATGCAAGTAATCAATTTTGAAAATAAATATTGACTATGTAATAAATATATTAACTATGTAATATTTATTAACCCAATCAATCTTTTTTTTTCTTAAGGATTATGAAAGAATGTGTGGCGAATTAAGTCATGTTCATTCAAAGAAAGACGATTATTCACAAAGGAAGTTCTACAACAGTGTCCAAATAATCGGATACTGAGGAGGGTCTAAATCCAGTCAATCTTTTTTCTTCTATAAAAGAATCAAACTTAATTATAATAATTAACGTGTTTTTAGAATGAAAGACGAAAGTTCGGACAAAGAACTCTACAGAATTGTCCAGACAATTGAGGAATGAGAAAGGTCTAAACCCAATTCCTCATTTTTCATCTAAATTATTGTGAAAATAAGATCATAAACGCTTAATTTAATTAAAGAAATACGCTCGATAGTGATTTGAATTTGTTTTAAAATTTATTTTTGATAATAACCGCACCTGAGTGAGAGCAATTAACTTGAGCAGAAATAAAGTCATGGAAGATTAAAATATCCCAAAATACAATGAATATTAATGATCATGATAATGAGATATATAAAATATAATCCAGGGTGAAAAAATAAAAAAAGAGTACATGAAAACAAGTTAAATGGGCTTAACACTATTCCATCCCTAATTAATAATAATAATCATGAAGTAAATAAGTTAATAAGTAGATTAATCATAATTAAATGACCAAATATTGAACGATTAAAATTTAAAAAGTGAAATGTGAAATCTCTCACTGAAACAAAGACGACGTCTCTCTATAGTATGAAGAGGCTCTCACACCAACACTCAAAACTCTCTCAACCAAAAAAAAATGAAGTCTCTCTATTTTCAGAAATTGCATGAAGAGGCTGTTGGATTAATTTATTTTTAATTAGGTGTGACTCATGTAAATAATATTTGACTTAAATAAAAGACATCTAAATGTGATGATTATTTTGGTAGATGGATAATTAAAATCCCATCCCAAGAGTCATGTCCTAACAGTCATGAAGAGAGAGAAGAGGGATTTGTATTTTGAATTTCAAAATAAAACCCCATTGACTTAATTATCCATCTACCAAAATAATCATCACATTTAGTTGTCTTTTATTTAAGCCAAATATTGTTTACATGAGTCACGCTCAATTAATAAGTTGGATCTTGATATCATGATTTTCACAGTGTTTTAGATTCTATAAATAAAACCCTAAAAGCGTACCCGGATCCATGACGTCGATTCTTGTCTGATTTATTGATCCTTGTTTGCAATTGTTTTCTCCTCTCTTCCTTCTTCCTTATTTGTATCTTTGATGATGAAGATACTTTTGTGTATTTGTGAGAAAATGAGAAGGAATGAGAAAAGTCCGTGTTGGTTGCCTAAATGTGTCCTTTTATAGACACTTTATTCCAACAGTCATATTTCATCCCAAGAGTCATGTCCCAACAGTCATGAAGAGAGAGAAAAGGGATTTGTATTTTGAATTTCAAAATAAAACCCCCATTGACTTAATTATCTATCTACCAAAATAATCATCACATTTATGTGTCTTTTATTTAAGCCAATATTATTTACATGAGTCACACCTAATTAATAATAAATTAATCCAACAGAGGCGCTCACAGCAACACTCAAAACTCTTCTCCTTTATGAAGTAAAATAGTTTCTTCTTTCTCTATCTCTCCACAAGTTATTTCATAAACACAACACCATCACAAACTAATTAAACTCACATACAGATCAAAGCAAATATATCCCTTATAAGAAACTCTATGAAATAATAAGGGAACAAAATCCATAAACAACATATCATAAAAAAAGGGAATACCGGTCGGTACAAACCTATGAAGCTCCGACACGCCATTCATACGGTGTATCAGATATCGACACACGTATGATACGTATCAGACACGTTTTTGAAATGTCCAACGAATTTTTTTTTAATTACTACGGACACGAATCCGACACCTTATTTCAAATAAATGACACAATCAAATTCAGAAAATTTCAATTTAAAAAAATAAATAAATAAAAACTCTTCTAATTTTTTTTTAAATTAAAAAAATTAATAGGTTTTTTAGCTTTCATATTCCACCTTATTATAAAAACAACGCAATTAGGATTCCTTATTTTATGAGGGAATTCAGAGACAAGGAACTTCGAAAAAAAGTTGTTAACATGAGTATTTTCCTAAACATATATTTGTTAACATATCTAACAGTAACTTCTATATACTAATTTATTTTTCATTTTCGTACACAGGGTATGCATTAAACGAGGCAACATATGAATACTACAGGGGAGAGATACGTAAAGTTAACATAGTAGCGTTACAATAGGTAGACAATATTCCAAGAGAAAATAGGACAAGATCATTCGATGGAGGGAAACGATGGGGTCATATGACTACCAACCTTGCTGAATCAATGA
The DNA here is from genome assembly GCF_024323335.1 of Lathyrus oleraceus. Classification (NCBI taxonomy): domain Eukaryota; kingdom Viridiplantae; phylum Streptophyta; class Magnoliopsida; order Fabales; family Fabaceae; genus Lathyrus; species Lathyrus oleraceus. The sequence continues at coordinate 562,216 of NW_026112392.1, forward strand.
ACTCAGTTTTAAAAGCCACGCGCAACCTACCTATTACTGCTTTGGTAAAATCAACATATTATCGATTAGGCACACTATTTGGGAAAAAAGGACATGACTGGACTAAAATGTTGGGTTCTGGCCAACTGTTCATTGATAATTGCATGAAGGGAATTGAGGAGGAGATAATCAAATCAAATAGCCACACGGTTATACAATTTGATCGTCAGAGGTTCTGCTTCCTGGTCCAAGAAACTGTGCATCATAATGACGGCAAGCCGACTACCCATTACAACGTCGACCTTCGGAGTCTGACGTGTGAGTGTGGAAGATTCCCAACGTTTCATGTCCCTTGCTCACATGTTATTGCAACGTGTTCAAGCATAAGATAAGACTATTTTGTGCATATAGCTGATGTGTTCAAAGTTGTAAACATATTTAAGGTCTACGATGAGAGTTTCCTCGGGATCCCGACTGAAACAACTTGGCCGCAATATGAAGGTGACACGCTATGCCACAACGACAACATGCGGAGAAAAAAAGAAAGGTTGTCCAAACAGTTACCGGATTATAACTGAAATGGACAACGTTGAAAAAGAAAAAAAGGAGGTGTGGTATTTGTCGAGAAATCAGACATATGCGCAGAAAATGTCCAAACAGGCCAGACTCTTCTACTTAGTTATGTCTGAAGTTTTAGTCTATTCAATTGTCGTTATATTTCGTGTATTTTCTTTTTCAACAACAACTTTTATTTAGAGTGTAACATTTTCGTCTACAACACATGAAAGGTGACAACATAATAACAACTTCAAATAAAGATAAAACACAACAACTATTCCAACACTTTATAACAGCTAATCACTCCAACACCTTTTATCATATTATCATATTAAACGACAACAACTAAAACAAGTGGATCTTCAACACCTCGACTAACTTCTCCATTATGCGCAGAAAACATACAAGTAACATCCAAATCATTTTTACACGATCCCAATAGTGCATGTGTGTACCATCTGGGCTAGCATCCGTCAGAGTTATGTAAGGACAATAATATTCAATTTTTCAAACACGTTGAATCGGACCACCCAGCTGTCCAAAACTAGCGTTGATGGAAGAAACCAATTGTCTGAATTTTCATTGTGGATTCAAACAAACCCTCATGTGCTTATCTGTTTAAAAAACACAATACAACACACATACATGATTCACAAATATGTGGAACAATTATTTGATACAACTAATATATTCATCTATCTTATGCTTCCTCTATTTATAGAAAACCTAATGGAATGAAAAAATAATATTATAATATTGTTTACGCGGGAAAAAATTATACCGAAAAATTATTTGGGCAGGAAAAATTATATTATACATTTATGTACGAAATATACTATTAATTTTTTATTTAATTTTTAAAATTTATTAAAAATATTATGTAATAATTTATTTAATTTGTTAAAAAAAATATTAAGTATGTAATATATATTAACCCGATCAATCATTTTTCTTTCTTAAGGATTACGAAAGAATGTGTGGCGAATTAAGTCATGGTTCATTAAAGGAAGACGATCATTCACAAATGGAGCTATAGAACAGTTTTTAAATAATCGGAGACTGAGGAGGGTCTAAATCCAGTCAATCTTTTTTCTTTTATAGGAGACTCAAACTTAATTCTAATAATTAACGTGTTTTTAAAATAGGAGCCGAAAGTTCGAACTGAGAGCTCTACACCCAAACATTTGAGGAATGAAAAAGGTCTAAACCCAACCCTCATTTTTCATCCAAATTAAAGAAATACGGATCGAGACTTTGAAACTGATTTGATTTTTTTTTTATAATGACCGCACTTGAGTGAGAGCAATTACTTTGAGAAGAAAAAAAGTCATCGAAGATTAAAATATCCCAAAATACAATGAATATAAATGATCATAATAATGAGATATATAAAATATAACCAAGGGTGAAAAAAATAAAAAAAGAGTACATGAAAACAAGTTAAATGGACTTAACAAATGTGAATTGACCCAACACTATTCCATCCCTAATTAATAATAATAATAATTAATAATAATCATGAAGTAAATAAGTTAATAAGTAGCTTAATCATAATTAAATGACCAAATATTGAACGATTAGAATTTGAAAAGTGAAATATGAAATCTCTCTCCCTGAAACAAAGATCACGTCTCTCTATCGCATGAAGAGGCTCTCACACCAACTCTCAAAACTCTCTCAACGAAACAAATATGAAGTCTCTCTATTTTCAGAAATTGCATGAAGAGGCTCTCACACTAACACTCAAAACTCTTCTCCTTTATGAAGTAAAAATAGTTTCTTCTTTCTCTATCTCTCCCCAAGTTATTTCATAAACAAAACACCATCACAAACTAATTAAACTAAACTCACATACAAATCAAATATATCCCTTATAAATTCAAAAACTCTATGAAATAATAAGGGAACAAAATCCAAAAACAATATATCATAAAAAAAATGGAATACCGGCTGGTACAAACCTATGAAGTTTCGATATACCATTCACACGACGTGTCGGACACCGACACACGTACGATACGTATCAGACACGTTTTTAAAATGTCAAACGAAAAAGAAATTTAATTGCTACGGACACAGATACAACACCTTATTTCAAATAAAGGACACAACCCAATTTAGAAAATTCCAGAATATTTTTTAATATATAAATAGGTTTTTTAGCTTTCATATTCCACTTCTTTATTATATTTCACTCATTTTGGGATTAATAGTAAGTTATGAATTACGTTGTGACATTACACCTATGTATGCAAACCTCACGGTGGAGAACTTGTGGATGTTGATCCATGAAGTTGAGGTTGTGCTCTTACTGCATTGTTCTTGTTATTTTGATGTATTTCCATGATTGGATTCCATGAGGATAGTAAAGAAGTGGTGAACCAGGGTTGAAATTCTCGTGCAATGTTGAATTCATGGAGATGTGTGTGGATATTTGAGGAAGTGATTGTATATGGTTTATAACAGAGTCTTATTGGTTAGTAGTAATTGTTGATAGTATCCTTATCAGTATTCGTACTCCATAAGAGATTGAGGAATATCTAAGGATTGGTCCTACTAGTCTTGTGAGAGAGGAAACTTCTAGCAAAGTTTAACAAGTTTGAGTCGTCATGACCAGAGTGGAGTTCTTAGTCAGGTGATCTCAAGAGATCAGTTTAGTATCTGGTAAGTGTCAGTAACGTGTAAGTGGTTAGACATGTTGCTCATATGTATGGCGTCAGAAGTAGACCTGCCATGGAAGCGGTACCGATTATACACAATGCTATTATACTATGTCGACAGGATGTGTAAGTTATTCTCCCAGGAGAGAGGATAGAGATAAGATATCCATCAGTGTAAGTATGTAACTTGGATTGTATATTCGTAAGAACACGAGCTAAGGTTCCCATGAGATGAAGCAAGATGATAGGAAGGAATAATTATTGTCAGGTGGTGTGATGTCATCCCAAAATGTGTGAATGAGTTGTGTGACTCTGTGAGTATTAAGGAAGCACACAATTATATTCTGGTTTGATTAGGGTTCCTTAAAAGTGTGTTAGTGTCAATGAATTGGAATTTCTTGTTGGTATTATTTCTCTAGTTGGCTATTGCGTTTCTCCTTCTGTGTGTCAGTAAGAAGACCATTCTTCCTGTGAATGATTGGTAAGGTTCTGGTAAGGTTTTGGGAGCAAGTGCTCAGACTGAGGTATGGATTTTCTATGAGGTCCTATAAGCTAGTCAAGGATACCTCTGAGATCCGATTGTTCCTTGATGTTCAATTGGAATTGCATAGTAAAGAGTTTCAGATAGGAAAAAATTATGGAGTCTTGTGGAGGACCCGAGAGGTAACTACTCGTAGGAATGGAAGTAAGAGAAACTCATGCCAAGTGTGTTATTTTACTAGAATGGTACGAGACAAGTGAAGCATCAGGTGTAGAAGATTGTAGTATATGGTACCAGGTCAAGTGAAATTAATAAGAATACAAATACACAGATTGTAAGACTTGTTTCAAGTGGTGAAAGACTTATAAGGAAATTTGTCAGCAAAGACAAGTTAGAATAATGAGTATGCCAGAGGCTTGAAATCGAAGAGAAGTCAAATGTTGGTCTAAGACGTTAATGCAAGAATTGTTCGTTTGTTGAGTGAAGGAAATTCGGGGGCGAATTTCAATTTAAGGGGGGAGGGGGAGAATGTAATATCCCATGTTCCCTTAAATGCTCAATTAGTTGTCAGTTGAGATCAATTGAGTTCCTGTGTACTCTATCTTTTGTCAGTTGGAATAATTAGAGCTCCTATGTGCTCTAAGTGTTGCCGGTTGGGACCAATAGAGTAACCATTGAACTCTAAAGAGATTAATTATTAATAAAAGAGACAGACCAATATTAATAAGTACAAGAGAGGACATTTTTGATAACATTAATAATTGGTCAATTGGTACTGGAAGATATCGATTTTCTATGAAGTCCTATAAGCTAGTCAAGGATACCTCTGAGATCCGATTGTTCCTTGATGTTTAATTGGAATTGCATAGTAAAGAGTTTCAAATAGGAAAGAATTGTGGAGTCTTGTGGAGGACCCGAGAGGTAACTACTCGTAGGAATGGAAGTAAGAGAATCTCACGCTAAATGTGTTATTTTACTAGAATGGTACGAGAGAAGTGAAGCATCAGGTGTTCAAAGATTATAGTATATGGTACCAGGTCAAGTGAAGTTAATAAGAATATAAATACACGGATTGTAAGACTTGTTGCAAGTGTTGAAAGACTTATAAGGAAATTTGTCAGCAAGGACAAGTTAGAATAATGAGTATGTCAGAGGCTTGAAATCGAAGAGAAGTCAAATGTTGGTATAAGATGTTAAAGCAAGAATTGTTCGTTCGTTTAGTGAAGGAAATTCGGGGGCGAATTTCAATTTAAGGGGGGGGGGGGGGGAGAATGTAATATCCCATATTCCCTTAAATGCTCAATTAGTTGTCAGTTAAGATCAATTGAGTTCCTGTGTACTCTATCTTTTGTCAGTTGGAACAATTAGAGCTCCTATGTGCTCTAAGTGTTGCCGGTTGGGACCAATAGAGTAACCATTGAACTCTAAATAGATTAATTATTAATAAAAGAGACAGACCAATATTAATAAGTGTTGGTGTAAGCCCTAGAGGTCAATACTTTTGGTACTTGTATCGAATTATTTATTAATAATAAAAGGCTTTTTCTTTATTATGTTTGTTTAATAAAGTCCCTAGAATAGCTAGTCCGTTTAATGTATCAAGTATGACTTAATCATGAGATCACATTAGACATAAGGACACTATTCTTAAAGTATCCGTAGTCAAGCTTTATTGTGAAGTGGGATAACATTAAAGCATGAAGACTATTATGTTTAGAGACTGATGATCACATCTCATGGATCATGGATAAAGAGTTATCAAGTCTTAAACATAGGTATGAATATTAAGAGTAATATTTATACTGGATTGACCCGCTATGAGAATACTATATAGAATGTTATGCAAAGTGTCATAAGTTATTCTCATGGTGATAATGGTGTATACCACCCTTCGACCTGAAACCACTATGGACCCTAGGTGTAAAGTTGAGTGCCTTATTGCTGATCAAACGTTGTCCGTAATTGGATGACCATAAAGACAGTTGATGGGTACTCCACGAAGCATGCTAACGGACATGAGTGACCTAGATGGAATTTGCCCATCTTGCGTAACAGGATAAATGTCTATGGGCCCAATATTGAACTGGACAAGGATGATACGGTCTATGCCTTGTGTTCAATATAGACATAAGGGCAAAAGGGTAATTATACACATAATTATTATCACAGAAGGATTTGTCAGATCACATGACATTTTTGTGTCTTGGGTAGCAGTGATGTGTTGCTAGATACCGCTCACTGTTTATTATGTTAAATACGTGATTTAATATAATTGCCAATGCCGCGAAAACCTATAGGGTCGCACACAAAGGACGGATTGATGAGAGATAAAGTAATTAAGGAATACCGTAATGTACGGTACCCTTAAGTGAATTATAGAACATCGTAAGGTACGGTGTACTTAAGTAGAATACGAAATATGGCAAGGTACCACACGCTTAAGTGATTTTGGCATATTATAAGATATGGGCCATATACACTTGAGTGGGCTTTTTAGGTTGTAGCCCACACAAGTGGTTCTATAAATAGAACCCTTGTGTAGAAGCATTGTCACACTTGAAATTTTGTTTCTCTCTCTCTCTCTCTCACTCAAAGCCTTCATTCGTAGCAGCTAGCACTGAGATTGAAGGAATCCGTTCGTGTGGACTGAGTAGAGGCGTTGTCATCGTTCAACGTTCGTGATCGCCACAAGAGGTAACGATTCTATCACTGATCATGCCCATTCGTAAGGATCATTAAAGGAGAAAGTTTAAATTCCGCTGCGTTTTGGATCGCCCTTCTCCTTCAATAAGCACAAGAGAGGACATTTTTGATAACATTAATAATTGGTCAAATTGTACTGGAAGATATTGATTTTCTATGAAGTCCTATAAGCTAGTCAAGGATACCTCTGAGATCCGATTGTTCCTTGATGTTCAATTGGAATTTCATAGTAAAGAGTTTCAGATAGGAAAGAATTGTGGAGTCTTGTGGAGGACCCGAGAGGTAACTACTCGTAGGAATGGAAGAAAGAGAATCTCACGCCAAGTGTGTTATTTTACTAGAATGGTACGAGAGAAGTGAAGCATCAGGTGTAGAAGATTGTAGTGTATGATACCAGATCAAGTGAAGTTATTAAGAATATAAATACACGGATTGTAAGACTTGTTGCAAGTGTTGAAAGACTTATAAGGAAATTTGTCAGCAAGGACAAGTTAGAATAATGAGTATGTCAGAGGCTTGAAATCGAAGAGAAGTCAAATGTTGGTCTAAGACGTTAATGCAAGAATTGTTCGTTTGTTGAGTGAAGGAAATTCGGGGGCGAATTTCGATTTAAGGGGGGGAGAATGTAATATCCCATATTCCCTTAAATGCTCAATTAGTTGTCAATTGAGATCAATTGAGTTCCTGTGTACTCTATCTTTTGTCAGTTGGAACAATTAGAGCTCCTATGTGCTCTAAGTGTTGTCGGTTGGGACCAATAGAGTAACCATTGAACTCTGACGAGATTAATTATTAATAAAAGAGACAGACTAATATTAATAAGTACAAGAGATGACATTTTTTATAACATTAATAATTGGTCAATTGGTGCTGGAAGATATGGATTTTCTACGAAGTCCTATAAGCCAGTCAAGGATATCTCTAAGATCCGATTGTTCCTTGATGTTCAATTGGAATTGCATAGTAAAGAGTTTCAAATAGGAAAGAATTATGGAGTCTTGTGGAGGACCTGAGAGGTAACTACTCGTAGGAATGGAACTAAGAGAATCTCACGCCAAGTGTTTTATTTTAATAGAATGGTACGAGAGAAGTGAAGCATCAGGTGTTGAAGATTGTAGTATATGGTACCAGGTCAAGTGAAGTTAATAAGAATATAAATACACAGATTATAAAACTTGTTGCAAGTGTTGAAAGACTTATAAGGAAATTTGTCAGCAAGGACAAGTTAGAATAATGAGTATGTCAGAGGCTTGAAATCGAAGAGAAGTTAAATTTGGTCTAAGACGTTAATGCAATAATTGTTCGTTTGTTGAGTGAAGGAAATTCGGGGGCGAATTTCAATTTAAGGGGGGGGGGGAGAATGTTGAAGGAGAAGGGTGATCCAAAACACAGCGAAATTTAAAAATTTTCTCCTTCAGTGATCCTTACGAATGGGCATGATCAGTGATAGAATCGTTACCTCTTGTGGCGATTGAAACCTTTGATGCATATCTACGGAGCGATCACGAACGTTGAATGGTGACAACGCCTCTACTCAGTCCACACGAACGGATTCCTTCAATCTCAGTGCTAGCTGCTATGAATGAAGGCTTTGAGTGAGAGAGAGAGAAGCTAAATTGCAACTGCACAAATGCTTCTGCACAAGGGTTCTATTTATAAAACCACTTGTGTGGGCTGCAAGCTAAAAAGCCCACTTAAGTGTATGTGGCCCATATCTTATGTTACACCAAAATCACTTAAGTGCGTGGTACCTTACGGTGTTTCATATTATACTTAAGTACACAGTACCTTACGATGTTCTACAATTCACTTAAGTGCATCGTACCTTACGATGTTCCTTAGTTACTCTATCTCTCATCAACCTGTCCTTTTGTGTGTGACCCTGTAGGTTTTCGCGACATTAGCAATTATATTAAATCACGTATTTAACATGATAAACAATTAGCGGTATCTAGAAACACATCACTGCTACCCAAGACACGAAAATCTCATGTGATCTGACAAATCCTTTTGTGATAATACTTATGTGTGTAATTACCCTTTTGCCCTTATGTCTATATTGAACACAAGGCATAAACTGTGTCATCCTTGTCTAGTTCAATATTGGGACCATAAATATTTATCCTGTTACGCAGGATGGGAAAATTCCATCTAGGTCACTCATGTCCCTCAGCATGCTTCGTGGAGTACCCATCAACTGTCTTTATGGTCATCCAGTTACGGACAATGTTTGATCAGCAATAAGGCACTCGACTCTACATCTAGGGTCCATAGTGGTTTCAGGTCGAAGGGTAGTATACACCATTATCACCATGAGAATAACTTATGACACTTTGCATAACATTCTATATAGTATTCTCATAGCGGGTCAATCCAGTATAAATATTACTCTTAATATTCATACCTATGTTTAAGACTTGATAACTCCTTATCCATGATCCATGAGATGTGATCATCAGTCTATATACATAATAGTCTTAATGCTTTAATGTTATCCCACTTCACAATAAAGCTCGACTACAGATACTTTAAGAATAATATCCTTATGTTTAATGTGATCTCATGATTAAGTCACACTTGATACATTAAACGGACTAACTATTCTTGGGGCTTTATTAAACAAACATAATAAAGAAGAAGCCTTTTATTATTAATAAATAATTCGATACAAGTACCAAAAGTATTGGCCTCTAGGGCTTACACGAACAATCTCCCACTAGCACTAGAGCCAATCAGGCATACCCCTAATGCCTATAGATCTAGTATGGCAATCATGCTTCTGCTGCGCAAGAGGCTTTGTCAGTGGGTCAGCAATATTGTCAAGTGTAGGTACTCTGCATATTTTCACATCTCCTCTATCTATTATCTCTCGAATAAGGTGATACCGCCTAAGTATGTGTTTGGATCGTTGATGAGATCTAGGCTCCTTAGCTTGTGCGATAACACCATTGTTATCATAATAGAGACCAATGGGATCCACAATGCTAGGAATTATGCCAAGTTCACTAATGAATTTTTTGATCCAAACAACTTCCTTTGTTGCACTTGAGGCAAAAATATACTTGACCTCAGTTGTAGAATCAACAACTGTATCTTGCTTTGAACTTTTCCATCTCACAGCGCCACCGTTTAAGCAAAACACATAACCAGATTGTGATCTAAAGTCATCCTTATCTGTCTGGAAGCTAGCATCGGTGTATCCAATTACAACAAGCTCTTCCTGACCTCCATATATCAAGAATGAGTCCTTAGTCCTTCTCAAATACTTAAGGATATTCTTGACAACTACCCAATGAGCATCACCGGGATCAGATTGGTACCCACTCGTTGCACTTAAACCATACGAGACATCTGGTCAAGTACATAACATGGCATACATGATATATCCTATTGCAGATGCATATGGAATCTTATTCATGCGATCCCTTTCTTCCTTAGTTGAAGGGGATTGTGTTTTTGATAGACACAAGCCATGTTGCATAGGTATGAATCCTTTCTTGGAATCATGCATATTAAAGCGTCTTAGCACTTTGTCTATGTATGTACTCTGACTTAGGCCAAGTAATTTTTGTGATCTATCTCTATAGATCCTGATTCCTATTATATAGGCCGATTCACCTAGGTCCTTCATAGAAAAGCATTTCCCCAACCAAGACTTTACTTGTTGCAGGGTAGGGACATCGTTTCCAATGAGTAATATGTCACCTACATATAATACCAGGAAAACGATCATGCTCCCACTAACCTTCTTATAGACACAAGGCTCATCTTCGTTCTTGATGAATCCATATTGTTTTACTGTTTCATCAAAACAAAGATTCCAGCTTCTGGAAGCTTGCTTCAATCCATAGATTGATCTTTGTAACTTACATATCTTTTGGGCTTCTTCTGGTATGTCAAATCCTTCAGGTTGTGTCATGTACACATCCTTAAGAATATTCCCATTAAGGAAAGCAGTTTTGACATCCATCTGCCATATTTCATAATCATGATATGCAGCGATATCAAGTAAAATCCGAACAAATTTAAGCATTGCAACTGGTGAAAAGGTTTCATCATAGTCAACCCCATGAATTTGTTTATATCCTTTTGCAACCAGTCTTGCCTTATAGGTATGTACCTTACCATCCATGTCAGTCTTCTTTTTGAAGACCCACTTGAATCCTATAGGGTTAACTCCTACAGGAGGCTCTACCAAGGTCCAAACTTGGTTTGTGTTCATGGAATCCATTTCAGATTTCATGGCTTCTAGCCACTTCTCGGACTCGGGACCAATTATGTCGTCTTGGTAAGTCACAAGCTCATCTTGATCCATGAGCAATACATCACCTTGATCAGTTATAAGATATCCATGTCTCTCAGGTAGGTGACGTATCCTGCTTGACCTACGCTGGTCTTGTTCTACTTGAGCAGGTTGCTCTTCCACAACTACTTGTGTTTCCTGCTCTAATTCCTCCATAGGTGTATCAATGCTTTGTGATTCTTGAATTTCTTCAAGCTCTACTTTCCTCCCACTGATTCCTTTGGAAATAAAGTCCTTTTCTAGGAAAACTCCAGTTCGAGCGACAAACACTTTGCCCTCAGAAGGATTGTAAATGTAATACCCTCTTGTTTCTTTAGGATACCCCACAAATAAGCATTTGTCAGATTTTGGCTCAAGCTTAGTTGAAATTTGTCGTTTCACATAAACTTCGCAACCCCAAGTCTTCAGGTAAGACATATGTGGTTTCTTACCACTCCATATCTTATGGTGTCTTCTCAACCTTTTTGGATGGAACACGGTTAAGTGTGTAAGCTGCTGTCAATAGTGCATGTCCCCAAAAGGAGTTTGGAAGATCGGCGTGACTTATCATGGATCAGACCATGTCTAACAAGGTTCTATTTCTTCTATAAGATACACCGTTCCATTGGGGTGTTCCAGGAGGAGTAAGTTGGGATAGGATCCCACACTCTTTCAGATGGTCATCAAACTCTAGGCTTAAATACTCACCACCTCAATCTGATCGAAGAGTTTTAATATTCTTACCTAGTTGGTTTTGTACTTCATTCTTGAATTCCTTGAACTTTTCAAAGGACTATGATTTGTGTTTCATTAAATACACATAACCATATCTACTGAAATCATCAGTAAATATGATGAAGTACTGAAAACCTCCTCTGGTTGGTATGTTCAGTGGTCCACATACATCAGTATGTATGAGGGCCAAAATATCATTAGCTCTTTCACCTTTTCCTGTGAATGAAGACTTTTTCATCTTTCTAATTAAACAAGATCTGCATGTCTCATATGATTCATAATCAAAAGAGTCTAAGAGTCAATCTTTATGGAGTTTGGAAATGCGTTTCTCATTTATGTGGCCTAATCGACAATCCCAAAGGTAAGTTGGATTTAACTAATTAGGTTTCATCCTTCTAGTATTAATGTTATAAATAGACATTTCAAGATCAAGGACATATAGTCCATTGTTCATTTGTGTAGTAGCATAGAATATATCATTCAAATAAATGGAGCAACAATTGTTCTGTATTATAAATGAAAAACCAAACTTGTCTAAACAAGAAACGGAAATAATATTCCTGCTAATTGCAGGTACATAATAACAGTTCTCTAACTGAATTACTAAACCACTAGGTAAAGTCAATACATAACTTCCTACGCTTAAAGCAGCAACCATTGCTCCATTGCCAACTCGTAGGTCAACTTCACCTTTTGCCAAATCTCTACTCCTTTTTAGCCCTTACACATTGGTATAAATGTGAGAACCGCATCCAGTATCTAATACCCATGATGCAGAAGTAGATAAATTAATTTCAATAACAAAAATACCTGAAGTTGAAGTCTCTACTCCATTCTTCTTATCTTCCAGGTACTTTGGGCAGTTTCTCTTCCAGTGTCCGATCTTACCGCAATGGAAGCAGGTGCCTTCCTTTGCTATGCCTCCACTAGGCTTCAAAGATGGAGAAGTGGGTTTGGGTTTGGCAACTTCCTTTCCTTTCCCTTTATCACTCTGCTTGGTGGGTCTTTTGTTCTGTCTCTTTCCATTTCCGATCATCAGAATGGACTTCCCTTTTGACTTCAGATTCTGCTCAACAGTTCTTAACATGGCCAACAGTTCAGGAAGAGATTTGTCCATATCATTCATATTGAAATTAAGGACAAATTGACTGAATCTATCTGGAAACGATTGCAAGATCAAATCAGTCGCAAGTTCCTTTCCGAGGGGAAAACCCAACCTCTCAAGGTTCTCCACATACCCAATCATCTTGAGCACATGGGGACCTACAGGGGCTCCCTCAGCTAACATGCCTTGAAAAAGGGCTTTTGAAACTTCAATCCTTGCATGCCTTGCTTTTTCTTAATAAAGCATCTTCAGGTGTTCGATCATATCGAACGCTGCCATGTTCTCATGTTGCTTTTGCAACTCTGAGTTCATGGTAGCTAGCATGAGGCAAGTAGTTTCATTGGCATCATCAACATGCTTCTTATAAGCATATCTTTCTGCCTTAGGTGCAGAACTAGGAGGTTCCTCTTCAGGAACAGGTTTCTCCAAGACATACAGCTTTCTATCATGTTTGAGGATAATCCCCAGATTTCGGTGCTAATCCAGAAAATTTCTCCCAGACAATTTTTCCTTGTCAATGATTGATCGTAAAATGTTGTTAGAGGTGTTTGTTGTCATGGTAATCTACATGAAAATAATGAAAATATAAGTATCAATAACATATTTAATTATGCCTTTAATTAAATATGCTCCCACTATTTTACTCAAAACAAATGACCCTCACCATTTGATTTGGAAAATCCCGTTGGAAGATTTTCTAGTGGGTCGAGATCCATATTTCACTTTGTTTTAAGTCCGCGTAGGCGGATTATACAAAACTAGGTTATTTAGGTAGGAACTCCTTCCAATTGTATCTAATACAACTCTCGAATATTTTAGTTGGGTGAATAACTCCTTATTCCAATCCATCACATGGATCATTTCCAACTCTTGTTTCTAAACATATATAATCTTATTATAATTTTTTTAGTTAAGTTTGACCCATTGTTTTAGCAATTGGATATTAGAATTATCCCATCGCACCTTACTAATATAGAACATGCTCCTCGCGTAGGCGAAACCTACGTTATTCGATACTAATCTTGATGAGTGCTAAAACTTGGAAAGCATAAATTTAATATTTAATTTGAGGGAATTTGCAATTATTTTGATCTCACCGACTTATTTATCATATAAATCGTCTCTCACATGCATCAACATACATTCACATGCATCAACAAACATAATGAAACAGTTATGGCCCCTAGCACAATTGTTCTCCCAAGCCAATGAGAGAACATAAGCTAACCTAATAACGATCTAAGCTTCTCCAAGCAAGATCTTCACGGTTGTCCTCCTTTGATATTATATTCTTCTCTTTCTTCATAACATTACATTACATAAAAGAAACTCGTTTTACATACGAGGGAGTGAGATGAGAAAAGAAGTTACATTAAGAGATTAAAAGAGAGGCACGACACACAAGTCGTATTTTAAAATCCCAAAACAAAATAAAGGAAAACTAAGGCCATAACCGATCACCACAAGACAATAATAATAAACACATTATCATTATTAATTCAAATTATGTTAATTAATTAAAACCAAATTAAATTTCGCCGACCGATCACAATACGCAGAGTTAGCCGGGGGTTCCGCTGCCCAGTCAAGGGGGCAGCGCCCCGACGCAAAATTTTAATGAATAATTCATTTGAAATCGACGTTGTTTTTTGCATCAACACTTGATAATTTAAAGCACAACTCTTGCGCAGTCACAACCCTAATCGCATAACTCTTTGATATCACAACCCTTGTACCGCCATGAACCCTAATGCACTAATTTCAGACCGTCAAACACACCTTGATTGTTAATTCAGTATGATTGATTAACACGTTATTGCTTCACCATACTAATGTCGGATCAAGAAGCAAATGACCATTGATGGCTCAAAGGAAAACAACGATTAAATGTTTGAATGAACGAAATAGAAAAAATATATCATATATACCGTATTTTGCATTAGGATTACTTATATCATATATATAACTTGATCAATTCAATTGCGTAACCTATGGACAATCGATGTATCGCTGCTTCACCATACTAACGTCGGATTCCAAAGCATAGTCAACATCAATCATCCAAATCGTACACACATGATGCCACATTTAATTACTCGTTTATTCTTTGATTCATTTTGTCTTTTAATCGTATTAATACAGAAAATACAGAAAATAAACAGCTATCATATGCATGGTTTCGTAACCAGGCTCTGATACCACTGAAGGAGAAGGGCGATCCAAAACGCAGCGGAATTTAAAAATTTCTCCTTTAGTGATTCTTACGAATGGGAATGATCAGTGATAGAATCGTTACTTCTTGTGGCGATTGAAACCTTTGATGCAAATCTACGGAGCGATCACGAACGTTGAATGGTGACAACGCCTCTACTCAGTCCACACGAACGGATTCCTTCTACGAATGAAGGCTTTGAGTGTGTGTGTATATGTGTGTGTGTGTGTGTGTGTGTGTGTGTGTGTGTGTGTGTGTGTGTGTGAGAGAGAGAGAGAGAGAGAGAGAGAGAGAGAGAGAGAGAGAGAGAGAGAGAGAGAGAGAGAGAGAGAGAGAGAGAGAGAGAGAAAGAGAGAGAGAGAGAGAGAGAGAGAGAAACGAAATTGCAACTGCACATATGCTTCTGCATAATGGTTCTATTTATAGAACCACTTGTGTGGGCCGCAAGCTAAAAAGCCCACTTAAGTGTATGTGGCCCTGTAACACCTCAAAATTTGCCCTCCTCTCTTGGGACTAGCTTAGCATATTGCATTTCATTTTGTAGGACATTAGGCATTTGCATATTGCATATCATGTGAAGTAAGCAAGTCATCCTCCTAGGTCTTTATCAGAAGATGGAGAGGTTAAGAGATGCAAGCCTAAGGGTCTCATGAATTGATCACTAGCCATCTGAGGTTGTTGCTTCAATTAGGGTTTTTTTGGTTCCTCAAGGAGATTGGGTATTATCTTGGTTGAAATGGTACATCATCATCATGGTTTATTATTTCTGCTCAGATTCCTTGGGATTAGGGTTTTGACCTCTGGTCAACCCTAATCAGTTGCATTATACCAATCAAGGTTTTTCAAGGAGATGAGGTCTTTAGTGGGATGGAGATCATCATATGATTTTATTGAGCTTTTATAAGCTAGGGTTTCCTTTTGGAGCCATTTCATCAAGAGGTTGAGGCTCAAAATCATCTGTGCATGGCCAAGTCCTTTGTCAACTACAAAAGTCAACTGCCAAGTCAACTGTTGGATTTGGAGGTGGGAAGTGAGTGGAAATACTTCATTCATGTTCAAACAAGTCTCATTTGACATTTCAAACATCAACATTGAAGAAAATAAAGTCAGGACAAAACTTTCCAAAAATAGAAAGTGACTTGTAATTTGAATTTGCCAAAAATGGAAAGGTTTTCAACTCAAGATTACATCATCAAGAAAGCTTCAAATGAAACTTTGTTGAACATGAAAGTTGTAGATCCTTCTATCCCATTTCCAAAAAGTCCAAGATCATCAATTTCTCATGTGTGGTTAAGGAGATATGATCAAAACTTGACAAAGTGAACATGGAACTTCAAATGGGCATAACTTCTCAACCAAAACTCCAATTCAAGTGGCTCTTTTTGCATTCTTCTCCTTTTAACCTCTAGTTTCCAAAACATACATTGCATTACACCAATTATCATCACATGTTCATTTGCAAATTTTTGGATTTTTGGAGGGAAATTTCAATATTTAAAATTGGTGAATTATTTGAACTTTTGGCCATTACAAATGATTTCAAAACAACATTTTGAGTGAAATTGGATCAAAATTCGTACTGTTCACCATGCATTTTCAGGCATAAGGGTGAAAAACTCAATTTGCCAAAACACTCCCTAACTCATCCATTTCATTAGCATTTGGTTTAAGGCTTAATTAAACATGATTAGTGGAGCATATATAAGCATAACCATAACTGTTTTTCACTAAGAACCATCACAATTTTCAGATCTAGAAAATTCATCAAACTTTTTCTCTCAAATTTTCTTTGAAATTCTTCAAATAACTTGCATTTCTCTTGCTTGATTCATCATCCTGGAGCATTATCAAGGAGATTTGTACGTGGAACTGGTTGAAACAGAGCTGAATTGAAGCACATTCAAAGCATGAAGCATTAATGGTGAATCCAAAATTTGTTGAAATCATGCACAATTAATCCTCAATTTCTCTTCCAATCAACTGTACAAGCATCATAGAGAAGCATTGGAGCATTGCAAGGCTTGAATCCATTGAATTCCAAAGCTGCTCATCAAGAGGTCACAATTTCGATCTCTCTAATTCTTAAAATGCTTATGCTATACTTGTAGATCTAAGAACACTGATGATGCTGAGCTTTGAATCATTGAAATCCATGCAAAATTGAGTGAGATATGGTTATTTGAAGTTTTGATGTTGAATCTTCTTCACTTCGATCCGTGCATGTTTTAGTGTTTCTTGTTGATTTGATTATGGATTCGTGTTGTGTGATGGAAGATCTACACACTGATATGCGCCATGCTAATTTCTGGACACTTTTAATTTTTCTGGAAATTGGTTGATGAAGATCTTCATATGTTCTTCATACCTGCATATTACCTGCGAATTTTGCTATGACCTTCATACGTTTTCCTGCGAATTTTGTTGCGTGTTCATCATGTTTCCTGCGGATTCCATTTGCATTGCATGGCGCGCGTGTTAGGGTTTCAACGTCCAAACATTGTCGTTTTGGACTTGGCGCGTTTTCTCATTCAAATTGCGCCTGGCTTCGATCCTTGGCTGAAGCGTTTCTCACAATGCCATTTCATTTTTTCTCATATTTTCACATGTTAATGTCCACTTCATTTTTTATTTTTCTATCAACTTCATAAACTCATAAAAAATTGGAAAATCAACCAAATGTGCTCCAATTTTTTGCATTATGTCACATTTTCTGTCTAGTATTTTATCATCATAAGTTTGAAAATTGTGCTTGGCTGGAAAATAATTTGTGCTAGGGTTTGTGAACATGTATCATATCTTGACCTTGCCTTGCTTCTTCATTTGTGCAATGCTCATTTTTAATCCAATGCTTTTGAAATTTTACATGTTGAGACTAGACTCATGGCTTGAAATTATGGTGTTAATTTGGCATTTTTATCTTTCACCATTTCTGTTTTATGATTTTTCTAAGTTAGGTGTGACAATTTATGTCACACCTTGTGATGTTCAACTTGATTGATGAATTTTCCATGCCAAATGAATTCCAATTGCCTTGATTTTTTGTATGATGTTTGATATGAATGTTGTGATTGCTCATGATTTTTGTTAGAATTTTTGGGATCATTTATGGTTTAATTGAGATTTTTCATTCTGGATGTTTTTCACATTTGAGCTTTTAAATTGCCTTGAACTTCATTTGATTGTGAAATGCTTGTTCTTTATCCAATGAATGTGAAAGTTTGCACACTATTTCTAGACATGTTGAGTGTTGTTTTGGCTTTGGTTTGAGGTTTTTAACAATTACCATTTCTGTTTTATGCCTATGCTAAGTTGGTGTGACAATTGGTGTCACACATGTGCTTGTTGTGTTTGCCTTGACTTATGCTATGTGATTGCCATGCCTAATGATGTCCAATGCCTCTAATTTTTTGTGTGGTGGTCATGTTGTATGTCTTGTTTACTCATGAATTTTTCCAAGATTATTTGAATCATTTTTGATTTAATGTGCATTTGTTCATTCTGATGTCACAATGTGGTCACAATTTGCATACCTTGCCATGTTTGGTTCATGAAATGGATT
This sequence comes from Lathyrus oleraceus, assembly GCF_024323335.1. Lineage (NCBI taxonomy): Eukaryota > Viridiplantae > Streptophyta > Magnoliopsida > Fabales > Fabaceae > Lathyrus > Lathyrus oleraceus. The sequence goes on from NW_026112392.1 coordinate 580,490, forward strand.
TGGTAATTGATATTGATGTGAGACCTTTTGGATTGTGTTCTTGATTGAATGAAGTTGATTCATGTTAAATTTCATGTTCTGTTTTAAATTTTTTCTCCATCTTTGACCCTAGGCCTTGACCTAGTGGTTGGTTGCTTACCTTTGAGCTTTGATTTCAGGTTGAGCATTCAAGTGCCATAGTTGTTGATACTCTATCACTTGAGCCTTTGATGTTTACTTGTGACTACTAACCTTGTGTGTTTTGTAGGGTTGTTAAATCATTTGAGTTTGACTTGTTGGCTTATGCCTTTGCTCATTGGGTTTGACTGTGTGATATTCATGATTGTCTGTTTGTCTGTATAGTTGAATTGATTTGTGTGATGTTTCAACAAGTACATAAGTTGCTTAAGTTCTTTTGAACTTGCTTTGCTAGATTGTGGGTTGCTTAACCTAGGTATAACTCTCTGACTTCATGTAGTCTGGAAGACTTGTCCTGTTATGGGGGCAGGCACCTGTCTGAAGTCCTCCTTAAGAGGCAATGCTTGTGAATGTTTATTTTTGTGCCAAGCAGGAAAAGTCCTCTTGTGAGGCGATTGGCAGATAAAAGAGATGTGTAATCCATCTCCTGCTATTCAGTGTGTCATCCACTCTGCTCACACACCTTGTGTTGATGCATTGTGGATATTAACCCAAGATCTTTGTTGTGTCAGTCATATGTGGAGAAGAGTTCCAACTTTCTGAACTCCCACACTTTCATTTGTCTGAAGCTCTCCCAGGTCAGGGATAAGAGCTGTGAGGTCTTACCCTCACTTCCCATTTCATCTGCTTCACCCTAACTCTCAATGTTAGGGTTAAGAGCTAACTACACCCGATTCCAGTTGGCTTGTGTTTCACAGCCTAACCTTGTATGAGCCCAATTGATTGCATATAGTGTGTGTGATTGTTTATTGTGCTTGTGTTGTTTGACTGTGTTGTTTAGGATAGCTTGCTGCCTGTGCAAGTTAGATAGAAACCTCAACCTAGGACCATTGTGGATCGCATGATAACTATTAGGCTCGAGTCAGTCTCCCTTCTAGTTTGTCATTTCCCAGTCTCTGGTTAGGAGAAAGTTTCTCCCCTGTTAAGGGGAACTACGTTGCCCTGATCCTCATACCAGATGAGGTACGTAGGCAGGAGATCGTACGAGATCTCTCCGGGCACCCTTTTTCCTTTTTGTGTGTGTTTGCTTGATAGCTAGCAGGCTCGAGTACCAGACTCCCTGTTAGCTTGTTTGTTCAACTTTTTTGTTGCTTTTGACGACTCAGCGTCCGGTTAACCTCTTGTTTTCTTGGAGTCTGACGTAAGTCCAGCGATTGGCAGTCGGTTTCCAGTGTGTGTTTGCTTGGAGTCTGATGTAAGTCCAGCTATTGGCATTCGGTTTCCCGTTTGTTTGTTGTGTGCTTGGAGTCTGATGTAAGTCCAGCGATTGGCATTCGGTTTCCTGTTTGTGTTTGTGTGTTTGTTTTGACGTCTCAGCGTCTGTGCGTGTGTTTTGTTTTGGCGTGTGTGAGCCGAACTACGGTAGCTCTGATTCTCATTCCAGATGAGATACGTAGGCATAGGATGCGATATCCTAGCGAGCCCTTTCCCCCTCTTCTTCCATCTGTGTTTTATTCCAGTGTGCGTGCATTCTTTTGAGCAGTTTTAGCAACCTTTCTTATATTCTTTCTGAGCGTGGATCCCGTCGAGTACGACGGATGCGTAGGGGTGCTAATACCTTCCCTTCGCATAACCGACTCCCGATCCCATCTCTCTTTGGTCGCGAGACCATGTCTTTTCCAGGTTTAGTTCGAGCGTTTCCTTTCCCTCTTTGGGATAAATAACGCACGGTGGCGGCTCTGTTTGTTTTGTTTTTCCCGCCGGTTGTTTTTCGCGGATGCGACAGCTGGCGACTCTGCTGGGGACTAAAGAAGTTGACCTCTTGCTGGTCTATCTTCCCTAAGTGAGTCTCTCCTAGCGCTCTCTAGGATAGTTTAGGTCGCTTGTGTTGCTCTATTTATTGCGTTTATGATTATTATGTTGTGTATATATTTGCATAAATGTTTGTATGCATCATACTATCATTGTGCTGTCTTCTGTACATGTGGTTCCTCTGATTTTGGGGTGGGTGTTCTGAGTGGGGCTAAAACCCAGGCCCGAGTATACACCTAGGATTAGTGTGGTCTCACGTTTCCTCACTTGCTTTATCAGCATGTTGTTGCGACGTGACATACCACAAGCCGGACGAGGCTCTTCTGAGTGAGCTCTTCCGGGTGGAGTATTCCACTTTGGTTGAGTTATCTCTTTAGGGTTGTTGACTTCGGTGACCGTTCTTTCCCGGATCTTTGGTTTAGGCGATCTTATGAGAGCTACAACGGCACACCCGAAAGGGCAAACCCGTTGAGTATCTTTGCCCGATTGTCGAGACCATTATCCGCCTTAGGATGACCTGATTAGAATTCACCTGTGAGGGGAGGGTTTGATTCTTACAGATGCATGTTCTGATGGTGACTTTGATGGTGACTAATGGTTCAGTTATTGATCAGAGTTCTATTTATAAGTCGGATTTATGGATTTATTTCTGAGACGCCAGAGTTCTGTCCATGGTATTTATCAGTGGGGATCCGTTTATTTCAGGATTCCCTGGGTTGATATAGATGATTTTGTTGATATCAGATCAATGGATGTTCCTATGGTGATGATGGTGATGTATCTTCCATTCCGTTTATTTCGGAATCCTGAGCCGGATTTGTGGTTACATATTCCTTCAGATGGTTGTGATCAGTTCAGAGACCGTGACTCAGTGCAATGGTTGTTCAGATGACTTGGAGGATGGCACAGTGCATTGCATTCATACATCAGCATCATTCACATTTTGCATTTATCTGCATCTAACTCATGTTTATCCATATGCAAGGGACATTTTTGATTGAGATCCTGGTTGAGAGACTTCTTTGATCCAGACATGAGGACCGGCTTGAAAGACGATGTTGTCTACAGTTTCTTCGACCCAGAGATTGATGTGTTGAGGGATATAATAGCATTGATTACACCTGATCATGTGGGGATGTTCCGTGAGTATTATGGTGGTATTCTGAAGTTGGTTTTCAGGCTCACAGACAGTGATAGGAGCGCCATCCATACTCTTCTCCAGTTTTATGACCCTGATTTGAGGTGCTTTATTTTCCCAGATTACCTATTGGGGCCTTTGATGGAGGACTATGCTAGCATCCTGGGTATCCAGATCAGAGATCAGATTCCTTTCTATGTCACCAAGGGGGAGCCTGATGTTGCTGAGATGTCTCGTGCTCTTTATTTGAGCCCGAAAGTGACCAAGGGGGGTTTGAAAGAGAAGGGAAAGTTACCCGGTCTTCATCTGAGCTTCTTGGAGGCTAAAGCCAAGGAGCATGCTGTTGTGGGTAATTGGAGGACCGTCTGTGCCTTGATTGCTGTGAGCATCTATGGGACCATCTTGTTTCCTAATCAGAAGAACTTTGTGGATATTAATACCATCAGGTTGTTTGTGCAGAGGAATCCCATTCCTACCTTGGTTGGGGATGTTTATTACTCGGTCCATAATCGGAACGAGAAGAGGCGAGGGGGATTGATCAGATGTTGTGCTCAACTGTTGCACAAATGGTTTATGGGGTATCTGCCTTCCAGAGGTGCTTTTGTTTCTCTTGATCCTACGGTTAATTGGGCGACCAGGTTGATGGGTTTGCGGGCCAAGGACATAGCTTGGACTCACAATGGTATGGCTGGACGAAATTTCATTTATAGTTGTGGGAGCTTTCCCAATGTGCCTCTTATAGGAGTTCAGGGTTGCATTAATTACAACCCGACGCTTCTTAGGAGACAGATGGGGTTCGCTATGGAGGTTCCTCCTCTCGAGCGCGAGATTCAGGAGTCTTTCTACTTCCCAACTGAGGGTAATTTGTTACAGTTGAGGCAGGTGTCCGGGGCATGGCGAAATATTCAGAGGAAGGGCAAGGTTCCTTTTGGCAAGGTTAACAACAGGTCTTTTCCTCCATTTGATGATTGGCTTAGGAAGAGGATTGAGCTCACCCATCTACCATTTCCTGGAGGTGATCCTTGGTGTCCATTGATTGAGGGGCCACGTTCTTCTGTCAGTATGGAAGAGTTCCTTGAGATGAAAAAAGCCAGAGATCAACTGCAAGTAGAGAAGACTGAGTTGGAGATGAGTGTTGCTAGGATTCAGATGGCTAACCAGGAAATCAAAGGGAGAATAGAAGATAAGGATAAGAGACACGCCATGGAGGTGAAGCGCTTTGAGATGGATACTGCCTATTACCGCAAGATCAACCAAGCGTTGGAGTCGTCTACAAAGGAGCATGACCTTACCAAGGAGAAACTAGCTAGGGCCTTGAGGGTTATCGAAGATGAGAAGAGGAGACAAATCCTTGTGAGGGATCAGAGAGATGCCAGAGCCAAAATCATTGCCACAGAATGGGAAGCTGAGAAAGCGAAGATTATTGTTGAGAGAGATCACTATCTTGCTAAGAGGGATCATTACTTCCGACAGATGAAGATTCACCAGAAAGAGGTGGGGAGATTACAGCAGGAGAACACTGAGCTTAGGTTCGCGGTGAAGTTTACCAAGATGGTAGATGATGCGGAGCCTTCTGTGGGGCCTTATTCAACGTAGCCTTTTGTTATCATCTGTGTTGGATTACCGTCAGGCCTGTTGACGGAATTCACTTGTTTGTATTTTCTTTCTGATTCTGGAGAATTGTATTTGATTTGTATCAGACTTGATGTATGACTCTCGCACATATGGTGCCCTTTTGGTATACAATGGTTATTTTCATTCAGTGATCGATCTTCAAGCTTTATTTGCTTCCTGTATTCACTCACACAGCACACACATGGTTGGGTGGTATCTCTGCTAAATCATATATCTCTGCTCTGTATGATGAAATCAAATGATGAATGTCAGAATATTGCTGCCAGATTATTATTTGTCTCGATGAAGCCAGGATCGAAAAGACAGAGTGTTCCTCATGTGGATAGATATTGCATTCATGCATAATCATAATAACTTGTCTTCTATTTTGCAGGTGTCAGTTTCTAACGTGCTTGGTTGTTTTAGGAATCATTGCTCGTGCTCGTAGAGTTATTCCCTTGCACACAACCCGTCCACACAGATACTTCACTAGACGCAACACACCCAGGCTGATGGATCTACCCAACGCAGATTTTCTCGAGCTGAAGGAGAAAATGAATGAACTGATCAATGTCATGCAAGGGTTTGCTGTGAGCCAGAAAGCACTTGCTGATAAAGTGGAGAAGCTCGAGCGGGCTTCAGCTGCTAACAGTGGTGTCAATTTGGAGGGTGTCTCTAACCATGGCCTTGGTGGTTCCAGGGATGGAGGAGATCTCGGGAAGAGGACAACTGCTGGCGTGGTGATCAACAATGCTGGGGGTTTTGGTGCTGCCACAAGTGGTAGACCAGGTCCGATGGGTAACAATATGAAGGACAACCTGTTTCCTCCTTTCTTTGGGGCTAAGGAGGATAGAGAGGAGGACAGGGAAGCTGATCAGTTCTCTATGCTTAACGAACATTTTGGTCAATACGGGGTCCAACCACCAAACAAAGAGATTCAGGTGCTGGCAGAGAAGATAAGGGCTCTGGAAAGCCATGCTACTCCGGGGTTTGTTAATATGTCAAATATGGGGTTGGTCGAGGGGATTGTGATCCCACAAAAGTTCAAAGCGCCCGCGTTTGACAAGTACAATGGGAGTTCTTGCCCGGAAACTCACCTCCAGGATTTCGTCCGTAAGATCTCTGCTTATACAATGGATCAGAAGCTGTGGATGTACTTTTTCCAGGACAGTCTGTCTGGAGGATCCTTGGAATGGTACACTAAGTTGAAATCTTCTGACATCAAAAGCTGGCAAGATCTCGGAGATGCATTCTTTAAACAGTATCAGTTCAACGCTGACATGGCTCCTAGTCGTACCCAATTGCAGGGTATGTCTCAGAAGCCTAATGAGGGGTTTAAGGAATATGCACAGAGGTGGAGGGAGCTGGCTGCCAGGGTTCAACCACGGTTGGTAGACCGAGAAATGTCAGATCTGTTTATGGGTACCCTTCAGGGGACATTTGCAGAAAGGATGGTTGGATGCCCGGTTACCGATTTTGCCGATATTGTGGTGGCCAGAGAAAGGATTGAAAGTTGGTTGAAGCTGGGGAAGATACAAGGTAGTGCTTCGTCATCCGGATCGAAGAAGCCCTTTGGAAACGGTCAGAGGAAAAAGGAGGGTGAAACAAGTGCTGTGTATACCCAAAGAGGACAGAGTAGGGATCGTTACTACCAGCACACTGCTGCGGTAACCATTCCTGCTGATAATCAACAACAGCAACAGCAACAACAACAACAACCACGACAACCCTTTCAACAGAGACCGCAGAGGGCTGGGTATCAGGTGAGAGGATGAATGAATGATCGTCAATTTGATAGGCCACCTGTGACCTACTCATTCTTGCTGAAGCAGTTGAAGGATTTGGGGTTGGTCCAGCTGAGGACGTTGGCTCCGTTGAGACCTGATCAGAGGCCTCCCAGTTTTGATGAGAACGCCAAATGTGAATTTCACTCAGGTGCCCCTGGACACAATGTAGAAAATTGCAAAGCTTTTAAGCATGTGGTCCAGGACTTAGTGGATTCTAAGGCCATCAACTTTGCACCATCTCCAAATGTGAATGCTAATCCCATGCCTGCGCATGGTCAAATGGGGGTGAATGCAATTTCTGAAGAAGGTGGAATTGGGTTGTTGAATGTGAATCAATTGAAGACTCCGTTGGCTGAGGTCAAACGACAGTTGTTGCAGAATGGGGTCTTTCCGGGCTGTGATAATTGTTGTGCTGCGTGCACTGTTGCTCCTGATGGGTGTATGTCGTCGAGGGAGGCTGTCCAGAGACTGATGGATGAGGGAAGCCTCAGGTTTGAGAAAGTAGATTTGGTGAAGGAAGATGTCTCCACCATAACCATTTACTTTTACCCGGTCGATTTGTCAACGCTGGCCGATGCGGCTCCAGTTACTATCACGGTACCTGGGCCAATTTCTTATGACAAAGATGACGCCGTGCCGTGGCATTATGGTGGGGAAGTATACTGTAATGGGGAGAAGTTGGAAGATCAGGCTGCAGGTGAAACCACCGTTTCAAAGGTGGATAATGCCGGACCCAGTGGTTTCACTCGCAGTGGAAGGTTGTTTGTCCCTAATGCTTTGAGAAGTGGGAAGGGAGAGAAAGAAAAGAAAGAAAAGGCCGAGGCTTTAGCCAGGGCAAGAGGAAAACAAGTGGTAAATGAAGGTACTCCTGTAGTGACACCGGCGCCTGTTGGGTCGGAGAAAGAACTTGATGATGAAGCTGAAGAATTTCTGAGGATCATCAAGAAGTCAGAGTACAAGCTTGTTGACCATCTGCAGCAGACCCCATCTAAGATCTCAATCTTGTCATTGTTGCTGAGCTCCGAGGGGCATAGAGAGGCTTTATTGAAAATTCTGAAGAGGGCCTATGTTCCTCAGGAGATCACAATCAATCAGTTAGAGACAGTGGTGTCAAATGTCAATGCCAGTCATGGGTTGGGTTTCACTGACCTTGATCTAACTGTGGATGGGAGGAATCATAATAGGGCATTACACATTGCTATGGAGTGTAAAGGAGCCGTGCTTTCGCACATGTTGGTTGATACCGACTCCTCTTTAAATGTGTTGCCAAAGAAAGCCCTGGCAAAGTTGGACTGTGAAGGGTTGATCTTGACGCCAACTGACCTGATAGTGAGAGCTTTTGACGGTTCTAAGCGGGCAGTGTTTGGGGAAGTGGAGCTCCCGGTGAAGATCGGGCCCGAGGTGTTCAAGTCGGTATTCTATGTCATGGATATTCAGCCGACATACAGTTGCCTGTTGGGTCGCCCATGGATTCATGCTGCTGGGGCAGTGACTTCGACTTTGCACCAGAAATTAAAGTATATCTGGGACGGGCAGGTCGTCACAGTCTGCGGAGAGGAAGATATCTTCGTCAGCCACCTATCGTCGTTCAAATATGTTGAAATGGACGGTGAGATATGGGAAACGCCGAGTCAAGCATTCGAAACCGTCAAGGTGGAGAATGCTCTTTTTGCTAAAGAAGAGGAGAAACCATCCATTTCTTCGTACAGACAGGCTGCTGAGGTGGTGAAGAGTGGGGAAGCTCCTGGTTGGGGAAGGATGATGGACATCGCCGCCAAGAAAGATAGATTTGGAGTGGGTTATCAGCCGGGCCGAGGCTCGTCTGGACAAGGTAGAGGATGTCGTCCGTCATTCACATTCACCAGTGCTGGAATGCTGGATCCAGATCGCATCTGTATGGTGGGTGAAGAAGTTGACAGTGATTGCGAGATAGATCAATGGATAAAGCCGTGCGTACCAGGGATGGAAGTCCAGAACTGGAAGGCCGAAAAGATCATCACTGTCACTCTACTTGAAGAGTAATATTTTCTGTTTTTCAATTTTATTTGTATGGAAGCCTTGCATTTTGCCCGAAACGTAATGGTTCATTGTAAGGGCCACCTCATGTTTCATTTTGCAAAATTTGCATCATAAATAAAAGGATGTTTTTCAATTAAAAACGGTGTTCCCTGTTTTTCATTTATTTTTGCAGTTTAATAAAAACAAAAATAAAAATGGCAATGTTTTCATTTTCCTTTTCCATTTGTTTCGCTCCGGTTCTAAAGCAATGCATGAATCAACATTCATGCAGATGCGATATCTCTTTGGATCTCATTGATAACAATCCTGTTACACCCTCATATGACTTCGACAATCCGATCTATCATGCCGAAGAAGAAGACGAAGAAGATTGTGAACTGCCGGAGGAGTTAGCCAGGTTGTTGAAACAAGAGGAGAAGGTGATTCAGCCACACGAGGAACAGGTAGAGGTTGTGAATCTGGGTACCGACGAGGTCAGGAAAGAAGTAAAAATCGGGGCCGCGTTGGAGGCAAATGTTAAGAGCAGAATGGTAGCTTTGTTGAAAGAGTATGTTGATATCTTCGCCTGGTCTTATCAAGATATGCCAGGGTTGGATACCGATATCATTGTGCACAAGCTACCGTTGAGAGCAGATTGTCCTCCAGTGAAGCAGAAGTTGCGCAGAACCCGACCTGAGATGGCAATGAAAATTAAAGAGGAGGTGCAGAAGCAGTGGGATGCTGGTTTCCTCGCTGTCACCAATTATCCACCTTGGATCGCGAATATTGTGCCGGTCCCGAAGAAGGATGGGAAGGTGAGAATGTGTGTGGACTACCGGGATTTGAACAGAGCTAGCCCGAAGGATGATTTCCCACTACCTCATATTGATGTGTTGGTAGATAATACAGCTCAGTTCTCGGTGTTTTCCTTCATGGATGGCTTTTCTGGCTATAATCAAATCAAAATGTCGCTAGATGATATGGAGAAAACAACGTTCATCAACCCATGGGGCACTTTTTGTTATAAGGTGATCCCGTTTGGTCTCAAGAACGCCGGTGCTACTTATCAGAGGGCCATGGTGACTTTGTTTCATGATATGATTCATCATGAAATTGAATGCTATGTTGATGACATGATAGCAAAGTCCCAAACAGAGGAGGGGCATCTGGTAGATCTGGCCAAGTTATTTGACCGGCTGAGACAGTTCAGACTGAGGTTGAATCCGAACAAGTGCACTTTCGGAGTCCGGTCCGGTAAATTGCTGGGGTTCATTGTAAGTGAAAAAGGAATTGAGGTTGATCCTGCTAAAGTAAAAGCAATAAGAGAAATGCCTGAACCGAGAACGGAGAAGGAAGTTCGTGGTTTCTTAGGTAGATTGAACTACATTTCACGGTTCATATCTCACTTAACAGCCACGTGTGAACCTATATTCAAATTATTAAGAAAAGATCAAACGGTCAGGTGGAATAATGATTGCTAAGCGGCATTTGAAAAGATAAAAGAGTATTTGCAGGAGCCTCCGATTCTGATGCCTCCTGTGGAGGGACGACCATTAATTCTGTACTTGACAGTCCTCGAGGGGTCTATGGGGTGTGTATTGGGACAGCATGACGAGTCTGGTCGAAAAGACCTTGCCATATACTACCTTAGCAAAATTTTTACCGATTGTGAAACAAGATATTCACTGCTCGAGAAAACTTGCTGTGCTTTGGTCTGGGCTGCTCGCCGACTGAGGCAGTATATGCTGGCATACCACTTTGTTGATTTCCAAGATGGATCCAATCAAGTACATTTTTGAAAAGCCAGCATTGACCGGACGGGTTGCGAGGTGGCAAATGATTTTGACCGAATATGATATTCAGTATACCTCTCAAAAGGCGATCAAGGGGAGCGTATTGTCTGATTACCTCGCCCAGCAACCCATTGAGGATTATCAACCGATGAAGTTTGAATTCCCTGATGAGGATATCATGTTTCTCAAATCGAAAGATTGTGAGGAACCGATCCCGGAGGAGGGGCCTGACCCTGAATCCGAATGGATTCTGATGTTTGATGGGGTCGTTAACGTGAATGGTAGTGGTGTTGGTGCTGTTTTGGTTACGCCGAAAGGATCCCACATTCCTTTTGCTGCCCGGCTAACATTTGAGTGCACCAACAACGTGGCTGAATACGAAGCTTGTATCTTGAGGATTGAAGAGGCGATTGATTTGCGGATCAAAAACCTTGTTATATATGGAGATTCAGTTTTGGTTGTGAACCAGGTTAACAGAAAATGGTATACGCATCAATCTCATTTAATTCCATACCGGGATTATACGAGGAGATTGTTGACATTCTTCACCAAGGTGAAAATGCATCATGTGCCTAGAGAAGAGAACCCTTTGGCAGATGCTTTGGCTACTCTGGCTGCCTTGATTAAGGTGCAGTGGTGGAATCAGTTCCCCAGTGTTGAGGTGGGACGTTTGGATAGACCGGCTTATGTGTTTGCTGTTGACACAACGCCTGACGATGAGAAGCCGTGGTATTACGATATCAAGCGATATCTGGAGACCCAAGAGTATCCTGAGGGAGCATCCAAGAAGGACCGAAAGACTCTGTCCTACTTGAATAAGGATGGGGTTTTGTACAAGAGAAATTTCGATTGGGTTTTGCTCAGATGTGTTGATGATAAAGAAGCAAGCCAATTGATGAAAGAGGTTCACGAGGGGTCGTTCGGTACCCATGCCAGTGGGAATGCGATGGTGAAGAAGCTGCTGAGGGCAGGTTATTATTGGATGACAATGGAGGCCCAATGTTTCAATTTTGTGCGGAAGTGTCATAAATGCCAGATTTATGCTGACAAGGTACACGTGCCTCCAAATCCGTTGAGTTTGATGTCGTCTCCGTGGCCGTTTGCTATATGGGGCATCGATATGATCGGGAAGATTGAGCCTACGGCTTCGAATGGGCATCGGTTCATATTAATGGCTATTGATTACTTCACCAAGTGGGTGGAAGCAGCCTCTTATGCAAACGTGACGAAGCAGGTCGTTGCCAGATTCTTGAAGAGAGACATCATTTGCAGATATGGGATTCCCGAAAGAATCATTACTGATAATGGTTCTAATTTGAATAACAAGATGATGGCAGAACTGTGCCGAGAATTCAAGATCGAGCATCACAATTCTTCTCCTTATCGTCCGAAGATGAATGGGGCGGTCGAGGCAGCTAATAAGAATATTAAGAAGATTGTACAGAAAATGGTTGTGACCTATAAGGATTGGCATGAGATGTTGCCATTTGCAGTGCATGGGTACAGAACTTCGGTGCGTACATCTACTGGGGCAACGCCTTTCTCGTTGGTATATGGGATGGAAGCTGTGCTACCGGTTGAGGTTCAAATTCCTTCGTTGAGAGTCCTGATGGACGTGAAATTGCGAGAGGCTGAATGGGTAAGGACCCGGTATGTAGAGTTGAGTCTGATTGAGGAAAAAAGGTTGGCGGCCATTTGTCATGGGCAGTTGTACCAGCAGCGGATGAAATGTGCTTTTGACCGAAAGGTGCGACCTCGTGTGTATCACGTAGGAGATCTGGTGCTGAAAAGGATCCTTCCTCCTCAAAACGATCGTAGGGGCAAATGGACACCCAATTATGAAGGTCCATTCGTGGTCAAGAAGGTTTTCTCTGGAGGGGCCTTGTTGTTAACGACCATGGATGGCGAAGATTTTCCATCCCCTATAAATGCGGACACAGTTAAAAAATACTTCGTATAAGAGACCCGCTGGACGAAAAGAATAAAATAGTCCAGGCAAAAATGGGTATCCCGGCGAACCGAAAAAAAAAAAGAGAAAAAGGTTCGGGCAAAAATTAGGGATAAAAAGGAAAATGTACACCTGGCAAGTCGAAAACCTGAAAAGGCGGCTTGGGCAAAAAAGGGTATCCCGGTGGACTGAAAACCTGAAAGGGCGGTCCAGGCAAAAGAGGGATTGAAACGAACAACTGCGTCCAGCATGATCGTTTGCTTTGGTTAAGATGACATGGATAATCCCCGGTAGGGATCAGTCGGAAGCGTCTTGTTCAGAAGGCAGAAAGCACGGAGAGTCTGAGGACATATGGGGTGTAACCGAGTTGGAACTCGATGAGATCGCGGTTTCATATTGCCATTAGGATAGATTTTTCCTTTTGTGCGCAATTACCTCTTTTCAGGAATTGCTTCCTTTGTATTGCTCAATTTTGAGCCGCACTTTTTCAATCAATAAAATGCATATTTAGTCAAATAATTGTGTTTTTGTTTTCATTATCGCTTTGATGGCAAAAACATCCGTTTATTTTGATAAAGAATATTTGCATTTTGAGACATACAGGTCCCTTCTAGTGCATGTTTATAAGATTGAAAACTTGAAATCTTATTCGGAAGGTTGAGTGACCCAAGTGTTGAAATCTTGGCACACCTGGGGCACGTTTTTGTCTAACAATCTTTTTTGCAGGAGCTGTTAGATATTTTCACTCACTTGCAGGTGTGATGTGAAGCTTTTTGACAAAGGATCCCCGTGGAGTCCAATCTGGGAGCTCTCAAAAGTGGAAAGCTGACACTGGATTGGGATATTGAATACTAAGGCTCGACGAGTCGACGAGTGTTCTGTGCCAGAATTTCCTTGTTTCCCCAAGCAGTGGCGGAGTTGTTATCTCCCCAGCAGATTCAAGGTCTGAGTTTTCCCTAGCAGGGTCGGGATGGTTATCTCCTCAGCAGGTTTGAGATCGGTGTTTCCCCAGCAGCCAGGCCTGAAGGTTGCTATCTCCCAACGGAGGTGTCCGTGGGTAGCTATTTCCCTCTGGCATGGTGGGGCTTGTAAATTCCCCGGCGAGTCGGAGATTGTTGTTTTCCCCACAGAGTGCGTTGGTGGTTTATTCCCCAGCGAAGTCCCCAAGCGGGTTGAGTTCAGTGGAGGTCATCCTTGGTAAGGGTGGCCTATGTCCCAGCAGCAGTGCTATTCCCCAGCAGGGTGGAGGTTGGAGTGTTGTCGGGTTCCTCAGCAGAGTGCCTCGAGCTCCCCAGGAGAGTCCCTTGAGTGGGATACTTTTTATGCATTCATCATATAGATAAGCATATCATATTGCATAATTAATTGCGTAGCATTTCCATGGTTATGGAGCATTACGCTAAAAAATATCATGCATCGGCATTGCAAGCATAGGCTAGTCTCAAGCCGTGGTTATTGTTTGAGAGGTGGTTTCGCCAGAAGGTGAGGATGTTACTCCGAGGAGTTTGGCATCGTGATTTTGAATCAACAGTATTCCCCAGTAGTGCGATATTGGAGGAAGGGTTTCTGTCGTACGGGGATGGAAATGCTAATCAAAGAAGTTTCGGGGTCCAAGAAAAGAACAAAAAGTAAAGAAAAGAGAAGGAGATAATCCCCAGCTAAGCGCAAAGTGTTCGTTGGCTAGGGTTGAATAGAGAATAACCGGTTCGTGGCTTGTTATCCCCAGCATGGGTCGTTGGCACGCGTGCCGCCTCATTTATCACTATTCCTTTTTGCTGATGCTGACAGGCATGACGAGTTTCCGGTGTTCAGGCCGAGGTGGCACTCAGGCCAGTTTCCGATTTTCAGATGAAGAAGTTTCCGATGTTCAGGTCGAAGAACTTGTGGCACTCAGGCCAATTTCCGATTTTCAGATCGAAGAAGTTTCCGACGTTCAGGTCGAAGAACTTGTGGCACTCAGGCCAGTTTCCGATTTTCAGATCGAAGAAATTTTCGACGTTCAGGTCGAAGAACTTGTGGCACTCAGGCCAGTTTCCGATTTTCAAATCGAAGAAGTTTCCGACGTTCAGGTCGAAGAACTTGTGGCACTCAGGCCAGTTTCCGATTTTCAGATCGAAGAAGTTTCCGGTGTTTAGGCCGAGGTGGGTATTCAGACCAGTTTTCGATTTTCAGATCGAAGAAGCTTCCGAAGTTCGGATCGATGCAGCTTGCGGCACTCAGGCCAGTTTTCCGGTATTCAGACCGAAGTGGCGTTCAGGCCAGTTGTTGGGCATTCAGGCCAATCTATCGGTGTTCAGACCGATATTAATACTCTCGTGTTCCGATGCTCAGTATTCAGACTGATGAGCGGCGTTCAGGCCATGGTTATTCCTGTGTTACCATTTATTTTGGTATTCAGGTCAACGTTTCTTTTCGGTATTCAGGCCGACTTTCTCCGTACCAGACGGATTCTTCTTTTGAGATTGCTTCTTCGCCGATTCTGACAGGCGTTGTTAATTATTTCCCATCAGAGTGCAAATTGTTCGTCTGTTCTTTGTATTCAATCACTCTTCACCCTGATCATCTGAAAGTCGAGGCTATTCATGTCGACAGGTTCACAGTGGATTGAATAGGGGCAGCTGTAACACCTCAAAATTTGCCCTCCTCTCTTGGGACTAGCTTAGCATATTGCATTTCATTTTGTAGGACATTAGGCATTTGCATATTGCATATCATGTGAAGTAAGCAAGTCATCCTCCTAGGTCTTTATCAGAAGATGGAGAGGTTAAGAGATGCAAGCCTAGGGGTGTCATGAATTGATCACTAGCCATCTGAGGTTGTTGCTTCAATTAGGGTTTTTTTGGTTCCTCAAGGAGATTGGGTATTATCTTGGTTGAAATGGTACATCATCATCATGGTTTATTATTTCTGCTCAGATTCCTTGGGATTAGGGTTTTGACCTCTGGTCAACCCTAATCAGTTGCATTATACCAATCAAGGTTTTTCAAGGAGACGAGGTCTTTAGTGGGATGGAGATCATCATATGATTTTATTGAGCTTGTATAAGCTAGGGTTTCCTTTTGGAGCCATTTCATCAAGAGGTTGAGGCTCAAAATCATCTGTGCATGGCCAAGTCCTTTGTCAACTACAAAAGTCAACTGCCAAGTCAACTGTTGGATTTGGAGGTGGGAAGTGAGTGGAAATACTTCATTCATGTTCAAACAAGTCTCATTTGACATTTCAAACATCAATATTGAAGAAAATAAAGTCAGGACAAAACTTTCCAAAAATAGAAAGTGACTTGTAATTTGAATTTGCCAAAAATGGAAAGGTTTTCAACTCAAGATTACATCATTAAGAAAGCTTCAAATGAAATTTTGTTGAACATGAAAGTTGTAGATCCTTCTATCCCATTTCAAAAAAGTCCAAGATCATCAATTTCTCATGTGTGGTTAAGGAGATATGATCAAAACTTGACAAAGTGAACATGGAACTTCAAATGGGCATAACTTCTCAACCAAAACTCCAATTCAAGTGGCTCTTTTTGCATTCTTCTCCTTTTAACCTCTAGTTTCCAAAACATACATTTCATTACACCAATTATCATCACATGTTTATTTGCAAATTTTTGGATTTTTGGAGGGAAATTTCAATATTTAAAATTGGTGAATTATTTGAACTTTTGGCCATTACAAATGATTTCAAAACAGCATTTTGAGTGAAATTGGATCAAAATTCGTATTGTTCACCATGCATTTTCAGGCATAAGGGTGAAAAACTCAATTTGCCAAAACACTCCCTAACTCATCCATTTCATTAGCATTTGGTTTAAGGCTTAATTAAACATGATAGTGGAGCATATATAAGCATAACCATAACTGTTTTTCACTAAGAACCATCACAATTTTCAGATCTAGAAAATTCATCAAACTTTTTCTCTCAAATTTTCTTTGAAATTCTTCAAACAACTTGCATTTCTCTTGCTTGATTCATCATCCTGGAGCATTATCAAGGAGATTTGCACGTGGAACTGGTTGAAACAGAGCTGAATTGAAGCACATTCAAAGCATGAAGCATTAATGGTGAATCCAAAATTTGTTGAAATCGTGCATAATTAATCCTCAATTTCTCTTCCAATCAACTGTACAAGCATCATAGAGATGCATTGGAGCATTGCAAGGCTTGAATCCATTGAATTCCAAAGCTGCTCATCAAGAGGTCATAATTTCGATCTCTCTAATTCTTAAAATGATTATGCTATACTTGTAGATCTAAGAACACTGATGATGCTGAGCTTTGAGTCATTGAAATCCATGCAAAATTGAGTGAGATATGGTTATTTGAAGTTTTGATGTTGAATCTTCTTCACTTCGATCCGTGCATGTTTTAGTGTTTCTTGTTGATTTGATTATGGATTCGTGTTGTGTGATGGAAGATCTACACACTGATATGCGCCATGCTAATTTCTGGACACTTTTAATTTTTCTGGAAATTGGTTGATGAAGATCTTCATATGTTCTTCATACCTGCATATTACCTGCGAATTTTGCTATGACCTTCATACGTTTTCCTGCGAATTTTGCTGCGTGTTCATCATGTTTCCTGCGGATTCCATTTGCATTGCATGGCGCGCATGTTAGGGTTTCAACGTCCAAACGTTGTCGTTTTGGACTTGGCGCGTTTTCTCATTCAAATTGCGCCTGGCTTCGATCCTTGGCTGAAGCGTTTCTCACAATGCCATTTCATTTTTTCTCATATTTTCACATGTTAATGTCCACTTCATTTTTTATTTTTCTATCAACTTCATAAACTCAAATGTGCTCCAATTTTTTTCATTATGTCACATTTTCTGTCTAGTATTTTATCATCATAAGTTTGAAAATTGTGCTTGGCTGGAAAATAATTTGTGCTAGGGTTTGTGAACATGTATCATATCTTGACCTTGCCTTGCTTCTTCATTTGTGGAATGCTCATTTTTAATTCAATGCTTTTGAAATTTAACATGTTGAGACTAGACTCATGGCTTGAAATTATGGTGTTGATTTGGCATTTTTATCTTTCACCATTTCTGTTTTATGATTTTTCTAAGTTAGGTGTGACAATTTGTGTCACACCTTGTGATGTTCAACTTGATTGATGAATTTTCCATGCCAAATGAATTCCAATTGCCTTGAGTTTTTGTATGATATTTGATATGAATGTTGTGATTGCTCATGATTTTTGTTAGAAGTTTTGGGATCATTTCTGATTTAATTGAGATTTTTCATTTTGGATGGTCACATTTGAGCTTTTAAATTGCCTTGAACTTCATTTGATTGTGAAATGCTTGTTCTTTATCCAATGAATGTGAAATTTTGCACACTATTTATAGACATGTTGAGTGTTGTTTTGGCTTTGGTTTGATGTTTTTACCAATTACTATTTCTGTTTTATGCCTATGCTAAGTTGGTGTGACAATTGGTGTCACACATGTGCTTGTTGTGTTTGCCTTGACTTATTCTATGTGATTGCCATGCCTAATGATGTCCAATGCCTCTAATTTTTTGTGTGGTGGTCATGTTGTATGTCCTGTTTACTCATGAATTTTGCCAAGATTATTTGAATCATTTTTGATTTAATGTGCATTTGTTCATTCTGATGTCACAATGTGGTCACAATTTGCATACCTTGCCATGTTTGGTTCATGAAATGGATTTGGTAATTGATATTGATGTGAGACCTTTTGGATTATGTTCTTTATTGAATGAAGTTGATTCATGTTAAATTTCATGTTCTGTTTTAAATTGTTTCTCCATCTTTGACCCTAGGCCTTGACCTAGTGGTTGGTTGCTTACCTTTGAGCTTTGATTTCAGGTTGAGTATTCAAGTGCTATAGTTGTTGATGCTCTATCACTTGAGCCTTTGATGTTTACTTGTGACTACTAACCTTGTGTGTTTTGTAGGGTTGTTAACTCATTTGAGTTTGACTTGTTGGCTTATGCCTTTGCTCATTGGGTTTGACTGTGTGATATTCATGATTGTCTGTTTGTCTGTATAGTTGAACTGATTTGTGTGATGTTTCAACAGGTACATAAGTTGCTTAAGTTCTTTTAAACTTGCTTTGCTAGCTTGTGGGTTGCTTAACCTAGGTATAACTCTCTGACTTCATGTAGTCTGGAAGACCTGTCCTGTTATGGGGGCAGGCACCTGTTTGAAGTCCTTCTTAAGAGGCAATGCTTGTGAATGTTTATTTTTGTGCCAAGCAAGAAAAGTCCTCTTGTGAGGCGATTGGCAGATAAAAGAGATGTGTAATCCATCTCCTGCTATTCAGTGTGTCATCCACTCTGCTTACACACCTTGTGTTGATGCATTGTGGATATTAACCCAAGATCTTTGTTGTGTCAGTCATATGTGGAGAAGAGTTCCAACTTTCTGAACTCCCACACTTTCATTTGTCTGAAGCTCTCCCAGGCTAGGGATAAGAGCTGTGAGGTCTTACCCTCACTTCCCATTTCATCTGCTTCACCCTAACTCTCAATGTTAGGGTTAAGAGCTAACTACACCCGATTCCAGTTGGCTTGTGTTTCACAGCCTAACCTTGTATGAGCCCAATTGATTGCATATAGTGTGTGTGATTGTTTATTGTGCTTGTGTTGTTTGACTGTGTTGTTTAGGATAGCTTGCTGCCTGTGCAAGTTAGATAGAAACCTCAACCTAGGACCATTGTGGATCGCATGATAACTATTAGGCTCGAGTCAGTCTCCCTTCTAGTTTGTCATTTCCCAGTCTCTGGTTAGGAGAAAGTTTCTCCCCTGTTAAGGGGAACTACGTTGCCCTGATCCTCATACCAGATGAGGTACGTAGGCAGGAGATCGTACGAGATCTCTCCGGGCACCCTTTTTCCTTTTTGTGTGTGTTTGCTTGATAGCTAGCAGGCTCGAGTACCAGACTCCCTGTTAGCTTATTTGTTCAACTTTTTTGTTGCTTTTGACGACTCAGCGTCCGGTTAACCTCTTGTTTTCTCGGAGTCTGACGTAAGTCCAACGATTGGCAGTCGGTTTCCAGTGTGTGTTTGCTTGGAGTCTGATGTAAGTCCAGCTATTGGCATTCGGTTTCCCGTTTGTTTGTTGTGTGCTTGGAGTCTGATGTAAGTCCAGCGATTGGCATTCGGTTTCCTGTTTGTGTTTGTGTGTTTGTTTTGACGTATCAGCGTCTGTGCGTGTGTTTTGTTTTGGCGTGCGTGAGCCGAACTACGGTAGCTCTGGTTCTCATTCCAGATGAGATACGTAGGCATAGGATGCGATATTCTAGCGAGCCCTTTCCTCCTCTTCTTCCATCTGTGTTTTATTCTAGTGTGCGTGCATTCTTTTGAGCAGTTTTAGCAACCTTTCTTCTATTCTTTCTGAGCGTGGATCCCGTCGAGTACGGCGGATGCGTAGGGGTGCTAATACCTTCCCTTCGCATAACCGACTCCCGATCCCATCTCTCTTTGGTCGCGAGACCATGTCTTTTCCAGGTTTACTTCGAGCGTTTCCTTTCCCTCTTTGGGATAAATAACGCACGGTGGCAGCTCTGTTTGTTTTGTTTTTCCCGCCAGTTGTTTTTCGCGGATGCGACAGGCCCATATCTTATATTATGCCAAAATCACTTAAGTGCATGGTACCTTACCATATTTTGTATTCTACGTAAGTACACCGTACCTTACGATGTTCTACAATTCACTTAAGTGCATCGTACCTTACAGTGTTCCTTAGTTACTCTATCTCTCATCAATTCGTCCTTTTGTGTGTGACCCTGTAGGTTTTCGCGACATTAGAAATTATATTAAATCGCGTATTTGACATAATAAATAGTGAGCGGTATCTAGCAACACATCACTGTTACCCAAGACACGAAAATGTCATGTGATTTGACAAATCCTTTTATGATAATACTTATGTGTGTAATTACCATTTTCCCTTATGTTTATATTGAACACAAGGCATAGACTGTGTCATCCTTTTCCAGTTCAATATTGGGCCCATAGACATTTATCCTGTTATGCAGGATGAGCAAATTCCATCTAGGTCACTCATGTCCCTCAACATGCTTCGTGGAGTACCCATCAACTGTCTTTATGGTCATCCAGTTACGGACAATGTTTGATCAGCAATAAGGAACTCGACTCTACATCTAGGGTCCATAATGGTTTCAGGTCGAAGGGTGGTACACACCATTATCACCATGAGAATAACTTATGACACTTTGCATAAGATTCTATAAAGTATTCTCATTGCGGGTCAATCCAGTATAAATATTACTCTTAATATTCATACCTATGTTTAAGACTTGATAACTCCTTATCCATGATCCATGAGATGTGATCATCAGTCTATATGCATAATAGTTTTAATGCTTTAATATTATCCCACTTCACAATAAAGCTCGACTACAGATACTTTAAGAATAATGTCCTTATGTTTAATGTGATCTCATGATTAAGTCACATTTGATACATTAAACGGACTAGTTATTCTAGGGACTTTATTAAACAAACATAATAAAGAAGAAGCCTTTTATTATTAAGAAATAATTCGATACAAGTACCATAATCACCATGAGAATAACTTATGAAACTTTGCATAACATTCTATATAGTATTCTCATAGCGGGTCAATCCAGTATAAATATTACTCTTAATATTCATACCTATGTTTAAGACTTGATAACTCCTTATCCATGATCCATGAGATGTGATCATCAGTATATATACATAATAGTCTTAATGCTTTAATATTATCCAACTTCACAAAAAAGCTCGACTACAGATACTTTAAGAATAGTGTCCTTATGTTTAATGTGATCTCATGATTAAGTCACACTTGATACATTAAACTGGCTAGTTATTCTAGGGACTTTATTAAACAAATATAATAAAGAAAAAGCCTTTTATTATTAATAAATAATTTGATACAAGTACCAAAAGTATTGGCCTCTAGGGCTTACACCAACAAATGTAATATCCCATATTCCCTTAAATGCTCAATTAGTTGTCAGTTGAGATCAATTGAGTTCCTGTGTACTCTATCTTTTGTCAGTTGGAATAATTAGAGCTCTTATATGCTCTAAGTGTTGCTGGTTGGGACCAATAGAGTAACCATTGAACTCTAAAGAGATTAATTATTAATAAAAGAGACAGACCAATATTAATAAGTTCAAGAGAGGACATTTTTGATAACATTAAGAATAATGTCCTTATGTTTAATGTGATCTCATGATTAAGTCACACTTGATACATTAAACTGGCTAGTTATTCTAGGGACTTTATTAAACAAATATAATAAAGAAAAAGCCTTTTATTATTAATAAATAATTTGATACAAGTACCAAAAGTATTGGCCTCTAGGGCTTACACCAACAAATGTAATATCCCATATTCCCTTAAATGCTCAATTAGTTGTCAGTTGAGATCAATTGAGTTCCTGTGTACTCTATCTTTTGTCAGTTGGAATAATTAGAGCTCTTATATGCTCTAAGTGTTGCTGGTTGGGACCAATAGAGTAACCATTGAACTCTAAAGAGATTAATTATTAATAAAAGAGACAGACCAATATTAATAAGTACAAGAGAGGACATTTTTGATAACATTAATAATTGGTCAATTGGTACTGGAAGATAAAAATATCAATTGAGATATTTTATATTACTACTTAATATGATATATTATTTATATATATATTATATAGTATATGTGTGGTGGATAAGAAGAAAGAAAAAGAAAGGATAAGAATAAGAAGAGAAAGAGTTATCATAAACGTGGGAAAGAGAAAGAAGAGAACAAGAGGAAGGAAGGAAGAAGAAGAGAAAAGCTATGGAAACATTCACCACCATCATCATCACCAACTTCATTTAGGGGGGGTGATAATATATGCTTTGGGAGTTAGGATTTGTGTGAATCCATGTTGTTGTTGTATGTGATCTT
The DNA here is from genome assembly GCF_024323335.1 of Lathyrus oleraceus. Classification (NCBI taxonomy): domain Eukaryota; kingdom Viridiplantae; phylum Streptophyta; class Magnoliopsida; order Fabales; family Fabaceae; genus Lathyrus; species Lathyrus oleraceus. The sequence goes on from NW_026112392.1 coordinate 602,616, forward strand.
TCATGTTGTCATATGAATGGATGTGATGTTGTGATGCATTAATGTGTTATTCCTTGCTTTGGGAATAAATGGAGTTAACTTATTAAAATATGCTACCAATGGGGTACGAACCCAGGACCTCCTTGGTATGGTACAAGGCTTACCACTAGGCCAAGGATTATGTTGTTGAATACTTATGTAATGGATAAATGTTAACCTATATTCTTGATTAAGTCAGATTGTTAAGTTATTTGAGAGTTGTAACTCCATTTTGGATGCGGACGGTTGCGTTAGAAAGATAACGTAAAGGACTCTTATTATTATTCCATGTTATAAAATATCATGTGATTTATAAATGCTATGAATTATATTATGATGAAAGTTAAATATTGTTGTTATGTTGAAGGTGAAATAACATGATTAAAAACCTTATAAAGACAAGTGAGGAAACCTAGGAGAATAACTTGATAAATAACTTAGAAAGATAATTTAGGTTATGGAAATGGGTATACGGTGATGCTTGGGCGTAAAGGTACCTAGGTGTGTATCGTGGACAAGTATTCATATGGTAACGAATCAATATGCTTTGTATGGAACACGTGTGATATATGTATGAGAATGAGACGAATTGTTGCCATGATTGAGAATGAGATGCATTGTATGGAACATGCCATGTTATTATTTGTGTATTATGGTGAATGAAGTCACTTGTGATTGATGGATTTTGTTATGGTTCGTGGAATCGATGGTGGTGGAACCGGTCATGTATTCAAAATGTGTGTTTTCTGTGATGGTACACATCTCTATTAGTATGCTTAGATGAGTAAGAATTAGGATGTGGGACCAATGATTCGAGCCTCAATTGGGTTTGAGCCCAAACCATGGTGGACATGGCGGAAAGGTGGACCCCTAAGTGGGATGTAGCCACATACGGTGAAAGAGACTCAAAGTGGGTTTAAGTCCCATACGAGTGATGGTTCTTAAAAGTGGGTTCGAGTCCCATAGGGGAACCTGATATCCACCGTGAAAGTCGAATCATACGAGCATGCATGAACCAGGCCTGGCTTAGACGTAAGTCCGTTCGGGAATTGATGTCTCGTGATCTGAATAATGATCGTGGTTGAGTTATATGAATTCAAGTGACATGTTTCCATACATTGCGATGATCCTGTAGTTACTCAAGTCCTAGTTACAAGGTGCGAATGATGCACAGGTAACGGAAGGTGAAAACTTGAGTTAGAATTGAGTAGGAACCCTGTAGAGCCGAGTGGACCCATAGGGTAGGAGAACTCACTGAGATTATTATCTCATCCCACTATTGTTGTTATTTTTTAGGTAATCCTTGCAGGTTGAATCTAAGAGAAGTTGTCAATGGATGTTTCAAGGAACGTGGTTATTCATATCTTCCGCTGTGGAGTTGTGTGCAATGAAGATATTGCACATAGTTCTTAGATTTTTATTGTTTAGGCACTATTGTATAACATGTTCCATTGATGTTTTTAGTTTGGACATGTGTGTATATTGATGCCATTAGGCACTTATGTTGGATCAGTACCAATTATTAACACTTTTATGATATTATTCTAGATATATATTATACGGGTTGTTACATAACTACAAATTAAGGGGAATAAATGAATTTTTGATTTGTATCTAATTTATCAAATCTATTCTACAAAAGAGGATAAATATATTTAAGGGTAATAAACCAATTTTCTATTTGTCTCTAATTTGTCTAACCTAGATTGGGAAAGATGATAAAACAATTAGACAGTGATATTATTTCTTGATAGGAAACTGATACCATCATTAAAGGTATAAATAAATGTAATAAAAGTAAGTGTCATTTAGAATAAAATTTGCATCTAATTGTTTTCATGTTTCCTTATTTTAATTGGGAATAAACAACATAATTTATAACTGATAAAGACGTTGAATGACAAATTATTTTTTCAAGTGATGTCATGTGTTCCGACACTAGTATCTGATTAAAAATATTTAATATCTCCATATTTTTGTTCTAAACTTTTAAGAAATTATGTTTGCATCATATATTTTTGGATATGGCTAGACTAAACATGACTAGTAGTTTTCGTAGGCTTGTTGTTGAACAATTTTTTCTTATACTCCACAACTATTTTTGTCTTATTGATACACGTAAGTGATGGTACCAATGAAGTGATGATTACAATATCTTCACTTCTATTTCCTTAAAAATCATCTATATTGCGATCAATTAAATCATATTTCAGACATAATAATAGTAGTCTACTTATGGTAAATCAATGAAAACAACAATATCTTTGTGGTTTACTATGTTGTTAACACTAGTGCAGAAAGAAGATTTTACACCCGTTTTTTATACATATTACACCCGTTATGATAGGGTGTAAATTCAAAGGGTGAGATATGTATGAAGAATTTACACCCGTTTTAAAACGGGTGTAAAAAGAGAATATATTACACCCTATTTTAGATTTAAAAAAAGGGTGTAATTGGTAGATATATACATTAAATTTTAAGACATTTACACCCTATTTAATATAAAACGGGTGTAAATTGTCACCTATTACACCCTGTTTTAGATAAAAAAAGGTGTAATTGGTAGATATATACATTGAATTTTAGGACATTTACACCCTATTTAATATAAAACGGGTGTAAATTGTCACCTACATACATTGAAGTTAAACGAATTTACACCCTATTATAATTCAAACGGGTGTAAAATGACAAATATTTACACCCTATTTTTGATATATCAAATGTAAAATATCTTATAATTACATTTAATTTTAACACATTTACACCCTATTTTGTGTATGAAGGGTGTAAAATATCTCAATTTTTTTAAAAATATTTTATTTGAAATTTCATTAAACCAAATATTTTTATATATTCCTAGATATTCAATAAAAAACAAAAATAACCAAAACAAACATTTCTCTAATCTTTAGAATCTTGCACCAAGTCATACATCAACAAAAATTGTATTCATGTAAGAAAAAAATTCAACCACTTTGTTCATGTAACTTGTACCAATAAATCATTCATGGAACAAAAATATATCTATATATAAGTTTTTTTTAATCGCTTCTGTTTTGTCATTAAATCTTTCTTTTCCTGGTTCTCTTGCTCTTCAACCTTTTGCAAAAAGAATTGAGCCCAAAGTTGTCGGATGTGATCAATTGACTCTTTTTCATATGATGAGGTGTCTGTGAATATCTGCAAGTTCAAACATATAATAAATTAAACAACTACATGTTAAAACAATAATTTACATGTTTTTCATTAAATATATGTAATATAAAATACCTCATTGAATCTTTCAACAATACAAGCATCAATAATGTCAAACATATTTTTCATGACATAATATCCACATGCCCATCCGTTATCTTGTTGATGCCCCTGCATATAAACTCCTAGTTACATTAAAGCCACCAAAAACAACAACATCACAAACTTTTTTCCTTTTTCACAAAATTTGTACCAACACTAACTTTCTTCACTCGACATAGAAACACATACAATTTTAGTTGGTTCAGAGCATGTACAACTATAATTTTATCACCATAAGTGCAATTCAGTAATAAATATACTACATGTTTATAATGATAACTTACAAATATATCACTTGCAATTATAAAATCGGAATTTTCTTTTTCTTTATCTCATTTATAATAATATAAATAATCAAGATATATGGGCATTTAATACCTCTTTATAAATGGTATCTTTCAAGAACTAAAAAATCAAGCCAACACACCAGTATTCCAAGAAACGACAATATAGTAAAACAAATCTTACCATAATATTCTTCCAATTAGGCTTCTTCTTCTTAATACCTCTTAATAAATGATAACCTTCTAGAGCTCTGATAAAAGAGTTGTCAACGAAGTAAGTTATAAATATAAAGACTATGTGTACAAAAATTTAGTATAAATGATATCTCTCTATTTAGGCTTCTTACCCCTCCAATATGACCTTAATATTTTTCTTAGGAGATCTGTTTAATGAACAAAACCAAAAAATAATATTATCTTCAGGACAAATGACAAACAATTGCCAGTGATTGCTGTAAATTTACAAAAAAAAAGTGTTAGAATCAATAAAATTTAAATATTACAAAATAACATATGAAAAACGATAAAACCTTGAAGGAAACATGTACTTACCTATTTAGCAATGGTCCTAAATAACATTTTTTTGGCTCTCCATCCAACTTATTTTGTATGTATGTTTGAATAACTTCGGCCGGTTTTGTGTGAACTAGTATCCTATTTGGATCGAGAAACCCAAATAGTTTGTTGAAATTCTTGGAGATACACATGCGATGTAGATATCTAAATTTTTGAAACAAATATTAATTATATTTGATACATAAAAAAAATAACTAACAATAGAATATGATACTTACGTGCACCATAAAGACAAGATAGATGTGGATAGCCATTTAATACCGGAAGTTAATTCATTAAGATCCACCCTATCAATAAAAACTGAGAGTTCACTTGTTTCATGATCCAAATCTAGAGAGAATGAATTTTCCTTGAGATTGTTAATCTTTTTGAGGTAATCTTCAGAAGCATCCATTTTTTTAGTTAAATCTTCAGTAGTCATAACCTTTGAGCAACTTCCGTTAGTGCTCGTACCCACAGATTCTACATGCTGTATCAAGTGAACATTAATTAAATTAATTTTTTTCTAATTTTTAGTAGATTAATTGTATCCAGTTACGCATACCTCTTTTATAAACATCTCTTTAGGCCTCTCGGAGCGGAGCTCCAATTGCATCTGTTGTAGGAGTTTCATTCCTTGTTGGATTTGAGCTCTCTCCTCTTGCATCTCTTTTTGCATTTGTTGTTGGAGCTCTGTTCTTTGTTGTTGGAGATGTTTTTGTAATTTATGTTGGAAATCTATATTCATTTTTTGCTCCAAGGCTTGAAGGTGGGCTAGAAGGTCATCTTGAGAGACACCTCCTAAGGTGGAGCGTGAACTTTTTCCATAGAATTTCTTAAAGCCCACACCCCTAGGAGCAGTGCGGATCCGACCAGGGTGTTCATTTATTCCAAGGGCAACAGTCAAGATATCGTCACGCCCTTCAAAGACAATAGTACCTTGTGTATTTTTTTCCACTAACTCTCCCTAAAACATTTAGATACATATAAAAATGATGTAAAATGATTACTAAGTTATGAATGAAATTTAAATTTATCAATAAATCTTTTATTACTTACAATCTTAGATGCTACTAAGTTTGTTGCCTCAGATGTAAAATTTCCCGATGGCTTCTGTCGAGCCATCAACCATGCCTCATATCGCTTTAGTTCGGGAGGGTCAACCATCAAACTTTCATCACCTTTGGCCTCTTCAATCACTTTTTTCCTCCTCTCTTCCATTACGGTGGCCCTAAGTTTTTCATAACCACCACGAGACAAAATATGAGGGTGGATATTCTTTGATGCATGTGTCTTTCCTTTTAGCCTTTTCTCCTATTACAAATAAATCACATTAAACTAAACGTCAAAAACCAAATCAATTTAGATAACATAAAAATAAATCTACAAATTTAACTAACTTGAAAATCTTCTTTTTGTCGAGTCTGGACAAACAAATCCCAATCTTCTTCTTTGATAAATTTATACTTTTCAAATCAGGCATGTACAAACTTATAACAAACTTATATGGTTACAAACTTATAACAATAAAACTCTAGCTTCATATCAGGCATGTACATTTTAGCTGATGTCAACTACAACTGAGCAATACTATGGCTGCGAGTGTAAAACCTACCAACAAACAGTTCTATATGGAAAGACACAAGGCAACCCCTAGCTTGGTTGTTTGGGTGATTGAAAAGTAAATTTAATTTAATTCTGAAGCATCAGTATTTCATAATGGATGAAGAGGAAAGTTCAACCGCAGTATGAATCAAAGCATATTGCAGTCAATTAAACAATTACTATAACTTCTAGGTAGTTTTCATCTTTCAACAGAGAAGCAAATGCCACACAAAGAAAGTATTGAGCTTAAATAGATTGGCACGGAAAATAGAATCCTACAAAGAAAGTATTGGGCACTGGTGCTCGGATGTCCTAGACGTTCACGGGGTTGGTTACTGCTCCACTAGGTAAGGTTGTATCCATATTGACGCTTCATAACTGTTTATCAGAATTGTTCAGTTGGCTAATCCTTTAAGCTATTTAAATCCATCTCCACAAAATATAGTTACCTATAATAGTGTCTGCATAATTGAGAAAGTTTTGCAATGGAGACTGATACCATTCCATTGCAGCCCGTGTTGGCATTGCCAAAATTCTTATAACCATATATTGGAGACTGATGCATCGGGCATTTGAGTGGGGGAAGTGTTGGTTCAGAATGGACACCCTATAACCTATTTTTCAAAAATATTAGCACCTAGAATGTAGAAACATTCAGCCTACATCAGAGAGCTATTGGCAATTACAGAAGCACTAGCCAAGTTCAAACACAACTTGTTGGGAAACAAGTTTATTACTAGAACAGATCAAAGAAGTATGAAAATCCTGATGGATCAATCACTGCAAACTTCTGAACAACAGACGTGGTTACAGAAATTTCTGGGGTACGATTTCAAGATTGAATATAGACCAAATAGCTTACCAAATAGCTTACCATATGCAGACTCATGAACATAAAGAACAGGCATGCTCTGTTAAGCAGGCTTGCGACAAATCCAACAATCCTAATATAAAAGAACAGGCAGGCTCTGTTAAGCATGCCAGCAAATTCCAATGAAAATCCCATCTTGGAATTGTCGTTGGGCTTGGGAACTCGCGGAAAATGCCCTAAACGTTCAATCATAACATTGATACTACAATTTTAAATGAAAATCAAACAAGAAGCTGAAACATACTCAAACTGTTTCAGCATTACACAATCTGTGAAAGAGATCAGAATAATAGAACCATACGAAAATATACAAAAACTGTTTCAATGTTAATTCCAAACAGAACCAATGCACAAAACAATCAACACAACCAATGCACAAAACAATTAACACAACATTCAAAATCAACCATGTGTTCAAATATTATAGAGGCAGTGGGAAAAAGATTTACCTGATTGTCTCAAACTTGCAAATCAATAACCCGTTGTTGATGTTGCGTTATGTTTCTATGGAGATGAAAAAACCTTCTTCGATGAGTCGTCGAGCAGCTGCTAGTAGCTTTCGTAAAGATCGTCCAGCACAATGGTTAAAATAATTTTGATGAGTAAAGATCGTCCAGCACAATGGTTAAAATAATTTTGATGAGTAGATGAATGAAAACAAACGAATAAATGAATAAAGTACCTTCCAAGCGAGTTCGAAACTGATGGAATTAACGATGAAACTAGAAGAAACCCAGCAAAGAAAAGTAAGAACAACAACGAATGAATCAACTTTAATATCCAAAGCAGCGTAAAAGAGAGTATAGAAAACGGTAAAGAAGAATGATGAAGCCGTTGTGGGTTGTGAAGATTTCCGAGCAATCACGTTCTTTGTTCCTTTTTCACTATTTCTTGCACTTCATCGATGATGAAAAGTTTCTAAAATGTGAAATGAAAAGAAAATTTGGAACATGAGAAGTCATGGTTATATTTTAGGCGGTAATGATAAATTGTACTTAGGGATTCCTAAATTTACACCCTATTTTAATATAACGGGTTTAATATAAATTTAGTCATTTATATTGTTATAATTATACACCCTATTTTTAAATATAGGGTGTCTATTGTTATATTAATATTCCAAAATTTACACTCTATTTTAATATAACGGGTTTAATATAAATTTAGTCATTTATATTGTTATAATTATACACCCTATTTTTAAATATAGGGTGTCTATTGTTATATATTAATATTAAAATTTATTATTTTTTTAAGAAAATTTAAGATTAAACAAATAAGAATAATAAAAGTTATTGTTTAAGGCACGAATATTTTATTTTTATTTTTAAATTTACACCCTTTTTTTGAATATCAGGAGTAATATAGAGTTGATAATAAATAATATTTGAATTTACACCCGTTATTTAAAAATAGGGTGTCTATTGTTACGTACTAAAATTCAAAATAAGACTTTATTTACAAAACTGCCACCGCATTTGCTTTTTACACCCGTTTTTTGTAAAACGGGTGTAAATTTACAAATTATATTATTCTTTTTGTACTAGTGTAACCTACTTCAGAAAAATATTTTTTCAATAATTTATTTTCTTATTTGAAATTATTTAGAGCCACAAAATAACATATTTTAGAATCGGTTTTTGTACTTAAGATATAAATTTTCTATTGGTGCGATTGAATTCATCGAAAGATTAAATTGACACAAAAGCTCGTGCCACACGATTTTTTTTGAGGTAGATAAATCAATAGTTAAGTTCAAAAACATGGCCTCGGGTTATCTTAAATGTTATATTAATGTGTCATTTTCATCAATGTTATAATTTTCTTATAAAAGGATATGCATCAGAGAGGATTAAAGTCATTTTTATGCATGAAAAAATAAATGACTTTTCACTCTTAGTGAAGTAGGATGAAACTCTTAGCTTGTTAACAGTAATAAAATGAGTGAAACATTTGGGTTTGGGTATGGTTGGGTTTGAATTATATTCCTAAAAGATAGTTGACTCTTTTGTTTTCAACAAAACTATAATATTGAGTTTGACATGATTACTAGTAGTTATCGTTTTCTTCTTAATAATATATACATTGACGTACCTCATTCTTTTTGTAAGAGTAGGAGAATTTCAACTTAGTTTTCATATTTTGATTGGTATTTCTACATGTATCCAAAATACTCTTGTGAATGAAAATGTATAAACATGTTTTCGTCGAGATAGATTTTTGTAAGAGTACATAACTCAATTACTTTAAAAAAAAAAGAGGTGAGTAAATTTTCTTCTAAATTGAAAAAATAAAATGCGATAGTAGTGGAGTTATGGTAAAAACAAATTACCAAGCATAACACGATCACTACTAAGTAAACAATGTTGTTAAAAAGATATAATCCTGCATGTGGATTCATTTTCTCGAAGATAGAATTTAGTGATATATTAAGATAGTGTGTCAAAGAATCATATTAGGAGAATCACCAAAGGCATAAGAATCGCTCACAACAAACACAAAATCAAGAATTAATCGAAACAAAAAAGTAGTAGATGAAATCAAGATATGAACACCGAAAACTCAGAACTAAAAAATGTAAATGATCCACAACCTAAACTTGACCAATAATCACAATCTTAATTCTTAAAAATCAGCAATTGTGAACACAAAATTAATAGACGACGTGTAACATCAAGCCGTTAATGTTTTATATTTAGGAAGAAACATTTTCGAAATGAAAACAGGCGGAAGTCATAAAAAAGGAATTCAAGAGAAAACTAGTAGGGTGTTCCTAAGCAAAACCAAGATATTAAGAATTCGCATGTTTAACCGAACCACTAATCAAATTGGTCTGATACGGTCCAACATAAACTAAACAAAATTAAACTAAACCAAAATGACCCAAATTAAACAGAATCCAACAAAATCAGACATGATCAAGATGATTCAAACCAATATATATATATATATATATATATATATATATATATATATATAGAGAGAGAGAGAGAGAGAGAGAGAGAGAGAGAGAGAGAGAGAGAGAGATACAATCGAGCCAGATGAAATAAAACAAACTAGAAATCCAAATCATACCAGAGAGGGAAAATGAAGGGTATACATGACCATTTCCTTAACCAATGGTCAAAGAGTCAATTAAAGTTGTATTTGATTCAATCTGGATATTTGAGCACACAAAATGAGAAACAATATGTAGCGAACAAATTAGTAATACAACGAATTTTTTCTTCTTCAATGAAAATCAAACCAAACACATGCCCAAACTTTTGGGGAATCAATAATGAAAGCGACGAGTAATTAACGGAGGAGAATTAAACAAACTATAATTTTATGTCAATAACTTTGTCTTGATCCTTTTTCTTTCATATTTCACTAAATATATAGTAGTTACAACATTTGCGGCTAATAACTATAAATTAAGGGGAATAAATGAATTCTTGATTTGTATCTAATTTATCAAATCTATTTTACAAAAGAGGATAAATATATTTAAGGGTAATAAACCAATTTTCTATCTGTCTCTAATTTGTCTAACTTAGATTGAGAAAGATGATAAAACAATTAGACAGTGATATTATTTCTTGATAGGAATCTAATACCATCATTAAAGGTATAAATAAACGTAATAAAAGTAAGTGTCATTTAAGATAATTTTTTTTTCATCTAATCGTTTTCATGTTTCCTTATTTTAATGGGGAATAAACAACATAATTTATAGCTGATAAAGACGTTGAATGACAAATTATTTTTTCAAGTGATGTCATGTGTTCCGACACTAGTATCTGATTAAAAATATTTAATATCTCCATATTTTTGTTCTAAACTTTTAAAAAATTATGTTGTTTGCATCATATATTTTTGGATATGGCTAGACTAAACATGACTAGTAGTTTTCGTAGGCTTGTTGTTGAACACTTTTTTCTTGTACTCCAGAACTATTTTTGTCTTATTGATGTACATAAGTGATGGTACCAAAGAAGTGATGATTACAATATCTTCACTTCCATTTCCTTAAAAATCATCTATATTGCGATCAATTAAACCATATTTCAGACACAATAAGAGTAGTCTACTTATGGTAAATCAATGAAAACAACAATATCTGTGGTTTACTATGTCGTTAACCTACCTGAGAAAAATAATTTTTCAATAATTTATTCTCTTATTTGAAATTATTTTGAGCCACAAAATAACATATTTCAGAACCAGTTTTTGGACTTAAGATATAAATTTTCTATTGGTGCGATTGAATTCATCGAAGGATTAATTTGGCATAAAAGCTCGTGCCACACGATTTTTTTTTGAGGTAGATGCATCAATAGTTAAGTTCAAAAACAGGGCCTCGTGTAATCTTAAATGTTATGTTAATGTGTCATTTTCATCAATATTATAATTTTCTTATAAAAGGTATGTGCATCCGAGAGGATTAAGGTCATTTTTATGCATGAAAAAATAAATGACTTTCCTCTCTTAGTGAAGTAGGACGAAGCTCTTAGCTTGTTATCGGTAATAAAATGAGTGAAACATTTGCATTTGGGTATGGTTGGGTTTGAATTATATTCCATAAAGGTAGCTGACTCTTTTGTTATCAACAAAATTATAATATTGAGTTTGACATGATTACTTGTAGTTAGCGTTTTCTTCTTAATAATATATACATGAAAGACCAAGGTAGAGTATCCTCAGAAGTAAGCCATTGACGTACCTCATTCTTTTTGTAAGAGTAGGAGAATTTCAACTTAGTTTTCATATTTTGATTGGTATTTCTACATGTATCCAAAATATTCTTGTGAATGAAAATGTATTAACATGTTTTCGTCAAGATAGATTTTTGTAAGAGTACTTAACTCAATTATTTTAAAAAAAGATAAGAGGTGAGTAAATTTTCTTCTAAAATGTAAAAATAAAATACGATAGTAGTGGAGTTATGGTAAAAATAAATTACCAAGCATAACATGATCACTACTAAGTAAACAATGTTGTTAAAAAGATATAATCCTGCATGTGGATTCATTTTCTCGAAATTAGTGTTTAGTGATATATTAAGATAGTGTGACAAAGAATCGCTAAAGTCAGGATGGCCGAGTGGTCTAAGGCGCCTGACCCAAGTTCTGGTCTTCGTGAGAGGGCGTGCTTTCAAATCCCACTTCTGACATTTTATGATATAAGTGGCACAACAATATACTAAATAAAGTAGCACTTTTGTTTTATGTTCTTCAAATTGAAAGAACAGAAAAATCAATTATGAATAAACAAGTATAAATATAAAAAAAATCATATTAGGAGAATCACCAAAGGCATAAGAATCGCTCACAACAAACACAAAATCAAGAATTAATCGAAAACAAAACAAGTTAATTACCAGAAAGCAACAACAAAAAAATAGTAGATGAAATCAAGATATGAACACCGAAAACTCAGAACTAAAAAATGTAAATGATCCACAACCTAAACTTGACCAATAATCACAATCTTAATTCTTAAAAATCAGCAATTCTGAACACAAAATTAATAGACGACGCGTAATGTAGCAACCCATATATTATATATATCTAGAATAATATCATACAAGTGTTAAATTTTGGTACTGACACAATCATAAGTGCCTATTGGCATCATATACATACTTGACCAATTATACAAAAATAGATACCACATATGGTTCAAGATATGGAAAGTGCCAAAAAATAAAATCTAAGATCTATGTACAATATCTACCATTGTACAAAATCCACAGCGGAAGATCACAACATCACAACAACGTTGAAACATCATCAAGCAACTCCTCATAATCAAGCCTGCAAAAACACCTGAAAAACAACAACATTGATGGGGTGAGATAATAATCTCAGTGAGTTCTCCTATCCTATGGGTCCACTCGGCTCTACAAGGTTCCTACTCGATTCTAATTTAAGTATTCACATTCCGTTGTTTGTGCATCACTCGCACCTTGTAACTAGGACTTGAGTAACATAGGGATAAACGCAATGTATGGAAACATGTCACTTGAGTTCACATAACTCAACAAATCACTATTCGGATTCACGCAACATCGATCCCCAACCGGACCTACGTCTAGGCCAAGGCTTGGTTCACGCATGCCCGTATGATTCGGCTTCCACGGTGGATATCAGGTTCCCCTATGGGACTCGAACCCACTTTTAATAACCATCTCTCGTATGGGACTCAAACCCACTTTTAAGAGCCATCACTCGTATGGGACTCAGACCCATGTTGAGGATCTTTCACCATATGAGACTCTAACCCACTTAGGTGTCCACCTTTCCCCGATGTCTATCATGGTTGAGACTCAAACCCAATTGAGGCACAAATCATTGGTGCCACATCCCCACTTACGGCTTTACATAGCCTTGAAGTGGTATGTGCGTAATCACAACTAAATCCGAATATGTTATTAGGTCTCAATAATAAATAGGACTTTCGGAGCAATTCTTCACACCAAAATAGGTCTTTTGGAACAAATGTTCCTCACCAAAATATCAAACAATCCTCATGATATCATATTAATTCTCATGGCATCATAACATGATCCATTCTCATACATAAATCACACATGTTCCGTACAAAGCATATTGATTCACTTACCAAGTGAATACTTGTCCAGGATACATACTTAGGTACCATTGCGTCCAAGCATCACCGTATACTCATTTCCATAACCTAGATTATCTTTCTAAGTTATTAATCAAGTTATCCTCCTAGGTTTCCTCACTCATCTTTGTAAAGCTTTTAATCATGTTATTTCACCTTCAACATAACAACCATATTTAACTTTCATCATAATATAATTCATAGCATTTATAAATCACATAATATTTTATAACATGGAACGATAATAATAGCCCTTTACATTATCTTTCTAACGCATCCGTCCGTGTCCAAAACGGAGTTATAACACTCAATTAATTCATTAATCTCTCTTAATCAAGATTTAGATTAACATTTATTCATTACATAAGTATTCAACAACAAAATCATTGGCCTAGTGGTAAGGCTTGAATCATTCTAAGGAGGTCCTGAGTTTGATCCCCATTGGTGACATATTTTAATTCATCAAATAATTAATTCATGTCAATAGATTGATCAAATGAATTGATTGAATGTGAATTTCTCTCAAAAATTTCACTGAAAGAAGTGCAACATGTTCATTCACCTCCAACAACCTTGGAGATATAGCAACACCATCATCCATGGAAGTTTTCATGATTAAGATAACAACTCATCAACTTGTTATTAACCAATCTAATTATTTTATGGTTTGTCCAAACCCTAATGTCTACAATCAAAGGTTCTAACTAGAACTCACCTTGGAGATGAAGATGGTGAAATAAATGTGAAGTTGGTGATGAAGAGGTGATGGTGGTGAATGTTTCCATGGCTTTCTCTTCTTCTTCGTTCCTTCATTTTCTTCTCTTCTTCCTCTTCCTCTTTTCCTCTTTCTCTTTTCCTCTCTCTTTCTTTTTCCTTTCTGATAACTCTCTCTTTCCTTCTTATCTCTTCCTACTACTTCTTATCCTTTTCTTATTTCTTTTCCAATCACCACCACACAAATACTATAATATATATATATATATATATATATATATATATATATATATATATATATATGTATATATATATATATATATATATATATATATATAATATTAAATAGTAATATAAAATATCTCAATTGATATTTCATCTTCCAGTACCAATTGACCAATTATTAATGTTATCAAAAATGTCCTCTCTTGCACTTATTAATATTGGCATGTCTCTTTTATTAATAATTAACCTCTTCAGAGTTCACTGGTTACCCCATTGGTCCCAATTGACAACATTTAGAGCACATATGAGCTCTAATTGTTACAACTGATAATAGATAGAGTACATAGGAACTCAATTGGTCTCAACTGACAACTAATTGAGTATTTAAGGGAATATGGGATATTACATTCTCCTCCCCTTAAATTGAAATTCGCCCCCGAATTTCCTTCACTCAACAAACGGACAATTCTTGCATTAACGTCTTAGACTAGCACTTAGTTTCTCTTCGATTCCAAGCCTCTGACATACTCATTCTTCTAACCTCTCCTCCTTGGAAAACTTCTCTCTTGAGGGAACTCTCAGTACTTCATGGTCTTAACCATATCCTTACTGCAATATTGGATTAACTTTTAACTTTTCTCCCACTTAATTCATCTAATATACCGCTCAACATCAGTTGGTCAATTTCCTTCCGGAAACCATGACTTCCCTTCCCAGCACTAAGTTACATAGAACATAATTACGACATCTTATCTTGACTTGGTTACTCAATACTTATTAATTCTTCATAAGAAAACTTGCCTATTCCTTGACCACACACAATATTGACTACTCTTTTCTTATTATTCCTTCAATAAGTGTGGCAAACTTTGTAATTCATCTATTGATAATCTCATAAACTTCACTTGATCTGATACTGTATGCTGCAATTCTCTACTCCTACTAATTTGCTTCTCTCTTACTACAGCAATGAGATAACACCATTAGCACGAGATTATCTTACTCTCATCCTTACCTCCATTCTTACGAGTAACTATCTCCCTGATCCCCATAGACTTGATTGGGCTCTTTCTTCCATCACCTTCCATTGTGCTACTCTGATTCCAATAGTGGAACACCTGGGATTCCTAGGCACTATTGTTTAGCTCACAATCTACAAAGAAACACACTTACCCTCCAGAGTGCCTACTGTCCAAAATGGTACTAGAACCTTACCGACTCCCATTAGTAAAATAACTTCCTTGATGACTCACAAAAGCTTAGAATAAGACCAACACTCTTCAAAAGATAGGTATCCAAGAGTTACATTACTACAACCATAAAAACGTAGAACATCCAAATTCATCATGTGTTCGATGCAGCTAAACCAAATTAGTTTGACAATATCTGGTTTTGGTTACTATATTCCATATCAAATGCTCTTGTAGGGCTTTGATTCATTCAAGATTTCTACCGACACATGATCTCGTCCAAAAACAACATAACACCATCAAGGAACTTTAAATAATCAACGAGACACCACTTCTAAGGAACTTAAGCAATCTAGGGCGTAACTATGAGTGTCCATACACCTCATAGAGTCACACACAATATTTCACACATATCTAGAGATAACATCTCACTTCGTATCCAAAATCATTCATCCCAATCGTCCTGTCCCATATTCCCTAATCTTAGCTCATGCTCTTACTAATATACAGTCTGAGTTACATGTTTAACTTCATGAATATATGATTCCCGTTCCTCTTGGGAAGTATAATTCATGGAGCCTTCCAATATGGTAGAGTATCATTGTACACACAAATACCACTCTCCTGGGGGTCCTCATCTGAAGCCATGAATCCAAGAAATTATTGAATTACATATTTCGACTAATCAATTTACACCTTACTAACGCATACAATATACTGAACTAATCCCCTCTAGATCACCACTTAGTAAGTCTCTTCTAACATCACTCCTTAGGGTTCTCATTATCTGTAATAGTAATACACCTAAGAGTTACTCACACCGAATATGGTTCACTAGGTTGGTTTTCCCAAACGTCTGACTTCCATGATATCTCTATAGATGACCAACTATGCACCACACCTTCAAAAATCCCAATTTCAAAACTACCAATCTGACTTGTGGTTACTTGTAATTCCATCCTCAATTTGTACATCTACAATGGTACACTTATGACATTTAAGACACCCTTAGCTCCAACACGGTGTGAATGTTTATACTCCGCAACCAACCAACCAAACACTTCTCAAGATGATAAATAACAACTAGACTTCCAATAAGCCACTATTACTCTTGCAATTCAATAAAATGCACTTAAGATGAATCTTATCATTGCCACACACTTATGACTGGAATTTTTCTTCTAACCCAATACCTACTACACACTTCATCATACTGGGGTTACTTGTCTTTGTGACTTGCTAAGGACAATCCATATTGTCTCCCCAGAAGTTCTTACAACATAACTTATTTCACATCCTACTCTTAGTCCACATGCTCCAGCTTGGCTTATCTTTTGTTGTCTATCATCAACTCAACTTCTTAGAATACAAGACTCACTACTCAACAAAATGTGTGTTACTTCGCATCCATCTCAAGACAAGGAATCCGTTACACATACTTGTGACCATAATGCTGCTATCACATACTTCTCTTAATACCAAGGTATAACTTTCTTCACTCCACTACATACTCTAGAAATCCTCGATGCGAACAATCTTAAACTACAAGCCCATAACTTCGTCTTAATGAATCTTAATGGTCCCATTGTACCTTTATCTAAAATGTACCCCATTACAACGGTTGTATTGTAACATTCACACTGCTTCCACACTCTATGTACACTTATCTTCCTATGGTAATTTTCTCAACTCCAGCCATTTAACCATTCTACTAGAATTCCTTAATCCAATTACTAATTCTTTTCCCCAACACAAATCTCCTTCAACCAAAACTCATTGGAGTTTCCATTACTATATAATGTGTGTTCTCTCTCTCCAACACAAACTCTTATAATTGATCCTTAGGTAACTCAACATGCCATAACATTTTCTCATTAACACTGAATCGCTGACGAGCTATCCCAACTCCGATCTCCCTTCTAAGACTGAACATACTTGGTTTATCTTCTAGCTTCCATTTGGCCTATACCTGTTTCACTTGAAATAGATAGTCATGTCCTTGAGTCTCTCCTTAGACTTCACCATTACTTTAGGCTCCCAACAAAACTGAACGTCCTTATCTCTCAAGTCCTTAACCATTTGCAAGATACCATTCCAAATATATACTCCATGAGGTGCTTTCCTTCTTCCAAAAATATTTTAGTGGCCTTAGGAACTGAAACACTACCTCACTTCCAGACCTTATGACATATGCGTAACATAACCATCCTTTCTCCTTTACCATATGGAATTACTTACAATACATACTCCATATCAGTGGGTATATCTTATTCCACTAGAAAATTCACTTATTCCTCAAAATTATGACAAACTCATCCGATAGAATTCCCCAACTTCTCAACTCCGTTTACACTGCAGAATTGCTTGAATGATACACTACCCTTCAATTCCATAATACCCAAATCACAACTCCTCTGAAACTTCAACTGGGCTATGCAGCTCTCCTTAGTTTCTAACTCTTGGCTTGAGCCTACTCTTAAAGCACAAGTTCCACCCACACTTCGGGGTCCTCGTGGTCGCTCAACCATAATCCTACCTACCATGCATATAGCATTAGGCTGATCAGGCCCAATACTACATACAGTGATATTAAGAATCATGTCGGCTAAAAACACATATGAGGTAGGAATAGATTTACTTATGATGTTTCAAGGCTAGGTCGATAATCGACCTGCTCTGATACCAATTGTAACAACTCGTATAATATATATATCTAGAATAATATCATACAAGTGTTAAATTTTGGTACTGACACAATCATAAGTTCCTATTGGCATCATTTACATACTTGACCAATTATACAAAAATAGATACCACATATGGTTCAAGATATTGAAAGTGCCAAAAAATAAAAATCTAACATCTATGTACAATATCTACCATTGTACAAAATCCACAGCGGAAGATCACATCATCACAATAATGTTGAAACATCATCAAGCAACTCCTCTTAATCAAGCCTGCAAAAACACCTGAAAAACAACAACATTGATGGGGTGAGATAATAATCTCAGTGAGTTCTCCTATCCTATGGGTCCACTCGGCTCTACAGGGTTCCTACTCGATTCTAATTCAAGTATTCACATTCCATTATTTGTGCATCACTCACACCTTGTAACTAGGACTTGAGTAACAGAGGGATAAACGCAATGTATGGAAACATGTCACTTGAGTTCACATAACTCAACAAATCACTATTCGGATTCACGCAACATCGATTCCCAACCAGACCGACGTCTAGGCCAAGGCTTGGTTCACACATGCCCGTATGATTCGGCTTCCACGATGGATATCAGGTTCCCCTATGGGACTCAAACCCAGTTTTAAGAACCATCTCTCGTATGGGACTCAAACCCACTTTTAAGAGCCATCACTCGTATGGGACTCGAACCCACGTTGAGTATCTTTCACCATATGAGACTCTAACCCACTTAGGTGTCCACCTTTCTCCGATGTCTGTCATGGTTGGGACTCAAACCCAATTTAGGCACGAATCATTGCTGCCACATCCCCACTTACCGCTTTACATAGCCTTGAAGTGGTATGTGCGTAGTCACATATAATTCCGAATATGTGATTAGGTCTCAATAACAAATAGGACTTTCGGAGCAATGCTCCTCACCAAAATAGGTCTTTTGGAACAAATGTTCCTCACCAAAATATCAAACAATCCCCATGATATCATATCAATTCTCATGGCATCATAACATGATCCATTCTCATACATAAATCACACATGTTCCATACAAAGCATATTGATTCACTTACCGAGTGAATACTTGTCCACGATACATACTTAGGTACCGTTGCGTCCAAGCATCATCGTATACTCATTTCCATAACCTAGATTATCTTTCTAAGTTATTAATCAAGTTATTCTTCTAGGTTTCCTCACTCATTTGTAAGGTTTTTAATCATGTTATTTCACCTTCAACATAACAACCATATTTAACTTTCATCATAATATAATTCATAGCATTTATAAATCACATAATATTTTATAACATGGAACGATAATAATAGCCCTTTACGTTATCTTTCTAACATATCAGTCCATGTCCAAAACGGAGTTATAACACTCAATTAATTCATTAATCTCTCTTAATCAAGATTTAGATTAACATTTATTCATTGCATAAGCATTCAACAACAAAATCGTTGGCCTAGTGGTAAGGCTTGAACCATTCAAAGGAGGTCCCGAGTTAGATCCCCATTGGTGACATATAAAAATTTCCCCAAATCCATGATTCTCACATCCCATTGGTTCCATTTGACAACATTTAGAGCACATATGAGCTCTAATTGTTACAACTGATAATAGATAGAGTACATAGGAACTCAATTGGTCTCAATTGACAACTAATTCAGTAATTAAATAAATATGGGATATTACACATAACATCAAACACTTAATGGTTTATATTTAGGAAGAAACATTTTCAAAATGAAAATAGTCGGAAGTCATAAAAAAGGAAAACAAGAGAAAACTACTAATCAAATTGATCTAACCTGGTCCAACATAAACTAAACCAAACGGACCCAAATTAAACAGAATCCAACAAAATCGGACATGATCAAGATGATTCAAACCAATACATATAGAGAGATAAAATTGAGCCATTTGAAATAAAACAAACTAGAAATCCAAATCATACCATCATCCATGGAAGTTTTCATGATTAAGATAACAACTCATCAACTTGTTATTAACCATTCTAATTATTTTATGGTTTGTCCAAACCCTAATGTCTACAATCAAAGGTTCTAACTAGAACTCACCTTGGAGATGAAGATGGTGAAATAAATGTGAAGTTGGTGATGAAGAGGTGATGGTGGTGAATGTTTCCATGGCTTTCTCTTCTTCTGCGTTCCTTCATTTTCTTCTCTTCTTCTTCTTTCTCTTTTCCTCTCTCTTTCTTTTTCCTTTCTGATAACTCTCTCTTTCCTTCTTATCTCTTCCTACTACTTCTTATCCTTTTCTTCTTTCTTTTCCAATCACCACCATACAAATACTATATATATATATATATATATATATATATATATATATATATATATATATATATATATATATATAATATATATATATATATATATATATATATAATATATATATATAATATTAAGTAGTAATATAAAATTACTCAAATGATATTTCATATTCCAGTACCAATTGACCAATTATTAATGTTATCAAAAATGTCCTCTCTTCCACTTATTAATATTGGTCTGTCTCTTTTATTAATAATTAACCTCTTTAGAGTTCACTGGTTACCCTATTGGTCCCATTTGACATCATTTAGAGCACAGATGAGCTCTAATTGTTACAACTAATAATAGATAGGGTACATAGGAAATCAATTGGTCTCAACTGACAACTAATTGAGTATTTAAGGGAATATGGGATATTACACGTAACATCAAGCAGTTAATGGTTTATATTTAGAAAGAAACATTTTCAAAATGAAAATAATCAGCAGTCATAAAAAAGGAAATCAAGAGAAAACTAGTAGGGTGTTCCTAAGAAAAACCAAGATATTCAGAATTCACATGTTTAACCGAACTACTAATCAAATTGATCTAATTCGGTCCAACATAAACTAAACATAATTAA
This sequence comes from Lathyrus oleraceus, assembly GCF_024323335.1. NCBI lineage: Eukaryota > Viridiplantae > Streptophyta > Magnoliopsida > Fabales > Fabaceae > Lathyrus > Lathyrus oleraceus. The sequence continues at coordinate 623,607 of NW_026112392.1, forward strand.
ACTAAACCAAAAAGACCCAAATTAAACAGAATCCAACAAAATCGGACATGATCAAGATGATTCAAACCAATATATATAGATAGATAAAATTGAGCCAGATGAAATAAAACAAACTAGAAATCCAAATCATACCATCATCCATGGAAGTTTTCATGATTAAGATAACAACTCATCAACTTGTTATTAACCATTCTAATTATTTTATGGTATGTCCAAACCCTAATGTCTACAATTAAAGGTTCTAACTAGAACTCACCTTGGAGATGAAGATGGTGAAATAAATGTGAAGTTGGTGATGAAGAGGTGATGGTGGTGAATGTTTCCATGGCTTTCTCTTCTTCTTCGTTCCTTCATTTTCTTCTTTTCTTCCTCTTTCTCTTTTCCTCTCTCTTTCTTTTTCCTTTCTGATAACTCTCTCTTTCCTTCTTATCTCTTCCTACTACTTCTTATCTTTTTCTTCTTTCTTTTCCAATCACCACCACAAAAATATTGTATAATATATATATATATATATATATATATATATATATATATATATATATATATATATATATATATAATAGAATATTAAGTAGTAATATAAAATTACTCAATTGAAATTTCATATTCCAGTACCAATTGACCAATTATTAATGTTATAAAAAATGTCCTCTCTTCCACTTATTAATATTGGCATGTCTCTTTTATTAATAATTAACCTCTTTGGAGTTCACTGGTTACCCTATTGGTCCCATTTGACAACATTTAGAGCACACATGAGCTCTAATTGTTACAACTAATAATAGATAGAGTACATAGGAACTCAATTGGTCTCAACTGATAACTAATTGAGTATTTAAGGGAATATGGGTTATTACACGTAATATCAAGCAGTTAATGGTTTATATTTAGGAAGAAACATTTTCAAAATGAAAATAATCAGAAGAAGTCATAAAAAAGGAATTCAAGAGAAAACTAGTAGGGTGTTCCTAAGAAAAACCAAGATATTAAGAATTCACATGTTTAACCGAACTACTAATCAAATTGATCTAATCCGGTCCAACATAAACTAAACATAATTAAACTAAACCAAAAAGACCCAAATTAAACAGAATCCAACAAAATCGGACATGATCAAGATGATTCAAACCAATATATATAGAGAGATAAAATTGAGCCAGATGAAATAAAACAAACTAGAAATCCAAATCATACCATCATCCATGGAAGTTTTCATGATTAAGATAAGAACTCATCAACTTGTTATTAACCATTCTAATTATTTTATGGTTTGTCCAAACCCTAATGTCTACAATCTAAGGTTCTAACTAGAACTGACCTTCGAGATGAAGATGGTGAAATAAATGTGAAGTTGGTGATGAAGAGGTGATGGTGGTGAATGTTTCCATGGCCTTATCTTCTTCTTCGTTCCTTCATTTTCTTCTTTTCTTCCTCTTTCTCTTTTCCTCTCTCTTTCTTTTTCCTTTCTGATAACTCTCCCTTTCCTTCTTATCTCTTCCTACTACTTCTTATCCTTTTCTTCTTTCTTTTCCAATCACCACCATACAAATACTGTATAATATATATATATATATATATATATATATATATATATATATATTTATTTATTTATAATATATAATATTAATTAGTAATATAAAATATCTCAATTGATATTTCATATTCAAGTACCAATTGACCAATTATTAATGTTATCAAAAATGTCCTCTCTTGCACTTATCAATATTGGCCTGTCTCTTTAATTAATAATCAACCTCTTCAGAGTTCACTGGTTACCCTATTGGTCCCAATTGACAACATTTAGAGCACATATGAGCTTTAATTGTTACAACTGATAATAGATAGAGTACATAGGAACTCAATTGGTCTCAACTGACAACTAATTGAGTATTTAAGGGAATATGGGATATTACACGAAACATCAAGCAGTTAATGGTTTATATTTAGGAAGAAACATTTTCAAAATGAAAACAGTCGGAAGTCATAAAAAAGGAATTCAAGAGAAAACTAGTAGGGTGTTCCTAAGAAAAACCAAGATATTAAGAATTCACATGTTTAACCGAACTACTAATCAAATTGATCTAATCCCGTCCAACATAAACTAAACATAATTAAACTAAACCAAAAGGACCCAAATTAAACAGAATCCAACAAAATCGGACATGATCAAGATGATTCAATCCAATATATAGAGAGAGATAAAATTGAGCTAGATGAAATAAAACAAACTAGAAATCCAAATCATACCATCATCCATGGAAGTTTTCATGATTAAGATAAGAACTCATCAACTTGTTATTAACCATTCTAATTATTTTATGGTTTGTCCAAACCCTAATGTCTACAATTAAAGGTTCTAACTAGAACTCACCTTCGAGATGAAGATGGTGAAATAAATGTGAAGTTGGTGATGAAGAGGTGATGGTGGTGAATGTTTCCATGGCCTTATCTTCTTCTTCGTTCCTTCATTTTCTTCTCTTCTTCCTCTTTCTCTTTTCCTCTCTCTTACTTTTTCCTTTCTGATAACTCTCTCTTTCCTTCTTATCTCTTCCTACTACTTCTTATCCTTTTCTTCTTTCTTTTCCAATCACCACCATACAAATATTGTATAATATATATATAGATAATATATAATTTTAATTAGTAATATAAAATATCTCAAGTGATATTTCATATTCAAGTACCAATTGACCAATTATTAATGTTATCAAAAATGTCCTCTCTTGCACTTATTAATATTGGCCTGTCTCTTTTATTAATAATCAACCTCTTCAGAGTTCACTGATTATCCTATTGGTCGCAATTGACAAAATTTAGAGCACATATGAGCTCTAATTGTTACAACTGATAATAGATAGAGTTCATATGAACTCAATTGGTCTCAACTGACAACTAATTGAGTATTTAAGAGAATATGGGATATTACACATAACATCAAGCAGTTAATGGTTTATATTTAGGAAGAAACATTTTCAAAATGGAAATAGTCGGAAGTCATAAAAAAGGAATTCAAGAGAAAACTAGTAGGGTGTTCCTAAGAAAAACCAAGATATTAAGAATTCACATGTTTAACCGAACTACTAATTAATCAAATTGATCTAATCCGGTCCAACATAAACTAAACATAGATAAACTAAACCAAAAGGACCCAATTTAAACAGAATCCAACAAAATCGGACATGATCAAGATGATTCAGACCAATATATATAGAGAGATAAAATCGAGCCAGATGAAATAAAATAAACTAGAAATCCAAATCATACTAGAGAGGGAAAATGAAGGTTATACATGACCATTTCCTTAACCAATGGTCAGAGAGTCAATTGAAGTTGGATTTGATTCAATTTGGATATTTGAGCACACAAAATGAGAAACAATATGTAGCGAACAAATTAGTAATACAACGAAAGAATTTTTCTTCTTCAATGAAAATCAAACCAAACACATGCCTAAACTTTTGGTGAATCAATAATGAAAGCGACGAGTAATTAAATGAGGAGAATTAAACAAACTAGAATTTCATGTCAATAACTTTGGCTTGATCCTTTTTCTTTCATATTTCACTAAATATATAGTAGTTACAACATTTGCGGCTAATAACTACAAATTAAGGGGAATAAATGAATTCTTAATTTGTATCTAATTTATCAAATCTATTCTACGAAAGAGGATAAATATATTTAACGGGAACAAACCAATTTTCTATCTGTCTCTAATTTGTCTAACTTAGATTGAGAAAGATGATAAAACAATTAGACAGTGATATTATTTATTGATAGGAAACTGATACCATCATTAAAGATATAAATGAACGTAATAAAAGTAAGTGTCATTTAAGATAAAATTTGCATCTATTCGTTTTCATGTTTCCTTATTTTAATTGGGAATAAACAACATAATTTATAACTGATAGAGACGTTTAATAACAAATTATTTTTTCAAGTGATTCTCGTGTTCCGACATATATTGTTTGGATATGGCTAAGACTAAACATGACTAGTAGTTTTCGTAGGCTGGTTGTTGAACAATTTTTTCTCGTACTCCATAACTATTTTTGTCTTATAGATATACATAAGTGGTGGTGCCAAAGAAGTGATGATTACAATATCTTCACTTTTATTTCTTTAAAAATCATCTATATTGCGATCAATTAAACCATATTTCAGACACAATAATAGTAGTCTACTTATGGTAAATCAATGAAAACAACAATATCTTTGTGGTTTACTATGTTGTTAACCTACTTGAGAAAAATAATTTTTAAATAATTTATTCTCTTATTTGAAATTATTTAGAGCCACAAAATAACATATTTCAGAACCGGTTTTTGGACTTAAGATATAAATTTTCTATTGGTGCGATTGAATTCATCGAAGGATTAAATTGTCACAAAAGCTCGTGCCACACGATTTTTTTTGAGGTAGATACATCAATAGTTAAGTTCAAAAACATGGCCTTGGGTCATCATAAATGTTATATTAATGTGTCATTTTCATCAATATTATAATTTTCTTATAAAAGGTATGTGCATCCGAGAGAATTACGGTCATTTTTATGCATGAAAAAATAAATGACTTTCCACTCTTAGTGAAGTAGGATGAAGCTCTTAGATTGTTATTAGTAATAAAATAAGTGAAACATTTGCATTTGGGTATGATTGGATTTGAATTATATTCCATAAAGGTAGTTGTCTCTTTTGTTATCAACAAAACTATAATATTGAGTTTGACATGATTACTAGTAGTTATCGTTTTCTTCTTAATAATATATACATGAAAGACCAAGGTAGAGTATCCTCGGAAGTAAGCCATTGACACGTACCTCATTCTTTTTGTAAGAGTAGGAGAATTTCAACTTAGTTTTCATATTTTGATTGGTATTTCTACATGTATCCAAAATACTGTTGTGAATGAAAATGCATTTGCTTAACTCAATTACTTTAAAAAAGATAAGAGGTTAGTAAATTTTCTCCTAAAATGCAAAAATAAAATGCGATGGTAGTGGAGTTATGGTAAAAACAAATTACCAAGCATGACATGATCAATACTAAGTAAACAATGTTGTTAAAAAGTTATAATCCTGCATGTGGATTCATTTTCTCGAAATTAGTGTTTAGTGATATATTAAGATAGTGTGACAAAGAATTGTTATAGTCAGGATGGCCGAGTGGTCTAAGGCGCCAAACTCAAGTTCTGGTCTTTGTGAGAGGACGTGGGTTCGAATCCCACTTCTTACACTTTATGATATAAGTGGCACAACAATATACTAAATAAAGTAGCACTTTTGTTTTATGATATTAGGAGAATCACCAAAGGCATAAGAATCGCTCACAACAAACACAAAATCAAGAATTAATCGAAACCAAAACTCAGAACTAAAAAATGTAAATGATCCACAACGTTAACTTGACCAATAATCACCATCTCAATTCTTAAAAATAAGCATTTAGAAATAAACATTTTCGAAATGAAAATAAGCGGAAGTCATAAAAAACGGATTTAAGAGAGAACTAGTAGGGTGTTCCTAAGCAAAACAAAGATATTGAGAATCACACATTTAACCGAACCACTAATCAAATTGATCTAATCCGGTCCAACACAAACTAAACATAATTAAACTAAACCAAAAGGACCCAAATTAAACAGAATCCAACAAAATCGGTCATGATCAAGATGATTCAAACCAATATATATAGAGAGAGATGAAATCGAGCCAGATGAAATAAAACAAACTAGAAATCCAAATCATACCAGAGAGGGAAAATGAAGGGTATACATGACCATTTCCTTAACCCACGGTCAGAGAGTCAATTGAAGTTGTATTTGATTCAATTTGGATATTTGAGCACACAAAATGAGAAACAATATATAGCGAACAAATTAGTAATACAACGAAAGACTTTTTTTCTTCAATGAAAATCAAACCAAACACATGCCTAAACTTTTGAGGAATCAATAATGAAAGCGATGAGTAATTAAAGGAGGAGAATTAAACAAACTATAATTTCATGTCAATAACTTTGGCTTGATGCTTTTTCTTTTATATTTCACTAAATATATAGTAGTTAAACCTTTTGCGTCTAATAATTACCAATTAAGGGGAATAAACGAATTCTTGATTTGTATTTAATTTATCAAATCTATTCTACGAAAGAGGATAAATATATTTAAGGGGAATAAACCAATTTTCTATCTGTCTCTAATTTGTCTTACCTAGATTGAGAAAGATGATAAAACAATTAGACAATGATATTATTTCTTGATAGGAAACTGATACCATCACTAAAGGTATAAATAAACGTAATAAAAGTAAGTGTCATTTAAGATAAATTTTTCATCTAATTGTTTTCATGTTTCTTTATTTTAATGGGGAATAAACAACATAATTTATAACTGATTAAGATGTTGAATGACAAATTATTTTTTCAAGTGATGTCATGTGTTCCGACACTAGTATCTGATTAAAAAAATTTAATATCTTCATATTTTTGTTCTAAACTTTTAAGAAATTATGGTGTTTGCATCATATATTTTTGGATATGGCTAGACTAAACATGACTAGTAGTTTTTGTAGGCTTGTTGTTGAACAATTTTTTCTTGTACTCCATAACTAGTTTTGTCTTATTGATGTACACAAGTGATGGTACCAAAGAAGTGATGATTACAATATCTTCACTTCCATTTCCTTAAAAATCATCTATATTGCGATCAATTAAACCATATTTCAGATACAATAAGAGTAGTCTACTTATGGTAAATCAATGAAAACAACAATATCTTTGTGGTTTACTATGTTGTTAACCTACTTGAGAAAAATAATTTTTCAATAATTTATTCTCTTACTTGAAATTATTTAGAGCCACAAATTAACATATTTCAGAACCGGTTTTTGGACTTAAGATATAAATTTTCTATTGGTGCGATTGAATTCATCGAAGGATTAAATTGGCACAAAAGCTCGTGCCACACGAGTTTTTTTTGAGGTAGATACATCAATAGTTAAGTTCGAAAACATGGCCTCAGGTCTTCTTAAATGTTATATTAATGTGCCATTTTCATCAATATTCTAATTTTCTTATAAAAGGTATGTGAATCTTAGAGGATTAATGTAACAACCCGTATAATCTATATCTAGAATAATATCATGCAAGTGTTAAATTTTGGTACAGTCACAACATAAGTGCCTAATGGCATCAATATATATACACATGTCCAAACTAAAACATCAATGGAACATGTTATACAATAATGCCTAAAAATAAAAATCTAAGAACTATGTGCAATATCTTCATTGCACACAACTCCACAACGGAAGATCATAATAAACAACATTCCTTGAAACATCCATAAACAGCTTCTCAAGATTCAACCTGTAAGGATTACCTGAAAAATAACATTAATAATGGAATGAGATAATAATCTCAGTGAGTTCTCCTATCCTATGGGTCAACTCGGCTCTACAGGGTTTCTAATCAATATTCAACTCATATCCAACTCAAGTCAACAAGGGAACAAAGACTTGAGCGATGGGGAAACTATCTCGTAATTGTATGGCAACATGCATCTGAGTTCTCATAACTAAACCACGATCATTATTAAGATCACGGCGCATCAATTCCCGAATGGACTTACGTCTAAGCCAGACCCGGTTCATGCATGCCCGTATGATTCGACTTTCGTGGTGGATATCCGGTTCCCCTATGGGACTTAAACCCACTTTGAGAACCATCAATCGTATGGGACATTACCCACTTTGAGTCTCTTTCACCGTATGGGCCTTATCCCACTTTGGTGTCCACCTTTCCCCCATGTCCTCCATGGTTGGGGCTCAAACCCAATTGAGGCTCGAATTTGGTCCCACATCCCAATGCTTACTCATGTAAGCATACCAATAGAGTTGTGTACCACCACAGAAAATACACATTCTGAATACATGATCGGTTTCACAAATCATCGGTTCCACGAACCATAACAAATTCATAAATCATAGGTGACTTCATTCACCACAATACACAACAATAACATGGCATGTTCCATACAATGCGTCTCATTCTCAATCATGGCAACAATTTGTCCACGACCTCCACATAAGCGTCGTACGAATGAATACCGTATTCTCATACATGTATCACACATGTTCCATAACCTAGATTATATTTCTAAGTTATTAATCAAGTTATTCTCCTAGGTTTCCTCACTCATCTTTTTAAGGTCTTTAATCATGTTATTTCACAATCAAACATATCAACAATGTTTAACATTCATCATAATATATTTCATAGTATTTACAAGTAACATAATATTTTATAACATGGAACAATGATAATAGCCCTTTACGTTATCTTTCTAGTGCATCCGTCCGTATCCAAAATGGAGTTATAATCCTCAATTAATTCGTTAATCCATCTTAATCAAGATTTAGATTAACATTTATTCATTGCATAAGTATTCAACAACAAAATCTTTGGCCTAGTGGTAAGGCTTGTACAATTCGAAGGAAGTCCCGGGTTTGAACCCCATTGGTAACATAATTTAATTCATCAAATAATTAATTCATGTCAATAGATTGATCAAATGAATCAACTCCAATCTCCATTAATTCTCAGTAACTTCTTTCCTTAAATATCTCCACTTCTTTTCTTAAATAACTCCTCTTTTATTTTCCTTTCCATCTACCAATTTTACCTACCATTTTCACATAACATGATTCTTCAACAACCAACTAACACTAAAGGATTCCTCAACCTCATACACATGTTCTTAACAACCTCAACAACCATGTTCAATTACAACAACACCATAGTCATAGAAAACATGGTTAACTCATGATTCATGGAATATTTCATGAATAACTTATATTGTTATAAATTCATGTGATTAACCTCCATAACTTGAACAACAAAACACATCAAAATTAAACACCCAAGTATCACAATTTCAACAACAACAACATGATATCAACATATAGCATGGATGAGGAGTATGAACACAACAAGTTCATCACAAATTCACACAAATCCTAACCCCCAAACATAGGTTATTTTCCCCCAAAGGCTAAATCTATCTAAGAACTCACCTAGTAGAAGAAGAAGATGAAGTTGATGATGATGAAGATGAATAGAAAATGGTGATGAAGATGAGATGATGAAGATGATGGTGGTGGTTACTTCCTCTTCTTCTCTTCTTCCTCTTCCTCCTTTCCTCTTTTCCTCTTTCTTTCTCTTTCTCTTCTTTTCCCTCTTTCTCTCTTCTTTCCTTGTTCTTTCTGATAACTCTCTTTCTCTCCTACCTACTTCTTATCCTTATCCTTTCTTTTCTTTTCCACCACACATAATACATAACATATACTATATGTATATTATAATATTAGGTAGTAGTAAAAATATCCCAATTGATATTTCATCTTCCAGTACCAATTGACCAATTATTAATGTTACCAAAAATGTCCTCTCTTGTACTTATTAATATTGGTCTGTCTCTTCATTAATAATTAATCTCTTTAGAGTTCACTGGTTACTCTATTGGTCCCAATTGATAACATTTAGAGCACATAAGAGCTCTAATTGTTACAAATGATAATAGATAGAGTACATAGGAACTCAATAGGTCTCAACTGATAACTAATTGAGCATTTAAGGGAATATGGGATATTACATTCTCCCCTCTTAAATTGAAATTCGCCCCCGAATTTCCTTTACTCAACAAACAAATAATTCTTGTATCAACGTCTTAGACCAACACTTAACTTCTCTTCGATTTCAAGTCTCTGTCATACTCATTCTTCTAACTTGTCTTTGCTAACAAGTTTCCTTCTTCATGAACTCTTGAAACTTCTTGATTTCCATCACAATCTCATTCTGATATTGGATTAACATTTAAACTTGCTCCCACTTAATTCATCTGATATACCGCTCTACATTAGTTGGTCACTTTCTTCTCGGAAACCATGACTTCCCTTCCTTTCACTAAGTTACACAAACATAATTACGACATCTTATCTCGACTTGGTTAATCAATACTCATTAATCCTTCATAAGAAAATTTATTGATTCCCTGACCACAACAACATTGACTACTTTTTTCTTATTATTCCTTCAACAAATGCGACAACCTTGTAATCCATTATTGATAATCTCATAAACTTCACTTGATCTAATAATGTATGCTATAAGCCCGTACTCCTACTACTTCACTTCTCTCGTACTACTCCAATGAGATAGAACCATTAGCACGAGATTGTCTTACTCTCATTCTTATGAGTAACTATCCCCCTGATCCCCATAGACTTGATTGATCTCTTTCTTTCGTCACCTTCCATTGTGGTACTCTGATTTCAATAGTGGGACACCTGGGATTCCTAGGCACTACTGTTTAGCTAACAATCCACAAAGAAACACACTTACCCTCCAGAGTGCCTACTGTCCAAAATGGTACTAGAACCTTGCCGACTTCCATTAGTAGAACAACTTCCTTGATGACTCACAAAAGTTTAGAATAAGACCAACACTCTACAGAAGATAGGTATCCAGGATTTACATTACTACAACCATAAAAACGTAGAACATCCAAATTCATCATGTGTTCGATGCAGCTAAACCAATTTAGTTTGACAATATCCAGTCCTGGTTACTATATTCCATATCAAATCCTCCTGTAGGGCTTTGATTCATTCAAGATTTCTCCTGACACATGATCTCGACCAAAAACAACATAAACCATCAAGGAACTTTAAATCATCAACGAGACACCACTTCTAAGGAACTTAAGCAATCTAGAGCGTAACTATGAGTGTCCATACACCTCATAGAGTCACACACAATATTTCATACACATCTAGAGATAACATTTCACTTCGTATCCCAAAATCATTCATCTCAATCTGAAATTCTGGTGTAGTCAGTATTCAGATGTTCTACTTCAAGTCATGACATCTGATCTAACATTGTACTTATTACAGCAAGACAGTTATTACACTCTGTACTATTGTGCACCTTTTCACAGTGTCACAACCTCTCCTTCTATGTCATCCTATAGAGGAGGAACAATTTGTTATGTGCACCATAACCTTCACTTCTGTTGTTTTCCTACACAGATATCATCTGTTACATTGTTCCAGTTTGTTGGTCATGTACTTGTATTTCCTAAATTAAAGGTTGTAACAAGTTAAACTAATCTCCACTTATTAAGGAGCTAACAAATATATTATTTGCCAGGTTCATTAATTGTAGCTTAGTTGTTAGTTTCCTAGATTTTAGTTCAGCTGGTGGATTCCTGAAGAATAGCCTGAGAAAAATCCTGAAACAGAAAAACTAACTATCCAACAATTTAGCATATGCAGTCAGGAGTGAATGTCACGACATCCCGTTTGACATCCAAGTCCAGAACCATATCCTAAGTCTGTTTGGTTCCTGAAAACAGACTGGGCTAAATTTGCTGTACTGTAAAAGACCAACCAGTCTATACTTCAGTATCGGCTTACTGGAAGAACTGTCAAGACACCCAGTTTGACAGTTTCACAATGATCTTATGGCCAGGTCTGTGATGCTTTTTAAATCCAGACTTCACTACATACTGAACTGAATTCATCAGCTTATTAAACAGTATGTGCTGTTGTTGGAGAATGTCAAAACATTCTGCTTGACATTCCAACAGAAGGCTATGTATCAGATCTGATATTATCTTGCTGAACAGACTGAATTACATGCTTAGTTTTGGCAGACATGATTATATCATACAGAAGGAAAAACCAACAAAGGAAATTGTTAACCCAGTTCAGTCCAACATGACCTACATCTGGGGGCTACCAAGCCAGGAAGAAGATCCACTATTAGTAGTATCAATTCAGAGTTAAACTCCCCCGTTTACAACTCATCACTTAATCCCTACCCAATGCAATCTATACCTAGGAACTCCTAGATAGAAACCTCCATTTTCCATTCCTATCACTACAAATACAATGTAATGTGCAAACACCTTGAACTTGCTTCACAGCTTCATTCAAGAACATAATCACTCTTGCCTACAGGCTTTGAGTGACAAACACTCTCAGGTTTACCACTGAGAAACACATGGTAACCTTCCCACAGATTGGGAGATTTACCTTACACACACCCCTAAAAATTCATTCTAAGAGGCTTACAAAAACTAGATTACAATCAGCTATTTATAACCTAATCACCCAACTGGATTTGGGCCTTCAGAAAACTGCAGCAGACTTGTTCTTTGCTGTTGCAACTTCAGCAGAAAAATTCTGCTACAAACAAGGTCTTCAAGTTCCTAATCTCTCTCCATATATATCTCCATATTTAGAGCCTATATATATTCTGAATTAGTCTTCAAGGCCTTCACAAGGGAGTTAGGATATTCACCAGATATCCTTGCTGATCCCATGACATATACTGAATTAATCAATTCAGTTTCCTACACATGTGCGATGTCACAGACCTGATGTCGTGACATCGTACATGACATGTTGGTCCAGATGTTGAATTTCTTCAACCCAACATATTAAAACAACAGAGGTGATTACATTATTTGTTTTCTAAGATTAATGCCAATCCTGAGGTATTAACACAATCATTCCGTCCCATCTTCCATAATCTTAGCTCATGCTCTTACTAATATACAGTCTGAGTTACATGTTTAACTTTAGGAATAACTGATTCTCGTTCCTCCTGGGAAGTAAAACTCATGAATCCTTCCAATAGGGTAGAGTATCATCGTACACATCCATTACCACTCTCAGGGAGTCTACATCTAAGGCTATGAATCCGAATGAATTAATCAATTTCATACCATGACCAACCACGTCACACCTTACCAATATATACCATATACCTAACTAATCTCTTCCACACCACCACTTAGTAGGTCTCTTCCAGCTCTGTTCCTTTTAGTTATTCATAATCATAAAAGTGGTACTTCCCAGACTTACTTAAACTGAGCATGGTTCACCAGGTTGGTTTTCCCTCACGTCTGACTTCCATGATATCTCTACAGATGACCAACTACGCACTACACCTTCAGAAATCCCAATTTCAAAACTACCAATCTGACTTGTGGTAACTTGTAACTCCATCCTCAATTTGTACATCCATAACGATACACTTATGACAATTAAGACACCCTTAGCTCCAACACTGTGTGAATGTTTATACTCCGTGATCAACCAACCAAACACTCCTCAAGAAGATAAATAACAACCAGACTTCCAATAATTCACTATTACTCTTGCAATTCAATTAAAATGCACTTAAGATGAACCTTATCATTGCGACACACTTATGATTGGAATTTTCTTCTAAACCAATACCTACTACACCCTTCATCATACTGGGGTTACTTGTCTTTATGACTTGCCACGGATAATTCTCATTGTCTCCCAATAAGCTATCGTAACATAACATATTCCACATCCTACACTTAGTCCACATGCTCCAGCTTGGCTTATCTTTCATTGTCTATCCTCAATTCAAATTCTTAGAATACAAGACTCACTACTCAATAAAATGTGTGTTACTTCGCATCCATCTCAAGACAAGGAATCCCTTACACATACTTGTGACCATAATGCGACAATCACATACTTCTCTTAATACCAAGGTATAACTTCCTCCACTCCACTACATACTCTAGAAATCCTCGATGCGAGCAATCATCAACTACAAGCCTATAACTTTGTCTTAATGAATCTTAATGGTCCCATTGTACCTTTATCTGAAATGTACCCCATTACAACGGTTGTATTGCAACATCCATACTACTTCCACACTCGGTGTTCACTTGTCTTCCCATCGTAACTCTCTCAGTTCCAATTACAAAACCATTCTACTAGAATTCCTTAAATCAAACTTGTTTGCTCTTCTCCTCAACCAGATCTCATACAACCAAAACTCACTGGAGTTTCCATTACTATATAATGTGCGTTCTCCCCCTCTACACAAACTCTTATAATTGATCCTTAGGTAACTCAACATTCCATAATGGTCTCTTACTAACACTAAACTGATGACGAGCTATCCTGAATCCGATCTCCCTTCTAAGACTGGACATACTTGGTTTATCTTCTAACCTCCATTTGGTCCATACATGTTTCACTTGGAATAGGAAGCCATGTACTCGAGTCTCTCCTTAGACTTCACCACTACCTTAGGCTCCCAACAAAGCTGAACGTCCTTATCTCTCAAGTGCTTAACCACTTGCAAGATACAATTCCAAATATATATACTCCATGAAGTACTCTCGTTCTTCCAAAATATTTTAGTAGCCTTATAAACTGAAACACTGATAAACTACCTCACTTCCAGACCTTATGACATATGTGCAACATAACCATCCTTTCTCCTTTACCATACGGAATTGCTCACAATACTTATTCCATAGTAGTGAGTATATCTTATTCCACTAGCAATTCATCCCTTTCTCAAAGCTCTGACAATTCTTCCAATAGAGATCCTCAACTTCTCAACCCTGTTAACACCGCAAAATCGCTTGAATGATACACTACTCTTCAATTCCATAATACCCAAATCATAACTCCTCCGAAACTTCAATCGGGCTACCTAGTTATCCTTACTTTCTAACTCTAAGCTTGAGCATACTCTCAAAGCACAAGTTCAACCCACACTTTGGAGTCCTCATGGTCGCTCAACCATGATCCTACCTACCATGCACATAACATTAGGTGGACCAAACCCAATACTACATACAGTGATATTAAGAATCATGTTGGCTAAACACACATATGAGGCAGGAATAGATTTACTTATGATGTTTCAAGGCTAGGTCGAGAATGACCTGCTCTGATACCAATTGTAACAACCCGTATAATATTTATCTAGAATAATATCATACAAGTGTTAAATTTTGGTATTGTCACAACATAAGTGCCTAATGGCATCAATATATATATACACATGTCCAAACTAAAACATCAATGGAACATGTTATACAATAATGCCTAAAAATAAAAATCTAAGAACTATGTGCAATATCTTCATTGCACACAACTCCACAGCGGAAGATCATAATAAACAGCATTCCTTGAAACATCCATAAACAGCTTGTCAAGATTCAACTTGTAAGGATTACCTGAAAAACAACAACAACAATGGGATGAGATAATAATCTTAGTGAGTTCTCCTATCCTATGGGTCCACTCGGCTCTACAGGGTTCTAATCAATATTCAACTCATATCCAACTCAAGTCAACAAGGGAACGAAGACTTGAGCGATGGGGAAACTATCTCGCAATTGTATGGCAACATGCATCTGAGTTCTCATAACTCAACCATGATCATTATTCAGATCACGGCGCATCAATTCTCGAACGGACTTACGTCTAAGCCAGGCCCGGTTCATGCATGCCCGTATGATTCGACTTTCGCGGTGGATATCCGGTTCCCCTATGGGACTTAAACCCACTTTGAGAACCATCACTGGTATGGGACTTTACCCACTTTGAGTCTCTTTCACCGTATGGGCCTTATCCCACTTTGGTGTCCACCTTTCCCCCATGTCCTCCATGGTTGGGGCTCAAACCCAATTGAGGCTCGAATCATTGGTCCCACATCCCAATGCTTACTCATCTAAGCATACCAATAGAGATGTGTACCACCACAGAAAACACACATTCTGAATACATGATCGGTTTCACAAATCATCGGTTCCACGAACCATAACAAATTCATAAATCATAGGTGATTTCATTCACCATAATACACAACAATAACATGGCATGTTCCATACAATGTGTTTCATTCTCAATCATGGCAACAATTCGTCCACGACCTCCACATAAGCGTCGTACGAATGAATACCGTATTCTCATACATGTATCACACATGTTCCATAACCTAGATTATATTTCTAAGTTATTAATCAAGTTATTCTCCTAGGTTTCCTCACTCATCTTTGTAAGGTCTTTAATCATGTTATTTCACAATCAAACATATCAACAATGTTTAACATTCATCATAATATATTTCATAGTATTTATAAATCACACAATATTTTATAACATGGAACAATGATAACAGCCCTTTACGTTATCTTTCTAACGCATCCGTCCGTATCCAAAACGGAGTTATGATCCTTAATTAATTCGTTAATCTATTTTAATCAAGATTTAGATTAACATTTATTCATTGCATAAGTATTCAACAACAACATCTTTGGCCTTGTGGTAAGGCTTGTACAATTCCAAGGAGGTCCCGGGTTCAAACCTTATTGGTGACATATTTTAATTCATCAAATAATTAATTCATTTCAATAAATTGATCAACTGAATCAATCGATTGATCGAGAATTTCTCGATTGAAGGTGAGAATCGATTGGTTGCAGGAAAAATTCCAATCTCCATGAATTCTCAGTAACTTCTTTCCTTAAATAACTCCTATTTTATTTTCCTTTCCATCTACCAATTTTACCTACCATTTTCACATAACATGATTCTTCAACAACAACCAACACTCAAGGATTCCTCAACCTCATACACATCTTCTTAATAACCTCAACAACCATGTTCAATTACAACAACACCATAGTCATAGAAAACATGGTTAACTCATGATTCATGGAATATTTCATGAATAACTTATATTGTTATAAATTCATGTGATTAACCTCCATAACTTCAACAACAAAACACATCAAAATTAAACACCTAAGTATCACAATTTCAACAACAACAACATGATATCAACACTATATATATATATATATATATATATATATATATATATATATATATATATATATATATATATATATATATATATATATATATATATATATATATATATATATATATATATATATATATATATATATATATATATATATATATATATATATATATATATATATATTATAATATTAGGTAGTAGTAAAAATATCCCAATTGATATTTCATCTTCCAATACCAATTGACCAATTATTAATGTTACCAAAAATTTCCTCTCTTGTACTTATTAATATTGGTCTGTCTCTTTATTAATAATTAATCTCTTTAGAGCTCACTGGTTACTCTATTGGTCCCAATTGACAACATTTAGAGCACATAAGAGCTCAAATTATTAAAAATGATAATAGATAGAGTACATAGGAACTCAATAGGTCTCAACTGACAACTAATTGAGCATTTAAGGGAATATGGGATATTACAATTAAAGTCATTTTTATGCATGAAAAAATAAATGACTTTCCACTCTTAGTGAAGTAGGATGGAGCTCTTAGCTTGTTATCAGTAATAAAATGAGTGAAACATTTGGATTTGGGTATGGTTGAGTTTGAATTATATTCCATAAAGGTAGTTGACTCTTTTGTTATAAAAAAACTATAATATTGTGTTTGACATGATTATTAGTAGTTATCATTTTCTTCTTAATAATATATACATGAAAGACCAAGGTAAAGTATCATCGGAAGTAAGTCATTGACGTACCTCATTCTTTTTGTAAGAGTAAGAGAATTTCAACTTAGTTTTCATATTTTGATTAGTATTTCTACATGTATCCAAAATACTGTTGTGAATGAAAATGTATAAACATGTTTTCGTCAAGATAGATTTTTGTAAGAGTACTTAACTCAATTACTTTAAAAAAGATAAGAGGTGAGTAATTTTTCTTCTAAAATGAAAAAATAAAATGCGATGGTAGTGGAGTTATGGTAAAAACAAATTACCAAGCATGACATGATCAATACTAAGTAAACAATGTTGTTAAAAAGTTATATTCCTGCATGTGGATTCATTTTCTCGAAATTAGTGTACATAGGAACTCAATAGGTCTCAACTGACAACTAATTGAGCATTTAAGGGAATATGGGATATTACAATTAAAGTCATTTTTATGCATGAAAAAATAAATGACTTTCCACTCTTAGTGAAGTAGGATGGAGCACTTAGCTTGTTATCAGTAATAAAATGAGTGAAACATTTGGATTTGGGTGTGGTTGAGTTTGAATTATATTCCATAAAGGTAGTTGACTCTTTTGTTATAAAAAAACTATAATATTGAGTTTGACATGATTATTAGTAGTTATCGTTTTCTTCTTAATAATATATACATGAAAGACCAAGGTAAAGTATCATCGGAAGTAAGTCATTGACGTACCTCATTCTTTTTGTAAGAGTAAGAGAATTTCAACTTAGTTTTCATATTTTGATTGGTATTTCTACATGTATCCAAAATACTGTTGTGAATGAAAATGTATAAACATGTTTTCGTCAAGATAGATTTTTGTAAGAGTACTTAACTCAATTACTTTAAAAAAGATAAGAGGTGAGTAATTTTTCTTCTAAAATGAAAAAATAAAATGCGATGGTAGTGGAGTTATGGTAAAAACAAATTACCAAGCATGACATGATCAATACTAAGTAAACAATGTTGTTAAAAAGTTATATTCCTGCATGTGGATTCATTTTCTCGAAATTAGTGTTTAGTGATGTATTAAGATAGTGTGACAAAGAATTGCTAAAGTCAGGATGGCCGAGTGGTCTAAGGCGCCGGACTTAAGTTCTGGTCTTCGTGAGAGGGCGTGCTTTCAAATCCCACTTCTGATATTTTCTGATATAAGTGGCACAACAATATACTAAATAAAGTAGCACTTTTGTTTTATGTTCTTCAAATTGAAAGAACAGAAAAATCAATTATGAATAAACAAGTATAAATATAAAAAAAATCATATTAGGAGAATCACTAAAACTTGACCAATAATCACAATCTTAATTCTTAAAAAAAAGCATTTAGAAATAAACATTTTTGAAATTAAAATAGGCGGAAGTCATAAAAAAGGAATTCACACATTTAACCGAACCACTAATCAAATTGATCTAATTCGGTCCAACACAAACTAAACATGATTAAACTAAACCAAAAGGACCCAAATTAAACAGAATCCAACAAAATCGGACATGATCAAGATGATTCAAACCAATATATATAGAGAGAGATAAAATCGAGCCAGATGAAATAAAACAAACTAGAAATCCAAATCATACTAGAGAGGGAAAATGAAGGGTATACATGACCATTTCCTTAACCCATGGTCAGAGAGTCAATTCAAGTTGTATTTGATTCAATCTGGATATTTGAGCACACAAAACGAGAAACAATATATAGCGAACAAATTAGTAATACAACGGAAGAATTGTTTCTCTTCAATTAAAATCAAACCAAACACATGCGTAAACTTTTGGGGAATCAATAATGAAAGCGATGAGTAATTAAAGGAGGAGAATTAAACAAACTATAATTTCATGTCAATAACTTCGGCTTGATGCTTTTTCTTTCAGATTTCACTAAATATATAGTAGTTAAACCTTTTGCGGCTAATAACTACCAATTAAGGGGAATAAGTGAATTCTTTGATTTGTATCTGATTTATCAAATCTATTCTACGAAAGAGGATAAATATATTTAAGGGGAATAAACCAATTTTCTATCTGTCTCTAATTTGTCTTACCTAGATTGAGAAAGATGATAAAACAATTAAACAGTGATATTATTTCTTGATAGGAAACTGATACCATCATTAAAGGTATAAATAAACGTAATAAAAGTAAGTCTCATTTAAGATAAAATTTTCATCTAATTGTTTTCATGTTTCTTTATTTTAATGGGGAATAAACAACATAATTTATAACTGATAAAGACGTTGAATGACAAATTATTTTTTCAAGTGATGTCATGTGTTCCGACACTAGTATCTGATTAAAAAAATTTAATATCTCCATATTTTTGTTCTAAACTTTTAAGAAATTATGTTGCTTGCATCATATATTTTTGGATATGGCTAGACTAAACATGACTAGTAGTTTTCGTAGGCTTGTTGTTGAACAATTTTTTCTTGTACTCCATAACTATTTTTGTCTTATTGATGTACATAAGTGATGGTACCAAAGAAGTGATGATTACAATATCTTCACTTCCATTTCCTTAAAAATCATCTATATTGCGATCAATTAAACCATATTTCAGACACAATAAGAGTAGTCTACTTATGGTAAATCAATGAAAACAACAACATCTTTGTGGTTTACTATGTTGTTAACCTACTTGAGAAAAGTAATTTTTCAATAATTTATTCTCTTATTTGAAATTATTTAGAGCCACAAAATAACATATTTCATAACCGGTTTTTGGACTTAAGATATAAATTTTCTATTGGTGCGATTGAATTCATCGAAGGATTAAATTGGCACAAAAGCTCGTGCCACACGATTTTTTTTGAGGTAGATACATCAATAGTTAAGTTCGAAAACATGGCCTCGGGTCATCTTAAATGTTATATTAATGTGTCATTTTCATCAATATTCTAATATTCTTATAAAAGGTATGTGAATCTGAGAGGATTAAGGTCATTTTTATGCATGAAAAAATAAATGACTTTCCACTCTTAGTGAAGTAGGATGAAGCTCTTAGCTTGTTATCAGTAATAAAATGAGTGAAACATTTGGATTTGGGTGTGGTTGGGTTTGAATTATATTCCATAAAGGTAGTTGACTCTTTTGTTATCAACAAAACTATAATATTGAGTTTGACATGATTATTAGTAGTTATCGTTTTCTTCTTAATAATATATACATGAAAGACCAAGGTAGAGTATCCTCGGAAGTAAGCCATTGACGTACCTCATTCTTTTTGTAAGAGTAGGAGAATTTCAACTTAGTTTTCATATTTTGATTGGTATTTCTACATGTATCCAAAATACTGTTGTGAATGAAAATGTATAAACATGTTTTCGTCAAGATAGATTTTTGTAAGAGTACTTAACTCAATTACTTTAAAAAAGATAAGAGGTTAGTAAATTTTCTTCTAAAATGAAAAAATAAAATGCGATGGTAGTGGAGTTATGGTAAAAACAAATTACCAAGCATAACATGATCACTACTAAGTAAACAATGTTGTTAAAAAGTTATAATCCTGCATGTGGATTCATTTTCTCGAAATCAGTGTTTAGTGATATATTAAGATAGTGTGACAAAGAATTGCTAAAGTCAGAATGGCCAAGTGGTCTAAGGCGCTAGACTCAAGTTTTGGTCTTCGTGAGAGGGCGTGGGTTCAAATCCCACTTCTGACATTTTATGATATAAGTGGCACAACAATATACTAAATAAAGTAGCACTTTTGTTTTATGAGAATCACCAAAGGCATAAGAATCGCTCACTACAAATACAAAATCAAGAATTAATCGAAACCAACAAAATCGGACATGATCAAGATGATTCAAACCAATATATATATAGAGAGATAAATCGAGCCAGATGAAATAAAACAAACTAGAAATCCAAATCATACCAGATAGGGAAAATGAAGGGTATACATGACCATTTCCTTAACCATTGGTCAGAGAGTCAATTGAAGTTGTATTTGATTCAATCTGGATATTTGAGCACACAAAATGAGAAACAATATATAGCGAACAAATTAGTAATACAACGGAAGAATTGTTTTTCTTCAATGAAAATCAAACCAAACACATGCCTAAACTTTTGGGGAATCAATAATGAAAGCGATGAGTAATTAAAGGAGGAGAACTAAACAAACTATAATTTCATGTCAATAACTTTGGCTTGATGCTTTTTCTTTCACATTTCACTAAATATATAGTAGTTAAACCTTTTGCGGCTAATAACTACCAATTAAGGGGAATAAGTGAATTCTTTGATTTGTATCTAATTTATCAAATCTATTCTACGAAAGAGGATAAATATATTTAAGGGGAATAAACCAATTTTCTATCTGTCTCTAATTTGTCTTACCTAGATTGAGAAAGATGATAAAACAATTAGACAGTGATATTATTTCTTGATAGGAAACTGATACCATCATTAAAGGTATAAATAAACGTAATAAAAGTAAGTGGCATTTAAGATAAAATTTTCATCTAATTGTTTTCATGTTTCTTTATTTTAATGGGGAATAAACAACATAATTTATAACTGATAAAGACGTTGAATGACAAATTATTTTTTCAAGTGATGTCATGTGTTCCGACACTAGTATCTGATTAAAAAAATTTAATATCTCCATATTTTTGTTCTAAACTTTTAAGAAATTATGTTTTTTGCATCATATATTTTTGGATATGGCTAGACTAAACATGACTAGTAGTTTTCGTAGGCTTGTTGTTGAACAATTTTTTCTTGTACTCCATAACTATTTTTGTCTTATTGATGTACATAAGTGATGGTACCAAAGAAGTGATGATTACAATATCTTCACTTCCATTTCCTTTAAAATCATCTATATTGCGATCAATTAAACCATATTTCAGACACAATAATAGTAGTCTACTTATGGTAAATCAATGAAAACAACAATATCTTTGTGGTTTACTATGTTGTTAACGTACTTGAGAAAAATAATTTTTCAATAATTTATTCTCTTATTTGAAATTATTTAGAGCCACAAAATAACATATTTCATAACCAGTTTTTGGACTTAAGATATAAATTTTCTATTGGTGCGATTGAATTCATCGAAGGATTAAATTGGCACAAAAGCTCGTGCCACACGATTTTTTTTTTGAGGTAGATACATCAATAGTTAAGTTCAAAAACATGGCCTCGGGTCATCTTAAATGTTATATTAATGTGTCATTTTCATCAATATTCTAATTTTCTTATAAAAGGTATGTGAATCTGAGAGGATTAAGGTCATTTTTATGCATGAAAAAATAAATGACTCTCCACTCTTAGTGAAGTAGGATGAAGCTCTTAGCTTGTTATCAGTAATAAAATGAGTGAAACATTTGGATTTGGGTGTGGTTGGGTTTGAATTATATTCCATAAAGGTAGTTGACTCTTTTGTTATCAACAAAACTATAATATTGAGTTTGACAAGATTATTAGTAGTTATCGTTTTCTTCTTAATAATATATACATGAAAGACCAAGGTAGAGTATCCTCGGAAGTAAGCCATTGACGTACCTCATTCTTTTTGTAAGAGTAGGAGAATTTCAACTTAGTTTTCATATTTTGATTGGTATTTCTACATGTATCCAAAATACTGTTGTGAATGAAAATGTATAAACATGTTTTCGTCAAGATAGATTTTTGTAAGAGTACTTAACTCAATTACTTTAAAAAAGATAAGAGGTTAGTAAATTTTCTTCTAAAATGAAAAAATAAAATGCGATGGTAGTGGAGTTATGGTAAAAACAAATTACCAAGCATAACATGATCACTACTAAGTAAACAATGTTGTTAAAAAGTTATAATCCTGCATGTGGATTCATTTTCTCGAAATCAGTGTTTAGTGATATATTAAGATAGTGTGACGAAGAATTGCTAAAGTCAGAATGGCCGAGTGGTCTAAGGCGCCAGACTCAAGTTCTGGTCTTCGTGAGAGGGTGTGGGTTCAAATCCCACTTCTGACATTTTATGATATAAGTGGCACAACAATATACTAAATAAAGTAGCACTTTTGTTTTATGAGAATCACCAAAGGCATAAGAATCGCTCACTTCAAATACAAAATCAAGAATTAATCGAAACCAACAAAATCGGACATGATCAAGATGATTCAAACCAATATATATAGAGAGAGATAAATCGAGCCAGATGAAATAAAACAAACTAGAAATCCAAATCATACCAGAGAGGGAAAATGAAGGGTATACATGACCATTTCCTTAACCCATGGTGAGAGAGTCAATTGAAGTTGTATTTGATTCAATCTGGATATTTGAGCACACAAAATGAGAAACAATATATAGCGAACAAATTAGTAATATAACGGAAGAATTGTTTTTCTTCAATGAAAATCAAACCAAACACATGCCTAAATTTTTGGGGAATCAATAATGAAAGCGATGAGTAATTAAAGGAGGAGAATTAAACAAACTATAATTTCATGTCAATAACTTTGGCTTGATGCTTTTTCTTTCACATTTCACTAAATATATAGTAGTTAAACCTTTTGCGGCTAATAACTACCAATTAAGGGGAATAAGTGAATTCTTTGATTTGTATCTAATTTATCAAATCTATTCTACGAAAGAGGATAAATATATTTAAGGGGAATAAACCAATTTTCTATCTGTCTCTAATTTGTCTTACCTAGATTGAGAAAGATGATAAAACAATTAGACAGTGATATTATTTCTTGATAGGAAACTGATACCATCATTAAAGGTATAAATAAACGTAATAAAATTAAGTGTCATTTAAGATAAAATTTTCATCTAATTGTTTTCATGTTTCTTTATTTTAATGGGGAATAAACAACATAATTTATAACTGATAAAGACGTTGAATGACAAATTATTTTTTCAAGTGATGTCATGTGTTCCGACACTAGTATCTGATTAAAAAAATTTAATATCTCCATATTTTTGTTCTAAACTTTTAAGAAATTATGTTGTTTGCATCATATATTTTTGGATATGGCTAGACTAAACATGACTAGTAGTTTTCGTAGGCTTGTTGTTGAACAATTTTTTCTTGTACTCCATAACTATTTTTGTCTTATTGATGTACATAAGTGATGGTACCAAAGAAGTGATGATTACAATATCTTCACTTCCATTTCCTTTAAAATCATCTATATTGCGATCAATTAAACCATATTTCAGACACAATAATAGTAGTCTACTTATGGTAAATCAATGAAAACAACAATATCTTTGTGGTTTACTATGTTGTTAACCTACTTGAGAAAAATAATTTTTCAATAATTTATTCTCTTATTTGAAATTATTTAGAGCCACAAAATAACATATTTCATAACCGGTTTTTGGACTTAAGATATAAATTTTCTATTGGTGCGATTGAATTCATCGAAGGATTAAATTGGCACAAAAGCTCGTGCCACACGATTTTTTTTTGAGGTAGATACATCAATAGTTAAGTTCAAAAACATGGCCTCGGGTCATCTTAAATGTTATATTAATGTGTCATTTTCATCAATATTCTAATTTTCTTATAAAAGGTATGTGAATCTGAGAGGATTAAGGTCATTTTTATGCATGAAAAAATAAATGACTCTCCACTCTTAGTGAAGTAGGATGAAGCTCTTAGCTTGTTATCAGTAATAAAATGAGTGAAACATTTGGATTTGGGTGTGGTTGGGTTTGAATTATATTCCATAAAGGTAGTTGACTCTTTTGTTATCAACAAAACTATAATATTGAGTTTGACATGATTATTAGTAGTTATCGTTTTCTTCTTAATAATATATACATGAAAGACCAAGGTAGAGTATCCTCGGAAGTAAGCCATTGACGTACCTCATTCTTTTTGTAAGAGTAGGAGAATTTCAACTTAGTTTTCATATTTTGATTGGTATTTCTACATGTATCCAAAATACTGTTGTGAATGAAAATGTATAAACATGTTTTCGTCAAGATAGATTTTTGTAAGAGTACTTAACTCAATTACTTTAAAAAAGATAAGAGGTTAGTAAATTTTCTTCTAAAATGAAAAAATAAAATGCGATGGTAGTGGAGTTATGGTAAAAACAAATTACCAAGCATAACATGATCACTACTAAGTAAACAATGTTGTTAAAAAGTTATAATCCTGCATGTGGATTCATTTTCTCGAAATCAGTGTTTAGTGATATATTAAGATAGTGTGACAAAGAATTGCTAAAGTCAGGATGGCCGAGTGGTCTAAGGCGCTAGACTCAAGTTCTGGTTTTCGTGAGAGGGCGTGGGTTCAAATCCCACTTCTGACATTTTATGATATAAGTGGCACAACAATATACTAAATAAAGTAGCACTTTTGTTTTATGAGAATCACCAAAGGCATAAGAATCGCTCACTACAAATACAAAATCAAGAATTAATCGAAACCAACAAAATCGGACATGATCAAGATGATTCAAACCAATATATATAGAGAGAGATAAATCGAGCCAGATGAAATAAAACAAACTAGAAATCCAAATCATATCAGAGAGGGAAAATGAAGGGTATACATGACCATTTCCTTAACCATTGGTCAGAGAGTCAATTGAAGTTGTATTTGATTCAATCTGGATATTTGAGCACACAAAATGAGAAACAATATATAGCGAACAAATTAGTAATACAACGGAAGAATTGTTTTTCTTCAATGAAAATCAAACCAAACACATGCCTAAACTTTTGGGGAATCAATAATGAAAGCGATGAGTAATTAAAGGAGGAGAACTAAACAAACTATAATTTCATGTCAATAACTTTGGCTTGATGCTTTTTCTTTCACATTTCACTAAATATATAGTAGTTAAACCTTTTGCGGCTAATAACTACCAATTAAGGGGAATAAGTGAATTCTTTGATTTGTATCTAATTTATCAAATCTATTCTACGAAAGAGGATAAATATATTTAAGGGGAATAAACCAATTTTCTATCTGTCTCTAATTTGTCTTACCTAGATTGAGAAAGATGATAAAACAATTAGACAGTGATATTATTTCTTGATAATAACTCATACCATCATTAAAGGTATAAATAAACGTAATAAAAGTAAGTGTCATTTAAGATAAAATTTTCATCTAATTGTTTTCATGTTTCTTTATTTTAATGGGGAATAAACAACATAATTTATAACTGATAAAGACGTTGAATGACAAATTATTTTTTCAAGTGATGTCATGTGTTCCGACACTAGTATCTGATTAAAAAAATTTAATATCTCCATATTTTTGTTCTAAACTTTTAAGAAATTATGTTTTTTGCATCATATATTTTTGGATATGGCTAGACTAAACATGACTAGTAGTTTTCGTAGGCTTGTTGTTGAACAATTTTTTCTTGTACTCCATAACTATTTTTGTCTTATTGATGTACATAAGTGATGGTACCAAAGAAGTGATGATTACAATATCTTCACTTCCATTTCCTTTAAAATCATCTATATTGCGATCAATTAAACCATATTTCAGACACAATAAGAGTAGTCTACTTATGGTAAATCAATGAAAACAACAATATCTTTGTGGTTTACTATGTTGTTAACCTACTTGAAAAAAATAATTTTTCAATAATTTATTCTCTTATTTGAAATAATTTAGAGCCACAAAATAACATATTTCAGAACCGGTTTTTGGAGTTAAGATATAAATTTTCTATTGGTGCGATTGAATTCATCGAAGGATTAAATTGGCACAAAAGCTCGTGCCACACGATTTTTTTTGGAGGTAGATACATCAATAGTTAAGTTCAAAAACATGGCCTCAGGTCATCTTAAATGTTATATTAATGTGTCATTTTCATCAATATTCTAATTTTCTTATAAAAGGTATGTGAATCTGAGAGGATTAAGGTCATTTTTATGCATGAAAAAATAAATGACTCTCCACTCTTAGTGAAGTAGGATGAAGCTCTTAGCTTGTTATCAGTAATAAAATGAGTGAAACATTTGGATTTGGGTGTGGTTGGGTTTGAATTATATTCCATAAAGGTAGTTGACTCTTTTGTTATCAACAAAACTATAATATTGAGTTTGACATGATTATTAGTAGTTATCGTTTTCTTCTTAATAATATATACATGAAAGACCAAGGTAGAGTATCCTCGGAAGTAAGCCATTGACGTACCTCATTCTTTTTGTAAGAGTAGGAGAATTTCAACTTAGTTTTCATAT
The DNA here is from genome assembly GCF_024323335.1 of Lathyrus oleraceus. NCBI lineage: Eukaryota > Viridiplantae > Streptophyta > Magnoliopsida > Fabales > Fabaceae > Lathyrus > Lathyrus oleraceus. The sequence goes on from NW_026112392.1 coordinate 651,186, forward strand.
TTTGATTGGTATTTCTACATGTATCCAAAATACTGTTGTGAATGAAAATGTATAAACATGTTTTCGTCAAGATAGATTTTTGTAAGAGTACTTAACTCAATTACTTTAAAAAAGATAAGAGGTTAGTAAATTTTCTTCTAAAATGAAAAAATAAAATGCGATGGTAGTGGAGTTATGGTAAAAACAAATTACCAAGCATAACATGATCACTACTAAGTAAACAATGTTGTTAAAAAGTTATAATCCTGCATGTGGATTCATTTTCTCGAAATCAGTGTTTAGTGATATATTAAGATAGTGTGACAAAGAATTGCCAAAGTCAGGATGGCCGAGTGGTCTAAGGCGCCAGACTCAAGTTCTGGTCTTCGTGAGAGGGCGTGGATTCAAATCTCACTTCTGACATTTTATGATATAAGTGGCACAACAATATACTACCTCCGTTCCTATTTGTAAGAGACAAACATAAGAAATCACACAAACCAAGGAATATTTTTTTTAATTAATTTTTCTGAAAAATAAACTTGTACTTCCAAAAATACCCCTAAGTTAAACATTTAGTAGTATTAATGTTATAATTAAGCCAAATGTTGATATAATAAAAATTGGTCAGCATTTATTCTATCCAAGAATAATTACAACAAAAAAATTGGCTTTCCACATTCTCATCGTGAAAAATTAGATGCAAATTAAATTTCCCTCTATTTTTTTTATACATCTTCCCACCAAATTTTAAAAACCAAAATAATCTTCCCACCAATTTTGGTAGTATATTTGTCTTTTTTATAGAAAGAGAGTTGGTGTTTCATTTCAATCATACTAGAAATTTAGTTTTCATCTACTAGAATTAAGTCCATGGCAGATGAAAATGGTGAGCAATCTCTTTATATATTGATTACTGTGTGACACGTTAATATACTTGGCTAACATATATAGTTATATGCATGGTAATATACATGATGATATCCATTAATATATTTATACACTACCATTTTTCTTTTAGTTTTTTATTAATTTGATTGAGCAACACATATATGAAAGTCCACTGTGTGTTTTGATTATACGTTTTGATGATTTATTGCAGAGTCGGTGATAAGTGAAAGTTCTAAAAAACGGGGTTTCCTGAATAACGAAGATAGAAAGGCTATATGTCAAATATTGCTTTGCTCTAGTGATGCTAATGGAAATCTAATTGGAATTGGAGTAGTAGAACGGGTAGCGGCATCATACAATGTTCATAGAAGTTTTATTTATCGCATATGGAAACAATTAAAGGACACAGGTAATGTTTGTCATAATAGAACACAAAATTGTGGAAGGAAACGAGTTCAATTAGATTTGGAGTTAATGTGTCAAGTTCCATTATCAAAACGGTCAACCTATCGATCTCTCGCTTGTGCTCTAAATATTCCTAAGACATCATTGGTAAGGTTGCATAAGGTCGGAGTGATACGACGGCATACAAACACACTTAAGCCTTATTTAAAAGAGGATAACATGATTGCTCGTTTAAGGTTTTGTTTGTCGATGATTGACAAAAACAGCTTACCTCATGATCCGAAGTTTATTTCTATGCATAATATTGTGTTCATCGATGAGAAGTGGTTTTATATTACCAGGAATAAAGTTACTAATTACTTGCATGTGGATGAAGAAGAGCCACATAGAACCTGTAAAAGCAAAATTTTTATAAGTAAAGTTATGTTCTTATGTGCAGTAACTAGACCAAGGTTTGACAATGAAGAAAATGAGACATACTCTGGAAAAATTGGTATATTTCCTTTTGTGTATGAACAACCCGCAAGAAGGAGTAGTGTCAACAGAGTTGCGGGGACAATAGAAACAAAGCCTATAGCTTCTGTTACAAGAGAGGTGAACAAAGCATACTTGATCAATAAAGTTCTACCTGCCATTGAGAACATGTGGCCAAGAGAAGATGTAGGGAAGAAAATCTTTATTCAACAAGATAATGCAAGGTCACATATTAATAAAGATGATCCGGATTTTTGTCGTGCGGCAAGTGAAAGTGAGTTTGATATTCAATTGACATGTCAACCCCCTAATTCACCAGATTTGAATGTCTTAGACTTAGGCTTTTTCAATGCCATTCAATCTTTACAGCAAAAGGAACCGGTAAAGTCAATTGATGAGCTTGTTGGTGCAGTTCAAAAAGCATTTGATGAGTTTTCTACTGTGCAATCCAACAAAATTTTTAGCACTCTTCAATCATGCATGATTGAAATAATGAAGATAAATGGATCTAACAAGTATAAAATTCCCCATATGAAGAAGGACATGCTATATAAACAAGGTGGCATACCGGTTCAAATGAGTTGTGATTCTTCACTGGTACAAGAAGTCACTGAATATCTTCAAAATTATGATTCTTAATTTTTTCTTTTACATGGAATGCAATATTATAAGAATATTTAATGATACTGCAATATTATAAGAATATTTAGTAGTGTTATTTTTTGGAACGTTATATATACTGCATGCTTTTTAAGAATTTCCAACTATATACTTCATTCTTATCATTACTATGTTCTATTCTAAAAAAATCTATTTTTATTAAAAAAAAACAACAATAGCAGTAACATATGAAAAACAATAGAAATAAGGTACTACTCGTTAATTATCACAAACTGCATCGTCAAAACAACACTCCATGGCACAAACTGCATCGTCAAAACAACACTCCATGGCACAAACTGCAAATGTTTCGACAAACTATATTTTGGTTCATAGTGCAAAACAACACTCCATGGCACTTGCAGTTCATTTTCATAATTATATTCTATTCTAAAAATTCAATTTA